>NW_027040734.1:1250000-1875000 GCF_037179485.1 Ochlerotatus camptorhynchus | reverse complement strand
AATTCTAGGTAAATTAATCAAATTTAATCTTATTAATCTATTTTCAGCAGATCATTCACGGGTCGATCTCCTCGGAAAGCCGATTTCCATGACCGGGTTCCACGGAAACGTCAGGAAGCAAGCAGATTGTCGTTATTGGACGGGTAGCAGCTATTCCTCTTGCAGTGCGAAGCGTGACCACACGAGTTATTTGATCCGTTCCAAGGCGCAGATCGACTATTTTGGCTAGCGAACAGTGAATTGGTGCTTGCTGCTCATTGACGATGACGACCATTCGTCCCGGTTGGATGGAGTTGTTTCGTTCCGCCGATTTCGTGTCCTTTTGGAGTTCCTGCAGGTATTCCTTACGCCAGTGGATCCAGAATTGCTGTACGTGCAGTTGCAGCTTGTGGTAGTGCTCCAGTCGATTCTCCGTGATGTGCAGCAGATCTGGGTCGGGCAAGGCGTGCATGGAGGTGCCGATTAGGAAATGGGCCGGAGTAAGTGCAGCCAAGTCATTGGGATCATCCGACATCGGCAGAAGTGGCCTTGAATTCATCACGGCTTCGATTTGGCAGAGGACAGTTGCCATATACTCGTAACTCAACCGCGACGCACCTAGTTGACGGAATAAATGCCTCTTGGTTACCTTGACGGCAGCTTCCCACAAGCCTCCAAAGTGGGGGGCTTTTGGCGGAGTGAAATGTCACACTATTCCCTCCTCGGCGCAGGTGGATACTATTGTTTCCCTCTCGTTACGTTTCCGAACAATTTCGAACATTTCGGTGAGTTCTCCCTTGGCGCCTTCGAAGTTCTTTCCATTGTCCGAATGAATGTGGCTTGGGCGTCCACGTCGGGCAAGGCAGCGATGAAGGTTTGGGTTGATAAATCGCAAACCAATTCCAAGTGGACTGCTTTTGTTACGAAACATACGAAGAGGCACAGGTAAGTTTTTACAGGTGCGGCTCGCTTGTGGATTGGTCGTAAGTATAGAGGTCCAGCGTAATCTACGCCAGTGACGGAGAACGGGCGGCCTGGCGTAATTCTCGAGGTAGGTAGCTGGCCAATTTGCTGCTGTGCTGGAACGGGATTAAGGAACACGCAGCGAAAGCAGTTGTGGACTGTAGAGCGTACTAATTGGCGGCCACGTATTGACCAAAATTCCTCACGTATGGCTGTTAGCAGAACGCACCCAATTTCGTGAAGAAGGTTAAGGTGATAGTACTTGACTATTAAGTTGGAAAGTGGGTGGTTAGCAGGGGAAAGGGTGTTTTGCTTGATAGGGCAATTGCGAAAGGTTTAATCGGCCTCCAACTCTCAATATCCCTTCAGGATCAATGTTTGCTTCTTGGCTTGGTTCAGTGGTGGGAATAGGTTGGGTTCTGGCTTTGCTACGTGCATTGTCGATGAAGCGCAACCAGTAGGCAGTCACGTGCAGCAAACGACGGTAGGTACTCCAGCGAACGAATAAAGGATTGGGCTCTGGGGTTGTATGAACGATTGCGACGATTTGCTTTGCCTCAAGTGCTTCTTCAGGAACGTTTGGTGGCCTTGATATTGGCCAGGAACTCGACTGCTCGGATAACCATGATGGCCCACGTTTCCACAAATCGCTGTGCAGAAATTCTCCAACGGAAATACCTCGGGACACTAGGTCAGCAGGGTTCTCCACCCCGGAAATATGGTTCCACTGGCATCCATGCGTGAAATGCTGCACCTCAGACAAACGGTTGGCGACAAAGGTTTTCCAAACGTTGGGTGGAGAGCGAAGCCACTGCAGCGTGACAGCAGAATCGGACCATAAGAACGCTGCAGAAATGGGAATGTCGATGGTTTGTCTGATAAGGTGATACAAGTGCGCTGCAAGGACCGAGGCTTACAACTCCAGGCGAGGGATGGTTAGACGCTTGAGAGGTGATACTCTGGATTTCGACATGAGCAGTTGAACAGACACTTCTCCTTGGTCATTTTCGCAGCGAGCGTAAGTACATGCTCCGTACACCGATTCCGATGCATCCGCGAAGGTGTGAAGCTCAACTCGGGAGTTTGGAAGAAAAGCGTAGCGTTCAGCTCGGAAGGATGAGATGAGGGGATGCTCATTGCAAATACTCTCCCATCTGATGCGAATTGAATCGGGAACTGGTTCGTCCCAATCCGAAGAAAGCAACCACAACTCCTGCATAAGGATTTTTGCACGTACGACTACAGGAGCTATCAGTCCTAGAGGGTCAAACAGCTTGATGATATCCGATAGTATCGATCTCTTCTTAGGTGGAGCGTCACGTGGCTGGATCGCTGAATCAAATCGAAAGGCATCAATAGCTAGCTGCTGAAGCACACGGGTTGCCAAGAACGACGAAGGGGCAAGACCGTAAGTAACGGTAAGCAGCTCGAAAACATAGATGACTGTGCTGGCAGAAACTCGCCACAGAATGCGTTGCAGATGGGTGTCGTCAGGGTGTACCAGATCTTGTCTGTACATTTTTGCTATGTCCGCGACAAGTGCAACCAAGAAGGTGCGGAACCTTAAAAGAATCGTTATGAGGTCATCCTGTACTACAGGACCTACACAGAGCACCTCATTGAGCGAATGGCCAGTCGAGGTTTTAGCCGAGCCGTCGAACACCACTCGGAGCTTCGTTGTTGTGCTTGACTCCTTCAGCACGGGATGGTGTGGCAAATAGTATGCTGTAGAATTGCCTTCGTTGTTGGACTCGACCAACCGCATATGGCCGAGGGACAGGTACTCCTTCAAGAATTTGTGGTAATCCTCCTTGAGTGTTGGGATCCTCTCAAATCTCCGCTCCAGCATTTCGTATCGACGATAGGCGTTGATCTGGGACTCTCACATCATGGCTTCGAATTCAGGTTTTCGTGGCAGTCGAACCATGTAACGACCCTCAGCGGTGCGGGTCGTCGTGGACTTGAAGAGAGATTCACAGTAGCGCTCCTCAACCGAATAATTGTCCTTCATTGACAGGTCCTCCGTGTTCCAAAAACGTTCGATACTCTCCTCTATCGTTACCGTCGAAACGTTCAGGATACTGTACTAGAGAGAATATGGAGTGGGCGATTGATTGGACTGTGTTAGTGAAGAACCGGTTACCACCCATCCGTAGACGCTTTTCACAAGTAATGAACGATGTTCACCAAGATAAATGCGAACGGCGCTGGGGAAGAAGGATTGAAAATGTTTTGCCCCGAGAACTATATCGATGCGCTGGTTCTTGTTGAATCCAGGATCAGCAAGGGCTAACTCTTCGGGAATCTGCCAATCATCAATGGAGATGTCGTGCGTCGGAAGATTTGCTGTTACCTTGTTCATGACTAAGAACTTGATTTCGGCTTCGAAATTTCTATTCCTTGACTTGACCTGCGCCACGATGGACTCACGTATCGACTGCTCAAGCTGGCCGGCTCCCTGTATAGTAACATCCGCATTTTTTTTTTCTTCAGTCATAGTTGATGTCAGGAACTCTGACTTCACAATCTGGAACATTTTCGATGGCTGCGACCGCAGATTGAATAGGATTTCCAATCGAAGAAGTTGGACGATTTTGGTGAGCCTGTACCACAGCAGATGTACTCGGGACGGGTGCGTCAGAAGTGGCTTCCTGGGTTCCATCTTTAGCATGCAAAAGAGAGTGGTGGCGTCGATTGCAATGTTTGCAGTTGAAGTCGGACGAACAATTCTTCGCTATGTGTTCTCCTTTCAAACAGTTGTGGCAGAGTCGCTTCTTCATAGCAAGTTGCTGACGTTGTGCTACCGAGAGACCAAGGAACTTTTGGCACCTGCTGATGTAATGCTCTTGCGATCACACTGGACATTTGACCCCCGCTATGGTAGTAGAAGCACACGAAGTAAGCCGAAACTGCTGCTGTCGTTTTGCCCCATGATGCGACGAACTTGGAACGGATGGAGGAGCATGGTGGTTGACTGAAATAGATTCCAGCACACGTGCTCGTCGCTGCAGAAAGTTGATGAGGCACGGATAGTCCGGATTCTCCACGGTCGATGCGTGCACCTCACACGCCTTGAGAGTGTCGTCATGTAGCCGAGTACAGAGCAGATGCTCAAGAATGGCGTTCGAACTCGTCCACCAAGGCGTGCAGTGTCAATGATGTCTCCTTCTTCATGCGCGGAATATCGAAGAGTGCTTGCAAAAGTCGCTTCTGCAATAGATAATTGTTCACATAGCGCTTTACCAAAGTATTCTAACCCAAGTTGTAGTTCGCTGCACTGATTGCGATCGTTTCAATTAGCTGTGCAGCTTCCCCTTTCACTACGGTTTTCAAGTAATGAAACTGCTGAATTTCTGACACGTCGGGATTTGCGTGAATTAAAGCCAAGAACGTGTCATGGAAACCCAACCAGTGCATATAGTCCCCATCGAACTTGGGGAGTGAAATTGTGGGCAGCTTTAACCCAGAGAGAGCGGAATTATGGCCAATAGTTTGAGAGATTCGAGCGTCATTAGAAAGAACAGGACGTTTAGATGTTAGATCGGCTTTTATTGCAAACAGCCTCTCTTCAAAGGCAGTACGTACCTCCTCATACATTCGTTTACCTTGTTCGTCCTGCTCGATGGACTCCAGCTCCGTCTGCACGTCCTCCAACCTGGCCCAAACGTTTTCTATGTGGTCCAGCCGAATCTGAACCTGCCTTGCGTCCCTCGCCGCATCGTAGGCCTCAAGAAATGCCTCAGCTCGACCCAGAGTAGCGAGAAGACTCTCCCTCCGTGAAAGCAGCGCTTGGTTGTTGCTCCTGGGTTCTTCCATAGTGACGAGCAGCTGTCAAAAAGAAGACCACGGTAGACCCGGAGAGAAATATATTTGCTTTGAAAGGTTCTCACCTAGTCCAAGGCTTAGCGTGCCTTGATTTAATCAAAATCTTCAGGTATTCGACGAAACAGCCACCGAGATGAAAATCGATGCGATGAATACGCAACTGTATGCTTGATGCACGTGCGTAGCGATGCAGAAAATACGCGGCTTGGCTGAGGAATGCTCCAGAAAAAAGCCTAAATTGTCCGCCGAAGAACAGAAGCGGGCCTGTATTGTGATCCGCACAATGAACAGCTCGAAGATGGCGCCGGATGGCCAACGTGGTGTGCCCCAATCAAGGATGGCGGCAATCGCGTTCTCGAACCTTCGAGACAGGTGCTTGAACGGAAAGAAACGAAGATCTAAAGCGTACCTGAGAGATACGTGGGAAGAATCGGACAGGTAATTACCTGGAATCCGATTGAGCGAGCCTTGTATCAAATACAAATCAGAAATACTCGAACAATCGACCGCTAGCAGGTGCTTCACCTTCGACCAGCAATGGCGCGTTCAGCCGGTCTTCTATTGTTCCGGACTGGAATAATGGCGGTCCCGTAGTGTCCACCGGCCGTTTATCCTGGTCACGGCACCAAAAAATGTAATTTGGTTTATTACTAGTTGACATCTTAAGGTGATTCCTTGTAGAGTCCACAAATGGCCGCCACGTAGGCTATACATGCACTTCCACTTCGAATTTTCAATTACACAAATCTCGGAAATCAGTGGTCTGCAGTGTAGCAACCGTGGAGTAACAATTTGAATGTTGCAGGTGTCGTAGATGCTGATATTTGTGCACTTAAAGTTTCGAAGTGGTTACGAGAATAAGGATGTTACAGCGAATCACCTTAAAATGTATATGTGTGACGAGAGAAGAGAGTGACTATGCGGGCTCGAATTAAAGCCTAGTTAAGGTAATAAATTAGATTTATCTCCAATTCTGGAAATAATTGGATATCTCCAATTCCTTTTTTGACCGTCACGAAAAGGTGTAAGGTTTTGAAAGCTTATAACTTTGTCATTTATAGATGAAATTCAAATCCAAATACACTAATCGATAGGAAATAACTCTCGTAAGCTGTTACAACAAACGCATCTCCCCAAACTCAGTCGTGATAATCGAGTACCATTTGGTTACACATCGTGCTGCTTGAATCTGAAAATCGACTGATACTGAGTGGTTGCTTAGAATCACGGCGGGGGTTCCCCAAGGCTCCATTCTAGGTCCCACGCTGTGGAACGGAATGTACAATGGCGTGCTGACGCTCAAGCTGCCCAAAGGAGTTGAGATCGTTGGCTTTGCGGACGATGTCGTCTTGACGGTAACCGGTGAGACGCTGGAAGAAGTGGAAATGTTGGCGGCCGAGGCGATAGATACGATTGGTAACTGGATGCAAGGAGCGAAGCTGCAGATAGCCCACCACAAAACAGAAGTGATGTTGGTCAGTAACTGCAAAGCAGTGCAGCGGGCAGAAATTACCGTTGGAGAGCACACCATTGCTTCGAAGCGCATGCTTAAGTATCTGGGAGTGATGATCGACGACCGGCTAAACTTTAATAGCCACATCGAATATGCTTGCGAGAAGGCGACGAAGGTCATCAACGCAATAGCCAGAATCATGCTGAACAATTCTGGTCCAAGCAGCAGCAAGAGACGTCTTCTGGCTAGTGTGTCCTCATCAATACTAAGGTACGGAGGTCCAGCCTGGATTGAAGCGCTGAAAACGAAGCAGAACCAAAGGAAATTGAGCAGTACGTTCCGGCTCATGGCCATGCGAGTCGTGAGTGCGTACAGAACCATTTCGATGGAGGCAGTATGCGTTATCGCCGGTATGATCCCAATCGGCATCACCTTGGCGGAGGACTACGAGTGCTATATGACGAGAGAAACCAGAGGAGTACGAAAAATGGTGAGAACGGAGTCGATGGCTAAGTGGCAGCAGGAGTGGGATGCAGCAGAGAACGGTAGATGGACACACAGGCTAATACCGACTCTTTCGACCTGGGTGAACAGGAAGCATGGAGAAGTCAACTTCCACTTGACGCAGTTCCTGTCTGGTCATGGCTGCTTCAGGAAGTACCTGCATCGGTTCGGACACACAACGTCACCCTTCTGTCCGGAGTGTGGGAATGTGGAAGAATCACCAGAGCACGTGGTCTTCGAATGTCCTAGATTTGATGATGTGCGAGATGATATGCTCGCCCTTAGCACGGAGAATGTCGTCGAAGAAATGTGTCGAGAGGAGGGCACCTTTAACGCCGTCAGCAGAGCAGTAACGCAGATCATGTCAGCGCTGCAGCGAAAATGGCGGGAAGACCAACTAGAAAGTAGTAATGTGCTCACACAAGTGCGAACTGAAAGCCGAAGCCGGGAGAACTCTCCGTCAGAGTAGGCTGTATCCACCACCAGGGATAACCGAGTAGAACGTGACGCTGGGAGCTAAATGGCTCACAAATTGGAGAGACGATCAGCGAACTGGAAGCGCCAATTAGCTGAGGTAAAGTGAGGTGCGTAATGCACGGCCCCCTCCGAAGTAATACGACAAGTGGTTCCGGGGGAAAAGGGCAAGGCGTCTAAGGAGGTTTTAGTGCGGTAAGAATCCCACACACCGTGTCACCGCGACTGTGCGCCCAGTCGTCAAGCGGTGGCACGATGGCCTTTTTGAAGGTTTCCTCCTTGCCAAAAAAAAAAAAAAAAAAAAAAAAAAAAAAAAAAAAAAAAAAAAAAAAAAAACAAAAAAAAAAACACACAAAACGAGTTGGACATTTATGCGAAATTTCGGTATGAATTTCGCGAAGGAACATTTTAGCTTGAAATCCCTCCATTTGATTCTCCATTATTTTGCATAAGGAAACGTGGTGTTTCTGTGGTGCGAAAAAAAAGGATTCCCCTACACTGACATACAGATTTCTACACCAAGTATTGAAATTGTCAGACGGTACTTCTACTCATGCTTTTAGATAAGCTATGAAAGTCCATCCCAGTTGGAAAATTATGCTATAGAACGGTTTATAAAATCCCAGATTTTTTGCTGATGGGGGCGAGGCATAGCAAGCCGTTCTTTTTCAAAATTCTCCACTGAAATCCGACAGTGAGCGTTCAAAAGGGCCTACTTGCAATGAAAGACTCTGTTCATCGATTTTCTCTTTAGATTGCTACACGCTATTTCAAAACTACCCAAATTTGGGTATAATCCACCCAGATCGGTCAAAACTGAACCTACCAGAAAATGGGTAAACTATGTTAGGAGTGACAACTTGACAAATGAACAACATCGACATGAATCCGATCGACTTTGTTCATTTGTCAACTTGTCTCTCCCAACATTCTTTCTTCTTCTTGTTCGCATTTAAAACTTATTGCTTAGCGCATATTAGCTTATTGCGTGCTCTCAACTTAGTGTTCTAAATGCACTTCCACAGTTATTAATTGAGAGCTATCGATGCCAATACCAATGCATGAATTTGTATATTGATACAATGATACGTGTATATTGATAAGTTGTATATTGATACAATGTAATACCGTGCCTTTACTGACTAGGCTATGAGTCCCCTCTCCCAACATAGTTTACCCATAGATTCAGTTTTGACCGATCTGGGGGGATTCTACCCAAATTTGGTTAGTTTAGTAATAGCGTGTACAGCTAAGCGTAACAATTCAAGCTGAACATTGCATCCGGTCCTAATTAACATTGTCAAGATTTTTTTGTCGACTTTCTTCTATGTAATGTTCAGCATGAATTCCTTAAGACAACTTTCCATAACTTCCAAGGAGTTCTCTTTGGAATAACCTTTGGATTATGCCAATTCTCATCTAAATTCCATTTTTATTTTATTTTTCATGTAAATTCATCCAAATTTAAGACACATCCCAAGTTTTTTTTTCAAGCTCAAGGTATCTAAAAGAATGTCTTACTACAATCTTTCACTTTCCAAAATTCAACCATGTTAACCATGGCGTACAGTATAGTAGCCTTCGGATAATGCTCATGATCGAAAATCTTCCTAAGTCTTAATGAGGCATTGGAAATCTTTCGAGATATCCAACTTCCGAATATTAACTTAATTTTGAAGCTTACGTCACAAATAACAAATCATACCACTTGAAAATCATAAGACTGACCTTGAAGCCTCAGCAAATACAATATAGTATCACATTCACACTTAAAACAACTTATACCACAAGTTCCCCCCATAAAGCTAGCCAAGAACCAGAGCGGTGACGTAGGGAATTATCTTGCCAGCTAATGATGTAGCATGCTCACGGGTGATTTGTATGCAAATAGAAACTGAGCCAAATCTTGATAAGTCACTTGAGCACTGATGAATGATATACCATATGTCGGAAAATTTGCAATGTATCGAACGATAAAATCAGCACCTGTTTGTAATGTGCGAACATGTAATCACAAACTTCCAACTTCCGACGATTGGGAAAGGGTTAACGAACGGTCTCTCGCTTCCAGATCGGACACAAAGGTTAAGAATTCATACCCATTCTCTGGTCTCATGTTGGTTTTTGCATCTGCATCATGAGAGTAAACGCACCTTTTGTCGATTATGAATTCCGCGAGGCATCGGCGTAAAACAAGCAAGCGCAGCACATCAAACGTCCATTAGCCATGCGACTCTAGCGGTGTAGCTATTGGCCACCAAGACCAAAGTCATTCCCGTGTCATATTGTAAGCAGTGGCAAAAGCGGGTACTGCCCATTTGAGTTGTACCTTTTGTCACGTTTTACTTAGCTGCCACCTCCCATGTGAGTGAACGAGTAGCATGAACAGACGAGAGTACAACTTCCCACAAGAGGCCACGCGTGCAACTCCGATGGTGCTAGGTTCTATTGTAGCCCGAACCGGTCACTGACTGTACCGTAATTACTATATTATATGCCAAATTGTCCATGCTCTATTGGAGCTTTTGTGTCTTTCGTCCACTGTCTGGTGGCAGAAGGAGTGTTAATTTTTAATTACCTGTGAAATAGCCCTCAAACACCTTCAAATACCGTGGTTGGTGTGCAACACTGCTGATTGCGGTTAACCTAACGCTTGGACAAATTTGAATTAGTGAACATGTGCAGTAACTGCAATTCAGTTGATAGATGGTGGGATAATTCAACTTGTGCATGTTTGTAATTGTAAATGTTCGGCTCATTTTCCCCTAGGGGCAGGAACGGAATTTGATTACAGAAGATCATATTGATCCAAAGTTGGGTAATCAGAGTGATTTGCCGATTGCCAAGTAATTAACAAAAACCACTGCTCTGCAACCTTGTTATGCAAACTATCCAGTGCAGAACTTTTGCTCTCGAAAATTGAATAATTGAACAATTTCCTATCCGACCAGTTTCGGCCATCAGCCCAATTTTGACGCTCTGCAGCCGAAGCAGCAACTGCAGCACAGTAGAGCGCTTAATTCGAGTGCAATTAAGCTTCAACCAACTACTGCGAACGGCCTTTTTTCAAGCCGTTGGACCTTTTACGAGTCTCTCGAGAAAAAAGTTGATCATCGCTTTGGCCAATGATGCGTCTATTTTACACCTTGAGTAGTGCCTTGGGAAACGGGGTGCAATGAATCTGCTTTTGGTCACACAAGTCGTTACAATTTTTGGGTGATTGATGATATACATTTTAATCATTTGTTTTTTGAAGATTGCATAATGCGACCGTTGGAGGAATTTCTCGTGAACCATTCATTGAGACGATGATCAACGTGTTAAGAGTCAGTGCTGAAAATAATGAATGTTATTCAAAAGAAATTCGTTGTTCATTTTGGTTGGGAGATGGAAAAACGTTTATTGTCTGTTTAATCTTTCGCACCAACGAGCTTGAGTTCATTGATAATTGTGCGAATGTGATTTATGAAGAAACGTACATAAAGTGCCACATTTTGTTATTTGCAACTTTGTTTTATTACACGAAGGCAGTGGTATAAGCCATAAGCGCAGAGCAATCGGCATTCACACGACTTAATTACTCTCCAAGGTTGGCGTACATGCATGTTTAAACATTGCCTTAGTTTTTTTTTTTTCATTATCATGGTAATAGGTTTATTCAATACAAAAAACACACAATATAAAGTAAAGTAACTTATTTCAATGCTAGTAAGATTAAAGGTGTAAAAAAGTGATCAAATCACAAACGATCCAGAGCTAATCAGACAAAGAGACAAATTTAGTTATACTTCACATTAGGCTCAAAAGAAACTTTGCCTGGAAACCTGAGAAGATACTGAGAAGCAAGACAAGGCAGGTTGAAAGGATATGTGTGCACAATGAGCCAGAAAAGAAAATCTGACGACCAGCCCAATATCTCTTAAACGAAGCATTTCCGAGGGTTGGAGCCACTAGAGTGCACAGGAATCTTGTTAAGGAGGGGCAATTTTTTCTATGGTGCATTCAACTTGGGAGTACTCCAAAGTGCGTGGTGGATGCGCTATCCACCCACCACTGTTTTCCTACTGTTCAATTTAGCTAATTTTATTTATTTTTTGCGCTGGTGGTGGTACATCTTTTTCAGTGCAAACTGCTTTCAGACAGCCAATGGAAATTGGCAATTTAATCCCATCGAAGATGTCGATCGGTTCGTCAAATAGTTGCGATTGTAGGGCTTTAACCGAAATGATACATTTGCTGCAATATTGTTGCCTTGGTGGTTGGATTCAGCTGAAGTCACGTCAGATGGTGGTAATAGCACTGACAAACTGACATGAATGACCAATAAGAATCACATTCTCCTTTCGCATGCAAACTGCTGTAGCGGTATTTGAATTAGATATTAAATTAATGTAGCATGAAGTTCAAATGCTACAAATGTTCACTGTTACTATTCGAAACGACACGCACTATCCCAGTTCACTTGTATGCAACTGGTGAACTCATATCAAGAGTAAATTATCCCTGCATGAAATGTCACTCATTACTTGTTCATCCGCTCACTAGGCGCGTAAGTTTTCTCATTTGAGGTGGCATGAAATTTGATCCGTGGGATTGAGTATAATCTCCCAGTAGGATTACTTGTCGTCGGAAATTTAATAATAAGAAAAACACTTTAAGTTAAAGATTGGAATGAGCTAGACAGATGTGGGATACTTGGGAGGAAAAGAGATAGTATCTCTGATCGAATCGGAAGGTAATCGGAGATCGCCTTTTGATAAGATCGTGTTTTCGGTTTCCGGAACGAAGGCCAAGAATTGTTTTAGCGGCCTTTCTGAGGAATCCCAAGATCTTTCTCGTCCACTTTAATCCAACCCGTGGAAGAGGCAGGACTGTGAAGTTTTTTTGGTATAGTTTCGCGGTGTGTTTGTAGAGGTATATTTAAATGTGAGAAGTGTCTTTAAGTTCAGTGTAATTAATTGTTCGTTAATTCCTTTTGATTAGGTGTAGTTACTACTGAATAAGTTTAGTAGGCTAGTGCGGTACTGTGCGCGATTTAAGTTTCAACAAAAAGGTAAATGATTTACTATGCGGTTTAGCAACAATGCGGTCATCCAGTTGTACAGCTGTTTGACGGCTTTTTGTCTCTAGTTTCGTCCCACCACCTCCCGCTCGGCATACCGCGCCCCCCGTTATTACCACTACCCTGACCCCACGCGTCGGTATTAAAGGACCTAACTTCGGCCGGAGTTAGAAGGGAGCTGCGCCGTCAATATCGCGCTCCAGGTGAGCATTTTTCCCACCCACCGGGATATCACCACGAAAAGCAGTTGGTGAATTAACGAATCAAGACTCGCACCCAATTTGGTGAATCTTTTGTATTCCGTGCAGCGAGCGTCGCAGGGGCGACAGACGATGGTGAGGAGCAGTCTGTAAAGCAGAAGCGTGAGTAGAACCGTACAATGTCCGCATGCATGCATTAAATCTGGATGAAGCGCCAGTTATAAATAGCCATTTAGAAATCCGCACAGTTAGGTAGGGAATTAGAGAGAGAGTAAGAGAAGAATGAGGGTTCCCGGATAAAAATGTTTAGATAATAAAATTTTCGTTCTATTAGTTTTTTCCTAAATAAATGTTTTTCTATTCTGCTAAATAATTGTGTTGATTGTTAGGTTAGAATTTCCCGTTCAATGAGTGCACTGGTCTAAAGAAGTTTCTCACGTTTCGTTCGTTGTTGTAGTTTTCGTTGTTTGGTTTTACTCCAAGTCGGACTGCTTGGGAATCTCAGTCCACCATTTCTGTCCTGAAGCGTGTAGATTTTGTGTTTGGGGAAGAGCTTGACCTGTGATGAGAACAGGTCGTCCAGTGCATTCGCTCCGGTAGAAAGACGGTTTGTGGTTAGTTTTCATTCGGTTGGATTTAGTGTTTTCTTTGAATCCCAAGTACTTAACGTCTACTAGCGCGTTCCAATCTTTTGCATTAGACTGAACTCGCCCTGGGGTTTTGAGTTTGCCGGGCATCCGAAACGACAAGTGGTCCTCTATGGAGGTGGCGCTTAAGCCATTTGTTTAAAAACCAATCCACGGAACACTCTAGTAGACCGATTTAGGCTAGCCAACTTTGTGCCGGCTACACTGCGTCGACAAGTACAAGGTTCAAACAGTGCGCATAGCAGTGAACAAACAAAGTTCCTGGTTTTAAATTTTTTCCACGCTTCCATACTACCAAGGCTCCAGGGGTCGATCACATATCAGCAGAGATGCTTAAAGCTGACCCCATGCTATCCGCACAAATGTTGCATCAACCATTCTGTAATATCTGGGACACCGCGACTTTTCCAGCCGACTGGATACAGGGCATCTTAGTGAAGGTCCCAAAGAAGGGGGATCTGACTGTGTGCGACAATTGGCGAGGCATCATGTTACTGTGTATTGTTCTCAAAGTTCTGTGCAAAGTTATCCTGAATCGGATACAGGAGAAGACTGACGCGACTCTCCGACGGCAGTAGGCAGGATTCCGTGCCGGAAGATCTTGTGACGCTCCGCATCATCCTGGAGCAGGTCAATGAATTCCAAGAGTCCCTTTATTTGGTATTCATTGACTACGAAAAACCTTCCGACCGTCTCAATCACGAGAATCTATGGGGCGCCCTGAGACTCAAGGGAGTCCCGGATAAAATCGTCAACCTCATCGAAGCGCAGTATGAGGCTTTCACGTGCAGAGTTCTGCATAACGGAGCCTTGTCCGACCCTATCCGGGTAGTCGCTGGTGTGAGGCAAGGATGTATACTATCACCGCTACTGTTTCTCATCGTAATCGACGAGATCATGGTAGGTGCAATTGACCGTGTGCCGAACCGTGGGCTGCTTTGGCAGCCTATCACCATGGAGCATCTCAACGACTTCGATGTGGCTGATGATGTTGCTCTACTAGCACAACGGCGCTCTGATATGCAGAGTAAGCTCAATGACCTAGCCGAACGCTCCTCTGCGGCAGGTCTCACCATCAACGTCAACAAGACCAAATCGTTGGATATCAACACAGGCAACCCTTCCAACTTTACGGTAGCGGGGCAAGCAGTGGAGAAGGTCGAAAGTTTCCAATATCTTGGCAGCCAAATAGCGTCGGACGGCGGGACCAAGCGCGACATAGGTGCACGAATCAAGTAGGCTAGGGCTGCCTTTGCGAGTTTACGAAACGTATGGAGATCCAACCAGATATGTCAACGCACCAAAATCCGAATTTTCAACTCGAACGTGAAATCTGTGTTGTTATACGCCAGCGAGACGTGGTGTGTATCAGCGGAGAACACTCAAAAGCTACAGGTCTTCATCAACCGATGCCTGCGGTATATAATTCGTGCCTGGTGGCCTCACAACTGGATCTCGAATGCCGAGCTTCATCGTCGATGTCATCAGAAGCCGATAGCAACAGAAATTCGAGAGCGAAAGTCGAGGTGGGTCGGCCACACACTTCGACGGGGCGGAAACGAAATCTGCAAGCAAGCGCTGGATTGGAATCCGGCAGGACATCGCCGCAGAGGCAGACCCAGGGGCTCATGGCGGCGGAGCCTCAATAAGGAAATTAAGCAAGTCGATAGGAATCTGACTTGGGCCCAGGTCAAGGCAAAAGCGAGCAGTCGCCCAGGATGGAAGTCTTTCACGTTGGCCCTTTGCACCACTGGTGGTGCACAGGACCCTTAAGTAAGTAATACTACCAACATGGGCATAACTGCGATTGTGTTTGTCCAGCAACTCGGTCGCTGTCTTTCAATTTCTGAACCCTGGAATCGGACAACTTGGATCGTCCGAAAAGACCGGCAGCGAAATGTTTGATTGTGTAGAATTGGCTCTGAAAATCCAGAACAACATTGAAAACAGCTTTGAAGTTTCTAAAATTTCTTGTAAGTTACATAAAGTTATAGTCCGAATAATATTTTGATAGAAAAATGTTGTAATAATGGTTTGCGTCATGCTCTTCTTTACAGGTTAAAAATATAAACCAAAGAAAATATATTCTTCAGTTACCTTTCTGAAATTTTTTGCAGTAAATTTTTGTATATTTTGAAGGCATCGTTTCAGTTTATTTTTTTTACTATTTAAAGGTTTTGTAAGCCCTATATGCTGTTGTAGTTACACTTTACTATTACCGTTGCAAGTACGTTAAACTTGGTCGTTTTCAGCGAAAATTGCAGCTCTATTTTTTTTCAAATTTGACCTAAATGCCAAGGCTAATAGGATCATTAAGAACGTTTAAAAAAGTAGAAGGGTCTGTGCCTAGGGGCACGAACGGAAGCTTGACGTAGGACCGCTAGTGCACGGAACAAATGTGAACATTTAGTTCTTTTAATTGATCAATCATCAATTATCTTAACTCTTTCCGTTTTTTATTTGTAAGCGTATCAAATTTATAGTATTTATTTCAAAGAGAAAGTTGATGAAGAGAATCCAAGGGACTGTCAACTTGAATATTTTCGATTCATCTATCCGACTTTAAAAGGTGTATTTTGATTTTTTTTTTTTTTGTTATTTATGAATTTTTAAGTTTTGTGCATTTTAGTATTAAAGAGTATTCAATTAACCCCTCACAGAATTTCCTTCCGAATTTCATGAATGGGGCGGAGCGGAAAGTATCGTTTGTGCAGAATATGTAAAAAAGGAGGGACTTCGAGAGAGCTAATTTTCTCACAAATTTTATTTTATTGGCTTTCTGGGGACTAAATATACATACATACCAGCGTGTTCTGGAAAATATTCGGACGATGATTGATCTCACCAATACATTCGGGCCTACAATTCCACACCTTATATAGATACCAGGTTGAGCCTTGATAGCTAGCTGCTTGCGGGAACTGATGACCTTGACAAATGTCCAAATAATACTCTTAACAAATTTATGGTGGTCCTGAAACGGACCGTTTTGTAGTGATGGTTGAGTAATGCTGAGCTGAGCACGACGAGCTACTGATTCCGATCCTAGCCTAGCGGTGGGATTTCCTCCTTCTCTATGGTTGCTCATATGAGCTCTGCAGCTCGCTGCTTGCAGGCAGCCTTTCGTTGTTGTTGTTGTTGAAAGCACTCCTGCTGCTGCTGCTGTTGCTACTACTGCTGCTGCTGGACTGGACACCACCACTTACGGTGATTGAATGAGCACCGTTCAGGGGGACCGCATCGAACTCGATTTTTAAGTCTGTGTTAGGGAATGCGCTGTTTTCAGACAGTCGGTGATAATTTTGATCACCATTGCAACAGTTGGACATTTGGTATTTTTCAATAGTGACCTATTTAGCAGATTGGTAGATAAATTTCCAATCGTTTGGCTTGTTTAGAATTAAAATCTATCTCGAAACCTGACCTCTTTTCGTAATGCTGTGCATTTTGTTTATTTTTTTAATTGCGTGGATTCCATAGATCCTGTGGTGATCTATCTAGCCCTGATGTATGTGTTGGTAGAGGGAAAAATGTAAACTTTGCGGGAGACTATGTCTTAACACTCGAAGGTAATTTTGTGACATATGAAGTAAAACAAATCCTAGCTAGTTCTGCATGATGATTTTGTTTGATTTTATTTATTTGAATAGTCGCCGGGAAATACCAGCTGGCGATTTGTTTTTTTATGATAACTCCTTACTTGAAAACAAGCAAAAACTCACAAACAGGCTGCTTTTTCATGGTATACAATGTGATAATTCAATAATCAATAAATTATCTCAACATTTAGTGGCAAACCATTCATAAATTTTGGTAACATACAAAAAATTCTATAATCCACATTAAATTTCATATGTAAGCGCCGATTGAAACAATCTTTTCGACGTCACAACAAGGGTGATTGATTAAACGAAAGAAACGAATCGTGCGGAAGGAAAGCCGAGGAAAAACTAATTGACCACTTTGTCAAGCAGTTTTGGCATGACTTTCTACCAGCGATTTCCCAAAACTGGACAAACTAATTTCATTTTTTTTATGAAACGCACAAATTTTGGCTACTTTTCTCGAGGTTCTAGAAGAATAAATCTCAAAATAATGTTTTTTTTTTCAAAGTTTGAGTGGTAGTAAGCGTCATTTTAAGTGCTCGAATGAAGTGGTTAATTGCACCAATATATTCAGGCCTACAATTCCACACCTTCTGTAGACAGGTTGCGCCTTGATAGCTAGCTGCTTGCGGGAACTGATGACCTTGATCAATGTCTAAATAATACTCTTAACAAATTTTGGTGGCCCTGAAAAGGACCGTTTTGTAGTGATGGTTGAGTAATTCTGAGCTGAGTGTTCAACACGGATGAGGCTGTCGAGCTGTATGTCGTTTGGAGCGAGGATGAAACGCATGGCATAGATGACCGACCCGGAGCGACTCACGAAGAGCTACTGATTCCGATCCATAGCATAGCGGTGCAGCTTCTTCCTCATTTGATAGTTGCTTATGCGGGCTCTGCAGCTCGCTGCTTGCAGGCAGCTTTTCGTTGTTACTGGAGAATAATTTTCAACGCCACACGCCAAAAGCACTGCTACTGCTTCTACTAATTTCGACGACCGAACACCACCACACAGTGGTGTGGTCGTTGGGAGCGTGTGGTTCTGAGTATGGCGATGAGTGTGCAAAATATTACGCAATTCCATCCTCCCTATACGCACGCGCCCGAGGATCGGAGGCGAATGCCACTTCGACTTGTTTCGTCTACTTACTACTCTCTGACGACTGTGCTGGGGAAGCAGCATATGCATGGTGGATTTGTTAGTTAATTCGACGCTTTTGAACAATGCTGGACATTTACCAGTTTTTCAATAGTTTTTTGTTGAAAATCAACATTCGATAGCATGTTGCATCAATGCGTAGCCATATTTCTGATCGATTGGTGATAAAATTATTGAAATTGGACCAGGGGCAACTGAGTTATTAACGTTCGAAATCTTTCTTAATATGTTACATGTTCCATTTTCGGTTTTCACAAAGTGTACCCCCATATAGAAATCAAAGACGTAGTCCTACGTCAAAATATGTAACGATTGGATCAAAAGCGCACAAAACTATTTTGACAAGCGAGTACAGTATTGTTAACGGAATGACGACTTGAGTGAAGGATGTCAACCCTGTCCCAATGTACCGCCAGTCGGGGTGACAGAAAATGATGCCGAACATTCAACATGTTTTAAAGAATTGTGAATGCTTTACTTATTGCTGTGAATGCTACATTTCAAGCTGAACAAATTGCTAGTGAAAGCCAAAAAGAATTTGAAGATGTGTGGGTTAAAATTTCAATAAACGGCGAAGAACATCTTTTCGCTTCTGTCTACTTTCCTCCACACTTTTCCAAAAAACCAGCTTACGAAAAGCTTTTCACTGCTGCAGAACTGAAAATTCAAAGAGAAGATACAAGAACCAAAATTCATATTTATGGAGATTTTAACCAGAATACTGTTAATTTTATACAGGATAGTGATAATCATTCTCTATTGTTAGGTTAGGTGAAAACGATACTTTGCAATTCCTCTTTGATAAAAGCAGCCACTTGGGACTTCATCAAATTAACCATGTTCGTAACCAGCTCAATTCCTATTTGGATCTTATGTTTACTAATTGTACAGAAGATTTTTGTATTGTAGAAGCAGCAGTTCCATTATGGAAGAATGAAAAATTTCATACGGCTATTGAATACTCAATGTTCACAGACTCGCATCGGTCACGCCCAAGCGTTGTTGATTTTGAATTAGTTTATGATTTTAAAAATGCAAATGTTCCTGAATTTAACAGCTGACTGAATAACATAAATTGGCAAAACCTTTTAAAAGATGAAAACAACATGGACAAGGCTGTTGACATATTTTATACTACCTTATTCAATATCATTGAAGTATTCGTTCCTAAAAGACTAAAGAGAATAATGAACAGCACCAAATATCCTGTGTGGCATACACAAGATATCAGAAATATTAAAAACAGGAAGCAAAAAGCACACAAGGCGTATAAAAAGTTTAAAACGTCACAAAATTTAGAATAATACGTTGAAATTTGCGGAGCACTTGAGGCAGAAATATCGTCAGCATATGAGAATTACAATTCAAGAGTAGAGAACAATATAAAATCTGATCCCAAAACGTTCTTTAACTTCGCGAACGAAAAAATGAAGTCATGTACATTCCCATCACGCATGCAGTTTGAAGAGTTTGATAGCACTGATAGTGAGGATATTTGTAACCTATTTGCTCGTTTTTTTCCAAAACACATATAAGAAATCCAGTAATGCTCTCGATTTGAACTATTTTTCTTACCTACATGAAGGAGAAAATGACGTATCAGTTAATAATATCACTGTTAAAGGAATTTTTATGACTCTTGAAAGTCTCGATGCCGGTAAAGGACCTGGTCCTGATGAAATACCTCAATTTTTATTGAAAAAAATAGCAACAAGTTTTGTTAAACCATTGTTTTGGCTTTACAATTTATCTATCAAAACAGGTGATTTTCCAAAAAATTGGAAGAAATCATTTTTAGTCCCAATATTTAAATCTGGTAAACGGTCAGATATTAAAAACTATAGAGGTATTGCAATTATGTCATGTATTCCTAAAATGTTTGAAGCAATTGTTAACTAGAAAATATTTAAACAGGTTAAGCATCGCATTTCAAATAATCAACATGGTTGTTTTTTAAAGGTCGGTCAACGTCTACTAATCTGTTGGAATTTGTAAACTTTTCTATTGAAGCAATGGATAGAGGTAATACGGTTGAAACCTTATACACTGACTTTAGTAAGGCTTTTGACAGAGTAGACATTCCCTTACTTCTTTTTAAATTAAAACGTTTAGGTATGACAAGTACACTTTTAAAATGGATTGGATCATACTTGACAGAAAGAATACAGATGGTCCACTTTGAAGGAAAAATGTCCTCGCCAGTTAATGTTACCTCGGGAGTTCCACAGCGATCTCATTTAGGTCCTTTATTATTTATTTTATTTGTGGATGACGTTAAGTTTGTGTTAAATCGCTTAAATGTGCTCATATATGCTGACGATATGAAACTGTACATGGAAATCTTTTACAATAATGATTTGCTACATTTTCAAAATTAAAATGATGTTTTCTACAATTGGTGCGTTAAATCTGCTGGATATTAATGTTAAAAAATGCAATATTATATCATATTCCAGAAAACACACTACTCTAGAATTTACATGTACTCTAGGAAACCAGCTGGTTGTAAGGTGCGATAAAATTAGGGACTTAGGAGTAATTCTTGACACGAAGTTGACATTTGTAGATCATGTGAATACCACAATTCACAAAGCAAATAATATGTTGGGATTCATAAAAAGATTTAGTTATCATTTTAAAGACCCATATACCATCAAAACACTTTATATAGATAGCTTACGTGAGATCAATTCTCGAATATTGCAGTGTGGTTTGGGCTCCATACTGTAACGGATTGATACGCATTGCATCATGACCGGGTAAGTAGTAGAGTGGGATTAGTGTTCAGTACCGGGTATGAATTAGGAAACGTGATAGCACGATGTATGAGTGAACCTATGAGCGAGTGGGATAGCGAGATAGCGATACTGGTTGGTGTTGAGTGAGTAGCAACAGGCGAGTCAGTCAGTGTTCGACAGTGCCATCAAACAGACGTGGATACGAGTGCGGGTCAGTGTACAGTACGAATCGGCGTGTTACAATGGCGGCGAGGATTAAAATTGGTAAGTTTCAGTTTTGGAACAAGAAAACAAAAAAAAAATATGAACAAATGTTTCATGCGTACATTTCGAGGTACATTTACGTACCAACAGTACTGGCAATTTAGTGAAAAAACAATAATTCGGGAGATAGAGTGAATCTGATTTTTTTTTTCTCAAGACTAACGTGAACGCTGGAAAAAAAAATATATGGCGGCTTATTGGAAAAATTTGCAGCTGCTTAGGCCAGAATGCACAGAAGATGAGAAAACATGGCGGCGGTGTTGAACTTACTTTTATATGAAATACTCGATGTTTGTGGTTATGATACTGTTTCATGATGTTGGGGTTGTACAAAAATGTGCTATGCAAGTAAAAGAAGGCTCCGTTGAAAACAGAGAAAATACAAAATGCCTCCGCGCTGTGGAAAAAATGCTCCCAGGAAAAGTGGTCCGTGTTGCTAAATTTGAGGTTAAATTTGCTTCGTGATGCGAAATTATGCTTCGTGCTAAAAATGCTTCGTGATAGAGATTGCTTTGTGCATGGGTATTATGCTTGGTGCTGAGGAATTTTCTACGTGAACGGGGATTATGCTACGTGCTGAGGAGTTTTGCTTCGTGAAAAAGATTGCTTTGTACATGGGTGTTGATGAGTTTTGCTTTTCGTTGAGAACTTATACTTCGTGCTGAAGATAGGGCTCTGGGAGAATTAGTGAACCGATTGTTTTTGTGCATGGTAATAATGCACAAGAGAAATTGAGAAATGTTACTTCGTGTTATGGATTTATGCTTCGTGCTGCAATTAAACCGGTTGCTTGTGTGTAGGAATTATGCTTTGTGGATGTAAAATGAAGCGGTTACTTTGAGTAGAGAAAAAAATAACATTGGACAACAAAGTTGTGCCAACAATTCCAGGAGGTTAAGTTGGTATAAAATAATGAACACGATGCAAGCTCAGATGCAAGCAGAGAATGTTTCAAGGAATGAAACAGTTTAGCGTCATTGGATGTTATCGACATACGTATTAAGGTATACAATGTGTCTCTGTTTTTTATAGATGCAGCTGCAATGCCACCTTTCAAGGTGGGCACAGATCCAAGGAACGATTGGATCAAGTGGAAGCGAGCTTTGGATCGGTTTTTGCAGGCAAACAAAATAGAAGAGGATGAAGAAAAATGCAATTTATTGCTAGTTTTGGGTGGTATAGATCTTCAATCATACTACGACAAAGTCGCTAAATGGGATGTTCATAAAACTGTGGACGATAACGAGGAAATAGTTGTCCTCAAGTACGAATCGGCTATTCTATCTCTTGATGAATATTTCGCCCCGCAATTAAGGAAACGATTCGAACGTCATTCTCTACGGTCGATGAGGCAGAATAACCAAGAGCCTTTTGAGGAGTATGTATTTCGGTTACGTGAGCAAGCAAATCGATGCTGTTTTATCGATGTCGACGATATGATCGTCGATCAAATTATCGAAGGATGCCGGTCGGCTGACTTAAGGAAGAAGCTATTGACAGAGGAGTTGACACTTTCTGAAGTAGTTAATCTGGGAAAAACGCTAGAAGAAGTCCAGAAACAAACGAGGGAATACGAGAAACCCTCAACGTCGTTTGACGATGGCTCATTGGTTCAAAAAGTTGTTGCGAGGACCTCATCTAGTACCAGATCTTGGGAAGGTTCAAGGAAATGCTATAATTGCAACAGACCGGGACATTTGGCCAAAGAAATAGACAAATGCCCGGCGAAGAATGTGGAATGCTATGGATGTCGAACGAAAGGTCATTTTAAAGTTTGCTGCCGGAAAAGGAAACACAATGAACCGGGAAACAGAAACTCAGCTGGAGCCAAACGAATTCATGCAATCATCAGTGACGAGACGGAGACAGATAAGGGTATTTTTTTCGTCAAGGCCTCGGAGGAACTGAATGAGATACTTGAGTTGAATATTGGTGGAGTGATTACGAAGATGGTCATCGACTCCGGATCGCCAGCTAACATTATCGATAGCAAGACATTCAAGAGGTTGAAAAATCAAGGAGCACAGATCCTGAATAAAAGGAAGCCTGAAAGCGACGAAATCAAATTCAAGGCGTTTGCATCTGATCAGGACATATTCTTCAGTACAGCATTCGAAACGGAGGTGAAAATTCCTGGTGAAGAGACTGGAATCTGGTCCCATATCTTGGTCGCTCCGGAAGGTCAAGTTAGCTTGTTGAACAAGGGAACTGCATTTGCGTTGGGAATATTGAAAATCGGATATCATGTGAACCAGATTTCGGCGGAAGAGCGTACAAAGGACGCAAACGAAGGACGGGAAGCGTTTCCTAAGATACCGGATGTTCGTTTGTCAATCCAAGTTGATGAAACAATAACACCAGTCGTCCAAGCAGCTCGGAGGTTTCCCATGTCCATGGAAGCGGACGTGGAACAAACGATTCAAGAGCTGTTGGAGAAACAAATCATCGAACGGGCGGAAGCTTCCATAACATGGGTGTCACCACTCGTCCCAGTGAGGAAATCCGATGGAAGAATCAGATTGTGCGTAGATATGCGAGCTGCTAACAAGGCAGTTAAGCGGGAGAACTATCCAATGCCGAATATCGATGATGCAATGTCAAGAATAAAGAAGGTACGTAAATAAACTTTGATATTTGTTTGAGAACTATGTTAGAGTTTTTTTTTATTATATGTGTTGATAGGTTGCGAAATTATCCAAAATTGACCTTGAAGCCGCTTATTACCACTTCGAGCCCAATAAGGATAGCAGGAACATCACTACATTCGTTGCAAGAAGCGGGGTTTACCGTTTCTGTCGGTTGATGTTCGGGATAAAGTCCGCTCCCGAGCTTTCCCAACGAGAAATGGAAAATTTATTTCGAGGGATTAAAGGTCTGATAGTTTACATGGATGACCTTCTTATCCATGGGGAAACTGTGGAAGAACATGATCAGTCCTTGCGAGAAGTTCTTGATCGGATTAAGAAAATGAACATGAAGATTAACATGCAAAAGTCAGTTTTCGGGGTAGTATCTGTGACGTTCTTAGGACACATTGTGGCCATCGAAGGCATTCGGCCTACGGATGACAAAATCAAAGCTATTCTTGGGCTGCAGGCACCCTCATCTGTTACTGAACTAAGATCACTTTTAGGGCTTATCAATTTTGTTGGAAAGTTCGTCCCAAATCTGTCGACAATGACTGTTAATATGAGAACTTTGCTGAATAAGGAATGCAAATTCGTTTGGACAGAAACACATTCCCGGGAACTAGAAGCTCTAAAAGGAATACTGGGTAGAGTAGAATATCTAGGATTTTTCGATCCAAAAGATGAGACTTTACTAGTTACTGACGCCAGCCCTTATGGCTTGGGCGCTATTTTGATCCAAATTAAAAACAATGTCCCGCGAACCATATCCTGCATATCGAAAAGCTTAGCTGACTTCGAGAAGAAATACTGTCAAACGGAAAAAGAATGTTACGCAATTATCTGGGCCATGGAAAAACTGTACGTGTATCTCTATGGGATGCATTTCACGCTTATAACAGATTGCAAGCCACTGGAATATCTTTTCAACAGGGTCAAGTCAAAACCATCAGCTCGGATAGAAAGATGGATTCTGCGCTTGCAAAGTTTTGATTTTACGGTTAGATATGAACCGGGAGATGGAAATCTCGCTGATTCACTCTCTCGTCTTTCTCAAGGGATAAAAGACTGTAGTACAGGTTCAGACGTTATCAGTTGGCTAGCAGATGAAATAAAACCTACTGTGTTGTCTATTGACGAGCTTGAAAAGGAAACATTGCGTGATGATGATTTACAAAAAGTCAAGGAAGCGATATATACAGGGATCTGGGACGAAGTACCGAGTGAATTTAAGACAGCTACGATTAAAGATGACTTAACGCTCTATGGAGAATTGATACTGCGAGGTGACAGAATCGTTATTCCTAAATTGTTGAGAGAAAAAGTTATTCATTTGGCTCATTTGGGACATCAAGGTGGAACATCCATGAAAGCGATGCTTAGGGCCAAAGTATGGTTCCCTTTCATGGATAGACAGGTGGATACAATTCTCCGGAATTGCAAACCGTGTAAGATGACGGCGCTGCCCGATAAGCACAATCCAATGATCCGTCGACTTCCGACAATGCCCTGGCAAGATTTAGCGATCGATTTTAAGGAAGGTCTTCCCGGGGACGTGTCATTACTAGTTGTCGTATGCTACACAACAAGGTTTGTACAGATAGAACCAATGAAGCCGGCAACAACACAAAAAGTAATCGGTGCACTATTGCGAATGTTTAGTTCGTTCGGCATACCACGATCGATTACTTCAGATAATGGACCGCAATTCAAGGCGATTGAATTTCGGAATTTCTGTATAAGTTACGGGATCCATCTGAACCTCTCTACACCGTATTGGCCGGAACAAAATGGAGCTGTGGAGAGGCAGATGCGTAATATTGGAAAACGAATCAAAATTAGTTGTATTCAGGAAACAGATTGGAAGGCTGATCTCTACGAGTACTTGACGTTATACCATTCGACTCCACAAGAAACGACTGGTGTTTCCCCGGGACAGATGATGTTTGGCCGGGAGATACGGAATCGTATACCATCTATTCATCAACCACCGAGTTTGAAATGGGAATCATGCAGAGATCACGACATGGAAAAGAAGGAACAACACAAAACAAGGGCTGACGGAGCGCGGCAGGCGAAAAATCACAAATTGGAGAAGGGAGACGTGGTGTTGATGCGGAACATCAGAAACGGATCATATCAGCCAAATTTCGGATCTGAAGAATTTGAGGTTACAGACATCATGGGAGGGGAGATCACTGTAAGGTCAATGGGAACTGGCAAGACGTATAAGCGGAACAGTTCACATCTGAAGAAGTTAAGAGACGCTGTAACACCTTTGACGGAGATCGACACTACAGATTCGGAAACTGAAGTTGCCGAAGATGCGAGCGGAGATGTGATCCAAGGCGGTACCACGACCTCTACAGAAGATCCTCTGAAACCAGGTACGAAGCGGGTTTGCAGACGACCGACTAAATTTGATGATTTTGTAGTGTAAAATTCAAATAATAAACTCAAGATGGTAGATTAAATACGAAACATAACGTACAATAAAAGTTAGAAACAATAGCTAAATAAACATCACTAAAAAAAGAATACGCTTAGTAAACAACTAAAAATTAGGAAGGATGTAACGGATTGATACGCATTGCATCATGACCGGGTAAGTAGTAGAGTGGGATTAGTGTTCAGTACCGGGTATGAATTAGGAAACGTGATAGCACAACGTGTTTCGTAGTTGAGTGTGGTGAAATTCGTGCATTCCCGGTTGATTTTGGAAATCCGTAACACAAAATTGCCCACCGATTCCTTTTTTTTGCCGTTCAACGACGGCGGGTGTGCTTTTGCGAGAGTGACGTTTATTTGATCCGTTTCTTTGCACTGGTGTGTTTTTTTTTTTTGTAACTAGCGTAAGTGTGCCTGAGATTTGCAGTGAGTGTCGGAGATTGTAAGTAATCTAAAGGATGCCTCGCTGGATACGCCCAAGACTGGACGGGCAGTAGCTGGTGGCCGTGAACGGTTCCTGGCGAATACAGGAAGTATTGGTATTGGAAGGTAATTGCTATTAGATATTTTGCAAACAGTGACAGATAGCGGACATGAAGAACCAGTGGAGGTGCCGGGCAAAGGTGTTTATCCTAGACAAATAGTAAGTTACAAATTCGCTGTTGTCGTTGTCGTAGGCGCAACCGTAGTCGCTGTCGTAATCGCCGTCGTAGTCGTAGGCAGTACCGTTAGTCAGTGTTCGGAAAAACTCAAAAACTCAAATCTCATGCATGAGTTTATGCGGCTATGAGTTTTACCTTGCAAAATTCCACGTCACAAAAATCACCGGTGAGTTTTCAGGTTCAAAAAACCATTGCTTTATATTTTGGCGTTATTGATTGCTATTACTATTGTTTGTGCATCAGGGGTTGGAAAACTAACACAACATCAATAGGCATGATATCAATTGACGTTTGAGTGGTGTTTATGAGTTTAATGCTGGAATGATTTTTCTGTGTTGTGAGTGTGAGTGCGTGAATATGCATGAGAATCTCAAGCGTGAATTTTGTTTGCCGCATTCGTACGTGAGTTTATTCTCGCAGGGAGGCTCAATGAATGAGATTTGAGAATGATTTTCCGAACACTGCCGTTAGTATATTTAAAATTAACCACCAAACGCTGAAAATATGAATTATCGCGTATTTTTGTTGTTCATTACATGCCAAGTAAAATTCGAGAGCGTAATTTCATTTGAATAGCTTGTTCAACTAGGTCTTAAACAATCGTCACGTCGGTCATAGCTTGTTATGATTACCTGAACCATGCGTAAAGAGAAAATCGAAAATGGATCTTAATAAAGACCTCTTTCGTAGCTTTTAGTTTAAGGATTTCAAAGATCGTTGGTTGCAGTGGCTTGCTTACTGAGCAGAAAAACGCGGTCCCACATCCTTTCATATTAAAAATGTATGGTTAGATCGCTTGTTTATCGTGTATTTTGTAAAACTTTTCGTTGTCGTCGGTGCCGGGTCTGAATAGTCATAAAAACTTGAGTAACGTTAAAATGTGATATGAGGGGCTCGGTGGCCTTAGCACAACCGGTTTTGCTTACTGAGCAGAACATCATGAGTCTAATCTCAAGCCCATCCACATTCAAGATTCGTCAATCATTTTATTTGTTAACATGACTACATGGTAATAACAGCAACTCGATGATTATAAAGGAGCTCGTCTGCCTAGTGGCAAACGTTTTTGCTTACTGAGCAGAAGACCGTGGGTTTAATCCCAAGCTCCTTCGCGTTACATATGATTGTTAGGAAATCAATTCAGCTTATCGTTTACCAAAACGAACCCTGCTGCAAACCCAACCCAACCCTCTTATCCAACATTCCAGTGATTCCTCGTGGAAGTGCAGAGGTGTTCTCGGCTTCCATCAAAGCGAGTGTCACGTCAACACATTCCTACCCCTTCCTTTCTTGACCTGTGTTCGGGCGCGGCCGGCGCTGGTATTGCCTAGTTTGAGATCACCAGTTTTTACACATTGAGGATGATTGCTAGTCCCTAGCATCGTCTATTGGTTCTCTGTGTAATTACAGCTGGTCTGGCAATAACAGAGTAGCAACCATGGGCGGTCAATCATGCTGATGCTCATGCTCAGAAATGTTCAAAAAACTTGCCCCTCCATTCAACAGAACTGTGCAATTTTTACATCAGAAATGTTCAATACAAACTTGCCCCCAGGAGATTTTACAGCAGAACATTTAAATTGACCAGAGCGAGGCAAATTTTTCACCGTTAATGTTCAATAAAAATTGCTTCTCCAATCTTCTGATTGGTGCAAGTTTCCTTTTTACATTTTTCACCAGACATTTACAATATAGCTTGCTTCTCCTATCATCAGAATGTTGCAGGTTTTTCACCAAATAAAGCTGCCCCTATTTTCAGATTTTTTATGATAAATTTTCAGTAAAGCAACTTCCCTCCAATTATCAGAATGGTGCAAATTTTACAACAGAAATTATTATCAAAGTTTGTTTTTCTATTCAGCAGAAGGATGCAAACTTAAGACCAAAAATTTTCCGAAAAGCTTGCCCATGCGTTCACCATAACGGTGCAGATTTTCCACCAGAAATTTTCAATAAAGTTTGTGCCTTCATTTACCAGATCAGTGCAAGTTTTCCATCACAAATTTTCTGTTCATTTCATTTATCAGAGCGATACAAATTTTTCACCAGAAATTTTCCATAAAGCATGCTCCTCCAGAAGGGTGCACCAAAAATTGTCGGTGAAGTTTGTGTCACCATACACCTTTATGGTGAAATTTTCAGGCTTTGCCTCTTAATGCACCAAAATGGTGCAAATTTTCCACCATAAATTTTCAATGAAGGTTGCATTCATCAGAACGATGCAAATTATGCACCAGAAAAATGAATGAACCTTGCTTCTAAATTCACCACAGTGTCCGCACACTGTACGGACTGACCATCCCCTTGTAGTAAATGGAACTAACATTCATTGTAATACATTTTCGGTTGGCGTGGGACGATCAACTTTAAAGTCGGAATGTGCTATTCGACTTCAACTCTGTCTCCCCATGTTCAAAAATGCGTCCGGCTCTGACTTCGACTCCACCGCCTTGGTAAACATACATAACAACCCGCATGCCCTATAGAGAATTTCCCCGTTTACCATACATTCTATAGTGGAAACATTAAATTCTATGGTTATTTTAACGTTGTAGACAATATCATTTTTATTCAAATACAATAAATCATATTGTATGGTTACAATACACTTCATTGTACCTTTATGATTCGTTTTTTTTTTTACGGATATCATATCACAAAATTTAGGAAAGGGTGAATATATACTTTTTCACTTGACCCCGTTTCACTAAGAGAAAAATCTAACTAAATTTTGAAGCAGAGTTACTACTGTAGTTTTAAGCAGAATTAAGTCAAATTGTAAAACGTGGGGTTACTCAGTGGATGAATCAAATTTTCGTTAATTTTCCTCAAAAACAGATTATCAGCCAAATGTTCATCGATTTTCCTGGAATCATACATTTATTCATCCTCTGAGTAACCCCATTTTTTGCAATTTTTAGTGGACTTTTGTGCGGAGTGTGATTTTGTTGTTCTTTGCATAATTTAAGGAGCATTCCATCGTTGGCTGAGATATTAAGAAAAAAAATCAAAGCGGGGGATCAATGAGCAGTCCTCTATAATTTAGATTTCAACCCAGAAGACCAGAAGAAATTCAAAAATGGTTAAATCTGTCTCTCCTTGAAAGTCGTGTTGTTATGACCCTCGCCATGCTTCTCAAAAATATTTGAATACAGGAATCCTCTGGTGGTACAGTCCACCCACCGTTATCACGAAAATACTCTTACCCATCAATGGATGTGTTCTCATGGAGACGCAAGTCACCTGTCGAAAGTAAATGTTACGCATTTTTCATCCTACCATGCGTCTCCACAGTCCAGGTTTTTTCTTCAATGAAATGATGCTTTTCACAATGAACACCGACAATCGTACTAAGAATAATAACCAGTGCTGCAAAATCTCGACAATGCACGGTGATATTGACAATTCTGCTTTGGTCCCTCATTTGAGCTAACAGTCACAGTCAAGGCAAACTATGTTAATTGTCAATGACAATGCTGTCAGTGACGAACAGGTGTACATTTTTAATTAACTAAATTTGGAATGAAATTAAATGACTTGAGCAACACAATTACATGGAGCCATTAATGTGAACAAGCAACTACGTCCTGAACTGCTTAGATAACAATGATGTGACACAGTATATACGAAATTACACTTGTTGTTAGTGTTACCAGGTGAATCTTTAACGAACAATTTTGTCAATATCGTGCGATAATGTCAATGACAATGATAAATCTCAGCACTGTGCACAACTACCCATTCAAATAAGCGCCTCTGCCAGGAAAAGCCGTGCAACTTCATCGGTAGTCAACTTTACACGCCATTTCAGTCAGGTAAAATCTCAGTTCATTTCATGTCTTTCATGCAAGTAAATTTAACCAATTCTCGCAACTACACCTACACAACCGCAGACACCCTCGCACCATACAAGAACAACCCTTCCAAGAGAAGCCAGCAAACACAAGAAAATCGTCTTCGAATTAGCATCGAACGCAGTTAGTAGAGTGCTCGGTTTGTGCGGTTCCATTCGTGGCTTTCCTGTGCAGTGCCACCGACAATAAACCCGTGCAAACGTGCGCTGCATCTAAAAGCCCAACCGTGTTAGGTGCAGTTTAGGGCCAAAACCCGGGACTAAACGGCGAATTCCCTACCCGTAGTCGAGTTGTCGAGCTGGCAGAAAAGCCTCGGTGAAAGAACTCCAGTTTCTGACCGACCTAAATTATTTTCTTTTTCGAACGCACAACAGTCGTTCTCTCCTGGTCGCTCCTTCGTCGGTCGGTGCTTGAAAGAAGAATCTGCTGCGGAGCGGTGCATTCGCTCTCTCGCTTGCTCTCTAATTCACATTTCTGTTGCTGTTGCTGTTGTTGTTGTTGTTGTTGTTCACACTAGCATCTATGGATCAGCATCTTCGCGTTGTACAACACAGCAGCATATTGGGAGGAAAATAACAACCAGAGAGGTGTGAATTGTTATGCTCTGCTAGTGAATGTGTATGAGGGGGGCCATGAGTTGTGATGGTAGTGTGGGCCGCCGTGCATCGAACGCACTAAACCAATACAGTCGTGGAATGGATGAACTGTTGCAAGATAGAGCACATCAGTGATAGGGACCTACGTGATGCGAAATGTATAATCAGCAAAATTGGTTTTCGTGTGATTCTTGATATTTGCATTTTGAAGGCAAACGGTTTAGTAGAAAAAAAAGAAGACATTTACAGTTAGGCGAAATTTTCATTGCACATTGACTGCACGCGACAAATTCACTTTGCCCACTTTTGCATCGATCAAATTGAATTGTTCTAGTGTTGGAGCGCGTTATGTTTATTCTCAGTTTTTCATTCTACTGGTGTGTGGTTAAGTGATAGGACGTTAATTTTCGTATCGACGTAAATTGTGCTAAAGAAGGGTTTTGAGACTAGTTTTGATGCTGGTAGTTGACAAATTTAGTGAAAAAGTGCAGCATAAGTGTTTAATTAACAATTGTAATCTGTTAACAGAAGAGTAAATGGTGGAATTTTCCATTAAAAGCTGTCAGAAAATTTTCTTGTTTACAATTTATGACATTAGTGGGAAAATTCGTCCACGTATGAGTGAACTTCACCAACATAACAGATAAAAATTCGATCTAGTGTGCGAATGCGTGCTGGTATTTGTGTATGTGAATAAGTGCATTGGAAAATAGAAATCTAACTGGCGATTGTCTATAAACAGGCCCTGCTGTGTTGACAAGCTTAACGCGTGAAATAAGTGACGGGGGTTTGTTTATGCAGTGGACGTGAACGTTGTAAACGCCTAATACAAGATATCCATACACGCTAATAGATATATTGAAGAAAGACGAAAAAACTTGTACTGTCGCTGTGGAATCAATGAGAAGATTTTTGTCAAAGAAAAAGTTATTAATGGACAAAAGTGCGCACCAATACCAACATACTGACGGAGTGCTGGAGTGATTAAAGTGGAATCCGATGAACACGTGTGAATGTGTTTGTTTTTAATGTAAACACAGACCATACACATGCAGATGTGCTGTATGTAAAAAATATATTTTAAAAAATGTAGGCATAAGCAGTTTTTGGACACCAACCAACACATCGGACCTTTGCTGCTAAATCAATGAGAAGTAGTTTTTGCAGCAATCAGCTTCTCCAGTGTCGATCACTTTACACCGTATCAAGATTTCTTTTCATCCGTCGTCTTTGCCATGAACATGATTTTCATGAGCCGCAAGTGTTAAATGTTATTCGGAAAATCAAACGATTGTTAACATAAATCAGTTATTTAAACACAAACAAAATCAAAAGAAAACATGGAAACCCTCACCGAACCAAGTGTTGCTCCGGAACTCCGGGGCGAGTCACTTATTCCGACATCACCGGACGAAGAACGTTCAATTGATCACCATCACAACAACAACAACAATGACGACGACGAAGACGTCGATTTGCCGGGCATGATCCATCCAAGCAATCTCCTCGAAGAGCAATCCCAGTCATCCCAGGACAGCAGTAGTTTAGTGTCTCCTCCACCGGGCGGTGGCGGTGGAGATGTCCCGGAAGAAACCATCGAAAACATTGCAAAGGAACTGCAGCACAGCAATAGTGGTTCGGACAACACCTGCAACGATACCAACGATTCCCAGCCGGAACCACCGCTGGAGAACACCACCGATTCCAGTAGTATACCGCACCCGGACGATCCGGAAGGCAATGCGTCACCGTCACTCGAGGTGCCTCCAGTGGCCCCGACACTGAAAATTCACATAGCGCCCGTCATCTCCAACGGTAATTTGCCGGCCAAGTCCGGCGGCAAACCGACGACGATGCGTGATCTCGATCGTAAAATGAACAAATCACGCGGGCGGCCGAAACGGAGACCCATGGTGGCCATGTATCAAAGTGAGGTAAGATTATAGCACGGTGAACAACGTAAGGGGGAAATGGTGTAAAACGCGCTGGCGGGATAATACGCACCACCACGATAGTTCACTTAATAGACACTTTGAACAACGGTTTGCTGCACCGCCAGGCAGTATTTTTGGGTTAAATCACAGAACAGAAGTGGAACTTCGGATCAGAAAGTGGCGTTACTTTAATTGGATAACACTAGCGCACCTATCGGTAGAAGACATCTTCTGCCTGCAGTTAGGATAGGCAGCCTGCTATGATAGTGTAAGTGCGCCTAGAAAGCCACCTCCACAACTCAACGCTTGTTTAGCGGTAAACCTTACCACTTTTGATTCACCGATTTGTTTGCACTTCCCCTTCAGTTCTGTGGTTAAATGCTATTCTAATCTCAAAGTCACGAGTTCAAATCTCACCCGCGGACAATAGTGTTAAAGTGACTATAATAATAAAAAAATACTATTTCTACTCACTAAAAATATATAAAAATAAAAGTTTATTTGAGTGCTTCTCGATTAAGATTTGTTCAACGGTTTGTGAGAGGTTTCATAGGCAAAAAAGAGCATTCTTAACATTTGATATATGAATCATTACCAGCTTCGTGATTTGAGTAAAACGGGAATGTTTTTTGATCACAAATAAGCGTTTTTAATGTACAAAGTTCTGAGTTAAGGGTGGAGCAATATGCGCCTTGCTGTTTGGTAACTTCTAAACACTTGTTGACGTTTAAATCATTTTCTCGATGATGAATGCATATTTTCACATGATATTTTCGATAACATCAAGAAGATTATTCAGACTAATGAATGCGCTGAAATAAAATGTTTATTGTTGATTAAAATGTAGTGAAAATGTATAATTTCATTTAACCCTTCGTTCCCCTAGAAGAAAAATATATTGTAATATCGCCTTGAAAACGATACACTTTACAGCTCCAAAAGCCTATTTGTTTTCTTTTTTCTTATTCAAAACTAACCGGGCGCAGACATATCGATCAACATGTGCTTAATTTATAAAAACTATGACCCACAATTCTTTACCGAATTTTTGAAAGGTCTACTATTTATGCACAAAATTGAGCTGCAACCGTCTAACATAAATGTAGATTCAATCAGCACCCATAAATGCGGAATTAAAATAAAAAAGCTTAATTAAGAAAAATAAACGGTGATACAAACTTTTTGATTTTATTTTGCTCATGTGCTCTTGTGAAGACAGGTACCTACATTCCCTAATAAACAAATACCATAAACGAACTGTATCCCGGATGGGTAAACTATCCCACAAATGCTTTGGATGATACCCCGAACACGTCGTTAAGCTCTCTTTTATGGTTATTTTTATTAGGGTTTCCAAAGGCATTAAGGAAGTTGTGAATGCCAATTTACACCAGCCACTTTCAAAGTGCAGAAATATTGCTCCGTCCCTAGTGATAAAAGCAGACGCTTGAAAACAAATTCACCACATTAAAACAAAAATCAGTCTTTCCTCTAGCATGCTAAGATTACAAAAGAAAACATAATCTAAACTAGAGAGGGTCTAGAAATAAGAGAGGAGCGGACTGACTGGTTTTGAGCCAAACAAACTGTCAAAGCCAGTGTTGCTAGAAACCACCTAGGCATAGGTTGCCAAGGCAGTTTGTTTTGAATTCGCTCCTCTCTCATCCAAACCATAATCATTAGCAGTGTTGGAAAAATATCAAAAAATCCAAAACTCTAAAATAACAAGATCACGCTTAATTTTCTTAGAAACAAATCAACAAGTAAACAACTACGGTTGCTATGGCAAGCTGTGATATCGCAGCTTGGAATATCAAGCTACCAAAACTCACCAGCTGCAAATCTCAACAAACTGTGGTGAGATTGAGTTTCATGATTTTCGCTTTACACCCGAATGCAACCGAGACTTCCATAACGGCTCTCAGCAGTAACTTCATGTCTGCCATCGGTGAAGAGAAAAAAGAGATAGCATTACTATACCTTCTCTTGCTAAAGCTGGGCTTAGACAGGGCAAGTCAATTGATCAATTCAGTTGAATTCAACTGACTTGAACGCGAATCGAACGTGTAAACCATGCCATTCAACTGACTTGATCAACTCACTTGAATTAAAAAAAGTTGAACCAGGCTCAACTTTTCAAGCCAATTGAATTCAACGGAGTTGATCATTTGACTTGCCTAGTCTAAACCCAGCTGAAGAAAACGAAATGCAACGGAATCATTTTTGCGTCGATTCAACTCTTAGCTTCAACTTTACACGTTGTGAGTAGTCTCGCAATATCAAAGGAGCTTGTAAAATCAATGTCAGGTATGATATTTTACTCCAATATTATGCATCACTGATCATTATCATGTTATTAGACGGCATAATCGATAGCAAATTGATATTTTTCCGCTCTCATACGCTCTCAATATCACGCGTGATATTGAAGCAAAATATCATGCTTGATATTGATTTTACAAGCTCCTTTGATATTGTGAGACTATTTCAAATGTGTAAAGTTGTAGCTGAGAGTTGAATCGAGGCAAAAATGATTCCATTGCACCTCGTTTTCATAGAAAGAGAAAGTATAGTTTGCTATCTCTTTTTGCTCTTCACCGATGGCAGACACGAAGTGACTCCTACCAGTCGTTGTGGAAGTTTCAGTTGCGTTCGGGTGTAAAGTAAAAATCGTGAAACTCAATCCAACCACAGTTTGGTGAGATTTGCAGTTGGTGAGTTTTGTTAGCTTGATATTGCGAGCTGCGATATCAAAGCTTGCAATATCAACCGCAGTTGTTTACTTGTTGATTTTTGTCTACGAAAATCAAGCGTGATCTTGTTCTTTGTTGAGATTTGAGTTTTTTGATATTTTACAAACACTGGTCCAGAACTACGGGCAAGTTTTAAGATATTTCAGATAAGTTCCGATAGCTGCAAAGCAGTTCGATAGATCCGGAGTGATTTGAGATTTGGCCGCAATTGCTTTTGTAAACAAACACGTCAATTGCTGATTTATCTTGAATAAAAGCTCAATATCTCAAACAACCTATACCAGATGATAGAGGAATCATTCCTGTACCTCATAGTGTTATAACTTTTCGAGATTGAGCTTTTATTCGCGAGAAATCGGTGATTCAAGAGCAAATTTTCATTATGTCGTAAGTAACATTCGCACCGATCCGAGAAAAATAAAGTTTTGTTTTGATAACCGAAAAGTTATTCCTATTTCCAATTAAACACATATAATCTCATAGTGATTGCAATGTTTAACATATTTGGCCGGGTTTTAATCATACAAATGCAAATCGCTAGCTTTCATGCTAAAAAATACTGGTTTTTGAGTCAAAAGTTATTATACGTCGTTTGGTGGCCCCTATTGTTACTTAAGTCAAAGTGTATTTACCAGGATATTCGGGAGAATTATCAATTACGTCTCCTTACGTGCAGCCCATTCATCATTTTAGGACCACCGAAATCATCTTAGCAACAAACAGTTCGATTTATTCACTTTAATAATGAGAAAGCGAAACGACGAACGTACACTTTTCACGGGTTTCTCAGCGCTGTTACTTAAGGCAAACGGCATCTCCATAGAAATCGGGTGACTTAAGTAACATCGAAAACTATTTTGATCGGAAGGTGATTACGTCAAAAAGCAATTTGACTGGTAAATAAATTTAAAAATGGGATGTGATCCTATATTCGGACAGTATATAGTGTAATAGCAGGAGCATCGATTGACACTGATAGCTCGACTTTGTTTACCTTTGTTACATTCGACGTAATGAAAATTTGCTCTTGGATTGATGTGTTTGTTTACAAATGCAATTACGCCCAAATCTCAAATCACTCCGGAGATTTCAGGAAAATTTCTAGAAATTCAATGAAGATCAAAGAGGTTCAGGGCAGCCACATTAACTTCAGAAAAATTGCAGAAACTTTACAGAAGTGCTTAATACTTGAAGTTAATGATTTACATAAATATTTGGAGATAATTAACGTCAAATTTCAGACTTAAAGTGGACATGTTATACAGTAGATGAGGAATGAAAGTATAGAGTTGATAGTTCCGTTAGAGTACCGGTAGTGTACAAATTGTATTTAGAAAGTAAAATTCGAGCAAAGGACAATTTTAAGGAAGGTACGATTAGGGTTGATCATCCTCTTTACCAAACTCATCCGTTGAGGAGGGATTGGAAGTATCCCAAACTTAAGTTGAGTTTGAAGATCTTAAAGGAAGTAACGTGACTTCGAGTAGTTCAAAGAACTAAAACCATACTTATCAGGAATTTTAGGGAAGTTCCGAGAACTCCAGATAAATTTCGAAAACCTTGAGGCAGTTCCATTGAATTCAGGAAACCAGTGGGAACTAGAAATACTCAGAGGGAGAGATGGGCAGAAAGAATGTTTTGAGCCAAATGAACTGTCATAATCTGAGCCAATCGAACATTCCAATTAGAATGTTTCTTATTCTTACTAGAATAAATTTGAGAGTATTGCAATCGAACAGAAATTCAATCACCTTTAGGTTTTGTGTGCTTCTCAAATTCAACTAGTTTTTGGCATCAAAAACAATATTCTAACTCTATTGATTAATTGACCTTCGCCGGTTACCTTTTTTTTATTTTTTTTTCTTTATTAGAGAGATTTTTAGAATAAGGCTAGTTCATCTCTTTTAAAAATTACAAAAAAGAATTGGGACCTCAAAAGGAGGATCCCAATCTTGGCAAGTGGGCATTTAGCTTAATTATATAAAATATTGTAAAAACACTACCAAAAGGGCCAACGAATTCAAAAGCACAAACAGAAAACACTCAAATGTTGTAAACCGTGACGTTGTTGACCTCTTGCAGGGCAATCACCAGGGGGGACGCACCGCTGCAGAGGAGTTCCAACTCCGCCAAGTGGAGAAAGTAGCCGCTGATATTCCATTGGAGCATAAGATTCACCGGAACCGGTAGGGCGGGGGTAGGAAACCCCCGCTCCGATCCGCTGGTTGAAGGTCGTTCGATTGAGTGGTGCTGGCTCATTGCGTAGTAACTGGAATTTGGGGGTGTTCCAGTCGGACTTGCTGCGGCAGAACTTTGTGCCGAATGAGACGGATCCCCACCAGGGGCAGGTGGAGTCGTTCCACCCACCCGGGGCAGGGGCATCCCAACGGTGGTGAAGAAATCTATCGTTGTATTTGAGCTTGGAACTATGTTTGAGGGTGAGCTACTGGTTTGGGACTTGAATCCCTCTTTGTCCTTCGGGGAATGGGAACAACTGCCCTTATCCGTCCCGATATTATGCTGTGCCTTGAATCCCGCGTTGTCCGAAGGGGAATGGGGGCCGAGGCCGCCCTTGTCCGTCCCTCTTCCAGGTTCGCCGCAGCGCCGGGGGGTTGTCGCCGGTTCCGGTGTGGGGAAGACGTCCGCACCGAGCCCCGGCTACTGTGGGCTAGTACTGGGTTCTTCGCTATTTGCATCTTCGTCCGAGGGTCCCAGAGGTTACCCGACAGTTCCGGTTGGGGTATATCTTCCGCACTGCCGATGCCCTGAGTACCCAAGGCACAGATATTTTCATTCGGTTGGCTCGGGCACCGAGGGGGGTCCGAAGATTCCGGTTGGGGTAAGACTTCCGGTTCGACGGTGCCCCGGCTATCCGAGGCCAAGCGCGAACCAGTTGCTTGGTGGGTGGTAGTGGCTGGTGTTGGTAACGAAAAAGAAGAGTAGTCCGCGTCCATGGCGTGGTCGGTTGCCGGAGGGTGTGTGGGGGGACTTAGAGGCTAGTTGGTTTTGGTTTTGCCTGCTATTTTGCCACTCCTTCCAGTTTGCGTGGGCGTTATCTTCGTGAGGATCGCCTTTTGCACTTTGGAAGCTGGGGCATTTCGGGGGGGGGGGGTGGTTGGGTGGGTCGACGAGCTTTATGGGTCTTTTGGCCGATTGGGGGGTTGAAAGGGATTTCAACGAGTGTTGTGGCATAGGGGTGTCGGGTTTCTGGCTATGTTTTGTGTAGGGGCTGGTTTCAGGGGTGAGGGTTGTGTTCGCATCGGATTCCGATGAGGCCGAGAAGTCTCTAGACACAGCGATGACTTTTTCTTCGGCCTCCTCGTACTCGTTCGTGGTGGGGGGTTTTTCAGAGCTGATTGGGGGGATGGTTGGGGGAGCAGTTTGGGGTTGAACAAGGCTTTTTGCTGGTTGGTTGGTACGGGCTACGACGACTGGTGTTTGAACGGCGGGTTGTTGAGGTTGGTTGCTTTGGGTTTTGACGACTGTTTCGAGCTCGTTCATCCTTTGTTGCGTGTTTGCAAGAACGGTCACCACTTCTTTCATCATTTGTTCGAAGTGGGCCGCTTGCGCCTTCAACATCTCTTGAAACGCATTGATGGGTGCTTCGGTTGGTGTCGGAGTCGTGTTGATGGGTACGGGTGCGGGGTTGCTAGTGCCGGCCATCTGCAGTGCGGCTTGCAGCTGCGCGATGACGGCGTCCTTTTCGCGAACCATGTTGGCCAGTCCTTCAATTCGCTTTTCCATCTCGGCGAGGGCACTTTGCGTCCCTTCGTTCGTCACATTTTCATAGGAGTTACTGCTGTTACACCGTTCAAACAAGTTTCGCGCTTCCGGGTACGAAATCCCACGGTCAACCTTGATCCGTTGGATCTCGTTCTCCCTCTGGTAAGCGGGGCATGATCGGTGCCGCAGCGAGTGCTGGTCGGTGTCGCAACGGGTACAGTAGGCCGGGTTGCTGCACCTTTGTTCTGTATCAACCGGTTAACGAATGGCACCAAGAAATGTGCAAAATATTGCGATGCAATCAATTATTATTTTGCACCTAAATCGAATCAAAAATACAAGTCATTTGAAATGCTAGCTTCTAGCAAGGGTTGCAAGATAATTTAGGAGCAAATCCCTGCTGCCGAATTGTATTTTGTTTTCTCCGCCTATCTCTCCCTCTGAGTATTTCTAGTGGGAACGTAGTAGTTTAAAAAATTACTGAGAATATCAGATAAGTTTAGAGAAATTAAGATTTGTTTTAAACTTCACTGAAGTTGCAAGAACATTAATAAGAGATCTTCAGGGTATTTGTGTTAAACTCAGGAAAATTCTAGGAACATCATCAGAAGAGTAGCGAGAAGTTTAGGAAAGATTAAAGAACTTCAAGGCGGTTAATAAAGATGTTCCGAGGGATGACAGAAAATACCGAGGAGTTCGGAACTATTCACTAAAGGGAACCTCTGTGAAATGTTAGGAATATCAAGATTCAACTTCATGACGAATCCATTAGCTTCAAGTAAACTGTAGTAACTTTTAGGAAGTTCGAGGACTTCAGGGATATCCATAAGACTTCGGAGATGTCAAGAAACCATGAAAAATCTGCAAAAGAACTATAAGAGATTTGAAGAAACTTTCAAAAAAGCTAGCTCTGCAGATCTCCAGGAAAGTTCAAAGATCTTAAAATCATAAGTTCAGACTTTCGGAGAGGTTTTAAGATCTGTAGTTTTTGGCAGAGGATACTAAATAGTAGGGAAAATGTCTCTAATGTTGGCCTATGGATCTAAGATTGGGCCCATCGCTAAAAATCAGCTAGTTACCAATTGTATCTAGATGAACGCGTTATTGGGACGTTACTAATTGATATTTTTGGTTGCTATTGAAAATTTAGTCGATTTCTGAATTTATGTATGTGCCCAAATTAGGGACACTTAGGCCGAAATTACCTGCATTTCCCCTACCAACCGGTGGAAAATAACGATTTTAAATTGGCTCACTACTTGACTAGCCTATTGGTCCCAAAAAAATTGATTTACGTACCCCATTCTAGTCGAAATTCTAGTACTACACTATGTTTGTTTTGATTCTCTATGAAAGTTTGACCGATAAAATGAGGGGTTCGTCGATTTTCCTATGTTTCGAGGGATGCATCGATTAGCTTGGGACCGAAGAGAGTACCAGAGCTGAGCCAAAAAGTTGAGCACGTTTCTTCAGGACCTTCTTGTCTTAGAGTTACCTCTATGGTAGAACTAAGAACTGTAAATTTGTCAAAGCACCATGAGCATCACGAAAATTATAAAAAGCTATAAGCAGCCCCGGGAATTTCTGGAATTGTGGAAACATTAAAAAAATCTAAAAACCTCAGGGAAGTTTGGTCTTTACCTGGGCCAAGAAATCTTCCGGGAAGCTCATCGACCTTAAAGATAGTACCAATAACTTCAGGAAATTTAGAAATTAAATTTCAGAAAGTTCGAAAAATTCCAGAGATTTTCAAAGAAGTTTAAAGATTTGTAGGATGATTTAATATCAGTTCCAATAACTTCAGAAGAAACAGGGAAGATCATAAATCCTCAGGGCAGTTCAATTACCTTCAAGAAAATTGCCAGAAATTTACAGAAGATTCAAAATAGGGCTAACTACCCCATTTCTGGCCTATTAAGCACAACCCGCTCTTAGTCTTTCTTAATCTAGCGCAGTTTAGCAACAAACGGAATGTTATTATTACTGATGGTTCAAAATTTATTTACCTTTCCGTATGTACCGTAAGATTTGATACAGAGAATCCAATCATTGAGATATTGTCAAAAGTCTAGCACTGCTTCGTGACGCCAAACTCGGCCTACGGATTCTAAACTCGACCTAACGCATTGAAACGCCAATGAATTCACTTCGGCCTAGCGGATGAAGAATAAAATTGATTCGGTCGGAGCGCTTCTTTTGTTTTTGGGAATAATGGGTGCAAACCTTCATATCACGCGTTCTCATTGACTTCGTGCCGTAGCTTATAAACTAAAGTATCGTACCAAACGCATAATTGACTTGTTAACTCTGAAATCAAGGATTTATTTGAAGTTTTCTGCTCGATAGGCCCAAAACGGGCGATTAGACCGAAGCAGTTCTCTACCCTATTCAAAAAATTTATGAAAACTTCAGAAATGTTCCGAATCTTCAAGGATGTCCAAAGAACTTCAGAGAGGCAGTTTCATTTTTTTTTTGCAGGGATGTTTCTAGTACTTCAAGTAAGATCAGAGAACTTCAAAGCAGTTCAAGATGCTCCGAGGTATTATGGAAAATCTCAAAATGTCAGGAATGTTCCAAAACAAATAGGAAATAGCGTAGTGTTCAGAGCAGACCATGAATATCAAGAAAATTTATGTATCGATAGAGGATATCTTTAAAATGTAGGGAACTTCATGAAGAAACAAAAAAAATCATCCAAGTGCGAGAAATTTAGAGAAGTTTAAGAAAGATCGAGATTTTAAGGGAAGTTCCGTGAGCTTCAAAAAAGGTTCGAAAACTTCAGGGCAGAATAGCTTCAAAACCGAACGGAAAATTGTGGGAAGTTTTTTTTAGAAACTCAGAGAAGTTTAGAGGAAAGTTCAGAAATCATAAGGGAAGACTTCAGGGAAGCTTTGAGCACTTCAAGACCGTTCCATTCTTCTTCTTCTTCTTCGAATTTCAAGCTTATTGCATATCGCATATTGGCTTATAGCGTTCTCTCAACTTAGTGTTCTAGATGCACTTCCACAGTTATTAATTGAGAGCTTTCGATGCCTGTACCATTTTTGCATTGGTATAATTGTGTGGCAAGTCCAATCATACTTCTATGCCCAGGGAAGTCGAGAAATTTTCCAACCTGAAAAATTCCTATACCGGACCGGGAATTGAACCCAGCCACCTCCAGCATGGTCTTACTTTGTAGCTGCGCCTTTACCGACTGAGTTCCATTAGCTTCAGGAAAATTACAGGAACTTTTAAGAAGTTCTAGGAGAACTTCAGGAAAGCTAACAGAACTTGAGGGAGATTACTTTAAATAAATTCTAAAAACCTCAAGGAAGTTAGAAGGGAATGCTCATAGGCCTTAAAGACAGAGCCAATAACTTCAGAAAATTCAAAAATTAAATGTTAGAAATTTCAGGAAAGTTCTGATATTTTCAAAGAAGTTTAAAATTTTTTAGGATGTATTAATTTATTTCTGGACAGTTCAAATAACTTCAGAAGAACCGGAGAAGATCAAGGATCACAGGACAGTTCAATTAACTTCATGAAAATTGCAATAACTTTACAAAAGTATCTAGAACTCAACGAATTTCCGAAAACTTCAGTAAAGTTCCGAGATCTTCAAGGATGTCCAAAGAACTTCCGATAAATGTTGAGATTTTTAAGAAGTTTCATTTTTTTTGTTGCAGGGATGTTTCTAGTACTTCAAGGAAGATCAGAGAACTTCAAATCAGTTCAAGATGTTCCAAAAAATTGTGAAAAATCCAAGTATTTCAGGATTTCAAAAATAATAGGAAAATGGCGTAGTGTTCAGGGCAGACCATGAATATCAGGAAAATCGATGGAACAATAGAGAAGATCCGATAACTTTTTGAAATTTTAAGGAACTTCATGAAGAAACAAAAACTTCATTCAAGTGCGAGAAATTCACAGAAGATTAAGGGAGATCGAGATTTTAAGAGAAGTTCCGTGAGCTTCAAAGAAGTTTCGAAAACTTAAAAAAAAATGGCTTCAAGGCCGAACGGACATTTGCGGAAATTTTTAAAAAGATCTATGAAATTCAGAGAAGTTCAAAAGCGTTGAACTTCCCTGTTTTTTCTATCTTTTTCTACTGCTTCTTATTCTTCTTCTTCGCATTTCAAGCTTATTGTGTGCTCTCAAATTAGTGTTCTAGATGCACTTCCACAGTTATTAATTGAGAGCGATCGATGTTCGTAGCATTTTTGCATTAGTATAATTGTGTGGCGAATACAATCATACTCTATGCCCAGGGAAGTCGACAAATTTTCCAATTCGAAAAACTCATAGACCGGACCGGGAATCGAACCCAGTTATCTCAAGCGTGGTCTTGCTTAGTAGCTGCCCCTTTATCGACTGAGCTAAGGGAGGCCTCTATATTACTAAGGGAGGCACTATCTTTAATTTTTGAAACTTCTTGGGGCCTCCCTTAGCTCAGTCGGTAAAGGCGCAGATACAAAGCAAGACCATGCTGGAGGTGGGTTGATTCGATTTCCGGTCCGGTCTAGGAATTTTTCGAGTTGGAAAATTTGTCGACTTCCCTGGGCATAGAGTGTGATTGTACTCGCCTCACAATTATACTAATGCAAAAATGGTACAGGCAACGAAAGCTCTCAATTAATAACTGTGGAAGTGCATCTAGAACACTAAATTGAGAGCACGCAATAAGCTAATAGGCGAAGAAGAAGAAGAAGAAGAAGATGATGAAGGTTCTCACTATTTTTTGAGTTTAATGGAACTACCATAACATTCTATAAATCTACCTGAAGCTCTCGGAACTTCCCTGAATATCTCGCAATTTTTCTGATTTCCTGGAACTCCGAACCGCCTCGAAGTTCACTTTACAAAGCGTTTTGCGCCTCACAAAAGAAGGTAAAACTTTATATACCCTTATGAAGGCCATGTTCAAAGAGCGAAACGTCGGTCATGTACATCGTAGTTTATTTTATTTTTGACCTAGGATTACGTCTTTTGGCAACATGTTGGGGGTGCAATTTAAAAAAAAAAACAAATTGACCGCATTACGAAAAGTGGTCAGGTTTTGACCACTTATAACGCTGTCAATAGCTTAAGGATTTTAATTCCAAACAAGCCAATAGATTGGAAATTTTTCTACAAATCTGCTAGAATGAACACTTTATCAATTTTCAATAGATTACTATTGAAAATTACACAAATGTCCAACTGTTGCAATGGTGATCAAAATTATCACCGATTGCCTGCCAAAAAGCACTTTCCCTAACACAGATTTCAAAATCGAATTCCATCCGGTCTCGCCGGACGGTGCTTATTCAATCACCGTGTGTGGTGGTGTCCGGTCGGTCATCAGCAGCAGCAGTGCTTTCGGCGCGTGGCGTTGAACATGGTTCTCCAGTACACAACGAAAGGCTGCCCGCAAGTTGCAGTCCACATGAGTGTCCATTCACCGAAGAAGGAGGAAGAAGCCGCACCGGTACTGATAGGATTGAGTAGCTCTTCGTGAGTCGCTGTGGGCCATCTATGCCAAGCGCATCACCCTCGTTCCAAAAAACATACTGCTCGCCAGCCTCATCAGTGTTGAACACCCTAATAGCTCCGCATTACTCAACTATCACGACAAAACGGTGCTTTTCAGTACGACCATAAAATGTTTTTGTTTAAGAGTTAATCAAACGATCAAGCAATCAAACGTTTGTGGTCAATTGCGTAACAGTTTTGAAGTTGTACATACATATTCTCGTAATGACCGAATACCACATGACCTTGTCAACTAAACTAAAATTCTTCGAATTAAGGTAAGATTTTCTCCAGGACAAATTTATATGATTGATCGCGAATATTTTTCGACTGGAAAATTTTGGCAAGAAATTCCTCCAATCACTTTTCGCGTTTTTTTTATTTTCTATTGAGAAAACCAAAAATTTCGTGCGTTTTGTGCACGTAATTATGTCATCAGAAAACGAGGCGTTTCCGTGATGGGAAAAAGTGATTTCCCGAACACAGTCGCCGAATATTGATACCGAGCACGTAATCTCACGTCAAATCTACGGTCGTGTCTTGGATACAACCTCTTACTTTTTAAATAAGTTCTGTCTGTTCATACTCAATACCTGAGAAAAACATCTCATAAATGGTTAGTATGAGTTTAAATGCAACAAAACTGATTATTTATTATTATTTTTAGTTATGGTTGGGATGTCCTTGATAATGAATTTAGCATGAATGAAATGAATTGAAAATATTATGAATTAACATAGCTTAAAAAATAATCTAATGGGCTCATACTCAGTGAACCGGGCAATCGGGAAAACCGGGAAAAACCGGGAATTCTAAATCACCGGGAAAAAGTCGGGAATTTTGATAAAACATCGGGAAAAATATTACATCAGCAACATGCACGGCTAACTCATAGCTATGAGTAACCTCACTTTTTAAGAAACTGAGTTATTTTTCCTCTGATTTAAACTGGTTAACCGTGTGCTATTATTCTCTTTTAGCTTTCGACTTCCAGGGTAAACCCGTTCGGATTGACTGTTCCTTTTTTCATTCGTTCCCATTATGTACTCTGTGGCTAGAGTCGTTGTATAATGAGTCACGCCAAGAGTGAAGCCAAGTCTACCTATTGAACCGTCAAACCGGCTACCTATCGGGCAAAGTAAACAAACATTACGATGCTATGAAAGGTCCACGAAAGGTATTGCAATAAAATATAAAATATAATCGAAGAAATGAGTACCGTGCCGATTCAAATTTCGGACACTTAAACTCGAATTTCGGACACTTTTAAAAGTTGATTATCTCGGTCGAATATGATCCACATGTCTTGTAAATTTTAAATTTTTTTGACTAGTGCCCTCCACGATCATCTAACATAATTACTTTGTTTCTAACTGGATGTAATATTTAATTAAAAATGAAAGTGTCCGAAATTTGAATCGTCCGAAATTTGAATCGGAACGGTATAAACACGTAGTGAGCATATAATTGTCATGGGATACGTTCGGTAATGATCAGTAATGAAAATTTCGTCTATTTTTTGTTAAGAATTTGACTAAATCACTGATATAATGATTAACTACAGCCGCATTTTTTTTCTCTCGCTAGAAGTCATTTGAAGTTGTTGTAGAAGTCCTCTGTTGCCAAGTGAAAAGAATGGGAATCTTTCGAAAACCGTGATGCGAGTTCAACTGGTTTTCTCTTGGCGTGACTCTACACCGACTCTATCTGTGGCGAGCTGGCGGGGGACGTGCTGTCAAATCAGTCTACTGATCATTCTTGTATGAAACTGGTTCCAATCTTAAACAAACGCTGTAGGTTTCTTATGGCTTGTTTACGTTTGGAACCAGTTATGCGAGGTAGGCGACGATTGTTCGTATTTGACAGCCACCACCCCCTTGGTTGCGAGTGGCGGCGTCTGACAACGACAGCGGCGTGAAAGGTCGATGTGTGAAATCTACAGGTGAGGCAGAAGGAAACTAGTCGACTCTTTCATTCTCCCGGTGTTCTTATACATGATTCGACGTGACGTCACATAGCACCGAGAGAATGAAAGAGTCGACCACCTCTCCTCTGCCTCACCTATGTATACCGTACATCGCAGCGGTGGCAGTGTACACACTTAATTCAGATCACCGAAGTCGGTAGGAATTTACCGGGTTTTTGAACAGCAGAACAAGTCGGTAAAATTTTCAAATGTCCGTTACACGTGAGAAATCAAGAAAATTTATAAATTTTATTTTTCATCAATAAATGGGTAAGCCGAAAAAATTCTGTACAAGTTCCGAATAAATTTTCTAATAATTGGATTTTTCACTGATATTTAAACTTTTACCAAACAGTTCTGTAGTTCAAAATTTACCGAATGATGTAGGCCTGGATTAGTGTGTATACCATAGTCAGAAAAGCATAAAAATTGAAAAATGTCTACAACATTTTCTTCAAAATACAAGGAATTATTCCCATGGTGTGCTGGTGATGCTATGGATAAAAAATCTGCGAGATGCGTGTAGTGCGATAAATCCATCAGGTTGGACACCATGGGAAAAGTGGCGTTCTCAAGTCATGAGAAAGGGAAAAAAGCATCAGCAAGAATTGAAAACTCGTAGCACCAATGTATCCTTGAGTGTATTCACAGTTGCTACTGGCGGTGAGCCACCGATTATCGGTAAGTGCCAAATTTAATTTAATGTGCTTCCAGTGTAGATCATGGTACTACGTTATTACTACTGATTGTTAAGTACAATAAGCGCTCGTGCCAATCGATTGACTGATGGTTAAAGCAATGATTTACTTTAGTTTTCTGAACATTAATTGCAGACGACACCACAAAACTCGTGGAACCTGTCCCTTTCATGAGTGCCAAACTTGATAACGTTACTCCAAGTGCTTCAGGTGTAATGTCCAAGTATTTTCTCAACGAGAAAGTTACTACGGCTGAAATTTTGTGGTCATTGGAAACTGTTATGACTCACAACTCGTATCGGGGAGCTGGAGATGAGGTTGATTTGTTCCGGTTGATGTTTCCAGATAGCGATATTGCATCTAAGCTCGAGTTGGGTCGAACAAAGATCAGCTATCTTATTACACATGGATTAGCACCGTATTTAAAGATTGTTTTTCTGCCAATCCTAGTTTGATCGGAAAAACAATCCAAATATCAATGGACGGTCCTAACGTCAACTTAAGCCTGCATCACGAATTGAATGAGGAATTGAAGGAACTGCGGGGTACGAATTTCAGCTTGTTGAACATCGGGAGTTGTGGCCTCCATGTCGTACACAACGCTTTCAAGAACGGGATGAAAAAACAGAGTGGTGCATTGATGATTTCTTGTTTGCTGTGTATAACTTGTTTAAAAACGTGCCATTACGTCGTGCGGATTTCACTGCCGTTACTGGCTCGAATGTATTCCCCCTCAAATTTTGTGCGGTTAGATGGGTGGAGAACCAAGGTGTGGCAAAAAGATGATATGTTTCCGTTTTTGAAGAAATACGTACGCGCTGTGAAGAACCAAAACGACAAAAAACTCAAAGAATCGAGCACTGATTATAAGAGAAGCTTTACGACAGTGGTGAAATCTAAAGCATTCGAGACAGTAGCAACGGCCGTCAATGATCCATTCTTCGGAGCTAAACTCAGTTTTTTCATTACTGCAGCTGCAAGTGTGGAACCTTTTTTAAAGGGGTTTCAATCAGAATCTCCAGTGGCTCCTTTTTTTTATATGACGACCTTACGGATCTTCAGAGATTGACAATGGAAAAGGCTTTAAAACCACAAGCAATTAAAGGTAAATCAAAAGCGCTTTCTGAAATATCTATTGACGAACATAATTTTCTCCCGTCTTCCAAAGTTGACATTGGTTTCACTACAAATGCTGCTCTAACATCAATCGGAAATAAAGAGAAGGAAACAATTTCTGAACAAAAGTACTTACTATTTCGTAACGAGTGCAAGGCATTTTACAAAGGATTCATTGAAAAAATTGTTGAAAGATCTTCATTGGGTTATCCGTTAACGAGATATATATCGTGTCTCAACCCACAGATTTTGAACAGTTCATCCGATATTTATCAAAAACGATTAGATCTCTGTCTAGAGCATCTTGTGGCGAAAAACCATCTATCTGGTACAGTAGCAGACAAAGTAAAGCAAGAATTCTCGCTGCTTTCTAAGTTACCAACAACGAAAGCTGCTGCTGCCAGTTATCGGAAACAACACACTCGATTGGATGAGTTTTGGATGGATACAGTAAAAAGCTCGCCTGCAGAGTTGCCTAACTTCGTAAACTTCGTGAAAAAAATGTTGATTATCAGCCACGGAAACGCCACTCTAGAAAGAGGATTTTCGGTTAACAAGGAGTGCCTATAGTCGCTATATTCATAGTCTGGCGGATAGAATCTCGGGAACCAATTGAACTGTCAAATAGCGGAACTAATCGAGCAAATCACGATCAACAACAGAAAAGAGCACATCAGCTATTGCGAACAAATCTTAGGAAACCCTTTTCTCGTGACTCAAGACTCGTCTACGCAAGCTAACACCATCTATGGGTTGGGGAAAGTTTCCCTTATCCGATGATGCTGGTAATTTGCGTTCGATTGGCGAAGAAAGAATAATCAACGTTTTGTTTATAAAAGTTGATACCTTTTCAATTGTTGGTCTACAATATATTGAATTGGTTCCGCTTTTTGATAGATCAAAATTCTATCCGCCAGACTATGAATATAGCGACTATAGGAGTGCCTTGTAGTCAACCAGTTGGAAGTAAGCCTCGTCGCGCAGCGCGTTGTGTACGATGCAGTGTTGAAAGCAGATGGAGTTTTTAAGATCACCATCAACAAGTCAATGATGCACTACGCTCGGAATGCGTATGGACGGTACAAAGACTTTAAGGAACATCTGAAGGCAGAAAACACGGAAATTGAAAAGGATGAAGCAAAGAAAACGAGAAGCAATCCGGCTTATGAAGGAGCTCGAGACCAAAAAAGCACGTTTATTGGCGGATGCTCAGCGAGAAGCGGCTCTGATCGATGAGCGTCTGAAGAATATGCTTCATTAACTTCACTGTAAGTTTTTATTTTTGGTTTGAAAAGATGCGGTCCTTGTATCTGGTATACATTTCCATAAATACAAAATTTTGCTATCTTAAAATTCGATTTATTTCTTTTTCAATTGTATATTGGACAGCCGGGAAAATTTCCGAAATAACGGGAAAAAACCGGTAAATCGCTAATCATCTTTTGCTGGTCACCATGCTCATAGGTATCAGAAAGATAAGATCACACATTAGGGGTATTAGTTTACATTTTTCTTATTACTTCAGTCGTCAAAAATGGAAACTAAATATTTGATTTGCAGCCAGATTCTGAAACATTTTAGGGTTTATCCGACTTTTGTATGGAAGCCCGCCACTGTGCGTCAGACGGTAGCTGTACATGAGGATTAGGAATTTTCCATTTTGGGCCCTTCTGGAACCGGTTAGGGGCCTTATAGCCTAGTCAGTAAATGCACGGTATTACCAACAATCAATACGAAACTAACGATTTCAAATTGGCTCACTACTTGACTAGCCTATTGGTCCCAAGCAAACGATTAACGTATCCCATTCTAGTCGAAATTCTACTACTACACAATGTTTGTTTTGATTCGCTATGAAAGTTTGACAGATAAAATGAGGGGTGATTGGTTTTTCCTATGTTTCTAGGGGTGAATCGATTAGCTTGGGACCGAAGAAAGTACCAGAGCTGAGTCAAAAAGTTGAGCACGTTATTTCGGGACCTTCTAGTCTTAGAGTTACCTCTATGGTATTACGGCGGCGGGTACGGTTCCCGGTCCGGTCGAGGGAATCTTTCGGGTTGGAAATGGGGGAGAGGTAGCTCATCGATTCTTCCGGTTCGCCTCCTAGCATCGTGCTATAAGGTACCAGGCAATAACCAGGGTAGTTGATTGATAGCTCGATGACGTCATTTCGTTGACGTCTGCAATGGGAATTTCTCATAGCAGGCGTTGACGATGGGACGTTGTCGAGTTGTTGAATAGCAACTTTCGTGGTAACTCACCGATTACCTGTCGATCTGCCAAATTTGGAAAGACGTCTGCATTGAATTGTCTCATATAATAATATTCCGCCCACTATATCACAAGAAATTGCGAGTAGCTGAGTGGAATGGAGATAAGTTAAGCATTGGGTACAGGACCAAGTCTCCCCTGGGTGGTGCCAAAAGATGAGCGCAATAGAATCATCAAGTTGCCATAAGGCACGGAATGAGACTATTTCATGGCTGGGTAGTCAAAGTCTTCTATTCGTTAGTCATTTCAGGTGGATTAGAACAGGTTTAGGTGGGCGTTGGCCAGATATGGATTTTTCAGATGTAATCCTGGATAGGACCCTGTCATTGAACGTCGCGTGAAAGTGGAACTTAATGAAGGCCTAAGTACTTTTTCGTAGTTTTTAGTTTTCGGATTTGAAAGATCGTCGGTTACAGTGGCCTGCTTACTGAGCAGAAAAACGCTGTCCCAGGTCGTTACATATCAAAGAGATTTATGGTAAAATCGCTTGTGTATCGTGTATTTTGCGAAACTCGTTGTTGTCGTTGGTTCCGGGTTTGAATGGATACACAAATTTGAGCAACGGTATTATGTGATATGAGGGGCTCGGTGGCCTTAGAGCAACCGTTTTTGCTTACTGAGCAGAACATCATGAGTCTAATATCAGGCCCATCCACATTCAAGATTCGTCAATCGTTTTATTTGTTATTATGACTACATGGTAATAACAGCAACTCGGTGATTAAAAAGGTGCTCGTCTGCCTAGTGGCAAACGTTTTTGCTTACTGAGCAGAAGACCGTGGGTTTAGTCCCAAGCTCCTTCGCGTTATATGATCGTTAGGAAATCAATTCAGCTTATCGTTTACCAAAACGAACCCTGCTGCAAACCCAACCCTCTTATCCAACATCCCAGTGATTCCTCGTGGAAGTGCAGAGGTGTTCTCGGCTTCCATCAAAGCGAGTGTCATGTCAACACAATCCTTCCCATTCCTTTCTTGACCTGTGTTCGGGCGCGGCCGGCGCTTGTATTGCCTAATTTAAGATCACCAGTTTTTACACATTGAGGATGATTGCTAGTCCCAAGCATCGTCTATTGGTTCTCTGTGTAATTACAGCTGATCTGGCAGTAACAGAGTAGCAACCGTGGGCGGTCAATCAAGCTAAAGCTCAAGGTATTATAAAGCCGGAGGCGGCGGGTACGGTTCCCGGTCCAATCGAGGGAATCTTTCGGGTTGCATAGAGTATCATTGTGGCATCGAAAGCTCTCAATTAATAACTGTGGAAGTGCATTTAGAACACTAAGTTGAGAGCACGTAATAAGCTAATATGCGCTAAGCAATAAGCTTGAAATGCGAACAAGAAGAAAGAAGAAGAAGAATGGAACCGGTTCTGGGTATCCGGATGTGGCTAGATGCTTCTGTTGGCCCATGGCATGATGTCTTTTTACTTCTGGATGACAAGTCTTCAATTTTGAGCCGTCGGACGATACCAGTACATGAGTTTTTGGAAGTGTCCTTTTGCGCTGTATCGGTACCGGTGCCAGGTAGCATAATGGCCAACTTGGAGAAATCCTTGGGAGGAGGGTGCCATTTTAGAAACCTTCATCTTTCATTTGAGGCCAGTAGATCAAGAATCAGTTCGGTTTGTTTGTCAAGAAGCGGTGCAGTTTGTCTCTTTTTTGACTCGCTAATCCACAATGTGTAACTTTTTCCTAACGCATTAGGAAGGATAAAGAATCTCATGTCACATCCCTTTACCCCAATACATAGTTTTATATTATGTTTTCCATATAACTTCAGTGTTTCCCCCACTCCGTCATGGATTGTGCAATTTATACACGGTGGCAGAACAACGTTATGAAAAAAAATCAGTATCGCTGAAACATCAACTTTTAGAGACACCGTGTATTTCGCTGAACTGCAACTATATCCAAAGCTATGTATTTGCTTTGCCACCTGGAATCGCTATTTCTTTCCATCATACGCGCAGGCCAAATTACTGCAACTCAGCGGAAGTTTATATTCTCTGAAATTCATAAACCTATGTCTACAAAGTCTTCAGGCTGTCATCTGAAACCCTTTGTTCGCATTTCAGCGATTAGCCAGCCCTCGAACGCAATGTAGTGGACCAGCTCATTCAGTTGATTCATTATTCTGTTTGTGGTTGGTTTGAACAATAGTGCTTTTATAGTTTGGCTGATTCGCCGTTTTCTAAGGCCTATGCCTTAGTGAGAGCGAATTGGAATAATGGAATACATTGGAAATGTTATGTTCATCAACACTGTAGTTTAACGTGCCAAAAATAACAGGTCTTTCATCTAACACTTGACAGGTTGATTCTTGAAATTCAAAATTTCCAATTCACTCAACCAATCCTTCCTTCCTGCACTTCCAGATAAGTGAAAACAAAATCGGCATAAAGCTGTGTATAAAGAAGGCATCTGATGCTGCAGTACAACAACCAAAGAGGGCGACCCGCAAGCGAACCCGCAAGCCCAAGAGCCTTACCGAGGACAGTGATGAGGAGCCGGCGGTGGTATCTCCGGAAAAACGCACCCGCCGGCCTCGAACGTCCTCGCAGCGAACGAACAACAACACGGAAAAGGCCATCGCCGCTGCCGCCGCCGCCGCCGCCACCCAAGAGGAGTACAAAAGGCCCGAAGATCAGAGCGCGTGGGCCGACCAGCTTCCGGAGCATGTGCTGTGCACGGTGAGTGTGATGATTGTTTTATGGGAAAAAGTGTTTGTTCAAACTGGTTTGGTGCTTTCAGATATTTCAACACGTCATCCAGGACGACGGTTGCATTCCCGCGTTGATCCGGTTCGGCAAGGTGTGCTCTGCCTGGCATAAAGCTTCCCTGGTGCCTTCGCTCTGGCGAACAGTGGACCTCGGCAACTGGACCAAGGAGCGGTTCAAAACCGAGCTCAAGCTCAAGTGGCTCATCGAAAACCGTCTTCGCAATAGTACCGATGTCAGTTTTGGTGAGTTACTGTTGCTGCTTTTCTATTGTTTACAGTTCACAAGAATCGTTGCTGTTCAACAGGAAACTGGAAGATTACCAACGTGCAATGTGTGCTAGATAAGCTGCTGACAGTGGCACCCAAACTGGTTGGAATCACCCTGACGGGTTGGAAGCAACTCACTTCCGATCATCTTATGTTTCTCGTGCAAGAGTTCAAGAGCCTGCGGAGAATAGATCTAAGCTCAATCAATGTAAGTTCTATTCGCCTTCGATCGAGTTGGTAAATGTTCTGATTGGTGATATCTTTTCCACACAGGCCGAAGTCAACGCAAACAAAACGGCCGTCGGTCAGGTTTCATTATGCAATGCTATCTCGGAAATGGGCGAACGGTTGACCCACCTCTATCTGGCTCACAATCGTCTCAGTGGCATTCCTCAAATCGTCAAGGCTCTATCGGTATGGTTCGAACGAACTTTTTTTTTCAACAAGATTCTAATCAATTCAACAAAATTCCTTTCCATAGACCCAGTGTCCCAATCTGGTGCTACTAGATCTGTCCAATGTCAGCACAATTGCCGTCTCCCACGGTATACTCAACATCGAGCAGCTGCAAGCCGGTTGCCAAAAGCTGAAGGTACTGCGGATAACCAATTCCCATATCAATCTGAACTCTGCCACTCTCCAGGAACAGGTTCGTTGCTTTCGGTTGACGGTGATCGCAAAAAAACAAGCTAACATGTGCCCATCCTTTTCACAGATGGAATCTCCCGGCTTCCCAGAGCTGGAGGAACTCTCGGTCGCTTCCCTGGCCGATGAATCGCGCCTCTTCAACGACGAGTTTCTCCAGAGGATTCTCAAAACCAGCACCCAGCTGAAGCTACTTGATCTGCGAGGCTGCTCGAGGCTAACCCACGACAGCTTGATTCGGCTACCGACGTGGGACCTGAAGCATCTCTTTCTCTCCGGGTGTTCCATCACCAGAGACTTAGGGTATGTTTGGCATATCGTCTTATCCGGATATCAAAATCACAATCTTTTCACCAGGTCTGGCTTGGAGCTGATAGCGTCCAAGTGGGCACACAGTTTGATAGAGTTTGATCTTGCTTGGGCCAACGCTACCAAGCCCTTGGATGATGCCCTGAAAGCATTGGCCGATAAGGGCTCTGAATCACCTCTGAAGTGAGTATCTCTCATCGATTATCGGTAGGAACAAACCTAACCTCAGTTATCGCATCCACTCTAGCCACCTCAACCTGTGCGGTTCATCCGTCTCTTTGGAAGCGGTCAAAGAGGTCCTGACTTGCTGTCCCCACATCAACTCGATCAACCTTTCCTCCTGTCGAGGTCTTCCAAGGGGCGTCAAACGGCTTCTCCAAGGCCCCCAGGAGATTGCCGAGCTTCGGGAAAACCTCGGCGTAACTCTCAAGCAACCCAAGCCGGTGGAGATCTAAGCGCTCCCCTGGCCCCTCTTCCTCCCCCCTTTTACCGGGTACATTTCCGTTACAGTGTCTGTACAGTGTGACCTGCTCCAAGCTCATCATCGTTCGCCGAAACAAGTGAGTGTGATCAAGTTATTCTTCTTGCTTGATACAAAATAGTATGAAAAACTATCGGTGAGATTATTTTTCGATATACGCGTGTGTATTACAAAAAGACTAGTTTGTGATATTTTTTAAACTCTGTGTGGATGTGAAGCAACCTTGCGGTGGATCTGCGCGCGGATGGAGATTCCTGCGGGAGATCTTCATTGGTAACATAATTGTAGGTTTAATGTTTACTTCGCCTGTTGAACAGCCCACTTGCTTCCTTTTTTACTCCGTTTTAGGCTAAAACGTCCAAATTGTATTTATTTTAGACTGTAGTTTTCTGTACCGTTCGGAAGGTATCGTATTTCAAAATCTACTGTTGATAGATTCGGTAAACTTTAGAAGCTCCATTTTTTTTTATTTGTGGCTGGTATTATTACGATTATCATTAGTTTATAAACGCAATCTAAGTCTATTCGCGCATCACAAATTCTCCTGCTGCTAATGGGGTTCCGAAAAAATTGGCTCTCTAAACAAAATTGTATCGTCACATCTGGAACACAAAACGGTGAGTTCGATTTCAGAGTACTGGAATCGCGAGAGCGACACAAGCACAAGTGGTCCAGTGAAAAAGTTGTTTGTTTTTGGTGAGTAATAATTAACACTTGGGGTCAAATTAATCAATTTGTACAGAGATTAAAAGTTTCAACAACAACAACAAAATAAGATATCGATTAACTGATGGCATTGAAATCAATATAGAATCTATCATTGTATATGGTTACTTTACTTACAGGGCGGTTTGTTTGTGTATAGAAAATATTTGAAAATCCAAATTGCGGCTCGGTTCGGTTTGCTCAGTGGGTCAAGACGCAGCTATAAATCAAAACCATGCACGGGAGAAGGCGAGTACGATTCCCAGTCTGGTGTGGGAAATTTCCGGATCGGAAAATTTTTCAACTTGGACATGGATCACAATTCAAAAATGTGACAGACTTGGGAAAGTGTTCAAAGATCACTGATTGCGCCTCAAGCTACGACGACGACGATTGTCTGGCCTCCCTGGCATCGGTAGCATTGGTACTCAGTACGGAAAACAAGATCGACGTTCCAAACTACAAATGTCGGCTATTGCAACCACCCAACTGCACTTCTGTCGAACAGGTATGGGTGGAAATTTTCGTCCCTGGCTTCACATTATTCATCTGTGTCATATACGTGCCTCCTGACCGTGTCACCGATGCAACTTTGATGTCTAAACATTGTGAATGATATGCTTGGATTACCTCACGCATGTCTTTGGCAGACAAGATCCTCATCCTGGGTGATTTTAACATGCGTTCTGTGAACTGGATTCAAAGTTCATCTGATTACCTGCATCCCGACCTTGCGCACTCATCGATGAACCTAGTTCAAAATCAACTCCTGGATGATTATAGTACTCGTCCAGCTCAACTCTGTCTGTAACTCCAACCATCGCTTGCTTGATCTCTGTTTTGTTAGCCAAGATCTCAATCACGATACTACTGTTTCTGAAGCTCCAACCCCTCTTGTTAAGGAATGCCGCCATCATCCGCCTTTTCAATTGTCCATAAAGGAATGTGTTCCTTATGAATTCATCCCTGTCACCGAAGCCACTCGTTATACATTCAGAAAAACTGAATTCTCGAAAATGAATCTATTTTTATCCTCTATCGGTTGGGAGAACATGCTGCATTAGGGTGTCCCAAAATTGCACTATGTCTGGAAATCTGGGGGCTCACCCTCCAAATGATAGCTAAGAATGTAACAAACAAACTTTTGCATGGCGGCAACTCTGGGAAATGTTGTTTAGAGGTCGCCCCGACGATATTTTCGAAAAAAGTCCATTTTTCAAAGCCATTATCCAATAAATATTTTTAGTTCTTTAAATTTCAGTGAAATCTTACCCTTTTATATTTTTCGCAGATTTCCAAGGGTCAAAACTATAAGAGAAAAAATTGCTACGGCATGTTCTGTGTCCAATTTGTTAGTTACAATTTTTCAAATTCTCTAAAATGATGTTTTTTGTTGTAAATCACTGCATTCAATCCTCAAAAGTGGGTATCAAACATAGCGCTATTATCAATCAAATGCAGCATACTTTGCCGAAGATACTTTAACCGTTAAAAAGTTATTGGTGATTTACTGTGGAAAGAAAAGTTCAGAATTTCAATACTTGCAGTATGTCCACCAGCAAATCAAACTATCATTGAAATCGATAAATACAAATCACCTACTTTGTTGCAAATCACTTGATAACATTTTTTTCGAAGTTTCTAGAATTCAATAGGAGGATATATGAGCGGCGAGGGATCACACAATTTATTAGTTTCCATTTGATTGCCGTAGCAAGCAGAACCAAAAAACAAAATCATGTCACCAAAACCAAGCTCAAGTCGGATCTCATCACCGGTATTGCGAGGAAGCATTTGCCCAGAAACCGTTTGCCGTCGGAGTTGGCCGTCATCATGTACTTTTGATTGAAGCATGAAACCCAACAACTTTCAATCGGAAAAAGCATTCAAGTTGTGGCCTGGGAATCTGCGAAAAATATAAAAAGGTAAGATTTCACTGAAATTTAAAGAACTAAAAATATTTATTGGATAATAGCTACGAAAAATGTACTTTTTCCAAATATATCGTCGGGGCGACCTCTAAACAACATTTCCCAGAGTTGCCGCCATACAAAAGTTTGTTTGTAACACCCTTAGCTATCATTTGGAGGGTGAGCCCCCAGATTTCCAGACATAGTGCAATTTTGGGACACCCTAATGTTGCATGACTTGAGCGTCGAAACAACAGTTTAAGTCTTCACTTTCGTCGTAGCTTACGCCATAGATCAGTTCACCCCCAAAATAGTGTTTGAAAATCCTGTGTACCCAAGTGTGGGTCCAACAACCTTCTTAAGCGCCTGAAGTCGGTTAAAACATCGGCTCATAAAAAAATGTCCAAAAATCGTAACTCCTACATACGGTCGTATTACCTCGCCTGCAACAGTAGATACAAACGGCTAAACAAGAAACTGTTTCATACTTATCTGCGTCGAATTCAACGTAATTTAAAAGACAATCCTAAGAAGTTCTGGTCATGGAACGACGAACAGCGGAAGGAAACTACTACCTACCTTCAACCACTAAGCTCGGTCATAAAGAAGCTTCTTCTCTTCCGGCCATAACTGACCTTTTCAAAGAACAATTCTCAGCAGTATTTACTGACGAATCATTTGACCTACATCTGGTGACTGATGCTACAGCTAATCTACCTCCCCGCTCTGCCATTGGTCCTCATCCACGGATATCACAAAATACTGTTGAATCAGCTTGCGCTCGGTTGAAATGCTCATCAAACCCCAGTCCGGACGGCATACCATCTATCATCTTGAAGAAGTGTCTCGCTCTCATCCGGATCTTTTCCTATAACATGGAAGATATCATTCGTTTTTCCCGTGTACCAAAAAGGCGATAAACGAGAGGTTTCAAACTACAGAGGAATCGCTGCACTATGTGCTAAGTCTAAACTATTTGAGCTGATCGTCCTCGACTTCCTCAAGCATCATTGTCTCAACTACGTTTCCGCGACACAACATGGGTTCATGCCAAAGAGATCCACCTGCACCAATCTGGTTCCATACACGTCCTTTATCATCAAGACTATAGAAGCTCACAAGCAGGTCGATGCCATTTATACTGATTTTTCAGCTGCTCTCTATAAAATCAACCATGAAATCTTGTCAACCTAGTGCTCAAATGTTTTAAGCTCTCGTATGCCGATGACTTCAAACTCTATTATGTAATAACCTCCCGCATAAACGCGAACCATACCTTGACCTTACCGAAAATGGTTACAAATTGTTTATAATCCATGCTAAACTTTAACTGAAATGGTTATGGAACTTTACATGAACGTTTGTGTGATAAAGTTTTAACCTTATGTATTATGGTTTTTTGGAATTGAACCTTACAAATAATGGGTTGTTAAGAACCATTACCATTCAAAATTCTTGTTTTCTCCATACATTTTCTGAAAGAATACTATATTAGGACCTTTTTACTTATGGTTTGAGAATTTTAATGGTAATGGTTATGGTAGTCAGTAAGGTCCATGGATGGTTTTGTATTGTCGGTCAACTTTACGTGGAATATATCGCGAATTGGTAATCCATAATGTACAGGCAACCTATTCGCGATATATTCCACGTAAAGTTGTCCGACAATACAAAACCATCCATGGACCTCGTCGGTACATGGGCGGTCGGTGATCAACTCTTTTTGCCAGTGGTTGCGGGGGGTGGGGGACACCCCTCACCATCCCTTTCCAAAGGGGGGAGCTAGTAAAGAGAGATGATAAAACCGATTTGTACCTTCCTAAAGTTGTCCTAGCTCGCTTTCTACTCTCTATATATGCAACTTTCACACTGCCGTACTCTAAACGGAAGTATCAATTCTATACTTTCATCTCCTCATCTATCGTATAAAAATTACCACTGTAGTCTGTTATTTGAAATTAGCATCTTCAACTAAATAAATTCGTGTTTATCTTCAAAAAGGTGGGAAGTATTGTAATTTGGCAGATTTAAATTTAGATATATGATTTTCTGAAAATGTATTGGCAAGTGTTCAGTTAAGATTCAAAACAACCTGATACATGCAATGGTGTATGCGGGGATTACATGAGAGTTTATAGGGGGGAGGAAAGTCTAAGATTTTCTTACTCCCCGGATTTGTTAGAAAAAAAATCAGGGGGTTAAAAATCTTGGAATAGTATCACCCAATTAATGGACGGCCCCTGAGTAAAACAAATATTTTTTTAGCTGCATATTAATGCTAGTACATATACAATCCAAGGGGTATTCAACTCTGCACATCTACATCTGTTTCAAATTATTTATCTGTGCCAAACGCTATGCCGAATGTGCCAAAGTAGGCCAAAGTGTGCCAATCAAACTGTCAATATTAATAATAGAACTTGTTATCAATTTGATATTTTACTTTGCTCGGGTAGTTCGTAATTTCTGGATGAGCCGCATTGGAATCCAATTAGTACTAATGCCTGCTGTCCATAATTTGGTCAACAATCTAGTGGTCTTCAAGCCCATGGGCTCTTGCTAAACAGCAAATTGCTTAGAGCCGTCAAACGGAAACCCCTGAGCGCACCGAAACGCACTTTGCCGCGAGTAAATTTTTCGAAATTCAGCAAAGCCTTTCCAGTGAAAACTAGATGTATGAGTGCTCATTGCAAGACAGCCTATATTACATGATATAAGCCATAGTCCTGTACGGGGTATTACAGTTGACCGATCGGTAGGCAACCAATCGCCACGGGGCCTCTTATGATGAACAAGTTCAATAAAAGGATGATTGCAGAGATGCATCTGCAAAATGCCCGGATGATGAAATGACGGATGATGTCCAAATCACGGAACAGACTGACTGTATTAATCCGTTCCAATTGATCCTAAACTATTACGCTAAGACATGTTAATGGCTAGCCAGATGGGCTAGTTTAAAGGGATTCTCCTAACCTCTGGTCTAGCCACGGAGATCGTCTGGGGTGGGCTACACTCGCCTCTTTTGTTGGCTAAGTCGAGCTTGAAACCCTAGAGCTTCATGGTCGGCTCCTGGCTTGTCGGCACTGATCAGAAGCACAAAACACCTATTAATCACTTTTACTCTTTATTGTCTCACTCACTTGTTATGTCTGTAGTGTGGGTGTGTAGATTGTTGGCCAGCGATGACGGGATTCTGCAGCGGGTGGGGTTTTTCGGCGGCGGGTGAACATGTTCACGGTGGATGCCAGTGCTCGACGGTTGTCACCGTGTGGCACGACGGACATTGCACTGGGGCTCGATCGGGTGATCAACGGTGGTCTCTCAGTGGTCGTCGGTGTATTACCGATGGACGCTTGCTACACGGGTGTTGGCGTGTTACCGGACGCCCTCGTGGTTTAGCCCGTAATCCTGAGGGGAATATGAGAGGTGGTCTTAGGGCTGGTAATGTCGCTACCGGGCTATTAATTAGGTCCTACCTGACTCCGTATTCGGTGGTATTAGCCGGAATTTGTTGGTAACTCTTCACTATTAGACTCTTAATTTATATGAACTATCTTGCGCAATGGCTGAAGTAGAAGAGAACCTTCTTTTCAGTTTGACCCAGTAGCTTCCCCCATGACCTAAGCCCATTTCCACCTCCCTCCCACTTTTCCACCACCCCTTGTCCATATCCTTCTCCTGTTTCCAACGCCCACCTTACTCCTTCCCGTTATGTGTTCTGTGTTATGTGTTGTTGGTGTGACTGGGTTACAATATTTAATTGGACCGTTGGTTTGGGAGTGGTCTTTCATTTGACTTACATATTTAATTATATTTACATTCAAAACAAGACAATATTGCATACAAGAAACTGACATACAGATTGAATTCACAATGAATACACATATACCCTATTCCTCGCTCTCGCTATCTCCTGATTTTTCTCGCTCGAAGTGAATCAATACCGGAACCAAAACGGTAACAGACAATCGTCGATCGGCCCAGATCTGATGGAATATTTGGGGTTAATGCATTTCCCAGTCGTAATGGGACTTTTTTTTAAATTCTATGAATATCACTTCCCAGTCCTGTAAATTACTCATGACAATGACCAATCACCCCTATTCTGTGAGTCGTGTGACTCTCTATCACTAGTGAGGAAACCAATTTAAAGTCATCACACTAGTGATAGAGAGTAACACGGTTCAAAAAATAGGGGTGGATGACAAGAAAGAAAATCCGAGGAAAAACTCAGAGGACGATGAGAAAAAATCCACCCCGGAAGATCCTCGGAAAACCCGAGATTCGAACCTGTACGAAAACCCCTACGATAAGCTTTTTTTTTCTCTATTATTTATTCGGTGATGGGTCATTCAGACAAAGTACGTTAGGCTGGAAGCCGTTAGGCCGAAGTACATTTATAAGTTATTATGTATAACAAGCTTGTAAATGTAGCTCAACTCTTATCGAATTTCGTTCCAAATGTACATATTACCTTTGTAGGATGCAGGATATTCTTCCGGTCGTCCCAGTTTGAATTATGGCTTTGTTGTACGTACGCACCGGTGTCTGGATTTATGATAACTTTTTATCGAATTTCGGGCTGTTTGAAATAAAGAGCAGAACCTACTCACAGAAACTCTATCGAAAGTCTGTTCGACAACCGTTGAAAACAAACTTCTTCAAAATTTGCTCTGCAGCCGGTACAGTTTAGGCTGTTGCACCAAATGCAAACTCAACGATTTCGCCGACCGCATTCTGAACTAAACCGTCGTATTTGACAATCAGATCTTCTAGGTGACCAACTCATGCTGGAAGTAACCCGTTACGGCCGTCTTGACTACCATATCAACAACACTCTATCGCTAAACTATGGTGTCGAGGGAAATGAAATCGAAGCTGTTCTGGACTCTGGATTTTTACTGCGAATCGGATAAGATGAATTGAGTTTTGTTAATATGAAGGGATTCATGATGTAGAAAATACTTACAGTACTTTTCGAAATGTTGCATGGCACGAACTTATTGGGCTTGACATTAGAGTAAACAATGTATGCATCCTTAGAAACGATTGCAAAACGTCAACGTGTCAACGAGTATCCTTAAGTGCCGAACAGTGTGCAATGCTGTGTTTCGGCACAGTGTGCAGAGTTGATTACCCCTTGATACAATCTTAAGTTTACGGTTGCCAACTCTAGAAGTTGTGGATCTGAAATTCGAAAGAAGCTGCAATTTTAATAAAGGTCTTTCGACGGTATTGATGTATAAGTTAAACGGGTTTGATAAATCAAAGGAGTTCTTCAATCAGAAACATTTGGACACATCAGCTGCCTAAAACAATCTGAAGCCATTTCTGTTTTCATATATCAAAACTTAACACCAAAATCGTTGTCTTGCTATCGTGGTTGAAGTGATCGGGGATGATGATGTGGATCTTGATGATGGTTTAGTTTGCGTTCCGACCGATAATGTCGATGGCCCTCCGGTTTATTTGCTGGTGCTGCAGTTTGGATGTTTATTATCGCTTGGTATATTGGACTTCGATCGTTGTTCGGTGTTGATCAATTACCGTATGATGCCTGTCGTTTATAACAGGAAAGGAATCGTCGCCGCCAATTGTTTGAAATCTAGACAGTTAAAGCACAGACAAACAAACTTAACACTCGCAAGTTGTTCATCGGACACGCATTTAACGGTCAATTTAAATGTTTATTAGTTGGTACACACTTAGAAATTATTACCGACTTCGGTAATTTTTACTGAACTTTAAACAGCGGAACGTTCAGTAAAACTTTGACCTTCATTTCAAAAGCTGTATCACTAAATTTTAATTCAAAACACTGTCAGCCTTGTTTAAATAATCGAGTCTTGCCATTGCGTTTCCTAGTTTTCCTAGTTTTAAAGTTTTAAAACTAATGAATTAAAATGCCTGATTTTTTTCCGAACAGTTCAGCTGTTGAAAGTTCGGAAAAATTACCGAAGTCGGTTATCATTTCTAAGTGTGTAGTACCACCACCTGTGGCGCTGCGCACATGGCCAATTCCCTTGAGGTTGACGTTTACACTACACATCACAGTATACTCAACAGATGGCTGTAGTGTTTTAGTGACGATGTTTTATAGTTAAAAGTATTCAATGTGTTATGTCTATTTGTCTGTGGTTGAAGTTTGATTTTCTTCATCTGTTCTAGATTATGTATATTGATTTGATAAATCGTGAATTCACTGCATCCATATGTTTGCCGAAAATTGACGTGTAATACTCTGGATGCTCCATAGAACGAGGTTTTTTCGTGGAAGTGTAGTTTTGCATTACAACTGAACAGTTGTAGATTTCTACGATTGTAGGGGATATTAGTGTGCGGGAGTCTCCGCACGAGTCCGAGATACGAATGTATTTGTTTGTGTCAATTAATATGGTACCTGGGTTGATTTCTTAAATCCTTGGGTCGTCTGGAGATTTCACTAGTGAACAAGTGGCTTTCTGGTTGACCAGTATGTCAAAGATGCACTCGTCATTAAGTTGTTGATCATTTTGACAAATATTGCATCAGAGGCCCTTTTTTCGTGTTGCGCGAGATCTCTTCCTTTGCTCAAATATGGATTGTCTATACTAGGTAACATACCAAACGATTGTGTTGATTATCTGTCCGTTGACGTTAATGGGTTCCAGCTGCAGTAATTCATAATCCTTTAAATCTAGTCTCTTTCTCTTTGGTACTCAAGATATTTCGGTTTAATAAATTTGATTTTACTTAAAACCGTTCTATGGCATTTCCTTTTCTTAGTAACTGCGAACTACACGCGTCGATGGTTCTAACGATAATGAATTTATTGAATCTTGTCAAACACCTAGCTACCTTTGCCTGGTCCCTAAAACAGCTGACCTAGCACCTAGCAACAACGATGGTCTTCCAGTAACGTAGTCCGTCATGGTGCTGATAATCGATCCATCCATGTGGCCGGTGCCGGTGACTCCTTAAGTGTTGACGCTGGGGTGACTCCGTTGCTAACTTATATAAATACATGTTTCCTGTTCCAATTGGTAAAATCCTGTTCCAATTGTACTGGGGAGCCACTCTGTACGGCAGCAGATTTGCGACCAGATTAATTTCGGATTAAAGTAACAGCAAACCACCTTCACTTTACGTGGTGGTTATCACTGGTGCATTATAAATATTCTAGGATAACTTTACTCCAACGTAGCAATACTCTAGAATCAATCATTACACTCAATCACTTCAATCTTATTAACGACACAGTGCTCCGATATTCGAGCGCCAATTAGTTACTTTCCTTGGTAGGGATCAAAAAAAATTATTTCACTTACCTCTTGAACCTCCTGGGTCAACGTTAAACTGTTGGATTTATTGAAGCCGGTTGGTAGTACTGAATACTTGATGATCCTATGGGTTTTTCCTTTCGAGTTTCTCGCTTTTGCTCAATTTTGACTGTTGCAGCTTGGGTTCGGAATTTGATCAGGATGACGACTATTGCAAAAAGTATGATCGTAGATGAAAATGAAAATCCTCCAATGAGTGTCTCCAATGAGTAACCACTATCAAGCTCGTTGATGGGGTAAAGATTCGATGGTGGATCGTGTTTATAATATTGATCTTGTATGTATGTTTCCCAACTGTTATTGACATAATTACCTATCATGAGGCAAAGTTTCATCCAAATCAAACTTGGCCTTTTTTTTTAAATCGACATTAAATTTTAAAAAATTTTTTCAGTGTATGTCTGAAATGAAATTTTTTTCAGTATTTTTTTTTTTGCTTATTTGGTCAATTTCCTAAAAGTCAACCATACAACATATTTTTGTTGGAGTTGTCATTATTCCATAACATTTTTTTGAAAAAAATCGGCAGAAAAAGTTTGGCCCTTCTCAAATGTAAGTCTAGATAAATTTTGGAAAAACTGAGTATGCAAAAGTGCTTATTTAGTCAAATTCTACACATCCAGAAAATTTTATTGAAATCTGAGAGGGTGCTGCCAGCTTCGATTCGATTTGGCGCGAAATGCGTCTGTATGCAAAATTTGCAAAGGGTATCTCGGAATCGGAGTTTCTTGAATGGGTAAAACTAAAGAGCGTCGATCGTATTTTGATTCGCTACAGACATCACAGACTTGGACAAATTTTCGAATATTTTGCGTGAGCTTTGGAAAATAAAACTCTCGCAAAATTTGCTCTTTATTTTCATTTATGCCACGGTGTGCCCTGAGATGCGTTTCACGAATTATTTTGTTTTGTTCTTCCTCATCGATGATGTCTTTTAACAGTTTTTGGGTGAAGCGGATTTTCAAGATACCGGCTCGGCTAAAAAATTGCTTATAAACTTCTTGGAGTTTTCCTAAAAAAAATTCCGAAGTGTACAAACCGTTTAATTTTGTAGGGTTGAAAAACTCTTTCAGCAATGTTGCCAAAATTTGTTCACTCAAGCAGGTTCTTTTTATAATTGTGCGTGTTACGCCAGGAAAGGGGTGCGATATAATTGTGTCTGGATGATCGCTAACTTCCTCGATGATAACCTGATTTCGAAAAGCGTTCAAGGGTGCTTCGGTGGACAGAATATAATTTGTGTCATCATCTTCTGCCGAATGTTGCGTTGGGGTTAAGGAATGAATTTCGATGCGGTTTGTACACGATCTCATAATCGTGTTCTTCTAGGTAGGATTTCCAATTCTTTAGTTTTGCATTAACGTTTCTAGGGGATAACGAAAATGTTAAAGGCTGATGGTCGGTCAGTAATTTAAATTTGTGCCCGTAAATATAATTACGAAACACCTTTAGTGCCCAATAAATAGCCAACATTTCCTTCTCGGTTGCTGAGTAATTTTCCTCAGCTCTATTTAATGTTCTTGCCGCAAAGTGAATTGGTTTATCTTTACCAATTTCACCTTGACTAAGCACTGCGCGTATTGCAAAATTTGACGCGTCGGTTGTAATTATGAAAGGTTTTGAAAAATCAGGATAAGTTAAAACGTCGTTGGTAGAGAGAATGGTTTTCATGTTTTCAAAGTATTCCTTTTCTACTTGATTTAAAGTTACTATTTTTTTTTTTTTTTTTGAATCAGGATTCCTCTCCCCTCTCAAAAGATTTGTTAAGGGTTTGGCTATTTTAGAAAAGTCCTTAACGAATCTTCTGTAATACCCAATCAGTCCTAAGAATCCTCTTAGTTGCTTTAAATCTTTGGGCTCAAGGAGTTTTCTTATGGCTTCAATCTGTTTTTCATTCGGTTTGATGCCTTTGTCCGAAATTATGTATCCCAGACACTCAATTGATGTGTGAAGAAATTCGGATTTATCTAATTGAACTTTAAGATTGGCCTTCTGCAACGTATCTAGCACAACTCTTAAGTTTTCATTATGTTCTTTTAATTTTTTTCCAAAAACTACCACATCATCAATATAGACGTAGCAGCGTTTGCCAATGCTCTCTGAAAAATAGCAGGAGCGTTTTTTAGGCCAAATGGCTTGCGAATAAATTCATATTTACCATAGTTGAACGAAAAAGCGGTTTTTTCAATGTCATATCGATCTGATGGAACCCTGATGCCAGGTCTAGAGTGGAAAAATACGTGTTGGTCCAAAATGTTTGATATCTCAGGCATTGGATACCTGTCCGATATCGTTTTTTGATTGATCAATCACAAGACGAAATTTCTTTTCTCCAGAAGCGTCCATTTTCTTCGGAACAATCCAAACTGGAGAGTTCCAAGGCGATCTAGATGGTCTGATTATACCTGATTCTATTAATTTGGCAATCTGTTTATCAACTTCTTCTTTGTGTGCCATGGGGTAGGGATAAGTTTTTTGAAAAATGGGAAGATCATCAGAGGTTCGTATCTCACATTTCACATTTGTGGCACATGACAGAGCATGGTCTGAATTGTGAAAATATCCTTATATTCCCGCAGAATCGGTATCAGTTCAGTTTTTTCCTGCCTTGTGAGATGCTCATGTCTCACTTTTTCTTCTATTACCATAGAGTTTACGTTCCTATTCGCAAATGTAGGCGTATAGAATAAAATTTGAATGTTCAAAGTTTTATTTATCCCAAATACTTGTAACAGTTCTCGGTTGGACACAAGGTTAAAACTTTTGTCAAAGATTATTCCGGTACCTATTATTCCATCGAAGAATGGATGGAAGTCAAAAATAGAAAACTCATAAGCTGTTTCAATTACAGGTGAAAAAATGTCGAGGTGTGTAACTTCTGAGATCACGTTATTACCTGTGACTCCTTTGACCGGTTGTTGTGGTATTTTTAAGATTTTTCTGCGAGAATTAGGGTAACCAACTGATTTTGGACCCCTAGAGGAAGTGAGATCACGTTTATGTCAAAATAATATTATTTGTTTATTATTATTATGCAATTTGCATGCGGTTGAGTTTGAAAGCTACTCATCTTGGATGTAAAATGTCACTGGATGTTTTATTTATTGATATATACTCGAAAAATAATTCTTTTCACATCATGATATTCACATATTTTGGACCCTTCCACTTGATTCTGGACAGTGTCCATAATATATTTTGGACACACTGAATGGTAACGAATATATTTTGGACATGCTGAAGTTCTTTCAACCTATGAGCCTAAAATTAATTACGACGGTCACTTCTTCCTATCTCGCATTTGTTAGGTCCGTCTAGGTGGGAAAATTTTCAAAGAAGGTGCCGTAAAACGGGGTGAAATTGATCAGCGGGGTGAATTTGATCGCTGAGTATACCCAATATTGTACTTATGCATAATATTTTTACAATGTATACAAATATACATTCGTACGCTTAGTAACGAAAAACATGTTACACATGAAAAAATATCACGAGAAATTTCAGCGATCAATTTTGCCCCGCTGATCAATTACACCCCGTTTTACGGTATGCATAAAAGTTAACCCCCCGTTACTCGCGCTGTTGTACTTTGTACAACACATATGAGTTTTCCATTGCCATTTTGTTGCTGCCAATCGATCTGAAACCAACTTGTATTCCTCAAAAAACTTGTTTTGAACTAAAAAAGCTAAACTTTGATTACAATTAACCCCCAAAATGCGGATAATAGAGAAAATTTAAATGGAAACCGCCTAAACGGTGTCCATACTACGTGGGATTGACTTAATTGGTTACAACATGGAATATCTCGAGATCCTGACCAGATAGAAAGTTACTGTCTTCGGCAAAGTTGTTCAGGAGGTCAAAGCCTATTTCTTAGTGTACAATAATTCAGAATTATCTCACTTCGTGGTGCTAGTATACATGTGAAATTCTCGTGTATAAAATATCTCTAGATCCTGACCAGATAGAAAGTAAATGCCTTCAGCAAAGTTGTTCAGGAAGTCAAGCTCTTTTCGTTGGTGGAGTAGTTCAGAAATTTCACACTACGAGGCGCTAGTATATACGTGTAATTCTCGCATATACAATAGCTCGAGTTCTTGACCAGCTAGAAAGTTACTGTATTGGGCAAACTTGTTCAGGGGGTCAAGACTTTTCGACTGGTAGACAGTAGTTCAGAATTTTCTCACCACGTGGCGTTTGTATACATATACACTTCTCGCATATGATATATCTCGAGATCCTGACCAAATAGAAAGTTACTGTCTTTGAAAAAGTTGTTCAGGAGGTCAAAGCCTACTGCTTGGTGTAGAATAGTTCAGAATTTTCTCACTATGTAGTTTTAGTATACACGTTAAATTCTCTCATATAAAATATCTAGAGAGCATGACAAGATATAATGTTACTGTCTTGGGCAAAGTTGTTCAGGGGATCAAGGCCTTTTGGCTAGTGAACGGTAGTTCAGAATATTTCACTTCATGGTACTAGTATATACGTGCAATTCTAACATATGATATATCTCAAGACCTGCTAAAAATGTACTGTAATCGGCAAACTTGTCCAGGAGATCAAACCCTATCGTTGGTGCAAAGTACATAATTTTCTCACTAGGTGACGTTGAAAGACACGTGAAATCCTTGCATATAAAATATCTCTAAATGACCCGCATACTAGTGCCACGTAAAGGGAAAATTCTGAATTACCGTACACCAACGAAAAGATCCTAACATCCTGAACAACTTTGCCGAAGACAGTAACTTTCTGTCTGGTCAGGATCTAGAGATATTTTATATGCGAGAATTCCTCATGTATACTAGCGTTGCAAAGTGATAAAACTCTGAACTTAAGTCCACCAGCAAAAAGGCCTTGACTTCCTGAACAACTTTGCCGAAGACAGTAACTTTTTATATGATCAGGATTTCGAGATATTTTTATGAGAATTTCACGTATATACTAGCACCATATAGTGAAAAAATTCTGAACTATAGGCTTTGAACTCCTGAACAACTTTTTCGAAGACAGTAACTTTCTATCTGGTCAGGATTTCGAGATATATCACATGCGAGAACTTCACATGTATACTAGCGCTATGTAGTGAGTAAATTTTGAACTACTGTCCACCACCAAAAAGGTTATGATCCCTTGAACTACTTTGGCAAAGACAGTAACTTTCTATCTGGTCAGGATCTCGAGATATTCCATGTTGTAACCAATTAAGTCAGAACCCTCGAAGTATAGACACCATTTACGCGGTTTCCATTTACATTTTCTCTATTATCCGCATATTTTGGGGGTTAACTGTAATAAATATTTAGCTTGTTTAGTTAAAAGCAAGTTTTTTGAGGAATACTCGTTGATTTCAGATCGATTGGTAGCTCGGCTGCAAAATGGAAATGGAAAACTCACACTGTTGTACAAAGTACAACGCGTGAGTACTCGTGTTACAAAAGTTGGCGCGAGTAACGGAGGAAATATAATATAACATAAGGAAACAACTGATCATACCATAAAAAAAATCATTCAGAAGTAAATCTTAATACGGAGACCTGACTCTATGCTTGCAGTCCATATTATTTTTTGTATGGGCTGTTCATAAACTACGTAGACGGTTTTTGAGATATTTCAACCCCCCCCCCCTTCCGTAGAAGACAGTCTCAAACACAAAATTTAAAAAACTGTATGGACCGTAGACATCTGCCAAGCGCTCCCACCCCCCTAAAGCGTCTACGTAGTTTATGAACAGCCCCTTAGTTAAATGCGTTTGGGAGATAGGAAAACTTTTGTGGAAAACAAGGAACTAGGAAAACTAGGAAAACTCAGAGTGGACCACTCTACGTGTTTTGCCGTTTTTCCCATTTTGAATCGCCTGATAAACAAGAAATATATTTAAAAACAATGAATTCATATAATTTTGATTGATTTACTTACCAATTTAATCAGAAATCTGAGATAATAGCACGATCGACCAACCGGAATTTTTTTTTTTGTCGCTCTTTTGATGATTCTCATTTGATAAGTGTCCAAAATAAGTTGGTAACATTTTTTTACGATCTTTTTTGACACTTTTTATTTAATACTTTTTAAGTAAAATCTTAAGGTGAAATCTTTATAAACACGTGAAATACATCTTCCAAAGTCAGATAAACTGATTTGATAAAAAAAAATCATTGAATTGTATATTTTAGACCAAATTTAAAACAAGTCCACTAACGCCGATTCCTCTTGACAAACGTCGAAACGTGAAACTTTTTCGATAACATTTTCTAAAACTGCATAAATTGAGCAATTGTAAGCAATTTTAGGTGAACTAATGATCTTGAGACATAGCAAGTAATTGAAAGAATGTAATTACAACATCAAACTAGATGAATTTGAAGAAACTAGACAGTAAGCGAGAAAAATATATGAAAAGGATCCAAAATATGTAGGGGTCCAATTCAAGTTGGTTACCCTACGGGCCAATTTTTTTGAAATTATGTTTATATTAGCTCCACAGTCAATTAATAACTTCATATCTCCTTTAGTAGTAGAAACTTTTAAGTAAGGGAGTAGAGAGATGCATTTTAGTCGAACCATTTCGTCACCCAATCGGTTTATTCTAAAAAATTTGCCTAGCCTTCTTTTGTTTCAATGATTTCCTCGGCGGTTTCGTCATTATTGATATTTAAATTTTCTAACGGTTCCAAATAATCTTCCTCATTGAAGAATTCTGCGCTCAATTGCATTTGTTCCTCGTACCACTTTTCGTATTCAGAGGGATCTAAGTGTTCCTCCAATGTATTTGCAACTCTTTTGGCGTGTGGATCGTGGGCTCTCATCGATTCACTTGCTGATCTACGTTGAGCTGCTGGACGATTTCCGTAATTTAAATGATGGGTACGGATTGTACTTGTATCCATCGGCTCAGGACGTGGCTGTGGTTTGACAAAGGTCCTGTTTGGAGCAAATACATTTGGTTGTGGTAAACTATTTTGATTTTGGAAATTTCGGTGTGGAGGCAAGAGTGACATCCTCGGCTGTGTGAAATGAGATGGGTGCTGACGAGGGGGGACTGGAGGTCTTTCAGTTTGTTTTCTTTGATTGAATCCGGGTAATGCAATGGGTTGCCTTGGTGCAGTAGTGGGAACGGGATGCCAAGAAGGCATAGCCACTGGAGCATTTCGTGCGTCCAAATTTAGATAATCTACACAATAACTATAGGCCTGAGTTAAACTTTGCGGCCTAAAGTTTTTACAGAATTACAATTTGGTTGTATAATCTCATTAGAATTAGTTCGTGGCCGCGCCACTGATCATCCATTGAGATTGCAGAACTGATAAGAGTAACCAGTTCTCTTACTCTGCTGTAATAACTTTCGATGCTTTCTATTTTATTACGCACTAATGATTTAAGTTGATTATCGAGGGTCATTACATCCCTCTTATCGGCGTAGTATAATTTTAGCACTTCTTTAATATTGTCCCACTGTGTAGGGGTATTACTTGTGATCAAAGCGTCGTTTGCTTCGCCTTTGATCATTCTCCGGATAGTTTTTATGAGGAGATGATACTGATAGCTTTCACATTTTGTGTTATTTTTCCGCGATCCTCAAAACTTATGTTCCTGTCAATTACAAATTGACGATTTGGAACTGGTCTTGCATTCTGATTTTGATTTGGATTTGGATGGGGAGAATTTTGATTTGCGCTTGGAATGGGGATTGGATTTGGGTTTGAGGTTTGAGAAACTATTGATTAATCCTTCAATTTTTCTGGAATCTAATTTTTTAATTTTTTAATTGAGATTTAGTGTTAGTTCGCGCACTTATGTGATATTTTGAAGATTTCGATACCGCGGGTCGGTCGTAGTCTCCCTGAATTAGTAGGCGACTTAGCGTTTAATTGTTGGTTATTTTTCAATTTATCACTTTCACGTGTGGGTTATTTTCCGATTTTTCACTTTCACTTATGGGTAGTGGTTAGAATTTACTTACAAGAACAGGAGAATCACCATCGCGGGACAAACGCCTAGGTCCTGATGGTCCAAATGTGCGGGTGGTTCCTCTGCGTGTATAGTGCGCTCCTTCGCCTTGCCTGGAAACACTAATCTGTCGCTTGACGACCGATGGAATCTAAGTCCGGTTGTCCAGGTTCCTTATAGGGAACTTGAAGCGGCTTCAGAAATTTGCAACACGCGAGCTCTTCGACGGTCGAAACGGAAGTGCCATCTTTATTCAATTGTAATTATGAACTAACTATAAAATGCTAACCTAAGCAGCAGCTACTCGTTGACAACAGCTCACAAGTCAATCACCTCGTTGTGGTGCAGCGTCAGCGTCTCGCGGGTGCTCGGTTGTCCAGTGTGTCGATGAATTGGGAGCATCGGGTTATAACTTCCATTGTTAGTAAAATATTATGAAAAGTTCTCACCAAATTATGTGTCTATAGATCCTGTTTTTTTTTTTTTTTTATTTGTTCCAAATTCAAAATAAATTACATTTCATTTTTAACCTAGGTGCTCCAGTTACTACAGTAACTTACCAGCCTTAATTGTTATGATATATATCTAAGTGTTTTTACATTGTTCCTGTCTTGGCAATTCAGTATTTTAAACAGGTTTTTTAAACCTGCATGTCAGTACAACAATTGATAGCTTAAAACTAAATAACTAAAACTAAATCTTATCTAAGTATAAAGGAAGAATAATTAATCGTTGCAATTGAGGATTGTAACGATTTTTGCCGGAAATTATTAATTATTTTGTTGGACATTTGTGCTAAAGTCTCAACATTCGAAATTCTATGTACTTCGGTAGTACTGTACCAGGGAGGCAACGTCAAAATCATCTTCAGAATTTTGTTCTGAATCCTTTGAAGTGCTTTTTTCCTGGTAGTGCAACAACAAGACCATATTGGCACAGCGTAAAGCATGGCCGGTCTAAAAACTTGTTTAAATATTAGAAGTTTATTCGTCAGGCAAAGTTTGGATTTCCTGTTTATAAGAGGATACAAACATTTTATATATTTGTTACATTTGGCTTGAATGCCCTCAATGTGATCTTTAAAAATTAATTTATGGTCAAGTATTAATCCAAGATATTTCACTTGGTTTGACCAGGAAATTGGAACTCCGTTCATAGTGACTATGTGACTACTACTAGGTTTCAAAAAGGAAGCCCTGGGCTTATGTGGAAATATTATAAGTTGAGTTTTGGAAGCGTTGGGAGAAATCTTCCATTTTTGTAAATAAGAAGAGAAAATATCTAAACTTTTCTGAAGTCTGCTGCAAATAACACGAAGACTTCTTCCTTTAGCGGAAATGCCTGTGTCATCAGCGAACAAAGATTTGTGGCAACCCTGAGGCAAATCAGGGAGGTCCGAAGTGAAAATGTTATACAATATAGGCCCAAGAATGCTACCCTGAGGAACTCCTGCTCTAACAGGTAGTCGATTAGATTTGGAATTTTGATAATTTACCTGCAGAGTTCTGTCAGTTAAATAATTTTGAACTAATTTCATAATGTAAAGTGGAAAATTAAACTTTTTCAATTTAGCAATCAAACCTTCATGCCAAACACTGTCGAATGCTTTTTCTATGTCTAGAAGAGCAACTCCAGTTGAGTGGCCTTCAGATTTGTTTGAACGAATTAAATTGGTAACTCTCAAGAGTTGATGAGTAGTTGAATGCCCATGGCGAAATCCAAACTGCTCATCTGCAAAAATTGAGTTCGTATTGATGTGAAGCATCATTCTATTCAAAATTATTTTTTCAAAAAGTTTACTTATTGAAGAAAGCAAACTTATTGGACGGTAGCTAGAAGCTTCAGCTGGATTTTTATCCGGCTTCAAAATTGGAACAACTTTTGCATTTTTCCATTTATCAGGAAAGTATGCCAAATGGAAACATCTGTTAAATAATTTTACCAAGAAAGACAAGGTACTCTCTGGGAGTTTTTTGATGAGGATATAGAAAATTCCATAATCACCTTTAGCTTTCATATTTTGAAACTTTTTAGTTATAGATCTTACTTCGTCCAAATCAGTCCCCCAGGAATCATCAAAAATATTTTCCCGAGAGAAAATATTCAGAAAATCCCGAGCAACCTGATTCTCAATAGGACTAGTAAGACCCAAACTGAAATTATGGGAACTCTCGAATTGCTTAGCAAGTTTCTGAGCTTTTTCCAAATTTGTGATCAAAATTTTACCACCTTCTTTAAGCGCTGGAATTGGCTTTTGAGGTTTTTTCAAAATTTTTGTGAGTTTCCAAAAGGGTTTGGAACTCGGGTCTAATTTAGAAACATTATTTTCAAAAGTTTTTTTTCTCAGGGCAGAGAATCGCTTTTTAATTTGTTTTTGCAAATCCCGCCAGATAACTTTCATGGCAGGATCGCGTGTTCTTTGAAATTGTCTCCTACGGACATTTTTAAGACGGATCAAGAGCTGAAGATCATCGTCTATTATAATTGAATCGAATTTAACCTCGCATTTTGGTACTGAGGCAGCTCTTGCTTCAACTATAGAAGTAGTCAGAGATTCAAGAGCATAATTAATTTCATCTTTGGTTTGCAAAGGAATGTTTGGATCGAAGTTATATTCCATAAATGTTCGATATTGCTCCCAATCAGCCCTATGGTAATTGAAAGTAAATTTGTTGGGATTAGAAATTATTTCTTGGGATATTTCAAAAGTTACTGGAAGGTGATCAGAACCGAAGTCAGCATGGGTAACCAATTGGCTACAAAGATGACATGAATCAGTTAAGACCAAATCAATAGTTGAGGGATTTCTTGCAGAAGAAAAGCATGTTGGGCTGTTTGGATATTGAATAGTGTAATAACCTGCAGAACAATCATCAAACAGAATATTACCATTGGAATTGCTTTGAGCATTATTCCATGAGCGGTGTTTTGCATTAAAATCACCAATAATGAAGAATTTAGACCTATGACGGGTAAGTTTCTGGAGGTCACCCTTGAGAAAATTCTTTTGCTGGCCTACGCATTGGAATGGCAAATAGGCAGCTATAAACGTAAGTTGTCCAAATTTTGTTTCAACAGAAACTCCCAAAGTTTCAAAAACTTTGGTTTCAAATGAAGAAAGAATTTTATGCTTGATTCGTCTATGAATAATGATGGCCATCAAGACGATCATTTCTATAAATCAAGTAATTTGCGTCCTTCCTAACCTTATGGTCAGGTTTAAGGAACGTTTCAGTTATAACGGCAATATGTACGTTATGAACTCTCAAAAAATTAAATAGCTCGTCTTCATTATCTTTAAGAGATCGAGCATTCCAATTTAAAATGTTTAATGCTTTAAAATCCATTACTGAATTTTAAAGTCATGACAATATTATTAGCAAATTTTACTCCAGTTTGAATAGCATCAAACATGGAGTTAGATTTAAGCATATCAGAAATCATGTCAATTAATGAATTCTGTAAAAATTCCATTTTAGGAGCAGTAATGCTTCCTAAGTCAAAATTGTCAAAATTTCCGTTAGAACGTTGGTTAGTATTTTGATTTCTACCCGTTGCAATAGCAGCATAGGTAGCTCCATTAACTCGCTGAACATTGTTAGCAGCGAGGGGAGTAGGTACAGATGAAACATTTGAAGCAGGGGTGATATTTGTACCTACGGGTACGAATGTAGAATTTGTTCCTCGCTGACCGTTGTTAACAGCAGAGGAATTTGTACCTGGTCGGAAACGTGGAGCGTTTCCTACCTGTCGGTTAGACCGAGATTGTAGGATCGCTTTGCGAGTCTTACATTCCCAAAAATTGGATTTGTGGTTTTCACCACAATTTGAACATTTAAATTTCTTAGGATCTTCCTTCACCGGACAGTCGTCCTTTGCGTGAGAGGAATCACCACAATTCATGCATTTAGCTGGCATGTAGCAATTTTTAGTTCCGTGACCCCATCCCTGGCACTTACGGCACTGAGTGAGGTTTTGAAAATTTCCTCCAGTCTTCCTGAAGTGTTCCCACTTCACTCGGACATGGAGCATAAGGCTAGCTTTTTCTAAGGCCTTAAGGTTGTTTAGTTCACTAGACTTGAAGTGAACTAAATAAAAATCATTAGAAATCCCGTTGCGCGAATCGCCAGGACGGGATTTCATTTTCATTTTGATTACTTGGAGTGGCACAACTCCAAGTAATTTTGCCAGTTCATCTTTGATCTGATCCAGGGATTCACCACTGGGCAGTCCTTTCATGACAACCTTGAACACACGTTCAGTGTTGGTGTCGTAAGTAAAAAATTTGTGCTATTTCTCAGTAAGATACTTGAGAAGACATTTAAATCCGTCCAAGGTTTCAGCCAATACACGGCATTCACCCCGACGTCCAATTTGTAGTGAAAACTTAACTTTCACGAATTTCAAAAGTTCCATGCGAAGAGCATGGAAATCGGTAGTGGTTATCACAATAGGGGAATCTTTTCCTTCTTGGCATTAAGCCGGGAAAGTTTACTAGAATTTTTCTTGGATGATGGATCATTCTCATCATCCGTGAGCAAATCAAATTGATTACTCAAATTAATTTCTTCAGAAGGGGGGTCAAGAGTTTGCCCCTTTCTTTTGCGTTTAGGCGCCATGGCGGCAGTAAATTTTTTATCCAAATCGACTTCCAAGCAGATTACTATAAGAATCTGAAGGATCGAAGAGGAATTTTCCAAATCGATATCCAAGAAGGATTACCTCGGGTAGGGTCCAAACAAGGATCGAAGAGAAATAAGAGGAGTTGAACAAGGTAGAAAATTTTTACAGGTTGAGCACTGAAAAGTGCTGTTTAAATTTGTTATAGCTTTAGGTAGTAGTAACACTTCCTTAAGCAAAAAGCAAATAGATCCGCACGGCAAGAGAGCACGATGCGGACTGTCTATAAATCCTGTCTTAAGACATTATGGTCGCCATCGTCCTCCTCCTCTTGCTTGTAGATGCTTTTTTCGCAGCAGCACACATCAAAAGTTCGTTTGGAAAGGTTGCTATGGCTTGGTGATTTACTTTAAAAGTGCTTTTGATGATTGTGTCGAGTTCATAGAAGGATTGGCACTAACTTATGTCCGTCAGTTTATTCTTTTTATTATGGTTTCGCAAGTCATTGCGCTGTTTTATAGTCAGATTTTTGAAAACTTTTTCTGTTATGTCGGGTGATCTTGGAGAAGGTAGGATTCCTTCATATGGGCGATTTCGTTGATGTCCTGTAGTTGAAACTGAGTGAATTGAATTTTGAGTGATCTTTGTTGCCCAAAGTGTTTTTTGTACACTTCTTGCAATTGTCCCATAATTTCTTCGGTCGTTAGTAAACCATTTGTTTTAGTTCAGTAAAAGTGACTTTTCGGTACCTGTAAGAGTGAATCTTCATTAATGTCTTGATAAAAACATGTACTCTGGTGTACAATTGGAATTGTCCTTGTACGGTGACTTTATCTGGACCTTTTTTCAAGATCACTTGGTGCCTGAAAACATTTATTGGTGATTCGATGGAGATTATGTAAAAATGATCGCTATCATCAGCTGAATGTTGCGTACCTGTCAATGAAAAGACTATACGACTAAGAGCGTCGGTCACAACATTACTCTTACCCGACTTGTTTGGCGTTCTAACTTTGCGTTGGTATTTTTAGCCGATAATGAGAAAATCAACGGCTGGTGGTCAGTGAGGATCTTGAATTTGGTGCCATAGAGAAGTAAGTAAGTAATTACGAAATGTTTGCAAGGCCCAAAATATTGCAAGCATTTCCTTTTCGGGAACTGAAAATCTTTCCTCTGATTTAGACAGAGTCCTAGATGCATAATGGATTGGTTTGTCGTTTCCTGTTTCTCCCTGTGGTAGGACAGCTCCGATAGCAAAATCAGATGCGTCCGTTGTAAGAGTGAAGGGTTTCTTATAGTCTGGATATATTATTAAAATATCTAAGGAAGACTGCAGACTTTTCATTCTGTTAAATCAAATCAGCGATTGTACGACTTTTCCCCGAAAACCAGTCCCCCGAAAACAATTTCCCCGAAAAACATTTCCCCGAATGTAACTTTCCCCGAAAAACATTTCCCCGAAATACAATTCCTCGATTGGAACAGTTCCCCGAAAATAATTCCCCCGAATGTACCATTTCCCCGAATCTGCAAATCTTCGCTGGCTAACTACTTGTTCCGAACAATACCACAATAAACATATTAATGTTTATATTTAATATAAATAAAGACTATAGGTCGTATGAATAAGAGCGTTTACTTTACTTTTCTTACGGGAAAGTAAAGTAAACTCTTTTTATTCATACGGCCCAATAGTTTGACTTTCGTTAAAACAAAATGTAAAGGTCAAGATCCATAAATCGGTGTAATCCGGTTCTATAACATTCCCCAGAAAACCATTCCTCAGAAAACCATTCCCCATAAATCCATAAATCGGTGTAATCCGGTTCTATAACATTCCCCAGAAAACCATTCCTCAGAAAACCATTCCCCAGAATGCACCATTCCCCAGAAGAAAAAAAACATTCCCCAGAAAAGCATTCCCCAGAATGTACCATTCCCCAGAAAAGATGATGAAATTAGTAATTTTCACTTTTCTTTTTTTTTTACTATTGATAATACACTATGTTTACTTTTATGGAACTATGTATTTATCAATTCCAAAATTTTTTTTTTGCTCTTTAAAAAATGACAATCTTTAAGTTGTCGAGCACTTCGTTCATCATTTAATAAGTCAACGGGTCTATTATGCAATCCAATTCAACCAGTCAGAAACTGTTAAACCTTATCGAAGAATTGTTCGACCTGAGTTGAAGAATTTCTCGTGATGGATTAAAAAATCGGTGCATGGAACGTTGAACTACCGATTACAAATTTATATCATTATTCCACTCGTTATTATCCAGAATGGTCATTACCCCGCATCCCTTACGAAAAGCTATTGATTATATATTTTCCTTATTTATTAAAAGAAGGGGATATTCCCTTCTTTATCATACATCCAAAGAATTAATTATTTTCTCTTTTATATATTCAAAGAAGGGAGTATTCCCTTCTTTATCGTTTATCCAAAGAATTAATTATTTCCTTTTCTTATATTTTCGAAGAAGGGAATATTCCCTTCTTTATCATATATTTAACGAATTAATGATGTTCTCTTATATATATTCAAAGAAGGAAATACTCCCTTCTTTATCGTATATCCAAATAATTAATTCTTTCTTTTTGTTATATTTTTAAAGAAGGCAATATTCCCTTGTTTTTCATATTTTTTACATATTTATTATTATTATTATTTAGCTTTATTTAGGAGGCTTTCAGCCTTAGGCTGGTTCGCCTCCAATTTTTACATATTTAAAGTAGGGAATATTCCATTCTTTATCGTACATGCAAAGAATTAATGATTTCATTTTTTTTTTTTAAATTTTCAAAGAACAGAATATTCCCACCTTTATTATATATTTAACGAATTAATGATGTTCTCTTTTATATATTCAAAGAAGGGAATATTCCCTTCTTTATTGTATATCCAAAGAATTAATTATTTTCTTTTGTTCTATTTTCAAAGAAGGGAATATTCCCTTCTTTATCATATACTAGCTGAGTGTGCCCGGTCTTGCTCGGGATTCAATATAAGCTTGAGTTTATGCGCCGATTTAAAAAAAAGCATGCTATATTGTACGTAGCCCCCCCCCCCCTATTATCTAAGGGGCTACCCCCTATGATTATCTCCTTATACCCCCACACTCGCCCCCACATGCCTAATTTGGTTCCATTTGCTTGATTAGTTCTCGAGTTATGCAGAAATTTCTGTTTCATTTGTATGGGAGCCCCCCCTCCCTTACAGAAGGGGGAGGGGTCTCGAACCATCATAAGAACCTTCCACGGCCCCAAAAACCCCTGTATACAAATTTTCACGCCAATCGGTTCAGTAGTTTCCGAGTCTATAAGGGTCAGACAGACAGACAGACAGACAGAAATTCATTTTTATATATATAGAAGAAGATAGATTTAACGAATTAATCATGTTCTCTTTCATATATTAAAAGAAGGGAATATTCCCATCTTTATCGTTTATCCAAAGAATTAATTATTTCCTTTTCTTATATTTTCAAAGAAGGGAATATTCCCTTCTTTATCATATATTTAACGAATTAATTATGTTCTCTTTCAAATATTAAAAGAAGAGCATATTCCCTTCTTTATCGTATATCGCGGTATATTATATATATTTACAAACTTTTTCTAGCGAAGTCTTCATTATGAAATAATTCGATAGGAACCACTTTGCTCGTACACTTTACACACTGGTCAAACAAATACGAATGCAAGGTTTTAACGAAGGCCGTCGCCAAATGTCATAACAAGTCATAACCACAAACTTTATCTAGGGTGTTGAACGGCTTTGTACTGTTTATCAATATTCAGCAGAGATATTTTTCTGAATTTCACATAGATAAGTTGTAACAAACCCTAGGATCAAATTTAAATAGATCGTACAGTGTAAATTGTATCTTTCGGGGAACTAGTTCTTTCGGGGAAATAGTTTTCGGGAAAACGTTCCTTTCGGGGAACTGGTTCATTCGGTGAATCATATTTCGGGGATACAACTTTAGGGGAAAGCGTTTTCGGGGAAAAGTCGTACAATCAAATCAGCTCATTTTCATTCAAGTTGACTTTTTTATTGAAGTGGCATCCCTCCCCTCCTAAAAGGTTGGTAAGGGGTTTTGCGATTTTCGCTAAATCTTTTACAAACCTCCTTTAATAACCCATCATTCCTAAGAATGATCTGAGTTCTTTTATAGTTTGGGGCTTAGGGTAGTTTTCAATTGCAGTTATTTTCTTTACATTTGGCTTGATACCATCAGATGTTATGACATAGCCCAAAAATTCGATTTCTTTGTGTAGAAATTCTGACTTGTCTAGTTGAATTTTTAAATTAGCATCGTTCAATGCATTCAAAATTATTCCCAAGTTATGCAGAGCTTCATCGAGCGTTTTGCCGAATATTATAACGTCATCAATATCAACAAATCTTTCCAATATTCTGTCGCAAGACGTCATCAATTGATCGCTGAAATATTGCGGGATCATTTTCGTATTTGCCATTATTGATTGAGAAGGTGGTTTTCTCAATATCAGTTTCCTTCATTTTTATCTGGTGGAATCCAGACGCTAAATCCAGTGTCGTAAAATAATTTGGCCTTTTAGCTGCTCTACAGCGACTTAAATTTTTTGGGTAACGGATTTCTTTTTAAAAAAGATTAAACGTCTAGCCCACTTCAACACTCACTTAAGACTAACTTTATTTCTATCGATTAATGCTACAGGTGAACTTTATGTCTACTCAGCACCTCATGCCATCGGTGCAGAGTCCATGCACTGTCGTCCACGTTGGTCAATTTTGCTGATGCGCCTCGATGCTGCCGGTGCGATGTCGTTCATTAACCAGCGGCCGAGTTCCACGAATTCTGCTGACGTTCGTTGACACCTGGTGAGGACTTTGCACTTGTTGTTCTACCAGCCGGATGGCAATGTTGCTAAGTCGGGTGACGATGTTGCTAACTAGCGTAACCTATTTCAGGCATCGGGTACCTATCGGAAATGGTTTTCTCGTTAAGCTTTCGGTAGTCCACTACCATTCTAGATTTCTTTTCTCCAGAGGCATCAGAATTTTTGAAGACAAACCAAACTGGGGATGTCCAAGCTGATGGTGATGGCCTTATAATTTCGTCTTGGAGAAGTTTTTCAATTTGCTTGTTTACCTTCGCAGTATAAGCAGCAGGGCATGGGTAAACTTTTTGGTGTAAAGGAATGTCGTCGATCGTGTTTATAGCACATTCGACAACCGTGCTGCAAGGCAATGTAGAGTCGGGTTTGTGAAATGCCGACTCGTGTATTTTGAATACAGCTAATAGCTTGCTTTTCTCATCTGATGAAAGGTGAGATGTTCTGTATGTGTGGTCATTTGACGTGTTTGCAGTGTGTTGCTAAAGAGAATATTGCTGCATTGGGACGTTCAAAAATTCGTTCCCTTTGCTTAAATGAAGCATGTTTTTACTGAAATCAATTTTCGCATTAAGTGCACTTAATATCCCCGTTCCTACGAGCCCATGAAAGAATGGATGAAAATCATGCAGTAAGAATCGAGCACAATGGTTAATCTTTGGGTAGAAGAAGTTTATATCAATTGCAGACTTAGCGTTAAACTTCCCGTTAGCACTTTCTATATCATTTGCTGAAAAGTGATATGGTTTTGCTAATGAGCATGAATTTGCTAACGTCGGATGAATCAAGTTAATGTTTGCACCTGTATCAATTAGGAAAGGAAATTCTCCTATGTTAGTTTTCAAGTTAATGTATGGCATAGTTGGGATTACCAACTTGGGTGTCATTCTAAAAAATTTGCCTCTAGTACTACCTGGTCGGCGAGAGGTTGCTCTTCGTCGTAATCAGGTTGGTAATACGAATCGTCGTATTGTTCGTCATAGTATTCAAATGGTTCAATGTCTTGGCTTGGGTTCTCAAGCGGGTGCGCATGTCGTTTAAAATTTTGATTCGTTTCAAATTAATCGTAGGACGATTGCCATAGTTTACGTTTCTTGTTCGTAAACTTGGGTCAACATCCTGGTCTGAAGGGGTTTGTTTGAAATGAATTTGGTTTCACTTGAAATGGGTTTTGCCTGAATGGGTTTGTCGACATGGCTTGATTCTTGGCGGTGGTTCAGGTGGAGAATTAATCGAACGTGGATGGGGAATATTCGATCTGGGAGGCACTCGTGGTGGTTTAGGTGTTGGTTGGAAGCCAAGTTCATTTCTGTAAGGAGCTGTTCGAACTTTGAGTCCCATTTCCTGGTAAAATTGTGTTTTTGCGTTTTTAACAGAAATGTTTTTATCATTTAAATTCAATTGGTTCACCATCAGAGACAACGAAAATTGAATTCCTTTATAAAAGTCTTAAATTGAATTATCCCTTTGTGATAATTTGAAGAGGTCTTTCGTTAGTGTTACCTCGTCTCTCTTGTCACTGTAGTGTGTGACAAGGTTGGATTTTATTTCATCACATTCGAGGTCCTTTCCATATAACTCCAGAACATTATTTGCTTCGTTTATTATTTTTTACCATAAGCATAGGCTAGTTTTGATGAAATCAGGTTGACGTTTGCTCCAGTGTCAATCAAAAAAGGAAATCTACCTATGGTTGTTTGAAGATTTATTTACGGCAGAGTTGGTTTTACCTACTCGCTTTCCACTCTAAAAAAATAGCAGTATTTTCAGTATTAGAATTTGGTTCATTACTATCCGAGCTCGTTTGACCCGAAGTTGATGGCTCTGGATCTATTTCTCGGTGAACCAATGTTTCTAATTGTTCTTGATAATCGGAAGCACAGGCATCATAATACTCTGCTTCTTCGTCTTGATAATAGTAATCATAGTAATAATAGTAATCATAACATTCTGGATTTTATTGTACAGGGTGAGCAACACGTTTGAAATTTTGAAATTGTTGCGACGGTGGATGTGGTCGCTTGAAATTTAATTGTGTTCATCATCCATCGGTTCTGGCTTGCGTTGATTTGTTTGGCCGTATTGAGTGGGTCGATGTTGGTTGGTTGGCCTAATTGGCTGATTGGACTCTTGTGCTTGCATTATTAGATGCTGCAGGAATGGAGTATATACTCTCCTAGGTGGTGGCTGTGGGGCTACGACCATAGCAGGCCTTGATACCAATCTTGGTGGTGGCCGTTGTGGAAGCCTGGACACCTCCAAGTCTCTCAGCTTGGGAAGCGACATGTTTGTTGTCTCATTGCGCAGTGGACTTGAATATTGTGATAATCAAGACAAAACTGGTACGCACTGCTAAGCGTTTTGGGTTTTGCCGTTTTCAATAAAAGGCTGAGATTTCTCTCGTATCCTCCTGTAAATGAGCCCTTGAATTTTCTCTAAAATAATCCATGTACACCGAGCCTCGTCCTCTTGCGCTTTTTACTTGTGCAAGTGCTGTTGTGATTTCAGATGCTTGTCGATTAAATTTTTCCACGTTGCAGCATGTACATAATAGTGGTCCGGCATCAGCGTGTAAAACTCCCTTAGGGCATTGTTTAACACGGTCTTGGCACGATATGTTCACTGCTTTTTCATGATTCGGCAGAACACGTCTTAACTATAGCCGCTATATTCATAGTCTGGCGGATAGAATCTCGGGAACCAATTGAGCTGTCAAATAGCGGAACCAATCGAGAAAATCACGAAAAACAACATAAATGAGCACATCAGCTATTGCGATCAAAACTTCGGAAACCCTTTTCTCGTGACTAAAGGCTCCCTTGAGCAAACTAACACCATCTTTGGGTTGGGAAAAGTTTCCCCTATCCGATGATGCTGGTAGTTTTTGATCTATTGGCGAGGAAAGAATAATCAACGTTGATGATGGTCCCACCTCTTACCCCTACAAAGTTTTGAGCTGGACGATTTATCTTTAAGATAATTGAATATGACATTTTAACCAGGTTGGCAAACAAAATCGAACTGGTTTCAGTTACAGATATAGATTTCCTCTAGAGTTAACAGTTGCTTCACAGCGATATAAATGTGGAAAAGCTCAGGCGTCCACCTCTTAGTTCGCCTTTTTGTCCACCTAAAATATTCATAAGTATTACAAGCAATCAAGAGTTAATGAACAATCAACAAAGCATCCTATTACACTAGTAGCCCCGCAATCTGATGCTATCATAATTTTCAGCAATGTCAGGAATGCTCACGAACCCCCAACATTTGCCAGAAAACTTACTACTAACTCAAAGTATCTTCCAAATAAGCTTCAAAATTGCATTTTTTTTTTTTATCAAATGTTAAATTCAGTCCTCTATATCCGAAATACGCGCGCGAGGCTCAAAGCTTTGTAGACTACTTTTTTTTTTATTAATCTACTATAAAATCATATATTAAAAATCCATCATCACCCTCGTGGCGAACAGAAATAGCTTTTGCAGTGCTACAATAATTATTAAAAAGTCGTTATGACAGCTATCCATATAAAATAATCCGTTAGAAATAACTTCGTCAAGATACATAATTTGTCAATTCATAAAAAAATCACTGGATAACTGTTCAAAAGACACTCTCTAAACTCTTCGGCTTTAATCGTTCCAGCAACTTTTTGAATAGGGACCACTAAGGATTCCTTCCAAATTTGTGGCACATGTCCAGTTTGTAATGATTCATTAATAAGGTCCAGCAAGATGTGGCCAATGACATAAAAGCAATCTTGAATAACTCTAGCATTAACATTATCTACTCCAGCCGTTTTGTTTATAAAAGTTGATAGTACCTTTTCAATTGTTGGTCTACAATATATTGAATTGGTTCCGCTTTTTTTATAGATCAAAATTCTATCCGCCGCAATAACAAGTTTACTTTGTATTAACTATATTCAAGGCAAAGAAGCGCTATTAAGGCTCTGAACCATTTGGTTGATTTTTTTTTAACTTTTGGTTAAAATTTGACAGATGGAAAGTTATCGATTAACCATCCGAGCGTGGTTATTTTTGACAGACAAGAAGTCGATCGACAGCGTAGGGATTTTCGAACTTACAGAATAACTTTCCAAAAGTCATTTTTAACCACGAGTTAAATTTACCTCGGCAAATGGTTCACAGCCTAACATCGAGCGAGTAAGCTTAGTGCTGAACGGAACTTCCCACTAAATTGAAGAAGTGCAAGCAAGCGGAAAACAGATTACAAGCTGAACATTGCATTAGGTCCTAAGTAACATTGACAGATTCTCTTCGTCGATTTTCTCATTGTATCCCTACGGCCATGTAAAGAAATTCCCAGGTATGTTTAGCACTCAGATCGATAAAAGAAGCTTTTATCTAGCGTCCAATTCGACAATCACAACAAGGCACGGTTATGTGCTCAATTTATTAACGAAATAGAAAGTCGACAATGAGAATCGATCAATGTTACAAAGGACCTAATACAATGTTCAGCTTGATTAGTGAGAAAACCATGATACAGAAGGATGATTAAGCGTCGAAAAGGTCAAATGACACAAATGTCAAAACATGTCGAAAGAAGGAAAACCCTTGTGTTGACACCGCCAGCAGATCGGCAACCCTGATCTGACGGGCGAAACGAGTTCAGTGGAGAGATAACGTAAGATAGCTTTGTATTGTCATAGAATCAATAGCATTCAGAGAAGAATACAAGTATACAAGAATACAAGTGCGTTCCGAATAATTTATATTCACGTTTATTGGCTAGAGTTAACTAATTAAATTAATTTAAACGGAGATTTGCAATCCACCTACTGATCAACAATTTATACAACTAAGTTGAGGTAATTATACGCTACACTATAGTAATTGTAAAAATATTTACCTAAACAAATTGCTTACCTATAGGTAAGCCTCATTCTACTCTAGGGTTGTTAACCTAAAATTGTCTGGCAGAGAATACCTTCCATGAGGTAATTGTATTAATTTATTAGTTTGCTAAGTTTATTAATATAACTTCCTAATTAGTGGCGCACAGGCTGAACATTGAGGGAAAATTCTAATCGAAATTGAATTGTTGTTCATAGTATTAGCGCACTGAATTTGTAAGTACTGCTCATAACCCCGCTTTAAGATAATCAATTTATGATTAATAAATTTGCAGCTTGAAGCTGTTTTATACCGCTATCAGGAATCAGAGTGTCTTCAATACCATTCGAGAGAACATTTCTTCAAGAAATTCATTATGACCAATTCCGATGGAACGCCGGATCTGGATGAAACCACCGGCTGTGTAGCCTGCGACAAACTCAACACCGCTGACGACTGTGTGCAGTGCGATAATTGCGATAGTTGGTGGCACTACTCTTGTGCTGGAGTCTCTGGATCAGTAGCACACCGTGACTGGGTATGTTCAAAGTGTTTGCCCGTACCTGCCAAATCGGAGGTGGCACAGTCGACAACATCCAGTTGCAAGGCTCGTTTGCAGCTAGAGTTACAACGGTTGGCTGAAGAACACGAACTTGAAAAGAAGCAGATCGCTTTGAGAGCGGAGCAGAAGTACCTGCGAAGGAAATATAAGCTTTTGGAGAGCACCATCGGGGAAGACGACGACGATCGCAGTTTGGTTAGTAGGAAAACTGGCGTATCGACCCGGGACCGAGTGAAACAAACCAATGATTGGGTGGATAAACATTCGGATGTGAAGGATCCAGTGAACGATGACATCGAAGAGGAAGGCGCAGTGGGAGGAACGGGAAACGATAAGCCCGAGTCCCAGCAAGACGCTCCAACGAAGCATCAATGTGAAAAGGATCATCCATCAAACCCGAAACCTGTCAATTCCCAACTTAAGGATAAACGGTTATCAGATCGGGACCAAACGCAACCGACGATGCAACACATACAAGATCTGCAGGAGAAGTTGAGATTATGTATAGAGCAGTTAAATCGTCAATCAAAGGGTCCCCCAGAGACTCGACCGACGGGAACAAAACCGAAAGTTCCTGCAAAGAATCATAAAGACGATACACCAGTGGAAACGTTGCCGGCTGATAACCAACAGAACCAGAAACAGCCTGATCCAACAACAAAACAGGTACCGTTACCAAATACACAACCCCCTGAGCCACGGGAAAAAAGAGAGGATCCACCCGGGTTGAACTCACGACGTCGTACTGTACCAGTGCCTGAACAGCCACGATGGAATCCATCGTCAACGCCCAATCAAAGACCTAGTGAACCAGATCCTGCAGGTGAAGATCTTCTAGACCCACCACGCCTGATACGAGAATCATCATATCCGGTACCACCACGTCCGGTACGAGACCCACCGAGTTCATACCTACCGAATCTGGGTGATGCAGGACCAACACCCCAGCAATTAGCAGCCCGTCAGATACTTCCACGAGATTTGCCTATCTTTGCAGGCAATCCAGCCGATTGGCCTGTCTTCATAAGTAATTATAATTACACCACGGAGGCATGCGGTTACAGCGTAGGAGAAAATATGATCCGTCTTCAACGCTGTCTAAAAGGTGCAGCATGGGAATCCGTGAGGAGTCGGTTGATTCTTCCTGCATCTATGCCTAACGTGATTGAAACACTTCGATTGCGGTATGGGCGATCCGATTTGTTGATAGAATCGCTTGTCGAAAAAGTTAAAGCTACTCCCAGCCCAAGGGTTGACAAGCTCGACTCAATCATCGAATATGGAATGGTTGTCCAGGCCCTATGTGACCATATTGTGGCGGCAGAACTGTTGGACCATCTCTCCAACCCAACGTTGTTAAAGGATCTCGTCTACAAATTACCAGCAGAGTACAGAATGAAGTGGGCAGGCTTCAGGAAACAGCATGGTGTGGACAACTTGCAAACCTTCGGAATATTTATGGAGGACATTGTTGCGGATGCGTGTAGCGTATCATCGTACAGTGGTGGCAATGACAAAACACAACGGCGCGAGAAACCAAAACAATCAGATCGTAGCTTCGTTCATGCTGATACGGAATCAAGAACTTCGAATCCAAATGAACAGGGACAAGATCGAAACGTAGCTGATGCTTTTACGAGTATCGAGTGTACTGTATGCAGGAAGGTGGGACATCGAGCCAGGGAGTGTAAGGAGTTCCAGGCGCTATCGATTGACGAGCGCTGGAAAAGGGTTCACAACCAAAGTTTATGCAGAACCTGCTTATTTGGGCATGGACGGAGATCCTGTCGCAGCAATAAGAGATGTGGCATCAACGGTTGTCAGCTACGTCATCATCCGCTTCTTCATTCGAACGTGAGGCCACAGACGGCGCAGAATGTGTCGACCTCGACTGAGCAACATCACGTTCATCAACAAGACCTTCCATCGTTGTTGTTTCGGATTGTACCTGTTGTCCTGCACAGTGGATCTAAGTCCGTCAGCACCTTCGCATTTTTGGACGAGGGTTCTTCACTCACCATGTTAGAAAACAGCTTGGCAAAGGAGTTAGGGGTAACTGGCTACGGAAAACCCTTGTGCCTAAAATGGACAGGCAACGTAACAAGGGAAGAACGGAACTCGAGACGCGTCGCTTTCGAAATTTCCGGACTGAAGAAGAATAAAAGATATCATGTAGCTGACGTTGGCACAATTGAATCACTGGATCTACCTACACAGAGCTTTCCGGTGGAGGCGATGAAGCAGCACTTTCCCCACCTTCAAGGTCTTCCTTTAGAAGGTTATCGCAACGCTAAACCTCAGCTACTGATCGGCATCGATAACTTAAAACTGACAGTACCATTGAAGACACGGGAAGGCGAAAACGGTGGTCCCACGGCCGTGAAAACCCGACTAGGATGGAGTGTTTATGGCGGTCGAAAAGAAGAAGATGTTCGAACATACAGCTACCACATCTGCGAATGCGGAGGTGACGATGCCTTGAGCAACACTGTTAAAGCATACTTTGCATTGGACGAGATCGGAGGTAAGCAAGCTGAGGAGAAAACGGAAGATGACAAACGAGCAAAGCACATCATGCAAGAAACCACTCAACGGAACGGAGAGCGATACGAGACGGGTTTGTTGTGGAAACATAACAACGTGGAATTTCCGGACAGCTACGGTATGGCGGTGAAAAGATTGGAGTGCTTGGAGAGAAGAATGGCGAAGGATGCTATCCTGCGGGAAAACATTATGCGCCAGATCCAGGAATACCAGGCGAAAGGGTACGCGCATCGTGCTTCAGGTGAAGAATTGGCCAACTTTGATCCCCGTCGCACCTGGTTCTTGCCGCTTGGGGCAGTGGTGAACCCTAAGAAACCAGGAAAAGTTCGCTTGATATGGGACGCTTCAGCTAAAGTTGATGGCATCTCATTGAACACACTTCTCCTTAAGGGCCCCGACGAACTCGCCTCGCTGCTGAATGTTTTGTTCCGTTTCCGGCAATTTCCAGTGGCGGTAACAGCAGACATCAAGGAAATGTTTCACCAGTTGGGGATTAGAGAACTGGATAAGTGCGCCCAACTTTTTCTATGGCGCGATGATCCCAGCAAACAACCGGAGGTCTACGTTATGGACGTCGCAATATTTGGTGCGACATGCTCACCGGCAATGGCTCAGTACGTTAAAAACGTGAATGCGAGGAGGTTTATCCAGGACTTCCCGAGGGCCGTAGAAGGAATCATCCAGTGCCATTATGTGGACGACTATCTGGACAGCTTCCTGACTGTCGAAGAAGCAAAAAAGGTGGCGTCACAGGTGAAAGCCATTCACAAAAGTGGCGGATTCGAAATTCGAGGATGGGGATCGAACGTTCCAGATATTCCACTGCATCTTGGAGAACCCAAGGAGAAAGTGGTGAAGAATCTTGTGTTGAAGGGCGAAGAAACAGAGCGAGTTCTTGGCATGCGGTGGCTTACGGAGAAAGACGAGCTTAAATACTCTACCGAGATGAGAGCGGATATCACTGGACTGATTGCAAGCGGCGCGGTACCAACCAAACGACAGGTGCTCAGATGCTTGATGACACTGTTTGATCCGCTTGGTTTGGCAGCACCGTATGTAGTACACGGTAAAATTCTCCTTCAAGACATATGGCGTTCAGGATCAGGTTGGGACGAGCAAATCATTGAATCGTCATTCGAGCGTTGGCAAGAATGGACCGCAATGCTCAAGAGTATTGATGAGGTACGCATCCCACGCAGCTACTTCCGGAATATCTCTGGAGAATGCCTGCATGACATTCAGATCCACACTTTCGTCGATGCAAGTCCTGCTGCTTACGCATGCGTTTCATATTTGCGCATCGTCAATTCCTATGGGGAAGCAGAAGTTGCTTTGGTTGCAGCAAAAACGAAGGTTGCACCCTTAAAGCCAATGACCATCCCTAGACTCGAGCTACAAGCCTGCGTGCAAGGCGCCCGCCTTATGAAATTCGTCGTAGAAGGTCATACAGTCAAGGTTTCCAAGCGGTTCCTGTGGACTGATTCGACAGTGGCGTTAAGTTGGATCAAAGCGGATGCCTGGAAATTTCGCCCGTTCGTGGCACATCGTGTGAGTGAAATCCAGGAATGCACACAACAAATGGAATGGCAATGGGTGCCATCAGAGAAGAATCCCGCTGACGAAGCATCGAAATGGGGAGTTGGTCCTTTCTTCAACTCCGGTAGTATCTGGTTTAGTGGACCAGCATTCCTTCGTAAACCCGAGGATGAATGGATCGACTGGGAGATACCGCATCATCTGGTGCAACCTGACAAAGAGGAGCTTCGATCGTGCTGCTTGCATCATGAGGTGTTCATCCCAGAACTGATCATCGATGTCAGTCGGTTTTCATGCTGGAATCGCTTGCATCGCTCCATGGCGTACGTTCATCGATTCATCAGCAATTCAAAACGGAACGCCAATCGCCAAACTGGTGATATTACACAGAGCGAGCTTAAAAAGGCTGAAGGAACATTGATGCGTTTGGTACAGTGGGAGTGTTTCCCGGAAGAGATGGCAACGTTAGCAAGGAATCAACATGTAGCTGATACCAAACGGCATGCGCTGGACAAGACCAGCAAAATCTACCAACTGACACCAGCCTTGGACGAGGTCGGCGTTCTACGAATGGATGGTAGAATCGGGGCAGCTACGTGCGTTTCAAGGGACCTTAAGTTCCCCATAATATTGCCAAAATCGCATCGCCTAACCCATCTGATCATCGATCAACAGCACCGCAATCTGTTGCATGCGAATAACGAGACAGTAGTTAATGAAGTTCGCCAACGCTTCCATGTTCCGAACCTACGAGCACAGGTGAGAAAGGTAGCCAGAGAGTGTCAATATTGCAGGATGAAGAAAGCAACCCCTCAAATTCCGCAAATGGCAGCCTTGCCATCAGCCAGATTATCTCCGTACATACGCCCTTTCAGTTATGTAGGGCTGGACTATTTTGGACCTCTCCTCGTCAAGATCGGTAGGAGCAATGCCAAACGTTGGGTAGCACTATTCACGTGCTTGACGATTCGTGCTGTCCACGTGGAGGTGGTCTACAGCTTGACCACTGAGGCATGTATCAGAAGTGTTCGCCGTTTTGTTTGCCGACGTGGTGCACCATTAGAAATTCATAGCGATAATGCCACAAATTTTCAGGGTGCTGAAAGAGTTTTGCGGGAACAAATCAACGCTGGACTGACCAGAACCTTCACGAGTACCACAACTACGTGGCGTTTCATCCCTCCTGGTGCTCCACACATGGGAGGAGCATGGGAGCGGATGGTACGGTCGATCAAAACTGCCATCACCTCAGCGTATAATGATGAACGGGTGGATGACGAATCTCTGCATACGTTGCTGGTAGAAGCGGAAGCTTTAGTGAACAGCAGACCCTTAACATATCTACCATTGGACTCCGAGGAACAAGAAGCCCTTACTCCTAACCACTTCCTGCTCGGGAGTTCATCTGGATCGAAGCAGGAATCCAGTGTAACTACAAGCGATAGTGTGATGCTGAAGCAGTCATGGAACATGATTCAAGCGCAGTTGGATCGATTTTGGTCACGATGGATTAAAGAGTACTTGCCAGTACTCACGAAGCGGACGAAATGGTTTGGTGAGACGAAGAATATCCAAGTAGGTGACCTGGTACTGGTGTTGGATGACACCAGAAAAAACAAGTGGATACGAGGTCGGATACTGGAGGTCATAACTGGCAAAGATGGGAATGTTAGACAAGCAGTTGTTCAAACATCGAGTGGCATATTTAGGCGACCAGTGTCTAAACTGGCTGTGCTGGATGTAACCGGCGTTGATGGAACCAGAACCAACACAGGTTCCATCGGGGGGAGGATGTTGACACCGCCAGCAGATCGGCAACCCTGATCTGACGGGCGAAACGAGTTCAGTGGAGAGATAACGTAAGATAGCTTTGTATTGTCATAGAATCAATAGCATTCAGAGAAGAATACAAGTATACAAGAATACAAGTGCGTTCCGAATAATTTATATTCACGTTTATTGGCTAGAGTTAACTAATTAAATTAATTTAAACGGAGATTTGCAATCCACCTACTGATCAACAATTTATACAACTAAGTTGAGGTAATTATACGCTACACTATAGTAATTGTAAAAATATTTACCTAAACAAATTGCTTACCTATAGGTAAGCCTCATTCTACTCTAGGGTTGTTAACCTAAAATTTTCTGGCAGAGAATACCTTCCATGAGGTAATTGTATTAATTTATTAGTTTGCTAAGTTTATTAATATAACTTCCTAATTAGTGGCGCACAGGCTGAACATTGAGGGAAAATTCTAATCGAAATTGAATTGTTGTTCATAGTATTAGCGCACTGAATTTGTAAGTACTGCTCATAACCCCGCTTTAAGATAATCAATTTATGATTAATAAATTTGCAGCTTGAAGCTGTTTTATACCGCTATCAGGAATCAGAGTGTCTTCAATACCATTCGAGAGAACACCTTGCGTATAGTCCTCTCCAGGCGGGTTCGTATTGGTGCGATTTGCGTGTGTTAGTGAGACGATTTTTTTTTTGTTAGCTGTGAGAAATTTTTTGTTTGCTGTAAGAACTGTCATTCTAAAGTAAACATAAACAACAAAACGAAAACAAACCCTACGCTTGCACGGTAACAGTCAAGTACCCTTTTGTGAGTAAAGGTTAACCCATTTTTGATAAAGGTGGCTTTACTCATTAATGAGTAAATTATTTCAACAACAATGAGTTTCTGCTAACAGTAGCTAATGAACTACTCATTAATTAGTGGTGCCGCTTTTATTGACAATGGGTTCACTTTTACTCATAAATGGATGTTTGATTCTTACCGTGCACATGACAGTATACGCTAGTGTGTGTAAAATTATGTTATTAGTGTAGTGTTCGTGAGATCCTGCTAGGAGAACTCAATTGCATTCAAGTCACATTAAAACAAGATGAAATATTTCATGGTCGAAATGCAGTGTTGCTATTTTCTATGAGTTTCACGGCATTTCGCGGTCGATGCCAAATCTCGCGGGATTCGCGGCTTCCGTGAAATCGCGAATTTTCACTATCCCTTCCAATTAGGTTAGCTTTCCCTTTTTTTTTGATTTTGTGTTTTTTTTAAATCTTCCTAATAGTTCTATTTTTGCTCAATTTGGAAGTTGAGTGCCTATTAAAAGTCTTATTACTTGTATAGTTTTAGTATTCTGGCTTAGTATGAAAGGTAGAAGGTCTTCTTCTATTTCGGAATCTGACTATTTTTCGTCGTCTATTATTTTATTATTGTGTAAATGATTTGTATTGAGTGTTAACCTGGTTCTGGTGGATCCCAGTTCCATGAGCTGTGGGGGACGCTGTTGTCCGGACGTTCTAACTTGTTTCGGAAATCTTGTTGGTTTGTTTGTTTCTTATACGCTGTTGCAAATGTATTGTCATTAGTTTCGTTCTCCTTAAAATCTGTTTGATTGAAATTTAGCTTTCTTTAAATTGTCCCTATTCAAAGCTGTACTTTCCTTACTTCTAAATTTGCATACGATAGCGTATGTCGCTTCCATGTCTTCGGGACCAGCTGCTTGAGCATACTCAAAGTAAGGTTCTTTCAGCTGCTAGGGTGTCTTCCTCTATGAACGCATTAACTGCGTCCTAATTGTTTTTGTATTTAGTTTTATGTTTCGCAAGGGATTTAAAATATTCTGGGCAATCTTCTTGCACCGACTATTATACTTGTGCACTGACATAGTGTCACTCATCCTTGTTTGCCAAAGTTGGCTTTTGAGCTCTTGACGATCACCAATAGCATTGGTCAGAATGTCTTTAACTTCCTCGAACTTCTGTGGGTTGCCAGCGAGACAAATTATGTCTTTTGCTTTACTCTCGATTTTGGTAATAACGACTGTTACAAATAGTGTGTGTTGTGTGCGCTGCGGTCGCTTGAGTTTGACTCAGCGATAGCGCGTCTAGAGTTTGTTGTTGTTGAATTTGTGTGTTTTTCATTGCCTCCAGCATTGCTGCAAGACTGCCAATCTGAGCTACCAGCTGATCCATGTTGATATTTTCCGTTCCGTTCTTGTTTTCTAAAGACAAAGAAGTCAACAACGGGATGTTTGTTTTTAAGGGTACGTGTGAGTACTCTTCTGAATAGTCTCTTCTTCTACCCTTGCTTTCATCAGGGCAGAATTTTCCTTTGAAATTTTCGGCATTGATTTTTAATTTGTTTCGTGGGCTCTATCTTGAAGTTTTCCCAACGAAAAAGACGTGAAAGGTACACGTATCTTGTTGTGTGTAGACTTTCTACTGGAGAAGCATAACTTGTAGCACTTCTACAGGACTTAAGATTAACACTTTGCTGCGAATGCGCCTGATAACTACAAGCACCTATCGTGTCACGGATTCACTAAAGCGAAAAGCAAAGAAGGTGAAAATTACTTATGATTTTTATGAAGGTTCCAGGCTGACGCTGTTGCTGCTCCAGGTGTAATGTAGCGGGGGATCCCCAACTCCTACGTGCGATGATTCTTTTCGCTACCTGTGCAGTTTTCAACATAAGCTTTGATGTCGCTGATTCTTCCACTTTCAATAATCCCTAGGGGTGTCTAATGTTCTTAATTTCGGTGATTGCGGAATCAATTTGTGACTGGTTATTAGTCAATCACTTTCCACTGTTTTATTGTCTTCACACTTTCACTCAGCATGTGTCCGAAGGCTGCGCCAATTATAGCAGTCGCGTTTAGAGTAGCATAAAACCATATTTATTACACTAAAAATTACATTAAATCTAATTAATTACACAAAGCTAGGCTTTGAATCAAAACATAAACTGTTTTCTGAGAAATCTAACTAAATCTGCTGATCCAGCAATGATGACCACGCCGGTCGGTATCTTCTAATTCTGCTGACGGTGGCTTAGTGACAACGGTGGCGTGGTGCTTCATACTCAGCATAATCTGGGCTCCCCGCACATACCTGTATGTTGGCCGTCCTCAGGTTGATAGGATCGATATGATCACGTTGTTCCAGCTGCAATGTCTGTAAATATTCGATTGGGAATTTGTTCACCAGCGTTGTAGAATTTACCTTCAATCCTGTTGTTGGTGTGAACGATGCCAACCGAATAATCTCTATGTTTGAGTACATTTCGTCGTTGATAAAAAGTGTACAGTTTGAAAACTGAACAAGGAAAGATCCCTTTTCTGTTGTTTTCTGTTGTTCAATAAGCAGTTAGAAGTTAATGTTACTTCCGCATCATTGATTATAATAATCGAGTCGTCATAGGGTCTTATGACATTCCGTTGGCTCACCTTTCATCGGTCGGTTGATATGTGAATACAGGAGTTGTTGGATATCACCGGTTCAATATAGTTGAGATTGTTGGGTTAACGAACCCTTCTCAACACCGATTAGGGGGGTAATAAAAAACATTGCCGTTTCTGGGGTGGGACATTCTTAGTTCTTTATGAGAGCGGCTGTAGGTGCTCTTTGAGGTTTCATTCCATCAATCTTTAATCCACATTGACAGAACATTCGTCATTCACACACAACGTAGCACATATATTTTCCACTTAAAACTCTAACATACAATGTATTTACATATTTGCAATAACTCAATTACAGCACATTCAAACACATTAAAATCCTTTGTGGCTCTACTCCAACCATTCCTTTCCTTTGTAGTTTATGCCTTGCCTGGCTCCTTGGTTGGCCGGATGTTCCTTTCGTGGTTCTCCCGTTATGCGTCCACATAGGATGGCCTTCGGTTCCGGGAACCTCAATTCAGTGGGGTGGAACTCGCTGTTTCTGATGTACATAGGGCTTGCAGGTCGACTGACTGACAATGCTCGCTATTGGTAGATGTTCCAATGTTATGATGTTCGTCCTGCGATAGTACACCGTCATATTTAAAAATCCTCTAGGTTGTTTCAGATTTTAGGGTTCAGGATATTTTTTTGATGGCTTCTATCTTTTTCTCGTTTGGTTTAACTACCTCGTCAGTAATTATATAGCCCAAAAATTCTACTGATTTATGCAAAAACTCCGATTTATCTAACTGAACCTTAAGGTTGGCATTGCTCAATTTTTCCAAGACTATTTGCAAATTTCCAAGGTGTTCCTTAAGTGTTCTTCCTACTACGATCACATCATCTATGTAAACGTAGCAGCGTTTTCCAATATGATGCCTCAACACATCATCTATAGACCTCTGGGAAATTGCGGGTGCATTTTTCAAGCCAAATGGCATACTTTGGCATAAGTTTCATGCCTTCTATTTATGTGCGTAATAAAGAGTTCGCACGCGCACGGACTTAGGATATCCTTTTACTCGTGGCGAAGCCTGATTGGAGAAATCCCGCAGGGTCGCAGAGAAATACTTAGTTCTTACTACGATTTACGATTTTTACGAGCTACGATTGCGTTATTGACACGCACAAATGCTCGAGGAGTTTGGTATTCCACTTTAGCTAAAGCAGGGAAAGTTGGGTTCACGCGGTTTCCTAGATAAAAGTTTCCTTTACAAAAGTAAGGTTCTTGTACGCGAGCAACATGGGATGTGCCATTTAGCATTAACATAGATTTATCATTGCTGTTCTATTATGCTGTAGATTGATTTATGCTATCTTAACTGTAATCATAATTGATAACTATTCACAAATTCACCACCTCCAGCATAAAGTTAACAGTAACGTAGAAAGCAAATTAGTAATTATTTGTAGAACGCCAAAGGTATTCTCAGTTGAACGCAATATTTTATTTTTTTTAATTTAAGTATCATCATATCCATAATCTTGCCCCTATTTAGCCTCAAACTTAAACTTAAGAAGGGTGACCGAGTGCCTCGGAGAAAAGTTAAGGATTTCCGGTTAAGGAAGTCCAAAAAAATATATTCTTGGAGCTATGCTCCACTTTTATTCAATGATCGGTTAAGACTAAATTACAATTTCGACTTATGCTACGAAGTTAGTTCTGGGTTAGTATGAAGTGTGGGAACAATGCGGGTGTTTATTTGTTTCTGCAAACGCTGCTAATGCGTTCTGGTGATTATTCTGCTGGGTGGTTTGGTGACATCATGCTATCGGTGATCGTCGTGATTCCAATGAAAGTGATCCAATCTAACGTCTGGCTTGGCATACAATTAGCTGACTCGGCTAATCGATGAAAGTGTTTATTGTTTGGGATCTGGTGTGATGGTGGGAATCTGCTAAGTAATGAAGCGGGTCGCGTTGTTACTAACTCCTCCCCCTTTAAATATCTTTGTCCTCAAAGTTACATATGGAGGGTTCTTAGTGGTGCGGGTGTATCAAAAAATGCTTGAAGTTCCTTTTTCCGTTCTTCTGATAGTTCTTCTGAATTGCTGCTAAGCGACTTGCTTTCTGTTGATATTGATGATGGCTCCAGCTCCTTTATCGTGATGGTTTCCGGTTCTTTGTTGAATTTGACTGTTAAGGTAGACTTCGATTTTCGTCTGAAAAAGTGCCAAAAGATTGCTATTGAGCTAATGATCATAATTACTGTTGAGAGTCCAAAGGATCCGAATAAGTTGAGTTTCCAGCTCAAGGAGTTGTTTTCTAGCTTCAGTAGTTGTATTGTCTCACGGTGTTCCATAGTTAAATTTTGGATGTATTCTACAGGTGGGATGTCTACAACGTGAATCTCATCCGCTCGTAGTCCTGTGGTCGGGAAGTATGGTTTTCCGGGTAAGGCCATATCGTAGTTTGAATAAAGTTCTCCGTTGATGTGAAGATTACACTACGTAAACTGTATGAGAAATGATCCGTTCAGCGGTTGGCTAGAGTTAGTGCAGTTAGACGTAACTTCCACGACGGCGTCGTTGATTAAAATGGTCTCGTCGTTGATCCTTTTTACGAGTCCTCCAGAGTAGACTTTTTCGAATGTGCAATTGGAGTGCTGTCGAGTTGTGAGTTCTCACATAAGAAATAGTAATTCTGCTCTTCGCATGGTTGATCCATTTTGTAAACATGCGTCGCATTTCTTATGATGTAGTTTTTGTCTAGTGAGATACGTTTCATTGACTTAATGATTGAGTCAATATAGTCGTATTCGAAAGCTTTGGTTGATATCTGGGGTACCTTCAGCATGTAAATAATATGGGTGTTATTTAACATGACTTGGGCTCTGGATTGTGAAAGAAGTTCCTCAAAAGATGTGATGTATATTTCATGAGATCCTAGAAACGTCGCGATTTTGTTGAAGTCGCGCATGGATAGCAGCTTACGGCTGGGTATGCCGTGCTTGGCCATGAGTATGGCTTCCTCGAGAGTCTCAACTTGATTTTCTAGCGAATCAAGATTAGATAAAATTATAAGTTGATTTATTTCAATCGAATGGTTTTTGGATCGTTCATTTTCAATTTTTAAAACTTGGTTTGTGATGTCTGTTATTTCCTGTATGCGTTTATCAATCGCCTCATTTATAAAGACTTAATTGTTGTTTTGTAGAATAAGTGAATTCATAGAAGAGTTGATTAGTCGAAGGTCCTCCGCATCTGGACTGCCAGCGATCCATTTCCAAACTGTCCCGATTGTATCCCATCTTTTTAATCTTTTAACAATTGGTTTAATCTTCATGAATGTTTCGTAAGTTTATAATTTTTTTATTTGAATTAGTTCGTAAAGAGGGTTAGTAAATGGATTATTTTGTATATCGTCATTGACGTTTGCTATCGTATTGCCTATTTGAATAAGGTCGATGGGGTGAATGATGCGAATGTATCCAATTTTTACTTTGGCTTCTCCTAGTGATATGATTGCCAACGGATTATTAGTTAAATCGTGTATTTGGATTCTTGCATGAGCGGCTGACACGCAGAGGGCGAGTCTGAAAAGATATGGAATTTAGTTATTCATTGGTGTTTTTTCTTAAATTGCATTTGTGTATTTTCCTATTATTTGAATCGATTATGTTTGTGTTATTGTCTTCTTTTACTTTGATAATATTGTACCTACTTTTTCTTTTATTATGGGAGCGATTTTTTTCGTATGCGTATGTGCCTGGTTCATAAGGCTGATAGGTTTTTGGTACAATTTTATCGTCTTCAATTTTATATAAAGTCAGTATTTTGTCATTATTTTTATCTCTTGATCTAGCTATTTCATCAAAGGTTGCATTCTCGTTATGCTCTCCTATATAGATATTCTTTGGAGTATTTTTAATAAAAGAGTGAATTGAATTATTGTATTTATGGGCAGCTTCTTGAATGAGGTTAGGAACAGTAATATCTGGGTTTAATGCTTTTACACATCTCGCTATCTCTCTAATGGTAGAGTGACATCTTTCAACTTGGCCGTTAGTTTCTGATCGATTAACAGGTGTCTTAAAAATCTCAATGCCTAGGTTGCGTATTAATTGTTCTATTACATTGGACACAAATGAGCTGTCATTGTCGATGATAATTTTAGCAGGTAAGTCCCAATCATATAATAGTTGTAACAACACGTTTTTAACATCTGAAATTGCTTTAGATTTTATTGGTCTTATCTTGAGATACTTGGAAAATTTATCGAGAGATGATATAAAAAGGTAATGAGCGTTATATAGGAATATGTCAAGGTGTATTATTTCGCCAGGATATTTTGGAATGAAAGTTTTTACGGGAATATATTTCTGGGGATGTCGTTCATATTTTTCCATTTTACAAATTTCACATGTTCTTATGTATTTCTGAATGAGCGTGTGCATTCCTGGGAAAAAATATTTCTTTATTAGTTGCAATGAGTTTTCTTTTGCATTTCGGTGTGCAAAGTTGTGTATTTCCTTAATTTCTTCGAGTTGACGTTCTTCTTCTTCAATGTCTTCAACTCTTGACTGGGAAAATCTAGCTTTAATAATTCTGGGATTGTAGTTTGTTCTATAAATTTCTTGTATTATACCCATGGTGGGCTCATCAGTCATTATTCCATTTGTGATGCCAGGATTCAGAAATCGCTGTAATTTATTTTTTAGAAATTCGACAGTGAATTCTGGTTCGATAAAAATGTGTCTATTATATCTGTCAAAAGGGACATTATGTTCATATGATGAGCTAGGTCCGATCTGAAAGATTAGTTGATTACGAAAGACATTAATAGGGGCTTCGGTGAATGTTGTGTGGGTGTTAATGAATTGATTTGAATGCGTGAAAGCGCATCAGCTACTACGTTGGATTTCCCAGGGTTACAGAACATCTCATAGTCGTGTTCTTCAAGGAAGGATTTCCAGCGTTTTAGCTTTGCGTTGTTGTTCTTTGGTGACAACGTGAATGTGAGTGGGAGATGATCCGTGAAAATTTTTAGTTTTGCGCCGTAAATAAAATTTCTTAATGTGTGGAGGGCCCATACAACAGCAAGCATTTCCTTCTCGTTTGTTGCGTAATTTTCTTCGGTCCTAGAAAGAGTGCGAGAACTAAATGTAATTGGACGTTCACCGTCATGGAACTGTTGCAACAAAACAGCTCCTAGGGCTTTTTCCGAGGCATCTGTTGTGAGGATGAACGGCTTATCAAAATCTGGAAAGGCTAGAATACCGATAAAATTTCTTTAAGTATATTAAATGAAGCAATTGCATGTTCGTCTAACTGTATCGTTGTATTTTTTGATTGGTTTTTCGATATTTGGCGGTGGCCATCCTCCCCTCTTAAAAGTTTTGTAAGGGGTTTGGCAATTTTAGCGTACTCCTTCACAAAACGACGATAATAACCAGAGAGTCCTAGAAAGGCTCTTAGGTCTTTCAAATTCTTTGGTTGAGGATATTTACGAATACACTCTACTTTTTTCATGTTCGGCTTCAAGCCATCTTCTGAGACGATGAAGCCAAGAAATTCTACGTCTTTTCTTAAAAATTCAGATTTATCGGGCTGAATTTTAAAATTTGCTTTTCTAAGTGTTTCAAATTTTTCATATGCTCTTCAAATGTTCTTCCAAAAATGATAATATCATCGATGTAGACATGGCATATTTTTCCAAGATGTTCTCTAAGGATATCATCCATTACTCTTCGAAATATTGCCGGAGCATTTTTCAATCCAAATGGTAATCGAACAAATTCGTATTTACCATTACTAATTGAAAATGCTGTTTTTCCTATGTCCTTTTCTGACATTGGAATTTGGTGGAAACCTGAGGCCAAATCCAATGTTGTAAAAAAATTATGTTTACCTAAGTTTGCCAAGACGGTGGAGGTATCTGGAATGGGATACCTGTCACTGATTGTTTTAGAATTTAATTTTCTGTAGTCAATCACCATTCTATATTTCTTTTCATTAGAAGCGTCCATCTTCTTTGGTACTATCCATACTGGAGAATTGTATGGAGATCTTGATTTTCTAATAATTCCATCATTCAATAATTTTGCAACTTGTTTATTTACTTCTGGTTTCAAAGCTTGTGTATAGGGGTATGATTTGCTGTAGATAGCAACATCGTCGGTAGTTCTAATATCTGCCTTGACTTGGGTAGTAAAAGGTAATTTCTCGTCGGGAGGTTGGAACAAATCCTGAAATTCTTTGAGAAGTTTATCGAGTTCTGATTTTTGGTAGTTTTCCAAATGTTCGTTACGAATATGAATTTTGTTAACTTCCTGTAATTTGTACTGGAGTAAGGGGATAGCAAATTTGTTTTCTATAATTAGTTGTTCGTTCGGAGTATCAATGACGGCTTTCAGCTGTTTTAAAGTATCATGCCCAATTCTTGGATACTGAATTAGGTCTGAATAATTTAGCTTTTGAAAATGTGTTTATCTGGATATCTCCTCCAACGGAAGAAACTGAGAATGGTTTTTTCACGTTGTGAGAAATTATTGCGTATTTAGGGTGAATGAAATTTTTGTTCGACCCTGTATCTACTAGAATCTTGAGAGGTTCTTCTACTTTACCATAATAAAGGAAGTACGGTAAAGTGGAATTTATTCTAAAAAAATTGAGTTCGGCTTGTTCTGCAAATTCTGCAGGCCTTTCTCGTTCTTGTGCTTCTATTTGCTTAATGTATCTTTCGTATGAGCTTGATTCTTCTGGGAAGTATTCCTCATCGTCTGTTGGGTAGTAATCAAGCTGTTCGGCAATTTCCAGGTCATGCTGTGGATCTTCATATTTTTGAGTTTCAACATTGAAAAGTCTAGGCCTCTTCATTGGTTGTCCTTGAGGAGCTCCTGTAGGCCTATTTTGTCTAATGGTTTTTGAAAGGGGTTTCTTTGTGGGAAATTAGAGTTATTAAATGGAGAATTGTTGAATGGTGTAAATCTTTGGTGTGGTACGGGAGGTGGGAAATTTCTGGAATGATATTGATGTCCGAATGGTGCATATTTTGGTACGGGTTGAGGAATGTGAGGTTTACATGGCATTTGCATTAATTTTGGTGGTAGCTTTGGTGGAAATGGAATTTGGTTGCGAGGTCCGGGGAAGCTTTCCGTAATTTTTGGTTTGGTTAAATGCTTTCTAAACTCCATGTTTTGGAATGTTATACAATACGCGTAGGCGGTTGCTAACGAATCCACATTTGCATTTTTCAAAAATTTGCCTACTTCACCATCGAGTCCTCTTACGAAGGCATCAATAGCTTTTCTAGTGTATAGCTGTAGGACTGATTTTGCTGCTTCAGGATGACTAAATTGATCATCCGTTGCAACGCAATTAGAGATTAGTGATAAGATTTTATTAATTTCGGCGTAGAAGTCTTCGAGAGTTCGACCTCTTTGACAACTATTAGACAATTGATAGTCTAATGTTCCCAGGTCTCGTTTTTCTCCATAGTATGTTGTAAGTGTCTTTTTTATCAAATGCCAGTTTATGTTCACGTTCGACGTTACTAAAGCGTCGTTCGCTTCTCCCCTAATCGTCCTTCGGATCGTTTTACATATCACATGGAATTTGTTTCTTGTTGCGGTATTACTATTTGGGCTAGGTGAATACCAATTTACAAGTCCTTCGGCATCCTTGAGCCAAGCGTTAAGCTCGGTACGATCACCAGAAAATGATGGCAAATCCCTCACAAGGTCGGGGATTTTTTCTATTGATTCGGGATCCACAGGGTTTCCTGCCTCATCCACGAGGTAGAGTGGTGGGTCGGAGTAATCGATAGGCCGTGCTTCCGCTCCCACAGCTTCTAGAGCGGCAATCCTAGCTGTCAATGCTTGGATATGCTGTTCCATATTGCTATTCGAATGAAGTCCTTGTAGTTTAAAGATAAGTTCTTCAATTTTGAAAAAGTGATTTAACGTTACGAATTTGCGTGCTAGAACCATTTCGTGACCCATTCGGTGTCCTCTAAAAAAACGGTTTCCTCTACATCAGTGGCGATTTGATTATCGGTAGTTTCGTTAGAGTTTTCATCGTTCAAATCTAAATTATCTAGTGCTTCCAAACATTCCTTATCGTTAAAAAATTCTTTGCTTAATTCGACTTGCTCAGCATACCACCTTTCGTATTCTTCTCTTCCAGAGTGTAAGCCATTCGTTTGGCGGATGCGTCGTGGCCACGCATTGAATCACTTGCTTGCCTACGCTGTGCAATTGGTCGATTGCCATAATTTACGTGACATTTATTAAAATTAGACTTAGAGAATTCTCTGTGAAAATGAATAATTTTGTAACCAACCAATCGGTTCATCTCCTGGCAACTCTTCAATTCTTTTCAAAACCTCTTCCCATGTTTTGGGTATAGATTCTTTATCCTTTGCCTCTGAAGTAATAGCTTTTGGTGCTTTTCCGGTATTTAAATTAAATTTTTAACATAAGAATTCGGATTTTTAAAAATAAACTAAACTAGAACCGATCGCGTTGACGACTCAAACTAGAATACCTTTATTGATTTATTTGTTATATCGACGAACCCTGGCTTTGTCCCTAAAAACGCTAGCCTAGCACTTGGTAACGACGATGGGTCTCCTCTGGTGTCCGGTGTCTCCATGTGTCCGTCGCTGGCCTGGGCTAATGCTGACTTCGCTGTCCTGGTGTTAGCTTGTGGTGCGGCTTCGGTGTCTTCTATGGTCGGTGAAGTGCAATTTACTGTTTTTGTAGAATTCGAATATTTGATGATGCCGATGGCCAACAGTACAATCGCGAGAATGATGATGGTGCTGAATGCTATGGATTCGATTTGGTATTTGCAGTCCATTGTCTCCAAGTGTTGTCTATTTTTCAAATGTAGCTCGTGCAATTCCGAAAGGTTAACGTGCCTTTCGATATGAAACGTTTCAATTTTTATGGGTTGCAACGGTAAGATTGACGGTTGTTCAAACCTTAGTTCGTAGTTCTCGAAAAGTTCGTTTTTTACGTCCAGCGAACAGTTGTGGAACGTAGCTAGGTGAATTCCTCTCAGCGTTCTGGGTTTGATGCCGCAGGTGCTATTGATGATTACGTCTTGGTGAACGGTTGCACCAATAGTGGTCCTGGGGCTATGATTTTTGTATTTGCTGAAGGTGGCTTTTCTGATGCAGGACATTGTCCATGTTGTCCTCGCAGGAGTTGGGCTTCGCACGGATTGCTACTGATGTCTACTAACTGGTTCCTCTCACAGATCGTAACTTGGCTGGCTTCTCGACATTGCTCTGGATTGATGAAAACTGCGTTGTGTGTTATCTTGACTGAGTGGTTGTGAAATGCTAATGGTTCGATGATAATTTTCTCGTATGACGTCGGTTGAAGGCGAGGGATGTTCACGCATATGATGGTTGATGAGCCCTTGTGAAGAGTGGTGGTGGATAAATAATCGTTGGCATCGTCTAAGTGCTGAATTTTAAGTCCCTGACCTATGGTTTCTATTTCTTTAGGTGTTAGTAAAAATTTGCTGATGATAACATGATTGCGTATTCTATTTCTTTTAGTTTTTCAAGAAATGTATCTAGTTCTGACAATAAATAATTTTCTCTCTTTAAAAATGAATTTAACATGTTTTGATGGTTTCTTATTTCCTTGTTGATTAAATTTAATCTATTCCCAAATTTCAAGTTGATTCTAATTTGTCTATTGTTTTGTTTTATGATAGAATTTCCGGTGCTTCTCAGTTCATCCAAATTTGTGTTAATAATTTCCATATCTTCTGCATCAAGATTTCCTGTAATGTATTTGATGGTGCTTCCTAATATGTCGATAGATCTCCTATGCCTTGGTTTCAAATTGATTGTACTATAAATGAATTTAATTTCCCTAAGTTTCATTTCTATTATTTCTGACAAGCTACTTGATGAGTTTAATCACGTGTAATAACCTGTCAAAGCCTGCAATTATTCTCCCTTCCCCCCTTTTGAGAAACAACGCTCCTGCGTTGTTGGTGATATCGTGGATCTGTATGGTTTGTGGATAGGATGGGATAAGGAGTGTAGAGGTAATGAAAACAAGTAGAATCCATTTTTCGTCTGTCATTTTGTCCTTCCTGAAATGAAAATCTTATTAGTAAAATCTTTTAACATTATCTTTATGAATCTCTCGTCCAGAGTCATCAATAACTATTTTTCCTTTATCTTCGACTGCTTTGGTCTGTATATATTTTTTCTTCGTTTTTTGATTAATTCCTTGTAATTTCTTATATATTATTTTATTTTCTTCAATATTCGGTTCTCGTTCTTTACCATACCATAATAAAATGGTAGGTTAAGTTTTTATTCTGAGTTAAAGATCGTTCGTTACGTTTTAGGTTTTTAAAAAGCTAAAACTTCACTTAACACACTTTATTCACTTAGAAACTAAGCCGAGTACACAAACTGTTCGATGATGAAAGAGAGCGAACCACCTGCTCACTACCTATTTATGCACTTAAAGTGCTTACTAGGCTGTTCTACCCTACCGGCTTCCTATTGGCGCAATCCATGGCGTGATGCACCTGGATTGCGCGCCAACTGCTGCTATTGGCTAATCCAACTAACAGGATTTTCCTAACTACTCCCCGTCGACTGGAAAGCCGCGCTCGGCTTTCACGATCCTCTGCTGCTATGTCCTGGGTCTTTGGGGGTCCTCTTCTACTGTGGAATTAACCTCGGTCGCCTGGGGGGTGGAGTAGAGCTGCGTTCCTTTTCCCGTTCCGCCTGTACGTTCGCCTCCTCTGGTGGGTTGCTTCTATTTCTGCCGCATGCTGATGCCAATTTCCTTATAACCCAAACGAATATAGCTCCGAAAATGATTGGTGTGGTTATTGAGAATGATCCAATCGATAGCCACTTCAACGTTCCCAAGTTGCCTTGTAAACTTGATGTTGTCAGGTTGAGCTTTTTTATATGCTCCCGGTGATCGACGTAGTACATCTGTAAGTATTCTAAAGGAATACGATCTATTGTCTTTGATGAATTTACCTTCAATCCAATAGTTGGAATAAATGACCTGGCTGGTATGCTGGTGTCCTAGTTGGAAAACTTCTCTCCATTTAGTTTTATAGAGCAGTTTGCAAATTGTATGAGGAACGATCCAAAGAGTTGCTTACGATGAGCCAAACAGTTTGATGACATTGTCAAATTTGCATTGCTTACAACCTTCTTTATAATATCGTTTCCGTACACCCTTTCCATAGGGCACGTTGCTGAATTTCCATGTAACAGTTGCTGGGCACATTCTTCTAGTGCTTCCAGTTGTGGGTTATTGCAGATGTAGAAATTTCGTATCTTTGGACACTATGTTTTGACGTACCATGATTTTGGTCCTGTTAGAACATAATTTGAATGAAGGTATATTCGTGAACCATTATTAACTATGGGTTGGATGTAATTTAGTTCATAGTTGACTTCTTTAATTCGCGGAATTTTCAAGGCGTAAACTATGGAATTCCTGTTGTGCATGACGTATGCGCTGGCTATATCCAAAACGTTGTCGAGAGGGTCCATCTGGAGGCCATTGTCGGTTATGAATTGTTGTGCTGCTTGAAGTTCTTCGTTGGTTATGAGTCGGCTGTTTGGGATGCTGAATCTAGCTAAGGTGATTGCTTCTTCAATAATTTCTAACTGATTAATCAATTCGTCTATGTGGAATAACAAGTTTACTGAATCGAATCCATCTATTATTTCCTTTGCTATTAAATTTTGATCAGATACTAATATTGATATACTTTTTGTTAAGTTTGCTATCCTATCTTCGAATTCCTGGTTTATTTGGATTTGTTTATCATTTTGATCAATTAACAGATTAGTAGTGGTATTTATAATTTTTAAATCGTCTGCATCTGGGCTTCCAGAAATGTATTTCCACGCTGTTCCTAAGCTGTTCCATCTGTTTTGTCTTTTAACGTCCAAGTGTTAAGTTTCTTGTTTCTTGCAGGATAGGATAATTTGGACAGGGGCAAATATTCCATTACTTCTGCCCGGAACAAGGCATTCTCTTAGGATTTTTAGAAGATCCTTCTGGGTATATTCGGTTTGATGGAATACATGACGCGTGTAACCTGGAAAAATAGAAACATTAATATGGGGGCATTTGGATTTGTCATCAGTAACTCTAAGGATCAGTTGCAATTTAAATTGGTTAATAATTTCGGGGTCATATGCTGGGTGATTCTCATAGTATTCTGAATTGGTTCTGTCTGTTTCTTTGAGTAATTAGCACTCTAACATCTTCTGTGATATTACGAAGTGATCCGACTCGGTTGGTTGCAGACTTAAGAATATTTATTTAGCTCATAATGGTGTATGGCGCAGCGTGGCATGATACCGTGCTTTCCGTTGCGCAAGCAATATGTAGTTCATCGCACTCCAGTTACAGTATGTTTTGCTTCTCAAGCATAAACATCCTTCGCCTGAGCTCGACATTCCACTCATCGCCTAACGTAAGCGTAGCAAGGGGTGCATCCACCACACGCCCTATTTATTTATTTTTAAATTTTTATCTTATAGTTAAAAATTTAAAACTATTATTTTGTAAACTAATTAGTCTTCATTATTTTATTATTCGTTCACAATTACTGTGTGGTGCAACTGTGGTACCATGTTTTCCCTTGATATCTCATATCGCGGGTGCTCCCTCCTTAAGGTAAGCTTTTGTAAAACAATACTGCTGTTGAATAATTACTACTGAATAATATATGGACTTCATTTATGATAACTATGAGGTATTGTACAATCGATTGTTTGATACCTCCTTGTTTAATGGTTTCAAATTAATTAATTAAAAGTAAATATTAAAAACCTCTTATTGACTATTTATTATGTGGATACTCATTAACATCCACCCCACGTCCTACTTCTACATATTAGTTTAATTTCTTGTTAAAAATGGTTTCGTTCTACTCTTATGTATAGAATCAACTTTATTCTTTATTCTTATTTCAACGTTTGTTCCTTTATCTGCTACAATAGGATAAGGACCTTCATATGTATTATTTAATTTAGATTTTATTTCATTTTTAATTAAAACTAATTGTCCTGGCGTATATTGTAATTCGATTGTATTAATGTTTAGTTTTTGTATTCTATCTGATTTTTTATTTATTAGGCGTTGCTGTACTTCTCTATTCGTTGTTTGAATTTTATATTTCAGTAGTTTGGCGTAATCATCCAGATTATATATTGGTGTCGTAGATTGAGTATCAGTCAAGTTTGATGGTAATTTGCATATTTTTCCAAATACTAGTTCAAATGGTGTTTTTTCTGTTTCCAAATGGACAGTGGTATTATACGGGAATTGGTAATATTTGATCCATGAGGACCAGTTCCCTGGTGAACTTGATGAATAAATTCTCAGAAAATTTCCCAAACTCTTATGAGAGTTTTCCAGTGCACCTATCGATTGATGGTGATAAGCTGTTGAATTTATCTTATTGATGTTTAAAAGTTCACACATTTTTGTGAAAAGGTCCGACATAAATTCGGTGCCTCTGTCCGTTGCTATTTCATCCGGGACGCCATAATTCAAAATGACGTTTTCCACGAATGCTTTCGCTACCACTTCTGTGGATTTGTTTTGAATTGGTGTTGCAGTCATGAATTTAGTTTATTCACACTGTGTCGTTAAAATGTATGTATGACCCTCATTACTGGGCAATAAAGGTCCAACTAGATCTAAATAAATCTTGCTGAACGCACTATTTGCCGTTGTAGTAATGGTTTGTGGTACATTTTTTGGTTTTATGTGCTTGTTTTTCTGGCATGCTTCGCAAGACTTGATGAAGTTCGTTACATCTCTTGCCATACTTTTCCAAAAATATCTTCTTTGGATGTTTTTTAGTGTTTTTCTGATACCAGCGTGCCCTGCCGTTGGCAGTTTATGGAAATCATTAACTATAAGGTCTTGTTCCGTTTTATCTTTTATATGCCTTGTTTTTGGATCCATTATTCTTATTATAGGTATACGTTTATTCAAATTGTTGGTATATACCATTTCATAAAATCTCTTTCCTTGTTCTGTATTTTTTATTACGAGCTCGTTTATTTTATTATTTTTGCATATATCTTTCAGCTTTACTACTATCCGCCGTAGCTGGATTAGAGTCTTTGCTGGTTTCATTACAATTTGATCGGAACAAAATTTGACCTCTGGTATCTCAATGCTTTCATCAATAGTCAACTCGATGGATGTTCCAGATAATTGGTGCTGGCCAGGCATTTCATTATCAGAATTCTTATTCGAATTTTCTCTTAATTTTGCACTTCTTGTTGTTATTAACACATCCTTTTCAACTTTTTTGTTTAGTTCTTGTAAATCTGTACTTGATATTCGCGACAAAGCGTCTGCCAAAACATTTTCCTTTCCTGGAATATATGCGATTGTAAAATCGTACTCTTCAAGAGCTAACCTAAATTTAGTGAGCCTACTTGAAGGTTCTTTCATGGAAAATAGATAAACCAATGGTCTATGGTCCGTTTCTAGATCAAACCTTCTGCCATATAAATATGGTCTGAAATGCTTGATCGACCAAACCACAGCCAACAGTTCCTTTTCTATCGTTCCATAATTAATTTCAGATTTGTTCAGGGCACTGGATGCAAATGCCACTGGTCTACCATTTTGGTTAGACAGCACTGCTCCTATAGCATATCCTGACGCATCTGTTTGTAACTTGAATTGTTGTTTGAAGTTTGGGTAATCCAGGATTGGTGGGGAAATGAACTTTATTTTCAACGTTTCAAAAGCATGCTGACATTCTGCTGTCCATGCAAATGGAACTCCTTTTCTTGTCAATTTATTGAGGGGAATACAAATTTTTGAAAAATCTTGTATGTGTTTACGATAATAATTCGCAAACGCTACAAAACGTTTGACTTCATCAGACGTTGTTGGTACAGGCCAATTTTTTACACTTTTTATTTTAGACGGATCTGGACGTACTCCTTATTCGGATATAAAATGTCCCAGATATATCAATTCTTGCTGAAGAAAATTACACTTTGCAGGATTTAACTTGAGGTTGACTCCTCTTAATCTTTCAAAAACTTCAATTAAATTTTTGTTGTGTTCGTCTAGGTTTTTTCCAAACACAATTATATCGTCGAGATAAATCAAACATCTCTCCATGCACAGTCCTGACATCGCGACTGTCATGAGTCTTGAAAAAGTTGACGGGCTAATTTTAAGTCCCATCGGAAGCCTAGTCATTTGAAATTGACCTGAGGCCGTTGAAAAAGCTGTAATTGGTCTGCTCTTTGGGTCTATTTCACATTGATAGTATCCCTGCGAGAGATCCAAATGCGTGAAATATTTGGCTCCCGCTAAGGAATCTATAATTTCTTCAATATTTCCTAATTCAAATCTATCATCTTGGAGGGCATTGTTCACCTTCCGGTAATCAATCACCATTTTCCATTTTTTCTTATCATCGCATGATTTTTTAGGTACAAGAAGCACCGGACTATTCCATTCAGAACGGGCTTCCTCTATTATACCACTTTTCTTCATGCTATCAATTTGGTTTTCAATTTCCTCTTTTTGTGCATATGGCAACCGATACGGTTTTGTATACACGGGTTTTGTATTATTTTTAACAGAAATCGAAGGTGTTAACACTTTCGTTACTGTCAACTTATCATTTTTTAGGCAAAAAATATCATTATATTTCAAACAAATTCTTTTGATTGTTGATTTCTCTTCACCGTTCAAATGGTCAAGTTTTAGTTCTTCTAATAATTTTTTAGCTCTATCTGGATTCCCCTGAAATTCCTCTAGTTGAATGATCTCATATTTATTAAGTGTTTCCATTTTTGGTTTTAGTTCCTTTAAAAAGACTGGTTTCCTTGAAACATTTAAAATCTTAACTGGTATCTTCCCATTTGTAGGATTGACGATTGCGTTGGCTATAAACACATGTGGTTTTATTTGTTCGCTTAAAATAACTTGCGGTTGTTTAACATTCACATTTAAATACATTGTCATTTCCGTTCTTGCTGGTATACACATCAGCGATATTTCAGGAGAATTGAAGGGTATTTCTATTCTAACATTTTGTAAATTTGCACTCAAAACTTGTTTTTTGAAATTTAGTGTTGTCTCATATCCGTTTAGAAAATCTGTATCGAGCAAAGCATAACGTATAGTTTCAGTCCAAAATTTGCTCTTCCATAGCATAGGCTAATACGGATACTACCTACCGCATAAGTAGCTCCATTAATTCCTCTAATTCTGATTGTGTCACTTTTATTGATTTCGGTTCCTTTTGGAACGAGTTGTGCGGTAATGATGGAACAACTAGCACCACTATCTAAAATAAATGGTATTCGCTCATTGTTCCAGTATAAATTTATTGATGGTAGTCTTTTTCCATTAGTCACGAAAAAGATCAACGAGATTTGCCTGATCTTCTTCAGGTGGGTCCTGTCTTTGTTGAGGTGCTGGGACAGCAACGTTAGCATGTCCCTGTCTTCCTCTATTGTTATGTTGTCCTCTTTGTTGTTGTTGATAATGGTTGTTGCCATTGTTGTTGTTATGATAGTAGTGTTGTTGATGGTTGCTAGGATAATTATTCGGGTCATTGAAATTCCTTCCACGACCTCGATATCCGTGACCTCGACCTCTGTTTCCTCTTCGGAAACTAGAGTGTCCTCTCTGATGATTTCCACGTCCTCGATATGAGTGTTGTGGTCTTTGTCTATAGGGACCGGCGTGCATCCACATTGCCGATTCCTCTTCAGTAGTTTGTACCTCTAAAGCATCACTTATTGCCTTTGTGAGTGTGCTCGGGTTCCTTGCCTTTATAAAAAAAAACTGCGTTTTATGGTCTTTCAGACCATTAGTAAACATTTTCACGGCAACTGGCTGAACAATCGCACTGGCTGCCGCTTCATCAGCAAACGTTCCTTGCGAAACGTGAGCTGCTGCAAGTTTTGCTGACAGATCGTTTATTTGTTGGCCATATTCTGATATAGTCTTTTTATCTTGCTTTATGCTCGCCATTTCGGACTCGATGGCTTGCGGGCTGAATTTTATTGCGAATTTTTCTTTTAGAAGTCTTTTGGCTTCTTCTATTGTTAACGCATTGTTGATAACACCATGCGCTGGACCGGTTAAACGTGTTTTGACATACTTTAATAGATCAGCTTCGGGGACTCCTTCATTATAGTATTTAAGCAAATCTAGAGTTTCGAAAAACCCTGTTAATTTTTCTGCTTCTCCACCAAACTTATCGACCAGCTTCAAAGCTGTTCCGATATCTAGTTTGGGAGGCATGTTTTCAAATTCTTCGTTCTCCGAAGAGTTTTCGCTCAAATTTGAAATTTCACTCTCTCGTTGTTCAAATAAATTTTCCAGAACTGATTCATCAAGGGCATCACCTTTTTTTTTTTTTCAACTCTTTATTTGTTCCAAATTCAAAATAAATTACATTTCATTTTTAACCTAGGTGCTCCAGTTACTACAGTAACTTACCAGCCTTAATTGTTATGATATATATCTAAGTGTTTTAACATTGTTCCTGTCTTGGCAATTCAGTATTTTAAACAGGTTTTTTAAACCTGCATGTCAGTATAACAATTGATAGCTTAAAACTAAAAAACTAAAACTAAATCTTATCTAAGTATAAAGGGAATTAATCGTTGCAATTGAGGATTGTAACGATTTTTGCCGGAAATTATTAACTATTTTGTTGGACATTTGTGCTAAAGTCTCAACATTCGAAATTCTATGTACTTCGGTAGTACTGTACCAGGGAGGCAACTTCAAAATCATCTTCAGAATTTTGTTCTGAATCCTTTGAAGTGCTTTTTTCCTGGTAGTGCAACAACAAGACCATATTGGCACAGCGTAAAGCATGGCCGGTATAAAAACTTGTTTAAATATTAGAAGTTTATTCGTCAGGCAAAGTTTGGATTTCCTGTTTATAAAAGGATACAAACATTTTATATATTTGTTACATTTGGCTTGAATGCCCTCAATGTGATCTTTAAAAGTTAATGTTTGGTCAAGAACTAATCCAAGATATTTCACTTGGTTTGACCAGGAAATTGGAACTCCGTTCATAGTGACTATGTGACTACTACTAGGTTTCAAAAAGGAAGCTCTGGGCTTATGTGGAAATATTATAAGTTGAGTTTTGGAAGCGTTGGGAGAAATCTTCCATTTTTGTAAATAAGAAGAGAAAATATCTAAACTTTTCTGCAGTCTGCTGCAAATAACACGAAGACTTCTTCCTTTAGCGGAAATGCCTGTGTCATCAGCGAACAAAGATTTGTGGCAACCCTGAGGCAAATCAGGGAGGTCCGAAGTGAAAATGTTATACAATATAGGCCCAAGAATGCTACCCTGAGGAACTCCTGCTCTAACAGGTAGTCGATTAGATTTGGAATTTTGATAATTTACCTGCAGAGTTCTGTCAGTTAAATAACTTTGAACTAATTTCATAATGTAAAGTGGAAAATTAAACTTTTTCAATTTAGCAATCAAACCTTCATGCCAAACACTGTCGAATGCTTTTTCTATGTCTAGAAGAGCAACTCCAGTTGAGTGGCCTTCAGATTTGTTTGAACGAATTAAATTGGTAACTCTTAAGAGTTGATGAGTAGTTGAATGCCCATGGCGAAATCCAAACTGCTCATCTGCAAAAATTGAGTTCGTATTGATGTGAAGCATCATTCTATTCAAAATTATCTTTTCAAAAAGTTTACTTATTGAAGAAAGCAAACTTATTGGACGGTAGCTAGAAGCTTCAGCTGGATTTTTATCCGGCTTCAAAATTGGAATAACTTTTGCATTTTTCCATTTATCAGGAAAGTATGCCAAATGGAAACATCTGTTAAATAATTTTACCAAGAAAGACAAGGTACTCTCTGGGAGTTTTTTGATGAGGATATAGAAAATTCCATCATCACCTGGAGCTTTCATATTTTGAAACTTTTTAGTTATAGACCTTACTTCGTCCAAATCAGTCCCCCAGGAATCATCAAAAATATTTTCCCGAGAGAAAATATTCAGAAAATCCCGAGCAACCTGATTCTCAATAGGACTAGTAAGACCCAAACTGAAATTATGGGAACTCTCGAATTGTTTAGCAAGTTTCTGAGCTTTTTCCAAATTTGTGATCAAAATTTTATCACCTTCTTTAAGCGCTGGAATAGGCTTTTGAGGTTTTTTTCAAAATTTTTGTGAGTTTCCAAAAGGGTTTGGAACTCGGGTCTAATTTAGAAATATTATTTTCAAAAGTTTTGTTCCTCAGGGCAGAGAATCGCTTTTTAATTTGTTTTTGCAAATCCCGCCAGATAACCTTCATGGCAGGATCGCGTGTTCTTTGATATTGTCTCCTACGGACATTTTTAAGACGGATCAAGAGCTGAAGATCGTCGTCTATTATAATTGAATCGAATTTAACCTCGCATTTTGGTACTGAGGCAGCTCTTGCTTCAACTATAGAAGTAGTCAGAGATTCAAGAGCATAATTAATTTCATCTTTGGTTTGCAAAGGAATGTTTGGATCGAAGTTATATTCCATAAGTGTTCGATACTGCTCCCAATCAGCTCTATGGTAATTGAAAGAAGAGCTGTTGGGATTACAAATTATTTCTTGGGATATTTCAAAAGTTACTGGAAAGTGATCAGAACCGAAGTCAGCATGAGTAACCAGTTGGCTACAAAGTTGACATGAATCAGTTAAGACTAAATCAATAGTGGAGGGATTTCTTGCAGAAGAAAAGCATGTTGGGCTGTTTGGATATTGAATAGTGTAATAACCTGCAGAACAAGCATCAAGCAGAATATTACCATTGGAATTGCTTTGAGCATTATTCCATGAGTGGTGTTTTGCATTAAAATCACCAATAATGAAGAATTTAGACCTATGACGGGTAAGTTTCTGAAGGTCACCCTTGAGAAAATTCTTTTGCTGGCCTACGCATTGGAATGGCAAATAGGCAGCTATAAACGTAAGTTGTCCAAATTTTGTTTCAACAGAAACTCCCAAAGTTTCAAAAACTTTGGTTTCAAATGAAGAAAGAATTTTATGTTTGATTCGTCTATGAATAATGATGGCAACGCCACCACAGGGTCCATCAAGACGATCATTTCTATAAATCAAGTAATTTGTGTCCTTCTTAACCTTATGGGCAGGTTTAAGGAACGTTTCAGTTATAACGGCAATATGCACGTTTTGAACTCTCAAAAAGTTAAAAAGCTCGTCTTCATTATCTTTAAGAGATCGAGCATTCCAATTTACAATATTTAATGCTTTAAAATCCATTTCTGAATTTTAAAGTCATGAAAATATTATTAGCAAATTTTACTCCAGTTTGAATAGCATCAAACATGGAGTTAGATTTAAGCATATCAGAAATCATGTCAATTAATGAATTCTGTAAAAATTCCATTTTAGGAGCAGTAATGCTTCCTAAGTCAAAATTGTCAAAATTTCCGTTAGAACGTTGGTTAGTATTTTGATTTCTACCCGCTGCAATAGCAGCATAGGTAGCTCCATTAACTCGCTGAACATTGTTAGCAGAGGAATTTGTACCTGGTCGGAAACGTGGAGCGTTTCCTACCTGACGGTTAGAACGAGATTGTAGGATCGCTTTGCGAGTCTTACATTCCCAAAAATTGGATGTGTGGTTTTCACCACAATTTGAACATTTAAATTTCTTAGGATCTTCCTTCACAGGACAGTCGTCCTTTGCGTGAGAGGAATCACCACAATTCATGCATTTAGCTGGCATGTAGCAATTTTTAGTTCCGTGACCCCATCCCTGGCACTTACGGCACTGGGTGAGGTTTTGGAAATTTCCTCCAGTCTTCCTGAAGTGTTCCCACTTCACTCGGACATGGAGCATAAGGCTAGCTTTTTCTAAGGCCTTAAGGTTGTTTAGTTCACTAGACTTGAAGTGAACTAAATAAAAATCATTAGAAATCCCGTTGCGCGAATCGCCAGGACGAGATTTCATTTTCATTTTGATTACTTGGAGTGGCACAACTCCAAGTAATTTTGCCAGTTCATCTTTGATCTGATCCAGGGATTCACCACTGGGCAGTCCTTTCATGACAACCTTGAACACACGTTCAGTTTTGGTGTCGTAAGTAAAAAAATTGTGCTTCTTCTCAGTAAGATACTTGAGAAGACATTTAAATCCGTCCAAGGTTTCAACCAATACACGGCATTCACCCCGACGTCCAATTTGTAGTGAAAACTTAACTTTCACGAAATTCAAAAGTTCCATGCGAAGAGCATGGAAATCGGTGGTGGTTATCACAACAGGAGGAATCTTTTCCTTCTTGGCATTAAGCCGGGAAAGTTTACTAGAATTTTTCTTGGATGATGGATCATTCTCATCATCCGTGAGCAAATCAAATTGATTACTCAAATTAATTTCATCAGAAGGGGGGTCAAGAGTTTGCCCCTTTCTTTTGCGTTTAGGCGCCATGGCGGCAGTAAATTTTTATCCAGATCGACTTCCAAGCAGATTACTATAAGAATCTGAAGGATCGAAGAGGAATTTTCCAAATCGATATCCAAGAAGGATTACCTCGGGTAGGGTCCAAACAAGGATCGAAGAGGAATAAGAGTTGAACAAGGTAGAAAATTTTTACAGGTTGAGCACTGAAAAGTGCTGTTTAAATTTGTTGTAGCTTTAGGTAGTAGTAACACTTCCTTCAGCAAAAAGCAAATAGATCCGCACGGCAAGAGAGCACGATGCGGACTGAATCTACTTTATTAATTTTATTCATTCTTAACGCTATGTGTGGGGTGTCACACAAAGTTTCCGCCGCGTATGCATTTTGGTAGGTTATCGTTCTCGAGCAACGGATGTTTATGCTTGCAAAGCATAACACTCATCGTTCGATTCAAAGACCCACTTCATGCCGCGCATAGGCGTACACAGTGGGCGCATCCACCACAGACTGACTGTCAATGATCGCTATTGGTAGATGTTCCAATGCTACTAATTTATGCAAAAACTCCGATTTATCTAACTGAACCTTAAGGTTGGCATTGCTCAATTTTTCCAAGACTATTTTCAAATTTCCAAGGTGTTCCTTAAGTGTTCTTCCTACTACGATCACATCATCTATGTAAACGTAGCAGCGTTTTCCAATATGATGCCTCAACACATCATCTATAGACCTCTAGGAAATGGCGGGTGCATTTTTCAAGCCAAATGGCATACTTTGGCATAAGTTTCATGCCTTCTATTTATGTGCGTAATAAAGAGTTCGCACGCGCACGGACTTAGGATATCCTTTTACTCGTGGCGAAGCCAGATTGGAGAAATCCAGCACGGTCGCAGAGAAAGACTTCTTACTTTGTGAAGTCGTTCGATTAGCCGACTGGGAAGTCGGGTCGAGCTTAAGTTTATTCAAATGCATTTTCCTTTTATACAATTTGGTTTACTATGGTTCATGTATGTTGAAAAGAGTCGTTTGGTTAAAAGAGTGAGACGACTGGAGTGACACCGAAATGCTCATCCTAGCAGTATTAGGAATAATGGATATATTTGGACCGGCGCTGAAATTCGAAACCTTTCTTGCTGTGCGAACAACCTCGACCCACAAAGGAAGGGTGGATAGAGGACGAGAGAGCGTTGCAATTCTAGTAACGAGTGGAAAACATATGGGTAACTTAAAGTTGCATAATTGCATTCTTGCCCGAGCATGGCTCGGTGCCTGGAGTGGATAATTAATTAGGCTGGTTCACTTTGGTTATGGTTTTGTTAACAGTTTGGGAATGGTATACTACAATACGAAGAAATTCGTACTTGCCGTAATTGACTGAAAAAGTAGTCTGCATCCTTCATCCTGATCTGGTGCAAACCAGATGCAAGGTCAAGGGTGGTGAAGTATTTATTGCCACCTAATTGATCAATTGTATTTGCGGTTTCAGACATGGGGTATTTGTCGGAAATAGTGTTGTCGTTCAGCTAGCGGTAGTCTATCACAAGTCGAAATTGTTTCTCGCCTGAGGCGTCTATCTTTTTAGGAACGATCCATACAGGTGAGTTCCAAGCTGATCTGGATGGTCTTATTATACCATCACTGAGAAGTTTTCCTATTTGTTTATCAACCTCAGATTTATACGAAATTGGATATGGATATGATTTTTGGTAGACTGGGAAATCGTCTGTTGTACGAATTTCACATTCAACATTCGTAGTTAGTGCTATGGTTGTGGGTAGTCGCAGGTAGCCGATGACTACTTAGCTCCAAACCGAAAAAAAAGTTTACAAAATAGGTAAAATACAGCAATCCAATCCAATAACTAGCGTCTCTGATATACATGTTTAGGTGGAAATTGAAAAATCGATAAATTTGAAATGGCAAGCGCCCCTGGTAGACAAGTTCGGGGAACAATTATCAAAATCGTAAAATTAGAAATGGGTGCCCCTGACATACACATTCAGGGAAAATTGAAAACAATGTCCAATTTGAAATTGCTACGTGCCTGATAAACACGTTCTGGAAAAAAAAAATAAAATGTTATATTTAAAATGGCTTGCGCCCCTGATCTACATGTTCAGAGAAAAATTAAAAAAAATGTAAATGTCAATGACAACTTTGGGGGAAAAATAGAAAAAAAAATACTTAGATTTGAAATGGCTAGTGCATCTGACAAACATGTTCAGGTTAAAATAGACAAAAATCTCAAATCAGAAAAAAATAAATAAGAATTTAAAAATTGAAATTGGAATTTACGTATTCTCGGCAACCTAAGCAGCGACCTTCTTTCTATAGCCTTTTTCTCTAAGGAACGCACACATATGCAGTATTGGTTTGTTTACAATCTTTTGCTGCCAGCTGCTCTAACAATTTCAGTCGAAAGAATTGTCAAAAACTGCTTTGAAACGCTTTTACAAAGCTCCAATCTTCTCTAGTGAGAGCGAGTATTGTCGGCAACCAGTTTTTCTTCGGCAACCGTTCCATTTGAACTGCATGTTAATCTGCTGTTCTATTATCGGCAACTCGAAATCAGCTACAATTTGTAGTGCGTGTGTTGCATTTCAAGAAAACCTTGCTAGATTGCTTTTTCTCAGTGGTAAAAATATAGTCAAATTGAAGCTGAAAGCATTAAGAATCGTTTGCATGCATTCAGCGAAGTGTTTTCGTAAGAAAATCCAGTGAAAATAGTGTTTCAATTTGGGTTGCCGAAAATAGTCTGGCATGCCGAAGCCGTCATTTCCCCTACATTATCAGGGATAAAACATCGTTAAATTTGAAATAGCTTCGTCTAATAAACATGTTTTGAAAAAAAATTATACGAATTAAAAAAAATATGTTAAATTTGAATAAACATGTTCGGGGAAAAAACGTTAAAAATCGTTAAATTTGAAGTGGCTCGCACTCCTTATATACACGTTCAGGAAGAAATTAAAAAAAATATTAAAATTTCAAATGGCTTGCACCCCTGGTAAACATATTCAAATTAAACAATATTAAAATCTTTTCTTTGATTTGGCTAGCGCCCTTGATATACATGCTGAGGGAAAAATGTTAAATTTGAAATGGCTTGCACCCCTGGTAAACATAATACGGAAACAATGAATAAAACTGATAAATTTGAAGTGAAACAATGAATAAAACTGATAAATTTGAAGTGGCCTAGGCCACTGATCGGTAAAAAAAAATATAGAAATTATTTCACGGTGATGTATGGGAGATAAGTTTGGAATCATATAAAAAAGCTCGAAATCACTTCGGAAAGTACTTGAGAATAGTTCGAAAACACTTCTAAAAGTACCGTAAAACGGGGTATCTTTGATAATGCGGGTAACTTTGATAGTATAATATAAAGAATAAATTTACTCGCTGTGCTTTTTCCAAATAAGAAACATTGTTTCCATATTGCAGCTTAGGGTATTTCCGTTGATATGGTATATAGTTTTCATATAGTCTGTGTTAAATATTTTACAAAAATATTTAAAAACCATTTTCGTGTTTTTTGCCTTTTTGAAAAAGCACTTAAACCATCACTTTTGAAATGTATTTCCTGTACAGCCATCACAAATTCAATGTTGTATTCTTATTGCTTATGAAGTTTTCTGATTATATACTCATTCAAAATTTCATATTTAAAGAACTAAATTGTTTGAGTTTCAATCATTTTTGTTTTCTACATTCATCGAGCATTATCAAAATAATCCCAAATCAAAATACTGAAGTTCGGTTAGAAAACTAAAAAAATAGTGCAAATGCTTTAATTTTCGTTCAACATATTACTAACGAATTAACTCTTGAATCCTCAGTACTTGTTTTAAAAATATAAAATTTTAAAAACAGTCATTGCTGTAAAAAAATATTTAGAATAAACTTTGAAAAACTATCAATGCTACCCCGTTCTACGGTACTGAATTGCTTCAATACATCACCTCGGAAAGTACTGAATCATTACAGATAGTTTGTATTCACTTCCAAAAGAACTGAATCACTTCGGAAAGAACTGAAATCACTTCTGAAAGTATCGAATCACTTCAGAAAAGCTCGTAAATTCTTCGGATAGTATTGAATGACTTGAGAAAATTTATGAATCTCTTTAAAAAATACTTAATCTTTCCAGAAAGTTTGAAATCGCTTTCGTAAGAACTGAATAATTTTGGAAATAAGTGTGAATCACTTCACAAAACTGCGGAAAGTACTGAATCAAATCTCTTAAGTTTGCAATCATTTCCTCAAGAACTGAATCACTCTGTAATAATTGAATCACTTCAGAAAAGTTTGGAATCGCTTAAAAAAAATCGGAATCACTTTGGGGTGCACAGAATCATTTCAAAAAAGTTATAAATCTTTTCTTAAAGTACTGAAAAACTTTAGGAATCAATTTGAAAAGTACTGAATTACTGAAAAAAAAAAGCTTCAGAAAGTACTGAATCACTTCGGATAGTACAGACATAATTTAGCATGAGAATGATACGTAGGACTAGCATGCATCTGAAATGTGTAAAAACTGGTGATCTCATACTAACAGCGCCGGCCGCGTCCAAATGTAGGTTAATTAGTGAATGGATACGTGATTCTCACTTTGTTGGGAACCGAGAAATCCTCCACACTTCTATGAATTTTTCGATAGTTTTTCAACAGGATTCACTTAAGGGGGTATTGATTCATATTGCTTATCCGTTGCAACGCAATTAGAGATTAGTGATAAGATTTAATTAATTTCGGCGTAGAAGTCTTCGAGAGTTCGACCTCTTTGACAACTATTAGACAATTGATAGTCTAATGTTCCCAGGTCTCGTTTTTCTCCATAGTATGTTGTAAGTGTCTTTTTTATCAAATGCCAGTTTATGTTCACGTTCGACGTTACTAAAGCGTCGTTCGCTTCTCCCCTAATCTTCCTTCGGATCGTTTTACATATCACATGGAATTTGTTTCTTCTTGCGGTATTACTATTTGGGCTAGGTGAATACCAATTTACAAGTTCTTCGGCATCCTTGAGCCAAGCGTTAAACTCGGTAGGATCGCCAGAAAATGATGGCAAATCCCTCACAAGGTCGGGGATTTTTTCTATTGATTCGGGATCCACAGGGTTTCCTGCCTCATCCACGAGGTAGAGTGGTGGGTCGGGGAGTAATCGATAGGCCGTGCTTCCGCTCCCACAGCTTCTAGAGCGGCAATCCTAGCTGTTAATGCTTGGATATGCTGTTCCATATTGCTATTCGAATGAAGTCCTTGTAGTTTAAAGATAAGTTCTTCAATTTTGAAAAAGTGATTTAACGTTACGAATTTGCGTGGAGAGAGGAGAATATATATATATATATATATATAAGTTATGCAGTGATCACTCTCGGAATCATAAAAAAAAAATTATTCACTAAAATTTATTCACTACTCTTAACTCTGAATCACAACTTAGACTAAACTCGTTGCGGCTGCTCCAAATGGTTTTGTTCGCTGAATCTATCCTGTCAGCAAAAGTCCTCCGGATGGTAACTGCCCGCGGTTCTGGTCATCGGCCGCATCGGTTAATGCGTGTCATCAGTTTATGCGTTGTCCAAAGTGCACTTCCTCGCAAGCGCACGTTTGCACATGTCCAATACGGTTGCTGTTGCTATGTTGTTGTTGCTATCGGTCGGTGATAGTGTGCTGTTTGGATGCCAGGTTCCTCATAACGTCTCCCCCCTTAAGTGTCAGGCGTCCTCGTTTGACCTCTCGTGAAATTTCAAGTGAATGGATACGTGATTCTCACTTTGTTGGAAACCGAGAAATCCTCCACACTTCTATGAATTTTTCAATAGTTTTTCAACAGGATTCACTTAAGGGGGTATTGATTCATATCGCTAGGCCACATTAGTTCTCAATTGTGACACATTGAAAAAGTTCTTGATTTTGTGGCAGTAAACTCTCCATCGATATCGAGTTATAGAACCATGGTAAACATGAATGTCATGGCTACTGCGATTGGGAATTTGTACGGGATTCTTATTATATAGCTCGATGGGCCCTCCTATATCGAGTTGTAGAGTGTGCACTGTAGCTATGTTTTCAAAAACGAGATCTATCTGTACTGACTTAACATTGCATTAGGATAGTTTGGAATCACTTTCGAAAAGTTCAGAATCACTCCAGAAAGTACTGAATAACTTGATAAAAGCTTAGGACCACTTTGGAAAGTACTGGACCATTTCAGAAAAGCTTAGCACGTACAAAATCACAGCGAACAGTACTGAACTTTACAAAAGTTCTAAATCACTTCGGAAAAAAAATGGAAACACTGGATCCGTGTTTCAGCTCATAAAATATTTAATAGCTTCAGAAAAGCTTCAGTTCAGTAGGGAACATATTGATTCACTCAAGGATAGACAAACTTCAGAAAGTGCAATATTTTCTGGATGATTGAGAACGTCTGAAACAAGAACCTGAACCTGCTCGAGGAGTTTGGTATTCCACTTTAGCTAAAGTAGCAAAAGTTGGGTTCACGCGGTTTCCTAGATAAAAGTTTCCTTTACAAAAGTAAGGTTCTTGTACGCGAGCAACATGGGATGTGCCATTTAGCATTAACATAGATTTATCATTGCTGTTCTATTATGCTGTAGATTGATTTATGCTATCTTAACAGTAATCATAATTGATAACTATTCACAAATTCACCACCTCCAGCATAAAGTTAACAGTAACGTAGAAAGCAAATTAGTAATCATTTGTAGAACGCCAAAGGTATTCTGAGTTGAACGCAGTATTTTATTTATTTTTTTTTAATTTAGGTATCATCATATCCATAATCTTGCCCCTATTTAGCCTCAAACTTAAACTTAAGAAGGGTGACCGAGTGCCTCGGAGAAAAGTTAAGGATTTCCGGTTAAGGAAGTCCAAAAAACGTGTTCTTCAAGGAAGGATTTCCAGCGTTTTAGCTTTGCGTTGTTGTTCTTTGGTGACAACGTGTATGTGAGTGGGAGATGATCCGTGAAAATTTTTAGTTTTGCGCCGTAAATAAAATTTCTTAGGTATCTGGAATGGGATACCTGTCACTGATTGTTTTAGAATTTAATTTTCTGTAGTCAATCACCATTCTATATTTCTTTTCATTAGAAGCGTCCATCTTCTTTGGTACTATCCATACTGGAGAATTGTATGGAGATCTTGATTTTCTAATAATTCCATCATTCAATAATTTTGCAACTTGTTTATTTACTTCTGGTTTCAAAGCTTGTGGATAGGGGTATGATTTGCTGTAGATAGCAACATCGTCGGTAGTTCTAATATCTGCCTTGACTTGGGTAGTAAAAGGTAATTTCTCGTCGGGAGGTTGGAACAAATCCTGAAATTTTTTGAGAAGTTTATCGAGTTCTGATTTTTGGTAGTTTTCCAAATGTTCGTTACGAATATGAATTTTGTTAACTTCCTGTAATTTGTACTGGAGTAAGGGGATAGCAAATTTGTTTTCTATAATTAGTTGTTCGTTCGGAGTATCAATGACGGCTTTCAGCTGTTTTAAAGTATCATGCCCAATGATTGCGTCAAATGACTTCAGCTTATCCATGTGAAAAAAATTTACCTCCAATTCAGAATAAGGTCTGAATAATTTAGCTTTTGAAAATGTGTTTATCTGGATATCTCCTCCAACGGAAGAAACTGAGAATGGTTTTTCCACGTTGTGAGAAATTATTGCGTATTTAGGGTGAATGAAATTTTTGTTCGACCCTGTATCTACTAGAATCTTGAGATATAATAAAGGTAGTACGGTAAAGTGGAATTTATTCTAAAAAATTGAGTTCGGCTTGTTCTGCAAATTCTGCAGGCCTTTCTCGTTCTTGTGCTTCTATTTGCTTAATGTATCTTTCGTATGAGCTTGATTCTTCTGGGAAGTATTCCTCATCGTCTGTTGGGTAGTAATCAAGCTGTTCGGCAATTTCCAGGTCATGCTGTGGATCTTCATATTTTTGAGTTTCAACATTGAAAAGTCTAGGCCTCTTCATTGGTTGTCCTTGAGGAGCTCCTGTAGGCCTATTTTGATAATTTATTTGTCTAGACCTAATAGACTGATCTACGTCCATAGGGACGGGTTTGTCTAATGGTTTTTGAAAGGGGTTTCTTTGTGGGAAGTTAGAGTTATTAAATGGAGAATTGTTGAATGGTGTAAATCTTTGGTGTGATATGGGAGGTGGGAAATTTCTGGAATGATATTGATGTCCGAATGGTGCATATTTTGGTACGGGTTGAGGAATGTGAGGTTTAAATGGAATTCTTGGCATTTGCATTAATTTGGTGGTAGCTTTGGTGGAAATGGAATTTGGTTGCGAGGTCCGGGGAAGCTTTCCGTAATTTTTGGTTTGGTTAAATGCTTTCTAAACTCCATGTTTTGGAATGTTATACAATACGCGTAGGCGGTTGCTAACGAATCCACATTTGCATTTTTCAAAAATTTGCCTACTTCACCATCGAGTCCTCTTACGAAGGCATCAATAGCTTTTCTAGTGTATAGCTGTAGGACTGATTTTGCTGCTTCAGGATGACGAAATTGATCATCCGTTGCAACGCAATTAGAGATTAGTGATAAGATTTTATTAATTTCGGCGTAGAAGTCTTCGAGAGTTCGACCTCTTTGACAACTATTAGACAATTGATAGTCTAATGTTCCCAGGTCTCGTTTTTCTCCATAGTATGTTGTAAGTGTCTTTTTTATCAAATGCCAGTTTATGTTCACGTTCGACGTTACTAAAGCGTCGTTCGCTTCTCCCCTAATCTTCCTTCGGATCGTTTTACATATCACATGGAATTTGTTTCTTCTTGCGGTATTACTATTTGGGCTAGGTGAATACCAATTTACAAGTCCTTCGGCATCCTTGAGCCAAGCGTTAAGCTCGGTAGGATCGCCAGAAAATGATGGCAAATCCCTCACAAGGTCGGGGATTTTTTCTATTGATTCGGGATCCACAGGGTTTCCTGCCTCATCCACGAGGTAGAGTGGTGGGTCGGAGTAATCGATAGGCCGTGCTTCCGCTCCCACAGCTTCTAGAGCGGCAATCCTAGCTGTCAATGCTTGGATATGCTGTTCCATATTGCTATTCGAATGAAGTCCTTGTAGTTTAAAGATAAGTGACCCATTCGGTGTCCTCTAAAAAAACGGTTTCCTCTACATCAGTGGCGATTTGATTATCGGTAGTTTCGTTAGAGTTTTCATCGTTCAAATCTAAATTATCTAGTGCTTCCAAACATTCCTTATCGTTAAAAAATTCTTTGATTAATTCGACTTGCTCAGCATACCACCTTTCGTATTCTTGTGGATCTGGACACTCTTCCAGAGTGTTAGCCATTCGTTTGGAGGATGGGTCGTGGCCACGCATTGAATCATTTGCTTGCCTACGCTGTGCAATTGGTCGATTGCCATAATTTACGTGACATTTATTAAAATTAGACTTAAATTCTCTGTGAAAATGAATAATTTTGTAACCAACCAATCGGTTCATCTCCTGGCTCCTTCAATTCTTTTCAAAACCTCTTCCCATGTTTTGGGTATAGATTCTTTATCCTTTGCCTCTAAAGTAAAAGCTTCTGGTGCTTTTCCGGTATTTAAATTAAATTTTTAACATAAGAATTCGGATTTTTAAAAATAAACTAAACTAGAACCGATCGCGTAGACGACTCAAACTAGAATACCTTTATTGAATTATTTGTTATATCGACGAGCCCTGGCTTTGTCCTTAAAAACGCTAGCCTAGCACATGGTAACGACGATGGGTCTCCTCTGGTGTCCGGTGTCTCCATGTGTCCGTCGCTGGCCTGGGATAATGCTGACTTCGCTGTCCTGGTGTTAGCTTGTGGTGCGGCTTCGGTGTCTTCTAAGGTCGGTGAAGTGCAATTTATTGTTTTTGTAGAATTCGAATATTTGATGATGCCGATGGCCAACAGTACAATCGCGAGAATGATGATGGTGCTGAATGCTATGGATCCGATTTGGCATTTGAAGTCCATTGTCTCCAAGTGTTGTCTATTTTTCAAATGTAGCTCGTGCAATTCCGAAAGGTTAACGTGCCTTTCGATATGCAACGTTTCAATTTTCATGGGTTGCAACGGTAAGATTGACGGTTGTTCAAACCTTAGTTCGTAGTTCTCGAAAAGTTTGTTTTTTACGTACAGCGAACAGTTGTGGAACGTAACTAGGTGAATTCCTCTCAGCGTTCTAGGTTTGATGCCGCAGGTGCTATTGATGATTACGTCTTGGTGAACGGTTTGCACCAATAGTATTCCTGGGGCTATGGTTTTTGTATTTGCTGAAGGTGGCTTTTCTGATGCAGGACATTGTCCATGTTGTCCTCGCAGGAGTTGGGCTTCGCACGGATTGCTACTGATGTCTACTAACTGGTTCCTCTCACAGATCGTAACTTGGCTGGCTTCTCGACATTGCTCTGGATTGATGAAAACTGCGTTGTGTGTTATCTTGACTGAGTGGTTGTGAAATGCTAATGGTTCGATGATAATTTTCTCGTATGACGTCGGTTGAAGGCGAGGGATGTTCACGCATATGATGGTTGATGAGCCCTTGTGAAGAGTGGTGGTGGATAAATAATCGTTGGCATCGTCTAAGTGCTGAATTTTAAGTCCCTGACCTAGAAGCTCCTGAACTATGGTTTCTATTTCTTTAGGTGTTGGTAAAAATTTTCTGATGATATTTAATTTTGATAACATGATTGCGTATTCTATTTCTTTTAGTTTTTCAAGAAATGTATCTGGTTGGAAAGCTAATGATATTTTTTGATTTTCTGACAATAAATAATTTTCGCTTTTTAAAAATGAATTTAACATGTTTTGATGGTTTCTTATTTCCTTGTTGATTAAATTTAATCTATTCCCAAATTTCGAGTTGATTCTAATTTGTCTATTGTTTTGTTTTATGATAGAATTTCCGGTGCTTCTCAGTTCATCCAAATTTGTGTTAATAATTTCCATATCTTCTGCATCAAGATTTCCTGTAATGTATTTGATGGTGCTTCCTAATATGTCGATAGATCTCCTATGCCTTGGTTTCAAATTGATTGTACTATAAATGAATTTAATTTCCCTAAGTTTCATTTCGATTATTCCTGACAAGCTACTTGATGAGTTTAATCACGTGTAATAACCTGTCAAAGCCTGCAATTATTCTCCCTTCCCCCCTTTTGAGAAACAACGCTCCTGCGTAGTTGGTGATATCGTGGATCTGTATGGTTTGTGGATAGGATGGGATAAGGAGTGTAGAGGTAATGAAAACAAGTAGAATCCATTTTTCGTCTGTCATTTTGTCCTTCCTGAAATGAAAATCTTATTAGTAAAATCTTTTAACATTATCTTTATGAATCTCTCGTCCAGAGTCATCAATAACTATTTTTCCTTTATCTTCGACTGCTTTGGTCTGTATATATTTTTTCTTCAATATTCGGTTCTCGTTCTTTACCATACCATAATAAAATGGTAGGTTAAGTTTTTATTCTGAGTTAAAGATCGTTCGTTACGTTTTAGGTTTTTAAAAAGCTAAAACTTCACTTAACACACTTTATTCACTTAGAAACTAAACTAAACTAATGAAAGAGAGCGAACCACCTGCTCACTACCTATTTATGCACTTAAAGTGCTTACTAGGCTGTTCTACCCTACCGGCTTCCTATTGGCGCAATCCATGGCGTGATGCACCTGGATTGCGCGCCAACTGCTGCTATTGGCTAATCCAACTAACAGGATTTTCCTAACTACTCCCCGTCGTTCTATTTCTGCCGCATGCTGATGCCAATTTCCTTATAGCCCAAACGAATATAGCTCCGAAAATGATTGGTGTGGTTATTGAGAATGATCCAATCGATAGCCACTTCAACGTTCCCAAATTGCCTTGTAAACTTGATGTTGTCAGGTTGAGCTTTTTTTATATGCTCCCGGTGATCGACGTAGTACATCTGTAAGTATTCTAAAGGAATACGATCTATTGTCTTTGATGAATTTACCTTCAATCCAATAGTTGGAATAAATGACCTGGCTGGTATGCTGGTGTCCCAGTTGGAAAACTCCTCTCCATTTAGTTTTATAGAGCAGTTTGCAAATTGTATGAGGAACGATCCAAAGAGTTGCTTACGATGAGCCAAACAGTTTGATGACATTGTCAAATTTGCATTGCTTACAACGATATTAAATTCATTAACCTTCTTTATAATATCGTTTCCGTACACCCTTTCCATACGGCACGTTGCTGAATTTCCATTTAACAGTTGCTGGGCACATTCTTCTAGTGCTTCCAGTTGTGGGTTATTGCAGATGTAGAAATTTCGTATCTTTGGACACTGTGTTTTGACGTACCATGATTTTGGTCCTGTTAGAACATAATTTGAATGAAGGTATATTCGTGAACCATTATTAACTATTGGTTGGATGTAATTTAGTTCATAGTTGACATCTTTAATTCGCGGAATTTTCAAGGCGTAAACTATGGAATTTCTGTTGTGCATGACGTATGCGCTGGCTATATCCAAAACGTTGTCGAGAGGGTCCATCTGGAGGCCATTGTCGGTTATGAATTGTTGTGCTGCTTGAAGTTCTTCGTTGGTTATGAGTCGGCTGTTTGGGATGCTGAATCTAGCTAAGGTGATTGCTTCTTCAAAAATTTCTAACTGATTAATCAATTCGTCTATGTTGAATAACAAGTTTACTGAATCGAATCCATCTATTATTTCCTTTGCTATTAAATTTTGATCAGATACTAATATTGATATACTTTTTGTTAAGTTTGCTATCCTATCTTCGAATTCCTGGTTTATTTGGATTTGTTTATCATTTTGATCAATTAACAGATTAGTAGTGGTATTTATAATTTTTAAATCGTCTGCATCTGGGCTTCCAGAAATGTATTTCCACGCTGTTCCTAAGCTGTTCCATCTGTTTTGTCTTTTAACGTCCAAGTGTTTAAGTTTCTTGTTTCTTGCAGGATAGGATAATTTGGACAGGGGCAAATATTCCATTACTTCTGCCCGGAACAAGGCATTCTCTTAGGATTTTTAGAAGATCCTTCTGGGTATATTCGGTTTGATGGAATACATGACGCGTGTAACCTGGAAAAATAGAAACATTAATATGGGGGCATTTGGATTTGTCATCAGTAACTCTAAGGATCAGTTGCAATTTAAATTGGTTAATAATTTCGGGGTCATATGCTGGGTGATTCTCATAGTACTCTGAATTGGTTCTGTCTGTTTGTTTGAGTAATTAGCACTCTAACATCTTCTGTGATATTACGAAGTGATCCGACTCGGTTGGTTGCAGACTTAAGAATATTTATTTAGCTCATAATGGTGTATGGCGCAGCGTGGCATGATACCGTGCTTTCCGCTGCGCAAGCAATATGTAGTTTATCGCACTCCAGTTACAGTATGTTTTGCTTCTTAAGCATAAACATCCTTCGCCTGAGCTCGACATTCCACTCATCGCCTAACGTAAGCGTAGCAAGGGGTGCATCCACCACATGAATTCCAAGTCCCGAAATGGGACTAGAATTCCATTACTTTTGTTGGCAGTCTGCATTACATTGCGAGTGTCTTCAATATAATACTGATCATCTGGGGGTGGAAGGGTAGCAATTTGTAGGCCTATTTGTTCTGTCACTTTATGTCCTATTAAGTTTGTGAATTGCACAATCATTGTGATTGAGAGAGGGTGCTCACCTAAGTGTTGGATAACACATCGATCACTAGGGAAAACAAAATTTCTCAGGTTAAGTTTGAGCTGAACTCGGCAATTTTCAGGGCGTGGAAGAGGTCAACCAATATTCCCACCACCACCAGGAGCATCAGAGGTATAAGTGAACAATGGTCTTAATCCATCTGTGGTTGCTATAAAAACACGATTAATTGTCAGTACTTTCCACTTGATCCACAACAGTGGGCAGTTGATAGTTGATTGATCGAATATATCTCCACGAGTGATTTTTATACTGGCAGGTAATGAAGCACATGTGTCTAAGTTCAAAATTAGATTGGACTTAATACAGCATTGGTGCCAATTAAACTTGAATTCCAAGTCCCGAAATGGGACTAGAATTCCATTACTTTTGTTGGCAGTCTGCATTACATTGCGAGTGTTTTCAATATAATACTGATCATCTGGGGGTGGAAGGGTAGCAATTTGTAGGCCTATTTGTTCTGTCACTTTATGTCCTATTAAGTTTGTGAATTGCACAATCATTGTGACTGAGAGAGGGTGCTCACCTAAGTGTTGGATAACACATCGATCACTAGGGAAAACAAAATGTCTCAGGTTAAGTTTGAGCTGAACTCGGCAATTTTCAGGGCGTGGAAGAGGTCAACCAATATTCCCTCCACCACCAGGACGATCAGAGGTATGGTTAGATTGTAAAAAATACGATGACAAGCAAAATGATGAGGTGGACCGCTAATTGGAAAAGTGTTAATGAAAAGTTTAGTGTTTCATAAAAGGTATAAAGGTTTGTGATCTGTTAGTAGTGTAAATTTTGACCCGTAAAGATACGGTTTGAATTTGTTGATGGCCCAAACTATTGCGAGAGCTTCTTTTTCGATGGTGGCGTATCTTGTTTCCGCATCATTTAAAGTTCTTGATGCGAACGCTATTGGTTTTTCTACTTTATCTTGAATTTGAGATAGTACGGCGCCGACGGCATAATCGGATGCATCGGTCGTTAATATAAATGGTTTGTCGAACTGTGGGTATGCAAGTACTTGGTCTGTGGAAATAATTTGTTTCGATGTTGTAAACGATTGAATATACGACGGGTCATTGGGGTTTATGATTACGTCCTTTTTAAGGTATTTAATCATTGGGCGAGTAATTTTAGAAAAATCTTGTATGAACCGACGATAATAGCCTGCCAGGCCCAGAAACTGTTTAATTTCCTTTTGAGTCTTTGGTGTAGGCCAGCTTGTCGATTTTTTCGGGGTTTGGTTTTACCCCTTCACTTGAAATAATGTGTCCCAGGAATTCAGTTTGCCTTTTAAGGAATTCACATTTATCCAATTGTATTTTTAAATTGAATTGAGAAAGTCTTTCCAATACACAATTTAGATTTTCAAGATGGTTCTTGAGGTTATACCCGACAATTACAATGTCGTCCAGGTAAACGTAACAAATTGTGCCTATATACTCTTCCAATATATTGTTCATCGCTCGTTGAAATGTTGCTGGAGCGTTTTTTAGGCCAAAGTGCATTCTATTAAATTCAAAATGTCCTTTGTCCGTGGAAAAAGCAGTTTTTTTTTCTTTGTGACCTGGGTCCATAGGGATTTGGTGGAACCCGGACTTTAAATCTAATGTTGTAAAGTAAACAGATTTACCGAAATTGTCAAGAATCTCCTCAATCTGTGGCATGGGAAACCTATCATCGACAGTTTTCTTGTTAAGCTTTCTATAGTCTATAACGACTCTAACTTTTTTTTTCTGCCTGAAGCGTCTTGCTTCTTTGGGACAACCCATATTGGTGCAGAATATGGGCTAACTGATGGCTGAATGATGCCATTATCCAGCATTTCTTGAATCTGTTCATGAACATCCTTCTTGAAATGGTGTGGATAACGGTAACTCTTTGTGTAGATAGGACTATCATCTGAAGTTGTTATTTTGTGGTTTGCAGCAGTTGTTACTGAGAGTTTTTCACCCTCTTTCAGCAAAACTAATTGATTGTTATGTAAAACTTTTAATAAGTCTGCAGTTTCGCACGACGATAAATGGTCTGTTCTGATTATTCTTTTTATATCTTCTGTTGATATTGGCTTTTTATTTTGGATCGGTATGGGGGTGAGTGTTTCGAAATTGTTTACCGTGACTCAATTTTACGTTTGTCCGACAAAATTTTAACTGTGGATTTATGGTTTTCCGACCTATACAGGCCTGGTTGTATGAAGGTTCCTTTGCATAGTTTCTGAAATTTTGGAACGAACCAGTCTCCATCGTTACATGTATCTATAGTGACAATGTGATGGAACTGTGTTTTCGCAGGGTAGTATTTAAAGAAATTTGAATGAATTGCCTTGTAAAGATATGATCTCGGTTTCGTAATTTATTTTAGCTTTTAGTTTTGCCATAGTTTCGGATCCGAGAATTCCGTCACAAAACGTATGAAAATTTAATTCGTAAAATGTTAAGGTTTGAATGTTCCATTGAAGAAGTCTATTTTCCCCTTTCTTCTGTGTGTTATTTGATCCAAATATGTTTTTAATAGAAATGTTGTTTTTAATGAACCCGTGTTTGATGATATTTTTGTTAGCTCCCGTATCTATGATCAGTTAAACTTTCTCTTTCGTTACCGGGAGTGTGAGTTTTAAGAATGGTAGATAGTTCATACTGGCATTATTTCTGAACTTGCTATCTGAAAATTTAGATCGAGTTCCTCATCTTCATTTTCATCGTCGTCATTTTCTTCTTCTTGTTCTGTTTGGGTATGACCAGTTTCATGATTATGTATTTGTCTTCTATTGAGTGTTAGTTTACTTCTTATGGAACCATCGACCTCCATTGGTTCCAATTCTTGTTTCTCGGTTTTAATAGGGTTATTATTAGAGTTGTATTTAGGTTTTTCATTGCTGTCATATTTGTTAGGTCGAGAGATGTTGCTCTCAACTTTTCTTTCTCCTCGAGCAATTCTCTCACTAGAGGTGTATTCGCATAAGAATGCATATGCGTCCTCTAGACTTTTAGGTCTCGCTGCCAGTGCGTGACCAAAGTAAAACTCGTTTAGCCCTGATACAAATGCGGCTAAAGCGTCTTGATCGATAAATTTAGAAATCGCTGGCCAGGATTTTGCAAAGTCTTTTTCTTGTTTTGCTAGTATTTTAATATTCTCCAACAAATATTGGGTCTTTTGATAGTATTTGTGGACGGACATTGAATCGTAGTAGTATTTGTGGACGGACAAAAAATACTTATTTTTCCACAGTTTAGATTTGTAGGATGATAATTCTTGCCTATCTCCTAAAGACGTAACTAAAAAATTTTTCGCCTCCGCAAATGTAGGCGGATATTGAGCCATACAAATGGCGTCTTTGGCTTTTCCTTGCAGTTTGTGAATAACTGCTTGTTCGTAAATTGAAAACACATTGCTAGGGACTAACGGTTTGAAAATTTGAAGAGTGTTTTCTGCCGAGGTAATCCAAGCATTTAATTGTTTTGAATTACCGTCAAAAGTTGGAATACTTTTTATCGGGTCTGGGATCCTCGATAAAGATTCCATCACATTTTGGGCGTTGGCTGGTCCTAAATTTACAATTCCTTCTTCTGCTTCTTTGTCATGTTCATTGAAAGGTGGAACTTCACATTGAATTGCGTTTAATTGTTGCTCGTATTGAGCTTGTTTGGTTGTTAGGTTTTGTAGTTGCTGGGAAATTTGTTGAAGTTGGGCTGTAATTTGCTCCATATTTTCGTCCTTCTCTATAAAAAGGCTAGCTATTGATGGAATGTCTTCACGTAAAGGAATGTGACTATTTTCTTGGGACTCTACAGAATAATCACTCGATTCTGTATCGCTAATGTCGTTGCGCTGAAAAAGTTTTCTCGCTTTTTTCAGGGCAGAAGTTTTACGCGCGTTATGTTTCGTCTTTCAATTTCGTAGCTACAATATTGCGACAGTTATGGTGTACCATGCACTGAGGCTTTTGGTGACACACGGATGTAATATGATATATGTGGGTACTTGATAGTTCGGAGCGACGTGGCGTCTTTGCTCGTCCACCTTTTCCACGACGAGATATTTTAAACGTTAAAATTTGCGTTGTATTGGAAAGCACAAATCTCGATGAAACTGTGGTCTCTCTTGGATCGTCACAAGTTTCGGTGGGGGATAAAAGGGGTAGGGGCCACAATTTACGTTCTCTTAGAACTCGTAAATTCTGGTGAAACTGTGGTCTCTCTTGGATCGTCACAAGTTTCGGTGAGAAAAGAAACTTCTCTTGGAACGGTTTCTGTTTCTCCAGCAAATGCAATTAGAACCGAGTGTCGTTCGCGTTTCACTTGGATCGCGTCGATACAGGTCGTTCAATTGTAGTTGCTGTAGGTCAGTGGAATTTGTTGCTGTCGTGGCGTGGTCCTCAGATGTACAGCTGTGCGCGGTGTAACCTCAACTTTGGTGCACTTCTTTAAGTGCCCCCAAATGCTTCGACAATTCCTTAGATCTGTTTCCACGGATTAACTTCACTTTCGGTTTACGAACCGATAGTTTTCCACTGTTCTTTGCACTACTGGTTTTAACTGAGGCCTACCTAGGCTGCGGAATCAGGGCCGCGTTCGGGATTTAAAAAAACACTTAGCACTTTTTTTTTAAAGAATGGTACAATTAAGACTGAGCTTCATTAATCGATCCTTATTAATTGAAACCTACCAAGTGGCCCTCAAAGTCCTAACGTTGCATTTCTCTACTCATGTTGCTGGGTCCGTGTCGTTATCAGAGGTTGGTTTGGTTGGATTTTCTGTTTTTGTTATCCGATGCAGGAGTGTAGAGTGGAGTCGGTCAATGTATCCATTCATTTCACTTCTAGGGGTAATTTTTCGACTATTGTAATAATTTACCAAATCTTCTTTAACCATCCATGACTTAAGTTTCTGGTGTCTTATATTTGGAAAATAAGTTCTTTTACCGCAGGGATTATATCAATGGCAGCTCGAGATTCAACGAACAATATTTGGGCAATTTTGGAAAACTTATCTATGTAGCAAGGGGTGGTCATTAGAGTGATGCAAAATTTGAAAATTTCGGTCCACAATACTTAAACGATTCCATATCGTATCCTGACTAACCTCTCAAAATTTGAACCCATTTGGTGAGAAACTGAGATGGCACAAACCATTTGAAGTTTGTATGGGAATTACTATTGTAAAACCAAGATTTTTGTTCATGTCTATCTAATAATTCACCATATCGGTCTGCTTCAAAAACTTTCAACTGTACTTGTAGAAAATTTTCCCAGCTACAACTTTGCTGAAGACCACTTTTTGATTAAATACAAGGATCGAAAGTTATCAATGGTTCAATGCGCTGATGTCTTATGATCATGCTCAATCAACTGCTCAGCAGGCAACATTGGTGTTTCTGGGACTTTGAATAGGACACAAAAATCATGGCTACTATGTCACACTACAAAATACAGTGTTGCCTACAGAGCAGCTGCTTAATGATGTCATAAGTTTACCAATCTCTTAAATAATTAATAACTTTTTCCTGTCTCGTTTTACATAGAAATGAACTTCAGCAAAGTTGTAGCTGAGAATATTTTCTATTAGAGTGGCTATCGAACTGTTTTGTAGCTTAATATGGAAAAAAGACTAGAAGGCAATGAACAAAAAGTTGGGATTTCCCATAGTAATTTACATGTAAACTTCAAATAGCTTGTGCGAAGCCTGTTTCTAACCAAATAAGCTGTAACTTTGGGAGGCTAATCAGGACCCGATTTGAAACCATTTAAGCATTGTGGAGCGAAAAAGTCAAATTTTGCATCAGTCTAGTGGTCATTCTACACACTTACACACCAAAATTTGAATTCGCCTTCCAGCAATTTGAATTGCTGAATAATGTCCAGCAAAACTAATTTTTACTGAATATCAGCAACGGTTCGTTTGAAGTGCTGGAAATCAGTAAACGTATTTTTATTGCTGAAACCAGTAAAATATGCAAGTGCTATCTGTCAGTTAGACTTATACTTCTTTACATGTATCACAAGTTGGTAAACAGTTGTTAAAGTCAGGTGACAGTATTATTGACAGAGTATTTATCTATTTCCTGCAAACATTCATCTTCGAGAGCGGTAAGATCCTCATGAAAGTAAGTCAAAATAAACTCTATTATAAATGTATCTTTTCCAGATGCTATCTAAAGCAGGTCCAGAAAGGATCACCGATAGTTTGCTTATCTGGTGGGGTTCATCCATCATATACATTGTGTTAATCCCAAATAACATCAATTAACCATGCCCATTTAATAAAATTCGCTGCAATATACAAAAAACTTCTTTTGTAAATCAATAATCTATATACATTTATTTAAACAAATAAACAAAACAAAATAATTCTGAAAGTACAGCAAAATCCTACTGCTGTCGATAAAAATAATTGCTGAAAATCCAGCAAAGTAACTGTCAAACTGGATTGCTGAAAGGTCAGCAAAGTTATTTTTTGCTGGATGGATTGCTGTAAATCCAGCTCGGCAAAATCCAGCAAAATTTTATTAAATAGAAATTACTAATCCTTCTCTCTCTCTTATTATGACAAATTTGTTATGTTCATATCTCTGTCATGTTACGTCCAATTTTCGTTCTCTTTAGATCATTTGAAAGATACTGAATGGAACTTTCCTCGCAAGCAAATTTTTCAATATAATTTCCAAATTTTGTGTGCTAAAAGTTCACCCAAAGTTACAATATTTTTCAAAATTTACTCTGAAGAATCATGACTGATTTTCTCAGAATTGGGTTGGCCCGAGGGGGACGACTCTATCTACGATGCAGGAAATATTGTGTTTTGCTGTGGCTAGCTGCGCGTACGCTGAGTAGATAGAAAGAAGATTTATCACGATTTTGAAGATTTCCTGCAAAAAGATCATGCGCGATGCAAGTAGATGCGAGAAATGAAAGAAGATTTTTCGAAGATTTATTCGCTAGAGTGAGATTTATTGAGCATCTAAATTTGAGATTTAGATGTGTCGCCCCCCTCGGGTTGGCCAAATTTTGAAATAAAAGTAGTAGTAGAACACTTATGCTGTACCATTCATACCATTCAAATAACCTTTGGAGATCGAAAATTGAACGTAAAATGAGAGATCATTGAACAAAACATATTTGCATGGTTTTTTTGGGGGTGTCCTTAAACTTATGATCGGTAGTGTAGTTCAGGTTGGGATCCATCAATTGGGTGAGCTTGATTTTTAAAGCTTTGTATTTGTGATGATGGGAAGTGATTACATATCACGGGAAACTGTGGTCGGTTTCCGTAGTTCAACTTTCGGGATCGGATGCTTTGATCCACTTCTATTGGTTCAGGTTTGGGAAGAGGTTTTTTAGAGTGACTAAATGAATTTGGTTGGAATCTGTTTTGGGACTGTGGGATCGGATTATAGTTTGGTATAAATTGTAGCTGAGGTTGCAAAAATGGATTTGTATTACTTCGTATGAGGGAAGACTTTAGGTTTGTTGGAAATGATTGGGGAACTTTTTTTAGTGGTGGAGGTGGTAAAGTTTGCCTTCGAGGGGGAATTTCCGGTAGATTTCCGGGCACATCTAACTCTCTAGGCTTTGGTGTCTTTGAATGTTCGTTTCTAAGGTCAAACGGTACAACACAATAAACATTTTACCTTCCGCTATCCAATAAGCCTCCTCCACCAGTACGGGAGCCGCTTCCAGTGGTTTCATTGTATGGTAAATTCGCTTCCGTTGCAGCAATGGACGCAAAACGTGGTCAGCACTCACACATTCATCACAAAACGGTTGCTTTACAAAGTCGACGACCATCGACTGAAAGAACTGCTGATGAAGAACAATGAGGAGGACCACACAAAGGTTGCTGCTGAGTAAACAGACGATCGCGTGACACACATCGAGAGTGGTCTGATTCTGTCGACAGCCGAGTGAACACTGAGTCAATTTCCACCTGACGGACAGCTTCTGAAGTTTCCTGTCAGCAGTTTTCCACAAGCCCAGTGGGCACTGATCCCCTTCGGATAATCATCATAACGCTATTTCTGGAGAAGGCTGCCATTGACAATATGCTGTTTATTCCCATCAATTTTAAGCGTCTAATTTGACGGCTTCTAGTGCTTCGTAAGCCGCATTCACTTCGCTTCTCTCAGTTGGCTGCTCTGTTGTTGTTGACCGATTTTGCTAGAATTATTACTCGATTATCCTTTGGCATTTCCTTGCAATTCTGCGTTTGAAAGCCCCACTCGATTATATTTTTAGTTTTATTTGTAAACAGTGAGAGGTTTTGAAACCAAACGGTTTTGTAATTGCTTTTATAATTATAAAACACCTTTATAGAGTATTTTGTCGTGACATCAATAAGACAAATACCGAATGATTTACTGGAAGTTTTATAAAGGGATAGAGTGCTGCATTAAATTTATTTTTGAAGCCAGACACTTTCTGATTTTCTCGTCAGGCTTTAAAAGGTTTTTAAATCAGCATAAAGCTGAACTACTAATCAAGATTTTTTACACTTTTAAATGCTGTATTTAAACTCAAAAGATTGTTTATTGCCGTTATAAAACCACAATGAACCAGAGGGAAAGCTAAAAGGCTGTTAAATTGTTACTTGAGATAGTTTCCGAGTCTATAAGGGTCAGACAGACAGACAGAAATTTATTTTTATATATATAGAAGCTACATCCAAGTTGGATAGCATAAACAATAGTAAATGCATGGTTACTTATCGCTACAACTAAACTTGAATTTTCGTTTCGAACACTTTTTATAAACTAAATCCACTGCCTCCCTCCATGTGTCAATTTCGACCTTCGAAATTTGTGTTCATTGAATTAGATTTAGCACTTTCACATTTGATAATGAAATTGAAGAATCAAAGTGACGATTGACTCACTGATGGCGAGTGGGTGAAAATGGTAATGACGTTTTGATATCTTGTAATTGCGGATCTTAAAACTAGGTGTCGCATGACCAGTTTTGGCTTTGCTTTGATTCGCCAATTTCCCACGGCGGAGCTGCACTGTGACTTCTATCATTGGATATTATAATAGTATTATCGTTTACAAGCATGTGACTGGTATCATTCTTAAAAACGGTGGATTTGCAGTGTGATTGTTTGCCAAGCATGATGCAATGCAGTTGTCTTAGAATTCTTGGATGTCAGAAGATCTCTGCATGAAATCTTTGGGTTTGTTTGTTGGATATAGCTTTATGGTTTGGTTTAGACATTTTTGAAAATTCCCAGACATTTCAAACTGTCATAGCAGACATGAAAAAAAATCATCTCGCTTCCCTGTCATGGAGTAACCATGAGTACCCACCATCAACGTAACGTTGAGCACCGCTGCTCTTGCAATTAAAAATTTATCAAAGGAAATGGCCATTCGAACCATTGGATTGGGTTCAAAGGACACTGACGGTGCACGCTATGCCTGAAGGCACTTTTTTACAACATTCTTGTACCTCAGTTTTTTCTTCACCTGATGCTAGTATAGATCCTTATAATCAAATCTATGATGGTTTGAAAATATTTCATCTTGGGTTTTTTGAAAAAACGAGTTTTGAAGTTTACAACGCCAATTACGAAGGCGTTTATGGGCTATTGACGATACAAAACTATTGCGAATTGAACAAATGCATTTAAATCAGGTTCAAAAGTTGATTGAATTAATCCAAATGACATTATCTCTTTGAATCTCAAGTAAGATCAGTATTGATTACGTCGACTTTGCGCAAAATCAATTAATATTTGCTGCTAGAACAACTTCTTGTTTAATTTCTCTTCCCTCATAAGAATAAAAAAATAAATAAACGAGCAGGACAGTCCAATAAAGGAGATAGTAAATAGGTATCTGAAATATTTGTGTCCCCTACTCAGCTGGTGACGAAGTTGGCATTTACAACCCTAAGGGGAGGAAAATTAGTTTAGGTTTTTGGAACCCATGACGAAGTTGTTTTAACATCGGTTAACAGATAATGCCGATAATACAGGAATGAAACTCACATGATGTTAGCTGCTCTTGTCCAGTGAGATTAGGTAGCATTCACCTTTAATTACTACAGAATTGCTAGAGCTTCATTGCAGTTCCCATATTTTGTCTAAGGAATCTTTCATGAAGGCTCAGCGACTTTCTAGGAAATTCTGTGAACTATAGGGAACTGTAGTGAATTTTAGGAAAGTTAAAGACGTTCCTCAAAAGAATCAGAGAAGTTAAACAACCTTCAGAGAAGTTCATTGATCTCAGTTCAGGAAAATTCTTCAAACTTTAAAGATGTGCTTCGATCTTCAGAGAAGCTCTATTAACTCCAGGAAAATTCTGCCAACTTCAGGTACGTTTTGTGAGCTTCAGAAGAGTTCAATGTCCTTCTGATAAGTTCTACGACTCACGAGACTCAGAGACGTTCTGAGAACTTTAAAAAAAAGTGCTTAGAACATCAGAAAAAAAATGAAGAATTTCATCGAAGTTCAACGAAATCAATGAAAAACCAAATGAATTTGAATGTATTTAACTTCTATAAGCTGTCTCATCGGGTCGTTGGTGGAACAACTCCTACTTCATGTCTTAGAAAACAGGTATGACAGAGAGAATTTGTTGCGATATCTCTTTCTCTTTTGCACTTCCTTTATGAAATGTGATCAACGGCATGAGCAGGGTGGCAGCAGGGTGGCAGCATGGCGGGATGTGCTGTCAAATCGGCATACTGAAAGTCCATCAAAGAGATGTAAGGCTCAGTGAATTTGTTATCTCTTTCGTTCTCCCGCTGTTTAAACGGTTTAAGGAGTGTGACGTCAAACTAACTTCATCCATTTAATCAGCCCGAGAACGAAAGAGACGACAAATTTACGGGGCCTCACCTGTTTACGCTCATTGGTTTGCCATATGGGAATTTGGTTCCAAACATCAACAAACCATCGTTGCTTATGGCTTTGTTGTCGTTTGGAACCATTTATGCGAGGTAGGCGATGATTGTTCGTATTTGACAGTCACCTCCCCCCAGGGTCGAGGGGCGTAAAAATGAGAGTTCGCCACCTACAAAATATCCTGAGTACGGTTCACGCATGTTACATTACCGTTTACCAGTATAAACAAATTGATTAGTTTATGAAAATTGAGGGTCACAGATATCCAGAAAAAAGATGTTAACAAGCCGTTTAAACCATGTTGACTGTCGAATTGTGTGAGTGTGTAGATATTAATAAGAATAAAGCATCACATTACAAAAAAAACAAATTCATAAAAATATGTCAATCATGCAAGGGGTAGGTCACTCCAAACACCAATCTTGGGTCATCTTTTTTGTCAGTGTGCCGCAGGTGTGCCGATTTTTGCCGGTCATAGAGTAATCTGTGGTTGTTTGTAAAATACCCATCCCGGCAACCCGGTATTTCTGACGCCTTGAATGTTTTGGTTTGAAATCGCAAGGATAAATCGTTGTTGGAGACCGACTATAGAAGAGGATGATGAATATGACTTCTGTAGTTTGTTTTGTGTGAGTTGCAGCATTATTTGAATTAAGGGTACTAATGGGTACTGATTAACTGCCTCTTTCTCTTGAGCCCAGTCTAGAACCTACATTTCGTATTTAGATCTATAAGTAAACCAAGAATTGAACTGCTGGTCTGAGTTCCTCTGGTATATTCAATTAGAGGTTTTTCCTGAATATACAGTAAACAGCACGTTATGTTGTGAACAACTTCAATGACAGTTGTCCGTCAGTGCTCCTAATTTATTTACAACAATCCAATGCCTACGAGATTGTGCCGACGGATGTGCCCAAGCTGTGCCGAATCTAATTTCGACACTATGTACTGAGTGACCTACCCCTTGAAATCATTTCTGACGCAAAAGAACCTGGGGAACGTCATGCATGTAGTGAAAACCGGAAACTTCATAATTGCTCCGCGTTGGCAGATGAAAGTAAGGATCACTTTGTTGCCAAAAGCATTAGAGAGTTAGCAAGCAAAAAACTAGCCGTGGTTAGTTTTTCAAACGTCACTGGAAGACCAGTGGGCTTAAATTTAAAACAATCAGGTAAAAAATCTCTCACGAAGATTTACTCAGCTGTAAGAAAGATCTTAATTCGAGTGTTAATAAGGTCAGTATGTACATAACTTTACACTATATTTTTCTTATGTTACATACGCTAAAATTGGCTAAACGTATGAGACATACCGACCGTCAAACTATCCAGCCCGGTCTCAAATCAGCTATGACGAAAGGCAACGCGGCCAATAATGATCCCAATAACGCTTCAAATTCTGTGACTGCTGCAAAAGCGACTCAACATGCGCAATTTGGATTCGCTGGTCGCCATTGTAGGTGCTTGATAAACGTGTAGTTTTGGCAATGCAATTTTGATCATCATTTGATGGTTTTGGATAATAAGGATGCCATGATGAGACATTGTTTTGGTGATGAACTCATGGATGAGTGCATAGGTCTTTTTTGTGAAAGCTGGTCTACCGAAACCTTCCGGTAGCCCCAAAATTCATTATTGTTAAACATCACATAATAGAGGTTTGCAAGAGTACAGGAAAAGTCTTAGCCTGGTTCACGAAAAAAACAAACGAAGCTGTTCATTATGATTCCCAAACTTGGAGTATCTATAAAGCAGTGGAAAATAATTTCAAATACGACAAAAACTTGATGAAAGCGGTGGTATCGTATAGTAGTGCTCATTTGAAGTAATCTCCTTATCTTGGAAGCTCCAAGTTTTTTTTATCATTCTCTTTAGATATTTATTTAAGCATTGATAAGAATGGATGAAACAGATGGAACTGATAATTATAGTAAATTTAGAGAATAAACCATTGTAAAATATTTTAGCATTTTAAACATTATGAGTTCACGACAAAGTTACGACATCTTACGGTATCGAAGAGGAAATCTTACTGTACCATTGAAACGAAGTATTTTGACTACCTTAATCTCCAACAATCATATTCAGCTGTATTTGTTTCGATCCGTAACAGTCTTGTATCGTCAATAGTCCATATACGCCTTCATAAACGACTAAGTATACTTCAAAATACTTTTTCTAAATAAACCCAAGATGAAATATTTTCAAACCATCACTGATTTGATTGTTAAGATCCATTCTAACTTCCTGTGATGAAAAAACTGAGGTACATGAATGTTGCAAAAAAAGTGCCTTCAGACATAGCGTGTGGCGTAAGTGTTCGAAAATTTAAATCTTATTCCAATATACCTTGTTATGTTGTTTTTTCTTTTAATTCTACTATTATTGTATCACTTTCATTTTCACTAATTCACTATTCACTAATTCACTATTCACTTGCACTATCACTTTGAAAAAAAAAACTTCAATTATGTTATAGTTTTCTAGAGTGATAGTGAAAATGAATAGTGAATTAGTGAAAGTGATACAGTAGTAGTAAAATTGAAAGGAAAACCAACGTAATAACAATTATACAATTATTGTGCAAAATCGCTCATCAATCAATGTATTGTTGTTTATTAATTTATTTGATAAGGCTCAATCGAATTAACTTTGCAGAGCCGAGGATTCTTGTTCACTATACAATACATCTTAGAACTATAATAAAAAGGTACAACACAATAAACAGTTTATCTTCCGCAATCCTCCATCAGAACGGGATCCGCTTCCAGTGGTTTCATTGTATGACAGTATCGCCAACGGGGGGCAAAGTGCTTCCATTGTAGCAATGGATGCAAAACGTGGTCAGCACTCATACACTCATCACGAAACGGTTGCTTTCCAAAGTCGACGACGCATCGACCGAAAGAACTGCTGATGAAGAACAATAAGGTTGCTGCCGAGTAAACAGACGATCGCGTGACACACAGCCGAGTGAACACTCAGCAATCAATCAATTTATATTAAACTTATTCTGATATATCTGGACTTCGTTTATAAACCTGAAATCGAACTCACTGCTGCTACAAAAATAAAAATTCATCAAACCCCGGCAGCAAAACATCAAGCGTCATGTTCTCCCATGAACATTCAATCAATCGCCATCGTCACCTCATTCGCTGTTTATTCTTACTACTGATAACGATGTTCATATTGTTACATTACTTCTGTATTATTTTGGATTTCCATGCACATCAAACTATTTTTTTCGCATATTTGAACTAAACTTATAAGTTATAGTAAAACCACTGGTTTGCCACAACCTGTAAAGTTTATTAAATCTTAATTGGATTGTACACGCTGACATCTGTATTTAGGAAAATGAAAAGAAACGTTTATAAATAGAAAAAAAAAAACATCTCAAACTTGTTGCAATAAAACCTTGTCCGTAAGCTTAAGATGTACATTGTTAAAAAATGTAGACACAATTTTTGACCGACAAACAATTTATCAAAAAGCGCTACTGGACGGTTTTGTATGACGAAGATTAAAAAAACAAAAATTAATTGTCCCCATTGCCGATGGTAATTTTAGCAAAGGAAAACAAACCACAATGTTGTAAAACAGTAGCGAATAGAACGCATTAATTGCACACTGGATTCCAGCTGCAAGAACATTTCGAATACACAAACACACTAACCAATAAGGGCAGTCTACGCATACATACAAACCGTAATTATATGGATGATCCACACATTGTAAAGCATGAAGACACTCATGCATAATGTATGGTGAAAAATTTCGATAAAAAAATAATGGAGAAGATAAAGTTTGTAGGCTTCTAGTACTGTAAGATTAAGACCCACAAAGTAGCGAAAATTATAACTTATTTTACGATACAGAGAAATAGAAGAAGATTATGCAATGTAAAATTAAAAATAAAACAAAAAATAACAATTCAAGAAACACCCACACACACACAAAAGTCGATCGGATTCGGCTGCGCAACAAATAGAATAACAATATAGCGATAAGAAAGTGTACATTTCATTGACCTTAAAGTCGTTTTGTTTAACAGTATGAAAGCTATATCATTGAATAAATGTGTTTTATAGAAAAATTAACAACTGACTGGTTTCATTTTCGGCATCTTCATAGACAATAGAGTTGTTTTTTGGCGTTTTATTCAATAAATATAAAATCAATACAGTTTGCAAAAATCTTCCGATTCAACTGATGACATTCTTCTTGGTCCAACCTAAACTGGCAGTCGTAAATGGTTCCCTAAGTCAAAACAAAAATCTCTCTTACATTCTAGAATGCGCCCTAAAGTAAACTTACAAGAAAATTTGTATCCGTTCTTCATTCACAAAACAATGTGCCCTTTTGTCGCAGGTCACGCAGGCGATGAAGTCACATGCGATGTGATTGGAATTTCGAAAGTCTCCCATCTGAAAGCAGCTCCCACCTAGATACGTTCTAGATACGCAGTCCCGGGTTGGTGTACTTGACGTACTTCAGCAGGGCGTCGTTCTCTTCGCACACCCACGGTTTCACGTGATGGCAGGCGACGTCGTGCCAGTGCACGCCATCGTTGTAGAAGTTGTTCAGAATGGCCAGGCAGTTTTCGGGAGCTCCACCCTGCTGCAGTTCACGGTTGTCCGGTTGCGGCTTGCCGATTCCACCCTGCTCGGACCAGTCGTTCTGGTTGCGCACGTTGGCCGGGGCCAGCTTCTGCAGCTCGGCGGTCCAGAACCACCCGTTGACGGACACCGGTTGCAGATCCGGGCGGTCGCAGCCCTTGAAGTCGCACTGGCGGCCACTGGTCCAGATGTATTTTTGCTGGAATGAGGGGAAAACGACGGTTGAATTAATGGTGGCAATTTGAGGAAAATGCTTTTTTTTTCAGTTGAAAAGCAGCAACGCAGCTTGTAATCAAGGTTGTCTGCTGTCGATGGGAAATTAACTTCTTTTTTCTCGGAGCATAGTTTACTCCGACATTTAACGTTCAGTGCAGTCGTTAAACGATAGGAGTAACTTTTACCTCTACGGGTGATGCGATCATGAAAAAGAAATTTTCACCAAATCAAAAGGTTGCGCTTAACATGAAATTACCCCCAAGGTCCCATTATGTGCAAATAACTTAGGCAGAGTTCAGCGTGCTACTGTTTGCAACAAGTCAGCATATAGTAAAATAAATTTGCCACAGTTACCCACGATCGCATAATGAAGTTTAGATTAATTAAAGAGATAAGAAGACACCGAGACGGTTTCTGCTTTCAATTTTACCACAACAGTTTTTGTTTTTCGTTTAAAAGTATAAGTGTACCAATTTAGAATATACTTACCTAGCATACAAGCTTTCTTATTTTGGTGTATAGATCATTGCACGGAAGTAGGGGAAATGGCTCTAATGTTGGCCTACGGATCTAAGATTGGGCCCATCGCTAAAAATCTGCTGTTTATCAATTTTATCTAGATGAACGCGTCATTGGCACGGTACTAAAGTTCTGTCCAGTTAGAATCCAGAATCACTTATTGTGTTGCATCGGCACGGAAAGTGACCGCTGCAAGAATTATTTTACAGCGGTTTGTTTACCTAGGCGCCCACTTTCTGTGGTATAAATTTCACGGTGTTTCGTGCAGTGAGTCAAAAATTATTATGATTTGGCAAGGGATATGCAGCTGCGGAGCAAAGAACGAAGTGTTCGTGACGAATAAGACGATGGACTCGAAGCTGTACAAGCAAGAATGCCTCAAAAACCGCGTACTACCGTTCATTTTAGCTCATAATGGTCCCGTGAAGTTTTGACCAGATTTGGCGAGTTGCCACTACAGCCGGGAAGTCATCCAGTGGTACCGCGATAATAACGTAGATTTCATCGATAAAAACATAAATCCACCCAACTGCCCGCAGTTCCGGCCCATCGAGAGATTTTGGGCAATAATGAAGCGGAAGCTTAAAAGAAGTGGAAAAACGGCTCGGGACGCGATTCAGATGACCAAAATGTGAAACAAATGTGCCAAGGAAGTTGTCTCCGGAGGTGTGCAGCGTTTGATGGGAGGAATAAAGCAGAAAGAGCGAATTTTCATTAAAAACGAAGAGAATTGATTTGTATTGCTATTTTTTCCTAAAAGTACAGTGAATTACCTTTGTTTTGATGTATTAACCTTATTTGTACGTCAATCCGTTACCGAGATACAGATCATTTTATTATTCCAGATTCTAAATGGACATAGCTTTAATTGATATTTTTGGACGCCATTGAAAATTTAGCCGATTGCTGAATTTATGTATGGGCCCAAATTAGGGGCATTTAGGCCGACATTACATCCATTTCCCCTATTTAATGTTATTTTTTGACAGTTCGGAAAGTTTGTTTGCAAGGTGTTATAATTTGAAACGAAATAGCGAAACTTGTGCAACTGCTTTTCAAATTGGAGCAGTTCCACGCCAAATGACGGATCGGTAAAACTCGACCTTCTTCGATTTGCATGAAACTTTGCAAATTGTTTGTTATGGGCAATGATTCACATTGTTGCTAAAATTCCGCCATTTTGGATCTGGTATAATTTACAAAATGGCGTCTTTGAAATTTTTCAAATAATAGAAGCATGGAAACGGCACTTCTGATCGGAATGACGTCTGAGACAAAGTTGTAGAGAATTATGTTTTATTGGAAAATGTACTAACCATTTTTTTTAGTTAAATCAAATAAAAATTAAAAATTAAGAAAGTTAAAAAACCTAAATATCAAAACATGGCCAGGCCGATTGTTTATTTTTTTTTTCTAAAAAGCTATTTAAAATTCAAACTTTAGTGACTTTAGAACAAGAACCTCATTTCCTCCTCATCTATCGTATAAAATGACCACTTTAAGCTTGATATTTAACGTTGAGCACCTCCAACTATGTAATTTTCATTGATTTTCATGCATAAAACATAATTTTAAGTGCAGAAATCCCTTCCAATGCATAAATCACGCGAAAAGTTCGCTCTTTTGTTAAGTTTTTAAATAAATATAATTAAACAATTCTTAAAAATAAACTTTTTTTACAATTAAAATGATTAGCAGTTTCATTCATTTTTTGTTGAGTTATTTATTTATTTTTTTCAATATGTATTTTCTTTTTAAGAAGGCAAACCAATTTCACACAACTTTGTCTAAGACGTCATTTAGATTAGATGAGCCGTTTTTGTACTATGATTTATTGAAAAATATAGAATACCCCATTATGAAAAAATAGGCGAGAATCACAATGGCAGAATTCCGGCATGGGCGGAATTTCATGGAATTCGGAGATCTTTATATAATTCCTGATCAACTTGCCGTATGAGAGACGACATTCAATGACATCGAACAGATGCAAATCTTCAGAATAATACTTGATCATCCTAAAGTCGTGGAAAAAATACCTGAGGAATTCATTGATATCTTACTGAAAACCCGTATATCAACAAAGTTTTTCAAATTCCACGCAGTTTCCTGAACTTCGACGAATTTTCCTATAATTCCACAAAGTTTATTAAATTTAAACTCAGTTCACTGAACTGAAACGTAGCTCCCTGAACTTGTGGAAAGCCCCGCAAGCTCCTGGGAGCTCTTTGTACTTCAAGATGTTTTCATTGTCAATACAACTGAATTTCTAATAAGCTTGCTGGACTTGAACGATTTTCCCATAAATCAGAAAATGTTCTATGAACTTATTCCAAGTACTAGAATTTTTTTTACAAGCTCTCAAAACCCAAACAGGATCTCATAACGTCCATGAACTTCTACAAACTTCTGGGAAGACTCTAAACCTTTACAACAAATTATCCTGAAGATCTGCGCGAAACTAAGTTCCCAAAGCTTCCAGGCTGTTTATTTTTTTGTTTTTATAATGTGTTTATTTTTCCAGGCTTATTTTCCGGAGCTTTGCGGAGCCGATATTGATTGTTTAGATTATTCCTTACATTCTCTTCAACGCTTCGCTCGCCCCATCACTTCGCTATAACTATGAAATTGGCCTTCCTCTAGACCTGAGGTCATTCCAAAATTTCCATTCCACATAATTTCACACACTTCTACTTCCTTACACTACTTTTGACACTTTTTTCATCCACACATACTCATGCATCCCGCAGTGCAACGTATACTCAAGCACCCTTTTCTACTCTTCTTTACTGACTAGGCTATTTTAGGCCCCAAACAACAACACTAAATCAATTAATTTGCTACAAAGTTTGATGCATTTGTGCGGTATACAGTCATGAGCTTAAGAAAGTATGAAATGAGCTGTATTGATGATTCGGTAGAAATGTATACGGAACTAAAGTCGACGTACACTCTATGTCGATTTGTTCAAAGTAGGGTATGCTTCGTACATTTGAAAACCCAGAACTCGTGGCCTTTCATTTCCAGGAGCTTCAAGAGGTAAGTAATAATTCAGCGTCAAGCTACAGCGTTGAACCAACAATAAATACGAAACTAACGATTTTAAATTGGCTCACCACTTTAGTAGCCTATTGGTCCCAAGCAAACGATTAACGTACCCTATTCTAGTTGAAATTCTATTACTACACTATGTTTGTTTTGATTCGCTATGAAAGTTTGACAGATAACATCAGGGGTGTGTGGATTCATGCAAAACATGCAGGGGTGAGTGAAATAGCTTGGGACTGCTTGGGACCGTTGTTCTGGTACTGAGTGAGCCAAAAATAATAATGATTTTCTTCGGGACCCAGTGGTCTTAGAGTTACCTCTATGGTTGAACCAGGTGGAAATTCACAGCATTGTACAAATTTATCTAATCTTTTGAAAGAATGTCCATCTACAAAGTGCTCAAAAGCTCAACGAAGTTTGCTAAACTTTTACAAAGCTAGTCAGCTTAGATGCATTTCTAGTAAGTTTTCAGAACTTCTCGCACTTTCCTGAACTTTCTGAAGTTCTACGAATTATCCTGAAGATCTATGAAGTTTCTTGAAGTTCTACAACGGTACCCGAACTTCTTCGAAGCTCTCTACCTTCAAATGATGTTATCTAAACTTCTTTGACCTACCTTTGACTTCTAAAAAGTTCCCTGCCATAGTTTTATAAATCTTCACCTCGCCCACAAATTTAAAAGTAGCGGTGAAGACATGACGTCGAACTCGTTGATGATTTTTTTCTAAATACACCTGGCACCACTGCCACGAACTTGGTCTGTTCCCGTACAACATTTTCTGAGTTTGCTGTAAGAAAATCATATGCTGCAGAATGTCCGGGAATATATTTTTGCTTTTTTCTGTACAGAATCTTACCGAATAGCAAGTACGGTATCAAACTACAGACAGTCATAGTAAAAGATCTACCGAATCAGAATCAGAAAACGCTCTGGAATGTCGGCAGAATGCGAAACGCGACGTCATCGGTCAACGAAGACACGGAGTATTCGAACAGGTGGATTTTTGATTCCGCGCGTAAAGTTTGTTCTGATTCAGTGCCGGTTTTAAAACAACGTACGTAATCCTCCTTAGGGTACAAATTAAATGGACTCTCCTTTCATGCAACAATACAGCTGCGGCAATGGATGGAATCAAGTTCAACTTGCTCTAAAACCTCCCAGACGTCGCTAAGAGGCGCTTGTTGAAATTGTTCAATCATTTTCTGGAGCACAACGTTGTTCCGGATGATTGGTGGCAAGTGAGAGTTATTGCCATTCAAAAACCCGGTAAGCCCGCGTCCGAGCATAACTCGTACCGTCCCATCGCGATGCTTTCCTGCATTCGGAAGTTGTTGGAGAAAATGATTCTTCTTCGTCTGGTGTCGAGTCCGGTTTACTCTCAGATACGCAATTTCGGAGGGGCAAGGGAACGGACGACTGCCTTGCGTTGCTTTCTACTGAAATTCAACTGGCCTATGCTCAGAAACAGCAAATGGGCTCAGTGTTTTTGGATATTAAGGGGGCTTTTGACTCTGTATCGATGTTCTTTCGGATAAACTCCACGATAGTGGGCTTTTCAGAGAAATATATGAGATGTGCTCATGGAAACTCGACAACTTCACGAATCCGTTATATGATTTCCTTTTCCGTTAAAGGACCAAAAGCACCGGACCTGCAAGAACCATTGCAAGATATCTTGGACAATTTGTCTACTTGGGCTAGAGCTAGACTCGAGCTGGGTATTGAATTCTCTCTGGAGAAATCTGAGATGGTTGTTTTTTTCTAGGAAGCATTATCCAGCACAAATACAGCTTCAATTAATGGGTAAAACAATCACTCATAGCATGTCTTTTACGTATTTAGGCGTCTGGTTCGATTCCAGATGCACATTGAGAAAACATATTGCGTATTTGAGTCAAAAATGCCAGCAACGAATCAATTTTCTCCGGACTATGGTAATGTTGATAATGTTGAACCGATTAACCATTCAATCTTTTTTAGAGTACGGTAGCTTTTGTTTTCAATCGGCGACAAACACACACATTTTGAAGCTGCAACGGATTCAATACCGTTGTCTCTGTATCGCGTTAAGGCCCAAGCGCAATGACGGCGGAAGCGGAACGGCAACGGCAGCGGAAAAGCCCGATCTGAGTAAGCCTACTTGTCGGATTGAAAACTAGTTATAATCAAATCGACTTCGGTTAGGCATCTTGATGTCATTAGTGACAACTGTCAAACTTTCCGTTTCCGTTCCGCTTCCACCCACATTGCGTTTGGGCCTTTAGGCTGTATGCACTCGACGCATACGATGAGTCTCGAGGTACTCGCGGGTGTACTCCTCTTAACAGATCGTTTCGCTAAGCTGTCTTTCCGCTTTCTCATCCGTTGCGAAGTTATGAATCCATTGGTAATAGAGAACTTTGAGAAGTTGCTCGACCGAAATCCACAAACTCGATTCATGAATTTGTACTACGAATACATGACGCTGGAGGTTGGGCCGTCTTCGTTCAATCCCAATCGAGCAGGCTTCGAAGACTTCTACAGTTCCTCTGTACATTTTGATTTGACCATGGAGCATGGAATCCCAGATCCTCATCGTTCGATGGTTGTTCCCTCAATTTTCGCTATCAAGTACCGCCACGTCAGTCAAGAGAAGAGATTTTTCACAGATGGGTTAACCATAAATGCATCCACTGGTTTTGGAGTATTCAATGAATTTCATAGCGCCTCCTGTAAACTTCAGAAACCCTGCTCAGGTTACGTTGCGGAGCTAGCAGCTATATCATACGCGTTAGAGCAAATTGCCTCACTCCCCCCTGACAATTTCTTCATTTACACGGACAGCCTAAGCTCACTGGAGGCTATTCGTTCATTGAGGCCAATGAAGCACTCGTCGTATTTCCTGTTTGGAATACGATCTACCCTGAGTGCTCTTACACTATCACCTTGGTTTGGGTCCCTCATTGCTCTATTCCGGGTAACGAGAGAGCGGCTCGTTGGCTAAGGTGGGCACAATGGAAGGCGACATTTTCGAGCGACAAATCGCCTTCAATGATTTTTTCTCAATTGCTCGTCAGCAAGTCCTCAGCAACTGGCTACAAAAGTGGAATGATGGTGATTTGGGAAGATGGCTACACTCTATTCTCCCACAGATGTCGAACAAAGCATGGTTTAAAGGGTTGGGCATGGACCGTGACTTTATCCGCGTCACAGGTATCTCACAGACTCACATCTCTATCAGATTGGGCTCTCAGACAGCAATCTATGCGCCTGTGGTGACGGTTACCACGACATCGAGCATGTTGTTTGGTCTTGTACTTTATACTGTGTTGCCAGATCTGAGTTGCGTGAATCCCTTAGGGGCCGAGGAAAGCAACCTGCTACACCCGTTAGAGACGTTCTGGCTAGCCACGATCTCGAATATATGAAGTTGATTTACAATTTTCTAAACCGGACCGATTTGAGAATTTAAGAGTCTATAGCAGTTTTGAGATTCAGAGCACTTGTCCGCACTGCAGTGATTCTTTCACGTTCATTCACCAATGCAACAGCGACGGAGGTTAAAACGACAATTCACCCACATGTACCTCATCCCAAGTCCACATTCAACCTGTTAAAAAAGTGTTGTCCTTAACCTCGAGTAAGCCGCGAGTATTCGGTCCCCGTTCTACTAACTTTAGTCATAAGAAATATCGCTATTATACATTGAATTACGGCTCCGTAAAGCTTAAGCCTCTACAAATAAATGTTATTATAACAAAATTCCAACAATCGATTGATATTGGCTCATTACTTGACTAGCCCATTGGTCCCAAGTACATCTATAAGCTTACAACATTTTTGTACTAGAATTTGTCAAAGTTTGTTTTGAATCGCCTTATAAAATTGACAGAGTTTTATTAGGGGTCCGTAGATTTTCCTACGTTTCGAGAGGTGCTTCAATTAGCTTGGGACCGAAAATCTGTTACTTCCTGATTCCAAAAGATTGAGCATGTTTCTTCCTGACCTCCTGGTGTTAGTGTTAGTCTATGAAGAAACTGCAGAAAAGTTTAGATATTTTCTCTTCTTATTTACAAAAACGGATAATTTCTCCAAACGCTTCCAAAACTCAACTTATAATATTCCCACATAAGCGTAGAGCTTTTTTTTAAACCTAGTAGTAGTCACATAGCCACTATGAAAGGAGTTCCAATTTCTTGGTCAAGCCAAGTGAAATATCTTGGATTAGTACTTGACCAACAATTATGTTTTAAAGATCGCATTGAGGGCATTGAAGCCAATTGTAGCGAATATATAAAATGTTTGTATCCTCTATAAACAGGAAATCCAAACTCTGTCTGGAGAGTAAATTTCTAATATTTAAACAAGTTTTAAGACTGGCCATGCTTTACGCTTTGCTAATATTGAATATTGAAACCCTAAACAGTTTTCGGTTGTTTGTCAACACTAAGAGGCACGAAGTTGGCCTTCCTACGGAAATGGAGATGGAGATAGACATGTCCGCACTCCATTCGAGAAATGTAACCTTCTGTTGCATTGAACGACACAACTGCCTTAGCGGATCAAAGGGATCGAGGCAAGCTGAGACATGTCTAATGATCAAGGAATCAAGAATATCTCCAAATGACAAAATGACAAGCGATCAACGAACCGAATGATAACGCTATGTCAGAAGTAGAAAACAATAATGATATAATCTTCTTTCTATTTTTTCATGACAAGCAGCCTATGCGACACAGCTCACTCGGGGCGGTAGAAGGAAACGAGCAAATTGTTGGCTAGCTGCTTCACCAAGTAAAGCCGAAGATGATACACGTGTGCTAATGGGAACAAATCAAGAGCCACATGTGAAAAGGGCATACAAGCTTTTTGTACACAAACCTTTGTATGCCCTTTTCTCGCCAACCGACGGTCGTCCACGCAAACCAACAACATCATTGGGAAGGGGAAAGCTTACTCTACCCGCTAATGCTAATTGTTTGCGTTGGTGTCATATGATTGGCGAGAAAAGGGCATAAGAAGGTTTGTTTCCAAAAGCTTGTATGCCCTTTTCACATGTTGTTCTTGAAATGTGTTGCAACAAAGCAGGCAAGCAATATATGTCCTTCTACCACTCCGATTGAGCTATGTTACAGAGCGAGTTTGTCATGGTAGTCGTAGCAACCGATTTGTCTGTATCGTTGGTTGCTTTATGTGTTTGGATTCGCTACTAACGATGTGTTTGATTTCGACATCTTCGATATATCCGAGGAGCTAGTCCAGTCTGCCATTGACAAGATGAAACATTCGACTGCCACTGGTTCCCACTTGTATCCTGAAGAAATGTTCTTGCGCACTAACGACGCCATAAACAAAATTGTTCAACCTCTCACTGCAGCAAGGTGAATTCCCTAGGAGGTGGAAATCCTCCTTAATGTTCCCAGTTTTCAAGAAAGGTGAAAAGCGTAACATTTGAAACTATCGAGCAATCACTTATCTCTGTGCCTGCTTTAAAGTGTTCGAAATAATCGTTAATGACGCCTTATTTGCAAGCTGTTGTAGCTATATTTCTCCGGACTCGCGTGGGTTCTACCATAAGAGATCCATCTCTACAAATCTAGCGCCATTCGTTTCATCTTGTCTTAGGAATCCGAGATTACGGAACGTTGGCCGAACTGTTGGCCTATATCAAATCATCTAAAAACATGAAGGCTCCAGGTTTCGAAAACATCCTGAATCTAGAACTCAAACACTTGAGTTCCAGATTCTACAACCATCTGCACTGATTTTTAATCTGTGCCTCCGACTTGGCTACTTCCCCTCGCGCTGGAAGTCAGCTAAAGTCATACCCATCCGAAAACCTGGGAAGGATCCGTCCAATCAGCCTTCTCTCAGGGTTATCAAAACTGTTCGAAAGAGCAGTCTACCACTGGCTCCTAACATCTGCCGAAGAAAACAACTTGTTACTCGAGGAACAGTTTGGTTTTCGTAAAGGTCGTTCGACCGTGCACCAGCTGACTCGAGTAAAAAACATTCTCAGACGTCTGTTTCGAAAACATCTACCATGGCGTTTTTAGGACGTTGAAAAAGCGTTCAACAATGTTTGGCATGATGGCCTGGTGTTCAAATTGCAGCAGTATGGTCTTCCAATCTTCCTAGTGAAGATAATTAACAACTATCTATCGAAAAGGACGTTCTGAGTCACTCTGAATGGCATCGATCAGATGCTTTCAACATTGGTGCTGCCCCCATTATATTCAACCTGTTCACCTCCGATATGCCGGCTCTCCCTGATGGTGGATCGTTGTCTCTGTTCGCAGATGACACATCCATCGTCTACAAGGGTAGGGTCATCGGAGGTCTGACTGCCAAACTTCAGAGAGGCCTGGCCGTCCTGTCTGAATATTTCAACAGCTGGAAGATCCGTATCAACGCGGTAAAGACCCGCTCGAAATCTCCCAGACTTGTTCCGTCGGTGAATAATAAGATCTGCCTGAACGGCACACTGGTGGAATGGTCGAAAGAGGTAGTCTACCTCGGCTTAACACTAGACAGCAAGCTGATTTTCAGGGAGCACGTTGACAAAACCAAAACCAAGTGTTACTTCTTGATAAGATCACTGTATCCACGCATCAACATGAGGTCTACTCTATCCCTGAAAAATAAGCTTGCTGTCTACAAACAAATCATCCTTCCCGTAATAGAATACGGGAGAGTTGCGCCAAATGACATCACCTCAAACTCCAAAGGATCCAGAACAAGAACCTTACGATGGTCCTAAACAGATCCACCTCCAGGCTGGAATTCAGACATTAGAAGAACGGAGAGTATTCATCCTGGAAAGGTTCAGAGACACCTGTCTGAGATCAAATCATCAGATCATACGTGGTCTAGCACGTTAGGTTAAGTTATACTCGTAGTTAGGTAGATTTTCACTTTTTTTCAATTCAAACTAAACACACCCCCAAAGGGGTATTCTGTAAACTAGTTGAAAAACGCAAATATTAAATTACAATATCAAATCAAACAAAGATGAAGAGACAGATAGGCTAATAAATTATGATGATCAACCGAAATAAACATAATTTTACTACTTTTAATACTACCACCATGTCTTTGGAATATGGAAGCAGGAGTACAAACGGATGTCGTCTATACGGATTTAAAGGTCGCTTTTTATCGAGTTGTTCATGCTATCCTGCTAGCTAAACTGAATGAGCTTGGTGTGTCACAGGGCATCATTCGTTGGTTCAAGTCATACTTGACAAATCGAGAGTTCTGCGTGAAAATCGGAGCAGCACAAATAAACTCTTTCACCAAATACTTCCGGTGTACCTCAAGGCCGCAACTTAGGGCCGTTGCTATTTTCAATCTTCGTCGTCGGATTGCTTATTCCGGTTGGCTGTCGTCCTTTCTATGCAGATGACGTTAAGATTTATGTTGTCGTTCGAAGCCTTGCTGGCTGCTTACTGTTACCGGATATGATCGAAGACTTTGAGGATTGGTTTTCCAGGAACTTCGTCACGTTGGGTATTCAAAATGCAGCATCATCTCTTTTCATCGCAAGCAGAAGCCAATCATGGTCAACGCTTGCGCTTAATCCGGGAATTACATACAAGCTACATTATTCTGAGATCATCGGTAAAGCTAACAGACAACTCGGGTTTATATACAAGATTTCTGATGAATTCCGTGATCTAACATGCCTGAAAGCACTGTACTGTTCTCTAGTGCGCCCAGTATTGGATTTGGAGATGTCGTCTGGTGCCCATGCCAAGCGATTTGGATAGCGATGATCGAATCGGTTCAGAAAAAAAAATCATACGTTATGGATTACGCCACCTCTCGTGGAACGATCCTGTCAATCTCCCACCAAACGGACATCGCTGCCAACCAGGCATGGAAAATCATTTGCATTCATTTCGTGCATTCATTTACATTCATTTGCCTCTAACTTTTTTTTGAACAGCATTTCGCAAATTGATGTATATAGATTTTGTAGGTTTTGTTATTAGCTACAACTTTTGTTCACAAGTAAAATTCGTATCTCTTATGCACGACGAACCACAGCGAACAGAAGCCACTACTGTTTTTCAGCGAATGTATTTTACATTCACTGAAAAACAGTAACAAGTTCTGCCCACTCTAGTTCGTGATGCATAAGAGATATAGATTTTAATTATAAGCAAAAGTTGTAGCTTATAATAAAACCTACAAAAGCTGCATACATCATTTTGCGGAATGCTGTTGATGAAAAAAGTTAGAGGCAAATGAATGTTAATGAATGTATGAAATGAATGCAAATGATTTTCCATGCCTGCTGCCAACTTTTGGGCCTTAATCAACATATATCATTCTCTGCGGTATTCGTTGCGGAGGATGATAGGAAATGCAACTAACATTCAATGTAATACATTTTTGGTTTGTGTGTACCGACTTTCGACTTGTCCGCCGATTCACAGAGAAAACCACCTACGACCAGTTTTCACTTTTCAACCGACAACTATCGAGTTTTGGTGAACGTGTAAACTGATGCAAATAACATTGATGATAGCCGTATCTACTCAATTGAACATCAAAACGTTCATACAAAACACGTCGTCAATGCAGTATCCATCGATAACCGTAACCAGCCAATCGACACTTCCGCGGTATTGTCTTCCGATGCTTTGTTTTCGGCCTTATCACACAGAGCCCGATACCCAGCAATCGTCATGTCGCATACCGGAGCGTCTGCATCAGCAACACATTCACGTGGGAGCGAGTGGACGGTTTGGACAGTTGCTAACGATTGCATAATCTTCTACTGCATCTGATCAATCTGGCGTGGGTGGACCGAAGGACGGACAATTAAGCGCTCGAATATTCTTTACATCAATCAACCACCGCCCTCCGGGCCGACGCACGTCCCACACCTTTAGTTGTCGTCGATCTACAAGTGAAGATGTGCGATCGTATCGCGTGCCACAAGTGCGAGTGGCTACCGTTTATTCCGATGAAAAACCTGGATTGAATAACAATCCGAATCGCTTCGGACAGTTAATGCTATTGCGGTGGCACGCATGTATATACTTACTTAACTTACCGGGTCACATCGGTAAGACGGTGATGATGATGATGATGATGATGATGAGGTGGGTATAAAATTTAATGTGAATAAAATCCAAATTAGAGACCCCGAATCGGCGAAGGTTGCGAAATCGCGTGAGCCTGGGATGAGTTCACTGAAACGCAGAATTTCTCCCTTCGTTGGGCCGTCCCCATGCGACGACAGTGGGCAGACATTGTGTCCCAGATTTTCACGATGAATATTAATTAAAAAAAAAGATATCGCGGGTTGGTGGTGCGGCAGATCGGTCCACGATCAGAAAGCTTGGTCACAGATGGAAGCACCTTGTTTTCACTGAAGATGTGTGTATAATATATTCAGTTAATGACACAATTTTATGGAGACAACTGTTATGATGTCATTTGGGACAACGGCATTCCTGTGTGCAAATTGTGTTACGGAGAAAATATATTCACATTAATATAGGGCGTGGTTCGTTTCATTGTTTCCGGTCGAGTCACGCATCCTTTATGGCTTTCCCTTTCTGATGGATCGTCTGATGCTTCAATGTATGATGACGATGATTATAAATTACAACCGCGGCAGGGATGGTTTGCATTTCAATTTATCACGTTTGATGTCGAAGTAAACGGCTTGCGTTTTGTGTGCTACGTACAGTACCGGCCATAAGTATGTGGCGTCGTACTTGTTTTACAAGACAGTTCTCGCCAGAGCGAATAATCTTCAGAACAAGCGTCCACTTATCTCTGCTGAAAACACATGTGTTGACCTTGATCGCGTTAGAATGCATTCAGCAACATGTTCCACGAGTAAAAACCAGTCATATACCACTGCTAATCCAATCAGCCTTAATAATGTGGATCGTCAATCTCAGCCACACGCTAGTTTTGATTGATGATTGCTTCTCGCGCTAATCAATTTATCAATAAAAAGCATGATGACCCCCAAAAAATCGCAAGCCGTGCGTAATAACAATTATCCAATCCATTTTCTCACCTACCCCAACACCCCAAAACCGGCAACCTGACACAGTGAGCAAGCATGAGAAATGTTTACTCTTCTTCACCTCGAACATCACCCGCCTGCCTTGATCTAAATCCGCACCAGTCACCGTCGTCGTCGTCATCACCATCGTTATTTATTTTGAGCAACTCTCAAATGATTGTGAAACCAGTCGATGCTTTTTTTATAATCAAGCCTGATAAAAACAAAAAATTAATTGTCTTCTATCGGCAGGGCAGGGCTCGCCTCTATACCCATGCAATAATGTTTGGAATGAGGAAGTACACACCTGACCTCACTTAGTGTGCCTATATGGTATTGTGGTGTGTATCTTCTCTATTGACTCCAAGTACCACTCGAAGACTCTGCCGCCCAGCAACACTTCGAGCAACGGACAACAAACTATGCATCCCCGAGTGATGATAAATTAAAAAACAAAAACCACAGACACCTCTCTTGAGCCGGTGGTGGCCGCATCGTAGCCAGCTTCGGTCTGGAATTCATGAATCACCTGAATAACCAAAGAAGAGCAAAACGAAGCGAAATCGAAAGTTATTCCATCTTATGCTCGACAGTGACGACGACGACGACGACGACAAGCACCTTCTAGAGCGCAGGTTGGATCTTCTGCTCCACCATCGCATCTAGGGACCGGCCGACGACGGCGACGGCGGCGAGACGTCCCACTTTGTGAGATAATAATTATCACTTTTATGTAATAGCTTGCACTCAAAATGTGTCTGTCTTAGGCGTAGTATTTGAGGCCCTTGCCAGGAAAAGAAAACAGAAGCACCATTTTTACGGCAGGTCGCAGCTCTTCACATATGTTTGGATCATGACTACTTACGATGAGCAATGAGACTGTTTCTTCATCTTCAGCTTCTTCAGTTTGTTTGTGCTTTTATATGCTTTGCCACCCAGCTTCCTTGGGAGATGATAGGATACTCGCTTCTCTGTTTGTCGATTGACCTGTTCGCTAGTTTTGCTCATCGATGGGTGAAACTGTGCTTGACAAAAATTATGCAACTTACAAGCCAGTGATGAGGAATTTATCGCAGACGGCCTAAGTAGATTGTACCCGTTTGGATGTCTAACAGGACATTAGAAATGCTCAGGAGACATCGACGACGTGTAAAATACGAACCTTTTGCCGAGCTGAATCTTTCACGAGTGGATTCCTTTGCAACAGCTAAGTGAGCGATTTGATAATCTTTACCATTCACCTTCTACGTTTACAATCGCCTCCTCAGTTCGGTAGAGAACGTTTTTCACATTCTTTCAGTTTTTCGCCTGTTTCGTGCTACTGCCGTCGACGCTGTCAGTTCCGCTTCTACACGGCCATCTACAACAACTCAGCGACTGAATTCAATTGACTCAGAGCATTTTCTTTCCGTACGAAATTTACTCATATTTGGAGAAAAAGAAAATGCCGTTACTCATTAGCTAATGCAGCAGCCAGTAGCATGGAAATATTTATTCTCGTTCTGAAATATATAATCAACCGAGGATGGCTATTTTATTTCTGTGATGCTCATGCAAGTGAATAAGGGGTATGAATTCCGTCAGAGCCACAGCTACGTTCCCGTTTATTTATGTAACCAAACTTAAACACTTGAATCAAGCCACACTGGTCCAAACAGTACAGTTTGCTACTCATTACCAATGAATTCCTTTAAAAGCTATATCTATCTGAAATGAATGATGCCATTCCTCAATACAACTTAACAATCGTCAGTCTTGGGTCAATGTAGTTTTCGTCCAGAGCTTCAAATTTTGATAATTTTGAGGTTTGTTTCACGTGATCAGCATTTATAGTGTGCTACTCACTCGTTGTTTTATATCAATGATGATCAAGATGTCCAGTTTGAAAATTGCCATCCTTGTCATGATTTATTATAGCTTATCACGAAGGTAAACTAGAGGTTCTCAAATCTTGTGAGCATTATTAGGCCAATATCCAAGTAACATTTCAAGTTGAACGTTAAGAACAGAAGCTGATTATTGATTGATTGAAGGTGTACGAAGCTGCTTAACACCGGGTTGAATATATAATTGATTATTAGTGCATAAAACTAATTGTATCCCCATAATTCAACCTCTAAAAGTTAGCTGATCTAAATACTGAACAAGAGTTATGTAAGCTTAACTATACTCTACAAATCAGAATAATATGAATCTATTACACACTACTGTTTGATGTCGTCAGTGTCACTTATTGCATTTCAAACATTTTAGTTTTTCTAAATTCACTGCCTACCTTTCTACCGCAAGCATCGCCAGCAGTAGAGACAAGGAAGCGGAGCTTTCTAGGAATAGCTCCAGGTACTGCGACAACGTTGGAAGTATTAACATTTGTATTCCTGTGATTTGTCTGTTCACCACTTTGTATTGCACTTAATTTTCAGACTGCATTTGAAAAATATAACTCAATTATGGCACTAACATAGCATCCAAATGACCATCGAAATAATTCGCACACTTGTGTCCTCATTGTGTTTACTGCACTTGAACATGAGAGGACCCGGACAACCAGAAGTCGTATAACAAAAAGTGCAGACAGTATCGTAAATTGCTACAGTTGAAGTCAAAATCGCATATAAGAACGGCATGCATCGCATTATTTTAAAGTTAAATCGTATAGAATGCAAGTTTCCGACCAATATGCGATGATTCATTTTTTTCATCGTACTGTATCACAAATCAAATCGGATTACATCGTATGACTTTTCAAAGTGAATTTGTTATTGCAGATTAAATCGTATATGATGTTAAATCAACCCGTTTAAAATTAAATAAAAATTTGCATGTATATGGCCTCCACTCTTGTGCGTATAAGCCATTTCTTTGCATTCTATACGATTTGTTTGTTTGTATATCACGAAAACAACTTTGAATATACGTGCATTCTGGTTATCTGGGGAATGTTTTACTGTCACCAATTGTTGCTTACAATTCTGATTTGCTGTATAATACTCTTCCGGTTGCTATTATTCAACTTAAATTTGACGTGCTTCAAGTTAATGATAATACCTTTTGCCACACATATGCTTAAGTGGTCCAGTAGGTATACACACCAAAAAATTATGAAACTAGCTAGCGTAAACTAGCAACTTGCAAGAAATATTGCTTACTAAGATGGATGGTTGCATACAATATTTAGAATATTTCATTAAATGACTCATAAATTTACACGATCTGTAATGTGAATTTGTATGATATGTGACGCTCCATTTATGTGCATCATAGTGACAGAAATTTACACTACTTTTTTGAACTGTGTAGTTGACGCCTGTGAATCAGTGAATGCCAGTTTGAATTCCGAAATTCAAAGTTATTTTTTGAAAATTAATAACAAAATAAATATGTAAATCCAATTAGTCAGCAAACATGGTAAAGCAATCTCATAAAAAATATGTATATCATAAGATATGAAGTGGTCTTCCATATTTTTTTTGAAAAAAAAACTGGAAGGCTGAACAAGGGTTGGAAATGACTGTTATTTAATGCCTTAAACTTAGTTTATGTTACTGTTAAGCTTTTGATTGATTAAAATCACCATATTTAGATTTATCATAATTTATCGTATTTTCGAGCCGTTGTTAGCCGTCCTTCTGCAGTTCAAAGCTGATATTTTAGGGATAGCATAAATAAGACCCTATTTTCCCTAGACCCTAGGTTCTAGAACACAAAATCTCGTCATTTTAAACTGCCCGGTAAAAATTTGATGCTTAACAAGTATTCTTTCGACGATTTTAATTCAGTTAACCTTTGTTCAGCTTTTAAACATCTATATCTGGTGATTTTAATCAACCAAAAGCTTAACAGTAATATTAGTTTAAGCTTTTTAAAGCATTAAATAACAGTCTTTTTCAACCCTTGTTCAGTCTTCTAGTTTTATTTCCATAATATCATGGAAGACCGCTTCATATTTTATATTTGTTATGGGACTGCATTACCCTGATGTTGACTAATTTGATTTTAATATTTATATTGTTACTAGCTGAGTGTGGCCGGCCTTGCTTGGGATTCAATATTAGCTTGAGATTATGCGCCAATAAAGAAAAAAAAAACAAGCTATATTGCACGTAGCCTAAAGGGCTACCCCCTATGACATCCACATATAGAGGGAGGAGGGGTCTCGAACCATCATAAGAACCTTTCTCTGCCACAAAAACTCCTGCATACAAAATTTCACACCGATCGGTTCAGCAGTTTCCAAGTCTATAAGGGTCAGACAGGAAGACAGACAGAAATTCATTTTTATATATCAAGAGCAAATTTTCATTACGACGAAAGTAACACAGGTAAACAAAGTTGAGCTATCAGTGTTAATCGAAGCTCGTGCTATTACACTATATACTGTCCTATGGGATCCCATCCCATTTTTAAATTTATTTACCAGTCAAATTGCTTTTTAACAAAATCACCTTCTGATCAAAATATTTTTCGATGCTACTTAAGTCACCCGATTTCTATGGAGATGCCGTTTGTCTTAAGTAACAGCGCAGAGAAACCTGTGAAAAGGGTACGTTAGTCGTTTTGCTTTCTCATTATTAAAGTGAATAAATCGAACTGTTTGTTGCTAAGATGATTTCGGTAACAATTATTTTTAGCATGAAAGCTACCGATATGCTTTGTATGACTAAAACCCTGCTTAATATGTTAAACATTGTTATCACTATGAGATTATATGCGTTTAATTGGAAATAGGAATAACTTTTCGATCATCAAAATAAAACTTTATTTTTCTCGGATCGGTGCGAATGTTACTTTCGACATAATGAAAATAAAATAATAGATAGTTAGTTTAAATTACCTTTGCATTTCGGGATTCGAACTGGCAGTCGCTGATTTACATGTGTCAACCATACCTACTAGACCACTTGAGCATACGTGTGGCAAAATGTATGATCGTTGAAGCACGTCAAATGTAAGGTGAATAATAGCAACCGGAAGAGTATTATTCAGCAATGCAGAATTGTAAACAACAAATCTCGATTACTTTTTCGAAGGGACGTGTCAGCTTTTGTAAACAATGCATTTGATCATCGATTTGGCGTAACTGGTAGCTCGCACATGCATACTAACGCTACGATCAGGTAGGAGAAGACTTCCCCTATCAGATGGTAGTGTTAGTATGCGTAGGTGAGCTACCCGTTACACCAAATTGACGATCAAATGCATTGTTTACAAAAGCTGACACGTCCCTTCGAAAAAGTAATCGAAAGATGGTGACGGTAAGACATTTTTTTATATTGATGGTCATTTGGATGCTATTTTAGTGCCATAATTGGATTATATTTTTGGAATGCGGTCTGAAAATTCAGTGCAGTGAGTGTATATAAAATGGTGAACAGTAAAAACACAGGAATACAAATGTTACTCCTTCCGACGTCGTCGCAGGCCATTTCTACCTGGAGATATTCCAAAAAAGTTCATCTTCCTTGTCTCTACTGCTGGCGCTGCTTGGGATTAGAAAGGTAAGCAGTGAATTTAGAAGAACTAAAATGCCGGAAATTCTATGCGTGTTACTGACGACATTTGATAATAGTGTGCCATAGATTCCTATTTTTCTATTTACATTACTGATTTGTGGAGTTGTGTAAAGCTTAAATAAGTCTTGTTCAGTCTTTAGTTCAGCTAACTTAATGAGGTTGAGTTATTGGGTTACTATTCGTTCTATGCACTACTTATCAGCTATATATTTTGCCTGGTGTTAATCAGCTTTGTACACCTTAAATCCGTTATGTCAAGCTGGATTTCGGCTTCACCCTATGGAAGTAAAGCTTGAATTTCATAGAACGGAGCATATTAAATCTAACGTGATGGTATTTTTTTAGGAACCCGGGTTTAAACTCACAAAAGAACGTATTTTCATTTAAATTTAGTTTTACCCTTGTCTGCCAAGTTGGAATTCAGCTCAGCTATTTGCATGCTAGTCTTGGATTTATTACAATGGACCTTTTTGAATCCATACGTGATAAAAGATTTTTTGTAGCACCCAGAATTTAAGAAAACCAGGTTTTAATTCACAAAAGTACGTATTTTCATGAAAATTTGATTTGCCTGTTGTGTCAAGCTGGATTTCGGCTTCACCTTATGGAAGTAAAGCTTAAACTTTATAGAATGGAGCTTACTCCATGAAAATATTTACTTTTTTTTTTATTTAAAGCCGTTTTTCTCAACAATTGTGTGTGCTGAAGAAAAAAGAATCCATCATCACGTAATGATACAACAAGGTTCATTCTATAAAATCAAAGCCTAACTTTCAAAGGCCGGAACTGAAATCCACCTTGGCAGAACAAGCAAATGAAATTTCCATGAAAATGTACTTATACGTACTGTAAAAAAATCTAACTTCTTGTATGGATTTAGCAAGGTTTTTTCTAAAAAAATTTGAATCGGACATTTAAATTGAAAAAAAGTTGGATGGTGGTGTACAAGACATGACCGCATTGTTGAAGTAGGACTACGAAATTTTTGTTTGATTTGAGAAAATTTTCCATACGAATGATTAAAAGTGATTTAAAATTAGTAAAAGTTCATCACTGAGTTAGTTTCGTTTTCATTGTACAACGCAACGTACATCCGTGTTTATCACTCGACAGTCAAACAATAACTGCAGTCAAACGATGACTGCAATAAAACTTTCTACGTTTCCCTTAAGCATTTAGATTAGCATTCTATGTCCCTCCTTTTTTCTGCATTCTGCTGATGTAGGTGAATTAATAGAAAAAGCAAAGACAAAAATGATATTGAGTGGTACCGTTTGGTTGATTGCGGCTTAACACTTTGATCTTTTTTCAACAGTCAATCGTTGATAAAAAATCTTATAATCAATCTGAATGAAAAGGTGAAGTTAAAATAGAATTTCATTCATAAATAACCATGTTTAAGCGTTCAAAACTTGACACTATTTCGTCAAACTTTTTTTTTTGTTCTAATCATTCACCTACGTCAGCAAAATACATAAAAAAGAAGGGGCATAGAATGCTAATCTAAATGCTTAAGTAAGGGAAACGTAGAAAGTTTGACTACAGTCATCGTTTGACTGCCGAGTGATAAACAGGGGTGTTCGTTTTGTTGTACGCTACACTGTTTTACAAAACCACCTTTTCAGGGCCACCACCACTTTCTACAAAAGAGTAGAGTTATGAAATTCACTTTATTTCAAAGCAATATCCGAAACAGCGTTGCCAGTATTCCAGATTTACCTGGATTTTCCAGGTTTTTAGTCGTCTTGGCAGATACACAGACAGACATGTTGCATTAAAATATCACTGCAATCGATTTACCCTCTAATAAAAAAAATAAAAAAGCCAAACTTGCTTATTGAATTATTAATGGCCATCGACGTTAGACATTATTGGGATTTTAAGGTAATTCTGAAAATAATTCACAGTGAAGTGTGAGGCGAATTCTTTGTGAAATCAAAGGAGAATTTCAAGCTAATTTTAAGTAGAATTACATCCATCTTTGTGAGCTTCGGGGTCGTGCGGCGTCACTCATCATTCAGACGTATTATGAGTGCCACGAGGTGAGGGTTCGATTCCCGCTCCAGCCAATTTTGACAACCTGATAATTTCCCTACTGGTCTAATGGGTGTGGTGTGTTGCCCGTTGTCTAGTGTTAAATATTCAGTCTGTGCAACCTCTGGTTCAAGACGGTGTCAAATGTTTTGTAAACTCTGATGACAATTGCATGGAGATTTTGTCAATAAAGGAAGCAAAAGAGAAAGAAGAGAAATCATAGAAAATTATTATGATGAAACTTAAGTATGCTGATACGAATCGTGAGAATAATTTCAATGGAATTCTGTCCAATGTTTCTATCGAGATTAATTTTAATAAAATTTTAAGCGACTTTCAAAACAATTTTGACATTACCTACAAAACAGGTCAAAGGGAATTATCGGATAAGTCTGAGAAGAGTGTGACGGTCATTCTGAAGAGTGTACCAAAGGAATTGTTAAGAATATTTTAAGAATTTCATAGAGAAAAATGGACACAAAATTGAGCCAATTCTTGGGAATTATTACCAGTTTGAGGGAGTTGTGGGATTGGAGAGTGATTTACAAGAGATTACAAGAGGTAATGCTAATAACTCTTAGAATGTTACTGGAAAAGTTTAGATATTTTCAAAATTATTTTAGGGGAATATAGAAAAGAAATATGATGGAGATTGAAATAAAAAAAGGCGAATATATCCTGTGAAGAGTTCCAAGTAAATTTAGACCAACAAAAAAAATCATGATCTGGAAAGCAAGAAAAATATAAATTCCGGAATTTTGAATCAAGATCCTGAGACTTCAAAAATGAAGCTATCAGACTTTCATCTTAGTAATATAATAAAACTATTCTTTGGCATAATATTATTCGTACTGGTCATGCGAATAGTGGAATTACCCATAGTTTAGGTAAACTGTGTGTTAGTTCCACGATGTTAGGCTTTGATGCCCACTTCAGCTGGTGGATTTTGCTTCAAAATAAAATTGCCTACTGGTCTGCTGGGTGTTGTGTGTTGTATGATGTCCAGAATTAAACTGTAAATCTGATCAACCTCAGAGTAATATTAAAATTATTTAGAACTTATAAAATCTTTAAATTCTGGTACTGCATCAAATTGTAAGAACTACATCGACTATTAGTTCAAAAAATCCATCCCATCAAATTTCCTTGATTTTTTGCTTTTCATTCTTTAAAAAAAAAAGTTACAGTTTAAAAAACAATTCTAACCATATTTCTGCTGTTTTTTACTTTTTGATGATTTTAGCAATGCTAACAAGTTACTAACTTACAGCCGAAGAAAATGTAGGGGAAATTTGAATATTTCCATATTTCTTTATTGTTAACTATTTAAATATTTAACAATTATAATTTGTGACATATCACACAAATTTTATAACACTGGTGAATCGATCGACACACAAATCATCAAAATCATTCAATTGGCCAAGTTATTAGCATTTACAGTCTGACCTTTTCGTTGCATTTCCCTGAATTGGCACCCTTCCCGAAAGACGTAGTCCTACGTCAACAGCAATCCTACTTGGTAAAACAAGCAAATCAATTCCATGAAAATACCTACCAAATAACATAATATAATTAATTTAAACCTGGTATACGCAAAAACTGTACGTGTTACAACAAATCTGAGTACATATTTGGATTTAGCGATGCAAACTATATTAAGTTCATAGCAAATTCTCGATGAGCGTAAAACACTGCCCTCTGGTGTGTTCCATGATTGTTTCTCTGAGTTCGAAATCGCGATAATTCTTCTATGCCCGCGATCTTTTTCTAACCTAAAATTTCTGAGAAAGTCCGTGGGCTTATAACTTTTGCTAAGACATTTTCATGATTGTCCAAGATCTTAGAAAATGTATGCAACAATTTCAAGATCTCGAGCGTTGGTTCTAGAGATGGGCGATCCGCTCCCAAGCTTTTCTATACACCCGATTCTCTAAAGTGTGCTGATGACCCGCGGTTCATTTTTTAGGAACCGAAGCTCATCAGCTCACTGATATCACCAGTCTAAACCATTCAAGCCATTACTCATAGCGAAATTTTTCAAAAAAGATCTCATTACTCCACTAACAGTCACCGCGTAAACTAAGACGCAAGCGTAATACACCATGTGCCTACTGTTCGACAGCACCAACGGTAAAAGCAAACTTCCAATCGGTAGTTTGGGAGAGAGCATATGGGCTCTCATCTCTCCTCCCATCATTCTCTGGGGGAGCGGAAGATCCGCACAAAAGCAAATAACCGAAAAGCGAAATGCAGCTCTCCAGCTTATCAGCTCAGCTCCGGATCCGAATCATCGACTCGAATGATTTACTGGGAGCTGTTTAGGATGACAACTCTCGGACCCATCCAGCTCTTCGGATCTCTCTCGATTCTTTACGATCTGGAGCTGATGCCGAGAATTGTGAGAGAAATTCTACTGGAGAATAAGCATTAGAAATAAAATTTGTGTGCCACGATGTCAATCATATTATCATCGCGTGTGACATAGGTGTAGCTCTCACGCATACATTTTTGACGTAGGACTACGTCTTTGTTTTCTATATGGGGGTACACTTTGAGAGTACGAAAAATGAGCATTAGTGTGAAATATGTCAAGCAATATGCCATTCGACCGGGGCTTACTCCAGCAATTTTGCGGCATATAGTACAAATAGTGCAAATAGTTAAACAACTAAGAAATTTAACTCAAATTTGTAGCATCGAAATTTCCCATACATTTGCTTACACCATAAGGGGTATTTCCTAATAAAGACATCACATAGTTGGTCCCAAACGAATCAAGCCGTAGCCGCATTTCCTTTCGAACTTCAGACGTGTTCGAAAGGCTTCACAAGCAGCTTGCTGCCAAGGCTGCCTGCAAGAGCGCTCTAGACAGAGTACCAGTGATAAAGCCACACTGTCACTGTTTGGGTACAGTTGCTCATCGTGAGAAAGCATTGTGGGCCACCGTCATCAAGCACGTTATCGTCATATCGAAACTCACCCAAGCTCAAACTAGCACACCGTATCCGTGGAGGTCTCAGAATTTTATTACTTAGTACCAATGGAACAGCGCCATCTATGTGAAAAATAGCCTTGACTTCCTAGTTCATTTTGTCAACATCCTAGGGAAGCACAACTCGAATTCTAGAAGTTACCACCACGTGTTGCAACCTGATTGGATAATGCAACTTATCAATGACGTGTCAGCAGCCACTATATAAGATTGGCGTCGTCGATCCGATCCTCATTCTTGTGCTTTTGTGATTACATAAGCGTTGGATAGTCCTTACTTCTTTTGAGGGCCATGCAACATCAAAACAGCTCTTTTCAGAGCCACAATCCATCAAAACGGCCCTTTTCAGGGCCACCGCAATTTTCAAAGAAAGAGTTAGTTTGAAAATTACGCATGAACTGAAAAAGAATTTTAAATAACGTTCGTTCAAAATAGTTTACATATGTGAGCGTAGTCCTACGTCAACTGTTCGTACAACCCCATTGGGCTGTCCCTTGTAGTTTTTGTTTTACTGCTATGTTGATGGCACATTTTGCGCGCATTTTGGTTTACACGATGTAGCTTTTTCCATTGAAAAGTAAGGCCATGTTGTAAGGTACGGATTTATTGGTTTAGACTAGCACTTATGCAGTTTTAAGCACTAAAACCACTAATTAATTTTCCGATTTTGAATTTGTGTCATAAATTATATACTTTCAATGTGAGCTGAAGAGCTGTTCAAAAGAATCGACTCCCTTTAGTAAGCTGGATGGGTTTTATCCACTCAGCCAGATGAGCTGTTTTGCCCACCTCTAGTTGGTTCCCTTCGCGACAGCAAAGAGTGCAGTAGTGTTTGCGTTGCTCTGTGCGGTCACTTGCCTTTGTGTGTCGTGTTTCGCTACGTAGCTTTTGTGGTGAAGAACACAACTGGATGGGTGAAATTGACAGTTTTGAGAAGGCACTGGATATGCATCCCGTTTAGATTGCGGAGGTGAAGACGATCTTCACTAAGTTCAAATACGAACAATCAATGCAATACAATTTCAATTAATTGAAATGTATTTATTTATTTAAAAGATATTTCAGATATTTTCAAACATATGCACTGAAGCGTCAACTTAGACAAATGCTTCTTACTAATGTTTTTTTTTAATTACCTGGCTATATTATTTTCAATGTAAACAGATGCGAGAAAATCCATGATTGCTAATGGAACGAGAAGTGTAAACCAATGATTTATTTAGCGTGCTCTGGAATGAATACATTTCCGCAATAATACTTAATTGCCCATGCTTTTTAAATCGCTTGATCTCTACATTTTCATTTTTTTAAAGAAATTGGCTTGATTTCAAGAGAAATGTTTTACAACATCTTTTGAAACTGATATCAATTGTTTACCAAGTTCATCAAAATGACTACAGTTTTTGTTAGTATAGGTTAGAATTCTCAAACAAATTTGTTTGATTGTATCATTTCTGGAAAATAAGTTTTACAACTCTGATTATTTTTATTCAATTTCATCGACAGCTTATAATTACATCCCCCTTCCATATTGTGCCACAAAGATCTGGATCAAAGTCACGTTAACTGTCATTGTTTTGTAACCTGTATCAGGTAAAATAGTAAAACAAACGCCGATGTGAAACTTTAAAACAAATAAATTAGAGAAAATACTTCCAACCATAAAGCTTTGAGCTGGAATTCAAACGTTTGTTAGACCGAAATAAACAGTAAAGCTGGGTTTAGATGGCACTGGTAAATTCCCATAAAAGACCCTCATTCAATCGAATTAAATTATGACCCAAAAAAGTTGGACGTGTACCAAATTTCGAGAAGCTCTAGTTTAAAATTATGATTCAGTCGGAGTCGGTACTTTTTCTTCGATTTCAACTCCGACTCCTTATGCTCAAAAATGCGTCCGACTCCAACTCCACAGCCCTGCGAGCTAAGCACGTTAAACATGCGCATAGTTTTATTGCGACTATAATCTAGGGAGAAACTTTATGAATGTGGCCATTAAATTTAAAGACGTTCTTTTCCACCTCGGTTAGACCTGGGCGGCAGCACTGAATCATTGGGTCAGGTGAAGCGATTATCTCTCATCAGCAGCTATTATAGCAGTCAAGCGTTATTTGGCATTTAGTACAAGGTTTATGCAAATTTTAAAAATTCTGCCGGTATCAGATTGCCAGCCTACGTCCTTCCGAGATGATTGAAGTTCGCTTACGAAACCAGCCAGTCAGCCAGAAACCAGTTCGCAAGGAAGGGAAAGTTTTCTTTGTCTTCCTTCTCGGAAACATCGATGAGATCCTCGCGGAGCTGTACGGCCTCAACCGGTTTCCCTACGAGGACCACCGTACACGGACCACGTGCACACAAGCTCTTCAGGGCAGGCTCGCTTTCACCTTACATCCCCAGGCCGGCACAAGTGCGTATAGAAATTTCTGCACATAAATTATTAATTTTGAGTGCGAAAACATTTGAGTCCGCATAACAATGGAAAGTGGAATCTCTGCGACGATGACTAAAGCTGACCGCGCATAAGAAGCACTTTCTGGCGGGCTCACAGGTGGAACATTAATGCGGCGGACACGCCCTGCATCATAACATTATGTAAGATCTTGATTTTTCGAGTGTTAAATTCGATTATGTTGTTCCCCGAACCTCATAATCTCTTCGACGTTTTTCCCATCTGAATATTCAATTTAAAAAAAAAATCCGGTCTTAATTTGGATTCACTAGAGGTACGACCTCACGAGTAACGTGTTGTACAACCGAAAAAAACGCTCCATTGTTCGCATAATCAATGTCGAATCAAGTGCGCGCTCAAAGTTCAACGATCAATCATGATCATAGCACCAAATTGAATAATATAAATTCCAAAGAACCATTTTCAACACACAAACACGCGCTTACCTTTCCATCGACGATCTTCTGCTTGATCCACTCGTTTTCGGGGCTGGTCTCGACGGAGACGCTGTCCATGCACCGCTGACGGCAGAAGTTCCTTGCGTCCAGCCAGTCCTTTTCAGCGCCGACCAGGGTTGGATCACGCCACGAGAAGAAATAGCTGCAACAGAAAGAATCATAAAACGAGACTTAATTTCATCAATTTCACGATCGATGAAGGGGGATGGGGAGAGAGGGGGCCTATTATTTTGATTCGTGTAGGAAACATATCGGAAAGTGATTTATCGGATTTATGGTTTCCCGCGCGACCGACGACGACGACGACGATCGACGACAAACGTCATTATTGCGATGAAGAAAGCGCACGGAAACGTATGTAGTTAGTTGAATTATGAAATGGCGGTTTTTATTGGCCGAGAAAATTTATTGCTTACGAGTTTGTAAATTTTTATTGATTTCATAATCGCCGTGTTGAAAATGGATGAGTGACGACGAGTTAGATAATGTTGTGATGGGTCGATGTAAGTTGGCTGTCGGCAGTAGGTCAACAGGTAAAGTTTATTGAAAATTAACTATTGCTATTGCAAACGTCTGAATCCTCGTCTGAAGTTTCGTCTTAGAAACTGTGTACAATATCTATCTCTTAATGTTGGTTGAACTTTCTTTTAATGTTCTTCAAATTTCCTAGAAGTCTTCTGAACTTCCCCTGAAGGTTCCCCCTAGAAATTTTTCGAACTTTGCTGTTTCTGGAGAATCTTTTAAAATACTTCTGACATTCTACTTCTTGTTTGCTTCCATGCTTTTGACAAGCTTACGCCTGATCTCAACTTAGTGTTTCGTGCAGCGTTAACAGATTATTTTCAAGCTTATCGGTATCAAAGGTTTTACAAAATCGGTATTTATCGGTGCTTACTATTTTGAATAATTTTATATTTTTGCCGCGGAACGGAAAATTTAATTCCAGCAGAAGTCGGAACGTTTGAATTAGCTTGAAGGAAGCTGAAAAGTTTCCAGAAAAAGAGGACAGCGCTCTTCTGGAAGTAGTTTGAAGAAAATTCTATAAAATATCGGAAAAATGTCCGGGGAACATCCAAGACAAATATTGATAAACGTCCGGAGAAAATTTAAACAAACTTTTGGAAAAAAATGGACGATCCAGAGGAAGCCAAATAAAAAAACGGAAATCGAGAAGCCAGAAGAAGCTTGACCTTCCAATATAAGTCGCAAAAAGAACCTCCGGAATCGAGAAACTTCCAAAACAAGATGAGAGAAATTTCTGGGAGAATTACTGAAGGTACTTCCGGTAGATGTTTAAAAGAATTTCCTGGAGAAGGCGGAAGAAACTTCTTGGAGACGCTGGAAGACACTTCCTAAGGTAGTTTGAAAGAAACTTATGCTGAAAGTCAGAAACCAGACGGTTTACGGATCAGTCAGACGATGGAAATTTCTAAGAGAAGTTGGGGAAAACATTACGGAAGAAAGAGATTTCTGGGGAATGCCGATAGAAATTTCCGGTGGAAATTGGTTAAAATCTTCTAAGGAAAGTTAGCACAATCTTCCGGGGGAAGTTGGCAAAAACTGGCGGAAGAAGCTTCCAAGGGAAGTCGAAATAACTTTCTGATAAGAATCGGAAAACACCTTACGGGATAAGATGGCCGAAAATCCACTGCTTAAAATTCTTTTCCCAGGAATTCTCACGATGAGCCTTCTGCTGTTTCTCGATTCTTGGGTAGCCAAAAATGGTGAGCCGAAAGAATATCAAGCAGCAGAAATGTTTAAAAATGAAAATTTTTCAGAGCATTCTAAAAATTTAAGATATTTAAAACGATTAAAAGAGTCTCACAATCGTTTTATCTGACATTTGAGCGGCAGGCAATAATCATTTTGATTATTTAAAGAACCCGGTATAAATAGTTATAAAATCTTAAAAATCTATTCTGAGGAACCTTATCTGTACATCGGTATCAAGTTCAAAAATAGGTATAAATACCGATAAATCCGGTTTATCTTGCAACGCTGGTTCCCTGAATTATGTCCACTAGTGCGTTGTGGCGCAAATGGTCGAAAGACAAAACGTCGAATGACAAAACTTTGAATGACTAAACGTCGAATGACAAAAGGGCTAAATGACAACCTTTTGTCTATTCAAGCTTTTGTCCATTCGACCTTTTATCCATTTGACCTTTTGTCCATTCGACCTTTTATCCATTTGACCTTTTGTCTCCCTTCTCATGATTCAACCTATTGTCCATTCGACTTTATATACGGCATACGATGTTTTGTCCTTTGATCTTTTGTCATTCGACGTTTTGTCATTCGACCTTTTGTCTTTCGACCTTTTGTCATACAATCCACTACAGTAGTAAAAATTGCTCAATTTTTACAAAACCTTGGATTTAACATTCAAAGTGTTTTTTTTTTTGTTATTCCATACGGTTTACGATTTTCAGAGTTGGTTGGATACTAATATCAACATGTAGCTTTAGTGTGATAATTTATTAACTAGAGAAGTTCTGAAGAGAATCGGTTGATAGTTCCGCTGGAGTTCGGCAGTGTGAAAATTGAATAGAAGTTGAAATTGAGCGAAGGCCATTAATGCGACAGTACTAGTCAAACGCACACTCCACACTCCACCGTCACTAGAACTATTCCACAGCCACAGATAGTTTTGCCTATGGATTTGAAGAAAAACTTCAAGTCCCCTCATCCATCAAAGTATGTGTTAGGTAAAAGAGCGCGCGATTGGCTAGTGCTGTCGCATTAATTGCCCTTCGCTCAATTTCAACTTTTATTCAATTTTTACACTGACTGCCGTACTCTGGCGGTACTATCAACCTATCCTCTTCAGAACTTTCAGATATTAGTATAGCATTTCCGACCATCTGGGGCTTAAAGTCTACTGCTGAACCAAAAGATATTATTCTTTTTTAACTTTAGAGCAGTACCACGCCAAATGACGAATCCTTGTGATGCGACCTTTTTTGATTTGCATGAAGCTTTACATAATTGTTTGATATGGCCAATGATTCACATTTTTAGCTAAAAATCGGCCATTCTAAATCTCGCAACCAAACTTACAAATGACGTATTCAACTTGTTTTTTTTTTCAAAAATATTATAACTCGAAAACGTTACTCCCAATCCAAATGATGTCTTAGACAAAGTTGTAGGAAAACATAATTCTTTTCCAAGCATTCAGAATTAGAATCAAGTATTCTTTAGAATAATTTCTCTTGAGAGAGTTCTTTTCAGAACACTACTAAAATAAATTTAAAATTCTCTCTGGCAGTCCATTAAAAAAGTATTTATAACAGTCCAGAAATTCTCAGTAGAATACTAAAAAAAAAACATTGTTGTAAAAGACGCAATTTTTAAAATTGTACACGATCTAAAATGGTCGAATTTTAGCAAAAATTTCCATTATTGCCCATAACAAACAATTATGCAAAATTTCATGTAAATCGGAGAAGATTGAGTTTTTCCGATATTTAATTTGCCGTGGAACTACTCATTGTCTTAGTTTTTTCTCAATATTATCTTGGAGTTCTTCTCTAAATTCTCCTGACAAAAAAAACACTCGGAATTCGCCTTAAAATTCTCAAGAAATTTGTTTCGAGATGAGCTTGTAATTATCCTCGGAATTTCCTTAGAAGTCTTCGCACTCTAAAAAAAATCGTTTCCCTTGGTATTTTTCACGAATCCTGGAATCCTCGTCACAACTATGTGGAATTTGCCACAGAGCTACTTAGAAAATTAACTCTAAACTCACAGAATAGACTTGTAGTTCAAGTCCAAAACATTCTTAGGGAACATGCATAAATGACTTATCATTTGAAAGGAAGGGGGGAGGGGTTGGTTTCATAAGTTGTGACTCACCATGTATTAGGTATAGCGAAATAAGCTACCCCCCGGATAGTGGTCAAACATATGCTACCTAATTAACGGTTGGTCCCTTAGAGTTCTTTCTAAAACTCCCTGGGAAATTTTCTCTCTTCCTTGGTGTTATCCCTAGAATTAATTCTAAAATGTGCCCAAAATTATTTTGAAATTTATTTTTCTAATAATCACTCACAGTTCTTCGAAGTGACTGTATCCTGAAAATGTAGTCCAGTACAAGGGTCTTGAAATTGTTTCAAGTTCCAAATTCCCAATTTGTCATCGAAATTCGAGTTTTTTTCCGGAGACTTCGAATTCCATGATTTTTCCCGGTTTTCCCCATTTTCTAGTTGGCAGGTCATGCAGCTTCAGGGATGCTTGAAAAACTCCAAGGTGGCTTCATTAGCTTCAAACAAACTGTAAGAGCTGTTAGGAAGTTTTCAAAAACTTCAGAAAAATCCAGAAAATTTCAAAGTTGGAGAGAAGTTTTTTGAAAAATTGGGAATATAAAAGAAAAACTCCAGGAAGCTAAATCGTATGAGCTGTTCCAAATTACTTCAGGGATGTTTCGAGAACTTCAGGAAAGCCATGACTATCCGGGTAGTTTAAAGATCAGTAACCAAAAGTTCCTATAAATTTTGGACAGTTCCATGAACTTTAGGAGGCATTTCAAAAACCCTGAAGAAGTTCCGGGAATTTAATAAATGTCAAGAGTACTCCAGAAAAATTAAAAAAAAATCAGAAATAATTCGGAAACTTCACAGAGGGAAGTTCAGAGAACTTCAGGGAAATTTAAACCTGTCTAGAACAGTTACATTTATTTCAAATCGGTACCAAGAACTTCAGGAGAATTGACAGATCTTCTGGAAAACTCCGAGAACATCAGGACAGATCAGAGAATCAAAGAGCAGTTCAATTGTTTTCATGGACGTTCCGTGAAACTTAGGGCATTTCCAAAAACTTATGCAAAGTTCCTAGAACTTCTATAAAATTTCGGAAACGTAAGGGAAGTTATATGAACATTAGAAAAATAAGAGTAGATATTAACTGACCGACCCAAGGGTGCCAAGTTGGTGGCATTGCTATGAAACAGCACGCCTGTTTCGTTGCCGAGAAGCGTGCTTGTTCACAGCATCACCACGGAATTTCATGACAAATTTCAAGAGCTTCATCAAATTGCATGAACTTCAGCGAAAATTAAGAAACAAAATTTCCAGATGTTTTTTTAAAGCAGTTTCATTATTTTTAGGGGTGCTTCGAGCACTTCCAGGATGATCAAAGAAGTTCAGAGTAGTTCCATAAACTTAAGGAAAAATTTCAAGAACTTTCAAGGAATTCCGAGGAATTATGGAATATTCCGAGAATTTCAGGAATATTCCGAAAACATCAGGAGCATTCCGAGGTCTTCAGAGAATTTTATGACTATCAGGAAAGTAGCCTAAACATTAGAACATTAAGTGAACTTCAGGAAAGTAAAGAGAATTTCGTGGTAAATTAGACATTTTAGGGGAAGTTCCGTGAGCTTCAAAGAAGTTTTCTAAACTACTGTATAATTACAGGAACTTCAAGGAAGATCAATGAAATTCAATGCAGTTTCATTAACATCAGTTAAATTGAGGGAGCTTTTAAAAATACTGACAAACTCAGGTAAGTTCAAAGAACTTCAACGAAGTTCAGAGAACTTCAACGAAGTTCAGAGAACTTCAACGAAGTTCAGAGAACTTCAACGAAGTTCAGAGAACTTCAACGAAGTTCAGAGAACTTCAACGAAGTTCAGAGAACTTCAACGAAGTTCAGAGAACTTCAACGAAGTTCAGAGAACTTCAACGAAGTTCAGAGAACTTCAACGAAGTTCAGAGAACTTCAACGAAGTTCAGAGAACTTCAACGAAGTTCAGAGAACTTCAACGAAGTTCAGAGAACTTCAACGAAGTTCAGAGAACTTCAACGAAGTTCAGAGAACTTCAACGAAGTTCAGAGAACTTCAACGAAGTTCAGAGAACTTCAACGAAGTTCAGAGAACTTCAACGAAGTTCAGAGAACTTCAACGAAGTTCAGAGAACTTCAACGAAGTTCAGAGAACTTCAACGAAGTTCAGAGAACTTCAACGAAGTTCAGAGAACTTCAACGAAGTTCAGAGAACTTCAACGAAGTTCAGAGAACTTCAACGAAGTTCAGAGAACTTCAACGAAGTTCAGAGAACTTCAACGAAGTTCAGAGAACTTCAACGAAGTTCAGAGAACTTCAACGAAGTTCAGAGAACTTCAACGAAGTTCAGAGAACTTCAACGAAGTTCAGAGAACTTCAACGAAGTTCAGAGAACTTCAACGAAGTTCAGAGAACTTCAACGAAGTTCAGAGAACTTCAACGAAGTTCAGAGAACTTCAACGAAGTTCAGAGAACTTCAACGAAGTTCAGAGAACTTCAACGAAGTTCAGAGAACTTCAACGAAGTTCAGAGAACTTCAACGAAGTTCAGAGAACTTCAACGAAGTTCAGAGAACTTCAACGAAGTTCAGAGAACTTCAACGAAGTTCAGAGAACTTCAACGAAGTTCAGAGAACTTCAACGAAGTTCAGAGAACTTCAACGAAGTTCAGAGAACTTCAACGAAGTTCAGAGAACTTCAACGAAGTTCAGAGAACTTCAACGAAGTTCAGAGAACTTCAACGAAGTTCAGAGAACTTCAACGAAGTTCAGAGAACTTCAACGAAGTTCAGAGAACTTCAACGAAGTTCAGAGAACTTCAACGAAGTTCAGAGAACTTCAACGAAGTTCAGAGAACTTCAACGAAGTTCAGAGAACTTCAACGAAGTTCAGAGAACTTCAACGAAGTTCAGAGAACTTCAACGAAGTTCAGAGAACTTCAACGAAGTTCAGAGAACTTCAACGAAGTTCAGAGAACTTCAACGAAGTTCAGAGTACTTCAACGAAGTTCAGAGTACTTCAACGAAGTTCAGAGTACTTCAACGAAGTTCAGAGTACTTCAACGAAGTTCAGAGAACTTCAACGAAGTTCAGAGAACTTCAACGAAGTTCAGAGAACTTCAACGAAGTTCAGAGAACTTCAACGAAGTTCAGAGAACTTCAACGAAGTTCAGAGAACTTCAACGAAGTTCAGAGAACTTCAACGAAGTTCAGAGAACTTCAACGAAGTTCAGAGAACTTCAACGAAGTTCAGAGAACTTCAACGAAGTTCAGAGAACTTCAACGAAGTTCAGAGAACTTCAATGAAGTTCAGAGAACTTCAACGAAGTTCAGAGAACTTCAACGAAGTTCAGAGAACTTCAACGAAGTTCAGAGAACTTCAACGAAGGTTATGGGTTGTAGGGCAGTACAATAAAGTTCAGGAGAACTGCGAGAACTTTAGAGACATTCCGATAACTTAAGGAAAAATACACGATCTCTCAAGGAATTCCGAGGAAGTATGGGATATTCCCAAAATTTCAGGAATGTTCCGAAAACAACATTTGAAAACTATAGATTTTAAGGGAAGTTCCGTGAACGTCAAGAACATTTTGAAAATTCTGGAAAATTACAGCAACTTCATTAAAGATCAAGGAAATTCAAGGCAATTCCATTAACTTCAGTAAATTTTCAGGGTTCTGAGAAATTCAGGTAAGTCTAGAGAATTTTAAAGAAGACTATAAGAAAAAATTCAGGGCAGTTCCATTAACTTCAGCAGAATTACAAAGAATGTCCATGGTTGTTAGAAAATTTGAATGAAATTTAGAATAGGGTTAACTACCTCATTTTTGGCCTATTAAGCACAACCCGCATTTAGTCTTTCTTAATCTAGCGCAGTTTAGCACCAAACGGAATGTTATTATTACTGATGGCTTCCAAATTTATTTACCTTTCTGTACGTACCGTAAGATTTGATAAAAAGGAACCAATCTTTGAGATATTGTCAAAAGTCTAACACTGCTTCTTGACGCCAAACTCGGAGTACGGATTATAAACTCGGCCTAACGCATTGAAACGCCATTGAAACGCAAATGAATTCACTTCGGCCTATCGGATGAAGATAAAAATTGATTCGGTCGGAGCGCTTCTTTTGTTTTTGGGAATAATGGGCGCAAACCTTCATATCACGCGTTCTCATTGACTTCGTTCCGCAGCTTATTAGCTAAAGTATCGTACCAAACGCATAATTGACTTGGTAACTTTAAAATCATGGATATATTTGAAGTTTTCTGCACGATAGGCCCAAAATGGGCGATTAGGCCGAAATAGTCCTCTACCCTAGTTGAAGATGCTAATTTCAAATAACAAACTAAAGTGGTAATTTTTATACGGTAGATGAGGAGATGAAGTATAGAATTGATAGTTCCATTAGAGTAAGGCAGTGTGAAAATTGCATATAGAGAGTAGAAAGCAAGCAAGGACAACTTTAGGAAAGTACAAATCAGTTTGATCATCTTTTTTTTACCAAACGCACCCGTTGGAGAGGGATGGTGAGGGGTATTCCCTCCGCCGCGACTGGCAAAAAGAGATAATCACCGACACGCTCAAGTACCGACGATGTGTTTGAAACAGCTCTATCGATTTTTATCGCACTTAAGTTGTTATCTGAAGGAAAGCATACCCCTCACCGTCCCTCTCCAACGGGGGAGTTTGGTAAAGAGAGGTGATCAAACCGATTTGTACCTTCTTAAAGTTGTCCTTGCTCGCTTTCTACTCTCTATATGCAATTTTCGCACCGCCGTACTCTAACGAAACTATCAATTCTATGCTTTCATCTCCTCATCTATCGTATAAAATTACCACTTTAGTGTGTTATTTGAAATAAGTATCTTCAACTATGTAAATCGTTGACTTCACGCAGAAGTAATACTAAACATATAGTCAACGAACTTTAGAAGTTCAGAGAAGATTTCAGTATTTAAGGCAAGTACCATGCTTACAAAAAGGTACAATCATTTCGAAAGAACTTAACGGGAGTTGCATTCAGTTCGGGGAAACTTTTAAAATATGTTGAGGACTTAAGAATAGTCCAGTTTGCTTAGAGGAAATCTTTAAAATCTTAAAGAAGTCCACATAAATGCGAGAAATTCCAGTAAAATTTACGAAACTTTAAAGATCTTTAGGGAAGTTACGTGAACATTTGTAAAAAAAGTGCCGTTATCTTCAGATGGCTTTCCAAAAAAAATAGGATAGAGAACTACTTCGGCCTGATCGCCCATTTTGGGCCTATCGAGCAGAAAACATCAAATAAATCCATGATTTCAGAGTTAACAAGTCAATTATGGGTTTGGTACAATACTTTAGTTAATAAGCTACCGAACGAAGTCAATGAGAACACGTGATATGAAGGTTTGCACCCATAATTCTTCTTTTTATCTTCATCCGATAGGCCGAAGTGAATTCATTGGCGTTTCAATGGCGCTTCAATGCGTTAGGCCGAGTATAGAATCCGTAGGCCAAGTTTGACGTCAAGAAGCAGTGTTCGATTTTTGACAATATATCAACGATTGGTTTCTCTTTATCAAATCTTACGGTACGTACAGAAAGGTAAATAAATTTGGAAGCCATCAGTAATAATAACATTCCGTTTGGTCCTAAACTGTGCTAGATAAAGAAAGACTAAGTGCGGGTTGTGCTTAATAGGCCGGAAATGGGGTAGTTAACCCATGCACGGTAAATTTACTTTGATTAATTTTGCCAAACAATAAAAACAAAAAACCTAAGTACCAAAAATTGAGCGCTCCTAATATGTTGAAAATAAAGTTTGTATAAAAGCTCTGTGTAAATGCTACCTTATCTAAACTTTTAAAGTCGGTCACTTAAAGATTGACAAAAATAGAAAATCAAATAAAAAAAAACTAATAGTCTCAATATTAAATATTTCAAACATTAGAAATTAATTGAAACTGCATTGCAGTCAGATTTAAAATGCTATACAGGTGTCCAGATAATTAATGGGAGATTGTATTATTTTTTTTCGAATTGAGAAGTTTTTATCCGTTGAATGGTTTATTATGTGATTTTGAAGTCATTATAATCCAAAATATTTCAAAGTTCAATGTTTCGAAAGCTTTTGCAAAAGTAATTAAAGTTCAAAAAATACTGAAACTGCTTAAATGCCTCTCTAAGTTTCTAAATCAATCGTTTCATATCGAAGTACCCTGATCACTTTTCCATCAAACGGCTTTCTATCGATCTATGGTGCTATTTAATTCACTGAATCTTCTTCGGGCGCTATTTCACCTTTAACCTCATTCCGCAATCAAATTCTCGCCAAAAACAAGAAACTAACTAGCACACAGTTTCCCGCAATTGAGTAATATCATATCCCAATCAGCACGTTCGTCGCTTTCCCATTGAAGTCTCCGACGAAATCAGTCCCAAAAAGCATGCCACTTCTCACGCACCCGCTCTAATCCGCGAACAGATGAAAACAAAAATTGCAATCCCGCCCAAACAACTCACCCCTTGCCGTCGGGAGCTCGCTCGTGGACGATTCTGCTGGCACAGAGCTGCGGATTCGGAGCCTCCAGCACTCTTCCGTTGGGGAACTGGGCCATCGAGAGGCCCACCAAGGCGGCGAACACGACCAATCGCTTCATTTTGTGTTTTGATTGGTTCAACTTTGGTTTAATCACTCAGTCGCACTGCAAAGCACCGGATCGGATCGATGAAATGAAAGAAAATCGTTAGCACTCTGTCGTTTCCCACAGCACAAGCAAACAAAAAAACAAAAACAAGAATTATTGCACAGTCAAACAATCACATGAAACTCTTGCAAAGCTTGATCACGATCAACCGCAGTTTTATCTTTTAAACGATAGGAAACAATTTCACTTCGGTTGAAAGCACCAAACAAACAAACAAACATGTATTTGGAAACAACTTGAAACACCGTGTCGGCATGGTACCGTACCTCCTACTGTTGTTGGTCGCACACGTCTGTATTATCGAGACTGGGCAAAAAACCCGATGCTACACCTTTATTTATAGAGGAGAAGCACGGCCGGGATGCGGTACACGGTGGAGATGCAAGAAGGCCCCCAGACAATAGCGATGTTGCGCGACGGCTTGAATCAGCCGTATGTTGCGCGATTGTCCCATACCGGTCGACTTGTGTACCGTGTAGTGTAGCTTCTGGTGAGAAGAGAAACAATTTGACTTATGTTTATCATTGCTATATCCGCATTTTCTAATCTACCATCTAATGAACCAAAACTTGAACCAAGGAAACGAAACAAACTTGAAATACCATCAGAACGATCTAATCTTTTTGCAGCTATCAGTTTACAGTTAGTGGAATTTCTATTCAGATATAGAATAGTTTGAAATATACCAGTGAAACGCTACACTAGGCTTTCGAAAGCTAATGAGATTTAAAAAAAAAACAATTTTTCGTTAAACCGAAGACAACAAATCAAGAAGACTGGCAACTCTTCCATTTTCGCATACAAATGCTATGAGACAGGTACAATCGCGTCATCTGCTGCTCAAAGGTAAATGCTTCGAACGAATTTGATAGCAAAGATTGCATCCTCAGAAGAAGGGTTTGTGTATTTGCTCATTTTTCTATGCGTTGCTTCCACCTTCACTCAAGTGCAACGCTATCCGAACGACTTTGGGGGAAGTACCCTTGCTCTAAGCCGGTCCTCTTACTTGGACGCCATTTTGGTTTGTTCAAGTTTTTGTAAGGATCGATTAAAAGAAATGCGTCAAGTTTAAGTCGACCAAATTTTGACCGAACACCCTTTATACAGTTTGGAATTTTGAACCCTTGGCGTAGAAGAGCATGGATTGTGTCATTAACTTAAATTTTATGTCATGAGTCGTAAACGCCTTCTTCCACAACGTTATATTATTAACAAATGCTCCTTTATTGTTTGCATTATAAAAAGGCTACGGAAAACATAAATTTACCTACATAAGAAGATTACAGATCCAACGCCGAGAACTCAGCCACCTCGAATACGTCCGACACAACGCCGGTCATGAAGTCGGTAAACATTCGCAAGGGAGTGCCGTGAGAACACCTTTTGAACCGCACCCAGTCCAGCTTATAGCTTGAAGGCATTTTGTCCACCAGTTCCTGGACCAGCATTGGGTTATTCAAGTGATCCGCCAACCCAGCTGCCTCCAAATGATCGCACAATTGCTTTACAATAATGCCGAAGTGGAGAGAGATTCCCAACTTTTCGGCTTTAGAAACGGGGGCTCTTTCAACCTTCATAAGAAGCGCTTTCAAAAGTTTCTCCGGTTTTCCAAACAAATTTCGGAGATCGCTTATCACTTTCGGAACTGACTCCGGTAAGATCAATCGGCTTCTGACGGCCTCGAGGGCCTCTCCTTGCAGGCAGTCCTGGAGTCTCTTTAGGTTGTCCAGGTTTGTAAACCCGCAAGCTTTGGTCGTGTTTTCAAACCTGCTGATAAACAACGGCCAAATCTCGGACTCACCCTTGAAGATCGGAAGCTGCTTCGACATTACTGGGCGTGCAGCAAATTGGTCCTGCGTTAACCACTGCCCCGGCCCGTGTGGCCTTTGTTCCCTCTGTCTCGGCAGACATGGCCTCGTTATCTTCCTCGACACTGCTTTCTTTTTCCAACAAAGCTCTCAATCTCTCAATCGTCGACAACTTCTTCTTGGCCGGTGTCCTAACTTCCCTCATCACTGGTATCTTCTGATACGCTCCTCGGCGATCATCTTTCTCCATCCACTCTTGCAGCCAATTCTTCACTTTGTCCTCCGTTGGGAGCTCCGATGGCTTATCTTCTTCGAAGTCACCACCCACAGCACCATCCTTGTCTGTTGGAGTAAATCGGTAACGCAGTGTGCTGATCACCTCCTTGGAGACCGAACGTCACCCCTAGCAACCTAAGTTTTCTTAAATAAACAACGGTGAAAAACTTTTCATTCCTGTTCAAGACTCCACTCAAGCTAGTCGTTAAATAAAATCCATTCTACTTTTAAACTTTGCTGTTCCGGTTCTTTCTAACCATCAAGAGGTTATGGGCGACTCACGCAAGGATTTGGTCCACGGGATCCCGCAGTTCTCGGGCACCGGTTTCGACAATTGGCAATTTCGAGTGGAGAAGTATCTGAAGTCCGTGAAGCTGTTGGATATCATCAAGAAGGATCCTCCGATGGAAGCAGCCGAGCTCACGAAGTTCCAGGAAGATGACGGTAAGGCGGCGTTCCTGCTGACGTCATTTGTTCATGACGACTTGCTGCATTTGGTGCGGGACAAGGAGACGTCCAAGGAGATGTGGATGAGCCTTGAATCCGCCTACGCCAAGAAGTCCGTCTCGTCGCAGACATTCGTCAGGAAGCAACTTGCGAAGCTACGAATGATGGAAGGTTCGTCTGTGAAAGATCACCTGAAAACCTTCGAAGAGCTGATCCGACAACTGAAGCTGGCCGGAGCGAAGCTTGAAGAGAACGATATTGTGTCCCAGCTGTTTGCTACCCTTCCCGAGTCGTTCGATCCGTTGGTTACGGCACTGGAAAATCTAGGTGAGGAAAACCTAAAACTGGATGTTGTTCACGAGTGCCTTCTTGCCGAGGAGCTCAAGAAAACCGACCGGGCAGCGGATTCCTGCCAAGAGAAACCTGCAGCATTCCAAGGATCGAAGCAGAAGCCTGGTAAGTTCACCGGAAAGTGTAACCGTTGCCAGAAGATGGGGCACAAGGCCAAGGACTGTCGTGTGAAGTTGAAGACAGATGGGCGCGCTGAAGCTAACGCTGCTGCTGGAGGTAAGGCGGTGGCTTTTATGACCGGGAGATGCTCCCAAACAAAGGACGAGGGAGCAGTTTCCTTTAAGCTGGATTCCGGAGCCGCGGACCACCTTGTGAATGTGAAGCACTGTTTCGCCGACCTCACGAAGCTGAAGCACCCTGTCGTCATAAACGTGGCGAAGGATGATCAATCCCTGATTTCCCGGCACAGTGGCACGATCAACGGCGTCAACAAGGAAGGTAACTATATCAGCTTGAAGAACGTCCTCTTCGTACCAGATCTTCGAGCGAACTTGCTATCTGTGAAGAAGATGGCAAAAGCGGATCTTGATGTCACATTCACGAAAAAGGAAGCGATCATGAAGCAAGGTCGTGACCTGATTGCGAGATGTCCCATGCGGGGCGATTTTTACGAGCTCGATCTCCGTGTCGATACGGTGGCGGCCAACATGTGTGGAGCTGTGACTGGTAACCTGTGGCATCGTCGACTGGCTCATTTGGGGAGCAAGAGTTTGCAGACACTCGCGAAGCATGGCATGGTAACAGGTATTCCCGAGAAACCAGATAAATTGGATTTTTGTGATGTTTGTGTTCTCGGAAAGCAGTGCCGAGAACCATTCACGGGTACTAGAGTCCGTGCTACAAGACCTCTAGAACGAGTGCACTCCGATGTGTGCGGTCCAATTACACCAGCGGCTTGGGATGATTCTCGGTACTTCGTCACCTTTATTGATGATTACACGCACTTTGCAGTAGTATATCCCATCAAGAAGAAGTCCTAGGTGTTCCAGAAGTTTCGAGAGTACGAGGCCATGGCGAGTGCCGCTCTGGGACATTCGATTTCGAAGCTGACTGTCGACCAAGGGCGCGAGTATTGCTCCAATGACCAGCGTGATTGGTACGTTTCCAAGGGGATCCAAGTCGAGCCAACCGCAGCGTACACACCACAGCAGAATGGAGTGTCCGAACGGTTCAATCGGACAATCGTCGAAAAGGTGCGTGTGATGCTGATTGAAGCCCAAACTCCGAAGAATCTGTGGAATGAAGCGGTTCTAGCGGCGGTATACCTGACGAACAGAAGTCCAACCACCGCGGTATCTGATTGGAAGACTCCTGCGGAAATGTGGACTGGTCACAAGCCGGACGTTAGTAAACTACGTGTGTTCGGCTGTAAAGCATTTGCTTGGGTGTCCACGGCACAGAGGAAGAAACTGGATCCGAAAAGCAAGCCTGCTGTGATGATCGGCTATGCGCCGAACGCCTACCGCCTGTGGAACAAAGAGAAGAAGCAGTTATTCCTAGCCAAAGATGTCAAGTTCAACGAAAACAGTTTTCCGTTTGCCACCCAGATCCGTGACGAAACTCCTTTGGTTGTTGCTCCGTACGAGTTCGAGGATCAAAATGAGGAAGACGTGCAAACCCCTGAACAGTCCGTTCAACCCGATGAGCCGCTGGTGGCTCAACATGACGACATCCTGACTGATGATGAAGAAGGCGAGGTTGAAGACGACGGTGTTGAAGAAACCGGAGCGCTCCCTTCGCAACTAGACCGTGGTTCAAACCTCGAAATGGAAACCCCGAGGCGCAGCGAACGGGAGCGCAGACTCCCCGGTAAGTTGAAAGAATTTCTGGTTGGAAAAATTTTCACTGCCGCGCAATCCCATTCTGCAGATGTTCCCCATAACGTTTCCGATGTACTATTTGACGGTTCCGTTGGACGAGATGAGGCCGAGCGTTCGATCTTCGATGTCCCGGAGGCGTACAAGGAGATCGCTGGACGAGCCGACGAAGCTCTTTGGCAGCAAGCGGTCCGTGAGGAACTGCAGTCGCTAGCGGACAACCATGCTTGGCGATTGGTGAGATGCCCTGCTGGTGTGGTTCCGCTCAAATCGAAATGGGTCTTCCGAATCAAGCCGGACGAGCATGGCGAACCGATCCGTTACAAGGCGCGCTTGGTGGCGAAGGGATTCCAACAGAAGCCCGGAGTCGACTACAACGAAACATATTCCCTCGTAGCAAAGTTAGCCACGATACGAACCGTTCTTGCTGTAGCAACCCACCGAAGGATGCACGTTCACCAACTCGATGTGAAGACCGCATTCCTCTACGGTGAGCTTGAAGAAGACGTCTACATGGCCATACCCGAAGGAGTTGCAGCACCGCCGAACTTCGTTTGCAAGCTGGATCGAACAAGCTAAACGACCTTCTACTGGATTTCGGCTTTACCCGTTCCCGGCATGATTACTGTCTATATACCAGGATCGACGATCGAGGGGGGATATACATAATCATCTACGTGGACTATTTGCTCATTGCTGGCGATCGACTGGACCTGGTGAAGGAGATCAAGCGTGCTCTTTCCAAGAAGCTCCAGATGACGGATTGCGGCGTGGTTAATCATTTCCTTGGAATGAAGATCCGATACGACCGCGCCACCGGATGCATGTACCTGGCGCAAGAAGCTGCTGTGGACCGTGTGCTGACGAAGTTCGGCATGCAAGACTGTAACCATGTCAAACCCCCAATGAAGAAAGGCTGTTTCCTGCCACCACAAGCTGCGAATCCTGTGTCGCATCCATACCGTCAATTGCTGGGCAGCCTGATGTATACGATGCTGTGTGTTCGACCGGACATATGCTACGCTGTTGGATACCTAGGGCGCTTCCAAGTTCAACCTGATGAGGCCCACTGGCAAGCCCTGAAGAGAGTGGTCCGTTACGTGAAGGGAACGAAGAACTTGAAGCTCCAGTACAAGCAAAACGACGACGCCGAGGCACTTGTCGGGTACGCAGACGCTGACTGGGCATCGGATGCTGAGGTTAGGAAATCCGTTAGTGGCTTCGTCTTTAAGGTCTTTGGGAACACCGTGTCTTGGGCAAGCCGCAAGCAACAAACCGTTGCACTGTCGTCGTGTGAAGCCGAGTATGCAGCTTTAAGTGCCGCGGCCTCCGAAGGGCTGTGGCTGCACGGAATCCTTGAATACCTGAAGCAAGTTCGACCGGACACGGCATTCAAGGTGTACGAAGACAACCGTGGGTGCATTGCAATGGCCACAAACACCGAAAGCAAGCGTGTCAAGCACATCGATGTAAAGCACCATTTTTTGCGCGACCATGTGGCACAAGGAAGACTTCAAATCGAAGCAATTGATACAGCAAACCAAATAGCGGACACGTTCACCAAGCCCCTGGAACCTGGACGTTTCCGCGAACTGAGGACCCTCCTAGGACTAACCGATTCAGGGGGGGTGTTGGAGTAAATCGGTAACGCAGTGTGCTGATCACCTCCTTGGAGACCGAACGTCACCCCTAGCAACCTAAGTTTTCTTAAATAAACAACGGTGAAAAACTTTTCATTCCTGTTCAAGACTCCACTCAAGCTAGTCGTTAAATAAAATCCATTCTACTTTTAAACTTTGCTGTTCCGGTTCTTTCTAACCATCAAGATTGTCGGTCCACTGTCGCTTTCGGGAACGACGCTATATATGCTTTCGGTGGCGACATTAAATAAATGTATCACCAATTCAAGATGAGGAAGGAGGACAAGAATGCGCAACGGTTCATTTTTCGAGACGATCCGGCAGCTCCAGATCCACAGGTCTACATAATGCATGTTGCGACTTTCGGGGCAACCTGTTCGCCGTGCTCCGCACAGTTTATCAAAAATATGAATACTAGTGAATTTGCCAGCCAATACCCAAAAGCAGCAGCTGCAATTACGGACCGGCATTACGTAGACGACTCGACGACAGCGCAGATACTATTGCGGAAGCGGTCAACCTGGCCAAGGCGGTGAAGTATGTTCACTCACGAGGTGGGTTCCATATCAGGAATTGGGTGAGTAACTCGGAAGAATTCATACGGGAGATGGGAGAAGAAATTGGCAATCCTAATGTCCACTTCAAAGACAAGAGTACCATCTCCGAAAGAGTCTTGGGGACAACCTGGGCCACGAAAGGGGATGCCTTTTTGCGCACAGTTCCTCCAAAAATAGCTGAAGACGATCATCCTACGAAACGAAGTGTTCTCAGCCACATTATGTCTATGTACGACCGATTGGTTTATTGTCGCCATTCACCGTGCAGGGCAAAATACTGGTGCAGGATTTGTGGAGAACCCGTTGCGAGGGGGACGAACGGATAGACGAAGCATTCACCGACGCTAGCGAGAAATTAATCGGTTGCGTGACTTATCTTCGGGCGGTGGTCAGAGGAGAAGTCCGATGTGCGCTGGTTATGAGTCGAACGAAAGTGGCGCCGCTTAAGCAGCTGACAATTCCACGGCTGGAGCTTCAAGCCGCTGCCATGGGAGCGAGACTGGCGAAGACGGTGCGCAGTAACCATAGTATCACGGTGTTAAAGCAGTTTTTTTCTGGACCGATTCTCAAACGGTCCTGTCGTGGATTCGTTCCGGTCAACGTCGGTACAAACCATTCGTAGGATTCCGCATTGGGGAGATTTTGGACCTCACCAGAATGGCGGATTGGCAGTGGGTGCCAACGAAGCACAATGTAAAAACAGGCTGACGAAGTGGAACCATAGAGGTAACTCTAAGACCACTGGGTCCCGAAGAAAAACATTATTATCTTTGGCTCACTCAGTACCAGAACAACGGTCCCAAGCAGTCCCAAGCTATTTCACTCACCCCTGCATGTTCTGCATGAATCCACACACCCCTGATGTTATCTGTCAAACTTTCATAGCGAATCAAAACAAACATAGTGTAGTAATAGAATTTCAACTAAAATAGGGTGCGTTAATCGTTTGCTTGGGACCAATAGGCTACTAAAGTGGTGAGCCAATTTAAAATCGTTAGTTTCGTATTGATTGTTGGTATTACCCCAAGCAACCTAAAGTTCGGATTTTACTTGAGAAACGAACTCAAAAGTTCACATCTGGTTCAAATTTAGTTCCGTGGAACTTTCTTGCTGATTAACAAAGCACTACACGTACAAACAGAACTTAATGCTCTTTTAAGTACCGCCAATATTTATTGGAACCTTGAAAGTTCAACAGAAGTTTCTTGTTTCCGTTCATTTGAACTGTGAAGTTCACAAAAAGTGAATAAAGAACTTGTTTCGAACCTCTAACACAAAGTTCAATCTTAGTACTAACCGTACTTTTAAGCAGCGCGTAAGTTCAAAATTAATCTATGTTGAACTTCTTTTAGACTTTAAAGTACACGTAAAGTTCTAGATAAGTTCGAAGGAAGTTCGATTTGAACCTAGACTTGAACTTGTAAGCAACTTTAGAAATGTCAATTTCTAGCAGCTTTTTTCGTCACGGATCACTGTTTGCGTTTGGCCAGAATAAAATGTGTCCACTTTTTGATTTCCGCAGCCAATGTTTCTACTACGGCGAATGGCATTTCTGTAAGTAAAAAATATATTATATTTTAATAAATTGCATTGAGGTTTGCGTTCCACTACCATACCTTGATGATTTTCTGAATAAAACAAGTCTCAAAACAGGTAAATTTACTTCAATTAAGTTAAATTGTTTCGTACTTTTCGAGGTTACTGAAAACTTCTGCGGAAAACAAAAAAGCTGTCAAATGTCAAACGGTGCAAGTTCACAATAAGTTCCGTATGAACTTTTAAGCAACTTTCAAGTTCAGATACCCAAGTAGCACAATTCTGTCCCAAAAAGTTGCAGTAACTTGTTTATAACTGAAATAAGTCGTATATAAGCTTACAAAACCAATTTATAACAAGGATGCTACTAGGGTAAGGTTCTACACGAGCTAATCAGAGACTTTGAAGTTCAAAAATAGTTCTTACGGAACTTGAAAGTAGATTTGGCTACTCTTTTTTTTTCCTTCGATTTGTTTTCCGTCGATCTTGTTTTCCGTGCTGAGTACCAATGCTACCGACGCCAGGGAGGCAGCTCCCACACCTCGACCCTACCTATCGACCCATCAACTCATGAACCGGGGACCGACGGCTTTACTTCCCTTCCGAAGGAAGACGTGATCAGAAATGTTATGCCTCAGAACATCCCGGCGGCACCGACTGGGATTGAACCCAGGTCTGCTGGGGTGAGAGGCAATCACGCTTACCACCGGAGCCGCTAATTTGGCTACTCTGAAAACCATTTTTTATGAATGAAATCAACACATCGAGTAAAATCATATGATATTCCACTTCGTTCACATAGAGCAGTGGTATGTATCTCGGTTTCAAAAAGGAGGACTCGAGTTCGAGACTTGCGGAAGTAATCAAAAAACATGTAATTTAAATTAAATATTTGACCATATTTCAAATATTTATCTTTTGACGACGCAGCAGCTCATAATAAATTAAAAGGGAACGTGGTAAGCAGCAAAATAATAGATATAGGGGAATTTACGTATTCTCGGCAACCTAAGCAGCGACCTTCTTTCCATAGCCTTTTTCTCTATGGAACGCACACATATGCAGTATTGGTTTGTTTACAATCTTTTGCTGCCAACTGCTCTAACAATTTTAGTCGAAAGAATTGTCAAAAACTGTTTTGAAACGCTTTTATAAAGCTCCAATCTTCTCTAGTGAGAGCGAGTATTGTCGGCAACCAGTTTTTCTTCGGCAACCGTTCCATCTGAACTGCATGTAAATCTGCTGTTCTATTATCGGCAACTCGAAATCAGCTACAATTTGTAGTGCGTGTGTTTCATTTCAAGAAAACCCTGCTGGATTGCTTTTTCTCAGTGGTAAAAATATAGTCAAATTGAAGCTGAAAGCATAAAGAATCGTTTGCATGCATTCAGCGAAGTGTTTTCGTAAGAAAATCTAGTGAAAATAGTGTTTCAATTTGGGTTGCCGAAAATAGTCTGTCATGCCGAAGCCGTCATTTCCCCTATTTGTTTTCTATTTTGGTTTGTTGATTTCATTCAAATTTTCTTTTTGGGCTGAATAGCATTCCCTCCAACGGTTAAACGAACCTTTTGTGAACTTTCAAGTTCTTTTTAATAGTTAAACAGCATTCTGTTAGAAGCTTAAACATCGAATGTGAACTTGGAAGTTCGGTTAATTACTAAAAAAGTAAGCTGAATAGAATTCTCTTCACAATCCTTCGATTAGCTGATAAAGCCAAAATAGGGCTTTTATCCGAACTTTTGGTTGCTTGGGACCTGTTCAACGACGTTGCTGTCCCAGAGCCTCTGGTCGATGTTAGGCGGATCTCAAAGTGGAACGTTCTGGTTAGAACGATGGCATTCGTTTTCAGATTTGTCCTGAACTGCAGAAGGAAGGTGAAAGTTCCAATTGAAACTCTATAGCCGACCGTGGTACAGGCGAAAATGTTGCTTCCAGTCCCGTTCTCCACGGTGCGCGTACCACTGAAGCAGGAAGAATTTCGAGGATCAGAACGCTTTCTTATCAAGATCGTCCAGGCGGAGGCTTACGGAGATGAGCTGAAAGTTCTTATATAAAATCATGACAGACCATCGGAACAGTGGTACCCTCTAGAAAAGTCCAGTCCCCTCTACAATCTGGAACCGATGCTAGATACTGATGGAGTTATTCGGATAGAAGGTCACATCGAGGCTGTAAAAGAGTTACCTTTTGACTTGTGCTTTCCCGTCATCATGCCGAGGGACCATGAAGTTACGAGAAAAATAATCCAGCATTTCCACGAACGCTATGGGCACGGGTTTCGAGAGACAGTGAAGAACGAACTACGGCTGCAGTACTTCATCCTGAACATCAACGCAGCAGTAAGGAAAGTGGCGAGCAACTGTTCGTGGTGCAAAACTTACCGGAATCAACCGAAGACTCCAAGAATGGCACCCCTACCGCTGGAAAGACTCTACCCATACCAGCGTCCCTTTTGCTACACCGGGATGGATTATTTTGGGCCTGTAGCAGTGTCATCAGTACATCTTGAAGCCACCCACGATTTGACAGCAGCGTTATGTTTGACGGCAATTCGGAGATTTGTGGGTCGCCGAGGAACACCACTTGAGTTCTGGTCGGACAAAGAAACCAACCTGATAGCTGCTGGGTAGGAGATTATGGAGAAGGTTCGGGCAAGTTCCCACATGGGGGGCTCGTGGGAGCGTCTTGCACGGACGGAAAAAGAAAGCACTGGGGGTCATTCTCGATGGGAAGAAGCTCACAGACGAGATTCTCCACACGTCGATCGTCGAAGCCGAAGACATGGTGAATTCTCGCCCATTGGTGTACGTAGCCGAAGAATCTTCAAACGCAATCAGCCCTAACCACTTCTTGCGAGGTGTGTTTCCGAATGAGTCGCTTCCGGTCCCTCCACCCCCTCACTCAGCAGAAGCCCTTCGCAACGCCTACTACCGCTCCCAAGAACTGGCTGAACAACTGTGGCAACGGTGGATAAAGGAGTACTTGCCAATGATCAGCGAAACGAAGCCACTGAAGACGGGAGACCTGATCTACGTGGTAGACGGTAAAAACCGGAAGCTATGGGTACGTGGAGTCGTGGTTGAGCCAATAGTGTCCAATGACGGCAGGATTAGAGAGGCTTGGGTGCGAACCAACAGCGGAGTTTTCCGACGGCCAACAGCTAAGCTTGCGGTGTTGGAGATCGACGATGGTAACGCTAGACCGGACCAGTATTAAGGGCCGGGAATATGTTGGAAACAGCACCGCTGGGCACACTGGCTGCCCCTGTTGGAGATCAAGTTGACAACTGCAATGTCAAAATGGGGAGAATCGGAAATAAACAAGAACTGGTAGCTGGTAGGCAGAAAAAGTAGCAAGAGGTCAACTAGTGAAAGTCGTGTACTCCTCTTTACTAATATTATAAAATCAGCTCTGAGCAAGTTTCTGTTGCAGGAGGAACAACTTATCGTATGTAAGGTAAACAAACAAAAATGAATTTATCCAAATAAAATTATATTTGTAGCTTTGATCTACTTACACCGGAGTTGATTAAAATAGGTTTTTTTCGTAATCCGAACAAAATCATCGATTTTTTTTTTTTTTTTCATGCCACAATAATGTTTTACCCATTGCAACTTTTGAACGAATGGTCCAAATGAGACCACCAATACTGTGAGTGTCCAAAATTTACTTACCAATTTACCAAAAAATGAGCGCAATAGAATCATCAAGTTGCCATAAGGCATGGAATGAGACTATTGCATGGCTGGGTAGTCAAAGTCTTCCATTCGTTAGTCATTTCAGGTGGATTAGAACAGGTTTAGGTGGGCGTTGGCCAGATTTGGATTTTTCAGATGTAATCCTGGATAGGACCCTGTCATTGAACGTCGCGTGAAAGTGGAACTTAATGAAGGCCTAAGTACTTTTTCGTAGTTTTTAGTTTTCGGATTTGAAAGATCGTCGGTTACAGTGGCCTGCTTACTGAGCAGAAAAACGCGGTTCCAGGTCCTTACATATCAAAGAGATTTATGGTAAAATCGCTTGTGTATCGTGTATTTTGCGAAACTCGTTGTTGTCGTTGGTTCCGGGTTTGAATGGATACAAAAATTTGAGCAACGGTATTATGTGATATGAGGGGCTCGGTGGCATTAGAGCAACCGTTTTTGCTTACTGAGCAGAACATCATGAGTCTAATCTCAGGCCCATCCACATTCAAGATTCGTCAATTGTTTTATTTGTTAATATGACTACATGGTAATAACAGCAACTCGGTGATTAAAAAGGTGCTCGTCTGCCTAGTGGCAAACGTTTTTGCTTACTGAGCAGAAGACCGTTATATGATCGTTAAGACATCAATTCAGCTTATCGTTTACCAAAACGAACCCTGCTGCAAACCCAACCCTCTTATCCAACATCCCAGTGATTCCTCGTGGAAGTGCAGAGGTGTCCTCGGCTTCCATCAAAGCGAGTGTCACGTCAACACATTCCTACCCCTTCCTTTCTTGACCTGTGTTCGGGCGCGGCCGGCGCTGGTATTGCCTAGTTTGAGATCACCAGTTTTTACACATTGAGGATGATCCCTAGCATCGTCTATTGGTTCTCTGTGTAATTACAGCTGATCTGGCAGTAACAGAGTAGCAACCGTGGGCGGTCAATCAAGCTCAAGCTCAAGCTCAAGCTCATACTAGAAGCAATCAAAATCAAAATTTCTCATTCTCATACATGAATGAATTTTGATGGACTGCAAAGCATTTTTAAATCAAAGTGTTATTCTTGTAGTTAGATACACTCCCTATCAAATTCTCTAAAGCTTGGGCTATCATGTTTAAAATGAAATTGCGATCCCTCAGCGTAGAAGTGCCTGGATTACGTCATGTGTGCTTTGTTTCTCACTATCTTCTCTTCAAATAAAATCTAATAAGAGAAATCTCAAAATATTTTAACTTCTGAAATCAAAACAAATTTCCTAGTCCGTGATCTTGAAAGTTAAAGTTGATTGTTGCCCACAATGCTTCGTCATCACAGATGATATGACAGAACATGGATGATCCATTATGGATCTTCAGCAAAGCTGGAATAGGTTACCTTAATTGTTTATTGCTGGCGATCGGAGATCAATAGCAATCGAATCGCAGACGATGTTGACCTCGTCGTTATATTCCACATAGCCACGGGAAGATTCTAGAAATTCCTTCCTAATCAATATTCGACGCATTCGTCACGCAATAACTCACTGCGTGCAGTTCAGGGATAGCAAAAACCGTCAAATAATCTCACCATTTCATATGACGCAAAAGGACGAGTACTCTACAATTACCCATCGCGTGGATGGGACCTAGAATGCATCTCCACCAATGAATACTAATTCCGATCAGTTCTTCGTACTATTACATCCGCCAAACGCACGTGCCCGCCGAGCTTATTCGTTGCATCAAATTTGCATAAGAAGACCAACTAATGCGACCTTCCCGCGAGGACGATGACCAGCCGTTTTGTTGATTTGGAGCGCATCGATGTCATCGCGTGCCAAAGCAGACGAACGGCAGTCATCTCCCCTTGACAGGTGCTCTCTATGTTACATTTTAGAGCATCGAGCGCGTGCTGTTACGTTATCGGGGTGGCATCCGTTTCGGAATTCAAATTGTCCAATGACATCGTTCGGCGTATGACCATATAACGATAAATTTTGCATACCATTTTGGAGCCCAGCCCAGAGGTTGAACCATTCGTCCGTCCGTTCGTGTTTGGCTGTGAGGAGGATTAAAATGTCCTAGGTATTGTTATATAAAGCGGCGGTACGATCCAATCCAGTCGGCCAACCATGTGAGGTAGCATGGAAATAATGGGCAACGTGCGTGCTTGCCAGTCTGCCACTGGCAGATTATCAATTCGAGCGATGCGTCTCCTTATCACCATACTCCGGTTGTTGTGGGGAGTCGGCTTGTGTCACCATTGAAACAGAAAACAGGTCTGCTCAATTTATTCGATCTAATTTCGGCTATCGGTGTCATCGGGAGTTGGAATTTTACTTGAGGAAATGAGAAATGAGGAAATCGAAAGCAAAAACCAGTATTAGGCGTTTTTTTCGTTTGATGCGATCGCTAGATATTGTGGGTAATGAATATTTTCTACGATACCTGATGGATGAAATAGAGCTGAGAATAGATCTTTCCCCAGCATATCTATGTTATTAGCCCACAGGCATTTGTTTTTCAATTAATTACGTTGACTTCACCAAGGAATTCTGTTGAGTGAAACATTTAGAAACCAAATTTCCATCATCAAAACGATGTTTTTTTTTTGGAGCCAGAATTTTAACTTTCTTCTGATTGTCTCCCGAAAGCGAATGAGAAGGGGCTTTAATTTACATAACCAAATAAACCTGCCCCAATGAAAGAGAATGTGAGCCTCTCTGCCTCTACGCGTGATCGTGACCTTAATCTTCTCGCTGTCACTGCTGTGTCGACCGTTGTCATACAAACGAACCAACATCCGGTTTCTAATTACGTCCCATCGGCTCAGAAGATTCTTAACTACAAAACGCGCCAGCATGCATACAAAAGAGAGTATAGATGCGCCGACTAATCACGATTTGTGGGACTATTCTCTTTTCGCCCCCTACTTCAGGTTCAACCTGTGCATCACGAATCGTCATGAATGATGCATCAAGCACGGTCGCGACAAATTGTTTTGTCAACCGCCTTTTCCTACTAATCCTCCTCCTCCTCCTCCTCCATGGTCCGGAGTAGCGATGCACCTTCCAGCCTAATCGCCACGGAGCAATCTTGTGCACATATTGTAGGCCACGAACGGACCCGACAATCTGGCATGATCTTGATGATGGACGCATTCATCGCTTCGATTGAGACCTTACAAACCTCTGTCAGATCGTTAGAATGGAGCAACGAAATCGTGGCCACCTTCAACTTGAACACGACCTAGCTAATCTCCCATGAGCGATGACTTCAGAGTCTAAGAGGTTAGGTCAGTTACCCATCTAGGCCATCTAGCTCGTCTGAGCGACACTTTCCATCGTTTCCATAATTTACGAGTTGACATTCCAAAACGAAATGAAGCAATTTACCCCTATAGCTTTCTTAACCAGAGGAAATAAATATGGATACTGTCGCAATCTGTTTCGGGTTGGGCCATATTTTATTGCACAATATGCCATTCCAACCAGACCGGACACCCGAAAAATGTGTACAAGATAATCGAATCGATCCGACCGGTGCCACCGGCCGGGGCAACAACGAGCGCGCAAAATTATGTCTTTCCAGCAATTTATTATTTGCCTTTAAAAGTGGCACCATCACGAATGTGGTAATCGCGTACGCAGCGAAGATGATGCCCAGAAGTGTGTTGCCGGATCACACCCTCGAATATATCGTAAGGTGCCTATACCTAAATGCTGTGAGATGTTCGCATTTTCTCCGGCCTCTGTGTGCAAACTTGTGATCGAGCAGTTGTTCCGTCGATCGGAAGACGAATGATTAATAAAACAAATCTTTGACATCTTCGACGTAACGCAGCGAAGCGGACATCTCCACGACCCAGCCAATGCCGTCGTTAGCCAAACAATCTGACAATGTAACGGCAATGACAAACACGGTATAATATGTACACTCAATATGACTGGCGGATTCCTTTGCCTCCCACTCGAGAGATGCAAAACTGTTGCCAATACTGGACCGGAACGTGTCTGAATGAAGGAGAAAGTTGACACAAATATTTATGAAGTTTCGCAAATATTAAACGACCTGGATGGTTGTGTGAAGTAATGCGAGGATGGATTTGACAATTTGATAAATCCATGTGCAAGTATCAATCTCTTAGCTATGATAAATTGAATACTTTACATTAGATGGTTGCAAACTTCAAGTTATTTCTTGGATCATATTAAAACTTGAATGCGCATATGTCTAATAAGAAATTCCGGAGACCGAACCAGCGTTCGGCTGAAAGTCTCTTTAATAAAGATAACTAACTAACTAATGAAAAATCTTAATTTATCCATAGATCTTAAATTCCCTTCATTTTAATTTAGCCTTAGTCCGCATTTATTACCGAATGTTTTTTTTTTTTTTTTTCAGTCCGCATCGTGCTCTCTTGCCGTGCGGATCTATTTGCTTTTTGCTGAAGGAAGTGTTACTACTACCTAAAGCTACAACAAATTTAAACAGCACTTTTCAGTGCTCAACCTGTAAAAACTTTCTACCTTGTTCAACTCTTATTCCTCTTCGATCCTTGTTTGGACCCTACCCGAGGTAATCCTTCTTGGATATCGATTTGGAAAATTCCTCTTCGATCCTTCAGATTCTTATAGTAATCTGCTTGGAAATCGATTTGGATAAAAATTTACTGCCGCCATGGCGCCTAAACGCAAAAGAAAGGGGCAAACTCTTGACCCCCCTTCTGATGAAATTAATTTGAGTAATCAATTTGATTTGCTCACGGATGATGAGAATGATCCATCATCCAAGAAAAATTCAAGTAAACTTTCCCGGCTTAATGCCAAGAAGGAAAAGATTCCCCCTATTGTGATAACCACTACCGATTTCCATGCTCTTCGCATGGAACTTTTGAATTTCGTGAAAGTTAAGTTTTCACTACAAATTGGACGTCGGGGTGAATGCCGTGTATTGGCTGAAACCTTGGACGGATTTAAATGTCTTCTCAAGTATCTTACTGAGAAGAAGCACAAATTTTTTACTTACGACACCAAAACTGAACGTGTGTTCAAGGTTGTCATGAAAGGACTGCCCAGTGGTGAATCCCTGGATCAGATCAAAGATGAACTGGCAAAATTACTTGGAGTTGTGCCACTCCAAGTAATCAAAATGAAAATGAAATCCCGTCCTGGCGATTCGCGCAACGGGATTTCTAATGATTTTTATTTAGTTCACTTCAAGTCTAGTGAACTAAACAACCTTAAGGCCTTAGAAAAAGCTAGCCTTATGCTCCATGTCCGAGTGAAGTGGGAACACTTCAGGAAGACTGGAGGAAATTTCCAAAACCTCACCCAGTGCCGTAAGTGCCAGGGATGGGGTCACGGAACTAAAAATTGCTACATGCCAGCTAAATGCATGAATTGTGGTGATTCCTCTCACGCAAAGGACGACTGTCCTGTGAAGGAAGATCCTAAGAAATTTAAATGTTCAAATTGTGGTGAAAACCACAAATCCAATTTTTGGGAATGTAAGACTCGCAAAGCGATCCTACAATCTCGTTCTAACCGTCAGGTAGGAAACGCTCCACGTTTCCGACCAGGTACAAATTCCTCTGCTGTTAACAACGGTCAGCGAGGAACAAATTCTACATTCGTACCCGTAGGTACAAATATCTCCCCTGCTTCAAATGTTTCATCTGTACCTACTCCCCTCGCTGCTAACAATGTTCAGCGAGTTAATGGAGCTACCTATGCTGCTATTGCAGCGGGTAGAAATCAAAATACTAACCAACGTTCTAACGGAAATTTTGACAATTTTGACTTGGGAAGCATTACTGCCCCCAAAATGGAATTTTTACAGAATTCATTAATTGACATGATTTCTGATATGCTTAAATCTAACTCCATGTTTGATGCTATTCAAACTGGAGTAAAATTTGCAAATAATATTGTCATGACTTTAAAATTCAGTAATGGATTTTAAAGCATTAAATATTGTAAATTGGAATGCTCGATCTCTTAAAGATAATGAAGACGAGCTATTTAACTTTTTACGAGTTCATAACGTGCATATTGCCGTTATAACTGAAACGTTCCTTAAACCTGCCCATAAGGTTAAGAAGGACGCAAATTACTTGATTTATAGAAATGATCGTCTTGATGGACCCTGTGGTGGCGTTGCCATCATTATTCATAGACAAATCAAACATAAAATTCTTTCTTCTTTTGAAACCAAAGTTTTTGAAACTTTGGGAGTTTCTGTTGAAACAAAATTTGGACAACTTACGTTTATAGCTGCCTATTTGCCATTCCAATGCGTAGGCCAGCAAAAGAATTTTCTCAAGGGTGACCTCCAGAAACTTACCCGTCATAGGTCTAAATTCTTCATTATTGGTGATTTTAATGCAAAACACCGCTCATGGAATAATGCTCAAAGCAATTCCAATGGTAATATTCTGTTTGATGATTGTTCTGCAGGTTATTACACTATTCAATATCCAAACAGCCCAACATGCTTTTCTTCTGCAAGAAATCCCTCAACTATTGATTTGGTCTTAACTGATTCATGTCAACTTTGTAGCCAATTGGTTACCCATGCTGACTTCGGTTCTGATCACCTTCCAGTAACTTTTGAAATATCCCAAGAAATAATTTGTAATCCCAACAGCTCTACTTTCAATTACCATAGAGCTGATTGGGAGCAGTATCGAACATTTATGGAATATAACTTCGATCCAAACATTCATTTGCAAACCAAAGATGAAATTAATTACGCTCTTGAATCTCTGACTACTTCTATAGTTGAAGCAAGAGCTGCCTCAGTACCAAAATGCGAGGTTAAATTCGATTCAATTATAATAGACGATGATCTTCAGCTCTTAATCCGTCTTAAAAATGTCCGTAGGAGACAATATCAAAGAACACGCGATCCTGCCATGAAAGTTATCTGGCGGGATTTGCAAAAACAAATTAAAAAGCGATTCTCTGCCCTGAGGAACAAAACTTTTGAAAATAATATTTCTAAATTAGACCCGAGTTCCAAACCCTTTTGGAAACTCACAAAAATTTTGAAAAAACCTCAAAAGCCTATTCCAGCGCTTAAAGAAGGTGGTAAAATTTTGATCACAAATTTGGAAAAAGCTCAGAAACTTGCTAAGCAATTCGAGAGTTCCCATAATTTCAGTTTGGGTCTTACTAGTCCTATTGAGAATCAGGTTGCTCGGGATTTTCTGAATATTTTCTCTCGGGAAAATATTTTTGATGATTCCTGGGGGACTGATTTGGACGAAGTAAGGTCTATAACTAAAAATTTTCAAAATATGAAAGCTCCAGGTGATGATGGAATTTTCTATATCCTCATCAAAAAACTCCCAGAGAGTACCTTGTCTTTCTTGGTAAAATTATTTAACAGATGTTTCCATTTGGCATACTTTCCTGATAAATGGAAAAATGCAAAAGTTGTTCCAATTTTGAAGCCGGATAAAAATCCAGCTGAAGCTTCTAGCTACCGCCCAATAAGTTTGCTTTCTTCAATAAGTAAACTTTTTGAAAAGATAATTTTGAATAGAATGATGCTTCACATCAATACGAACTCAATTTTTGCAGATGAGCAGTTTGGATTTCGCCATGGGCATTCAACTACTCATCAACTCTTAAGAGTTAACAATTTAATTCGTTCAAACAAATCTGAAGGCCACTCGACTGGAGTTGCTCTTCTAGACATAGAAAAAGCATTCGACAGTGTTTGGCATGAAGGTTTGATTGCTAAATTGAAAAAGTTTAATTTTCCACTTTATATTATTAAATTAGTTCAAAATTATTTAACTGACAGAACTCTGCAGGTAAATTATCAAAATTCCAAATCTAATCGACTACCTGTTAGAGCAGGAGTTCCTCAGGGTAGCATTCTTGGGCCTATATTGTATAACATTTTCACTTCGGACCTCCCTGATTTGCCTCAGGGTTGCCACAAATCTTTGTTCGCTGATGACACAGGCATTTCCGCTAAAGGAAGAAGTCTTCGTGTTATTTGCAGCAGACTGCAGAAAAGTTTAGATATTTTCTCTTCTTATTTACAAAAATGGAAGATTTCTCCCAACGCTTCCAAAACTCAACTTATAATATTTCCACATAAGCCTAGAGCTTCGTTTTTGAAACCTAGTAGTAGTCACATAGTCACTATGAACGGAGTTCCAATTTCCTGGTCAAACCAAGTGAAATATCTTGGATTAATACTTGACCAAAAATTAACTTTTAAAGATCACATTGAGGGCATTCAAGCTAAATGTAACAAATATATTAAATGTTTGTATCCTCTTATAAACAGGAAATCCAAACTTTGCCTGACGAATAAACTTCTAATATTTAAACAAGTTTTTAGACCGGCCATGCTTTACGCTGTGCCAATATGGTCTTGTTGTTGCACTACCAGGAAAAAAGCACTTCAAAGGATTCAGAACAAAATTCTGAAAATGATTTTGAAGTTGCCTCCCTGGTACAGTACAACCGAAGTACATAGAATTTCGAATGTTGAGACTTTAGCACAAATGTCCAACAAAATAATTAATAATTTCAGGCAAAAATCGTTGCAATCCTCAATTGCAACGATTAATTCCCTTTATACTTAGATAAGATTTAGTTTTAGTTTTTAGTTTTAAGATATCAATTGTTATACTGACATGCAGGTTAAAAAACCTGTTTAAAATACTGAATTGCCAAGACATGAACAATGTAAAAACACTTAGATATTTATCATAACAATTAAGGCTGGTACGTTACTGCAGTAACTGGAGCACCTAGGTTAAAATGAAATGTAATTTATTTTGAATTTGGAACAAATAAAGAGTTAAAAAAAAAAAAAAAAAAAAAAACCGAATGTTTTTTACTTACATAGTGTATTTGTTGCTTTACCTATGATTTTATTCAAGTGTTGGTTTCAGTTGAGTTTACAATCGATTGTTACTCCTGTGTATGTAACTTCAGACGAAAGATTCGTTGGAGTCCTTTCCATATGAAGACCAATTATTCTTATGTTCCTTTTTTGCGAATGGAACAATATGAGTTTTCTGAGGATTGATGCTCAGTCCTTCAAACTTGCACCATTCAAAGCGTATAATTCAATGCTTGTTCTATCCTATTTGTAAAAACATCGTCATATTTCCCTCTTGTGAAAATCCTGTGGCAATGTTACCACGAGGAGACGATTTTTTTTTTCAAATCCGTCTTCACTCGTTTTCTCAGAACGGCCGCGTTCTCCACCCGTAATTTTTTGTTTGGCACTGTTTATGGCAAAATAGTGAACTTTTCATGAACATTAACGGCAAATAACTCACCAACAATAGCGGACCGTGAGTACTGTTCCACCTATACATCTATCCATCTTGGGCTCGCACAACATATCATCAAAGCTTATCACATTCCTTTTAATACGATTTGTAATGAATTTTAAAGGGTGATACGGTCAAAATTTGGTCAAGGGAAAACGCGTGTAAATCGGTGAAATCGTTTATTTAAAAAATCAAATTAAATTTCTTTTTCAAGTTCAATTAGTATAAAATTCAGGAAAAATATTCAGTTAGGCTTCCGCTTTTCCAAATCCGAATTGCCGGGCCTTAGCCTTGACCCCTGCCATCAGATTATGTACAGCCACCTTGTCCACCTTCTTCGCCGCAGAAAGCCAGTTTGCCTTGAACTGCTGCTCGCCCTTAGCAGTTTTTTTGGTCTTCTTTAGGTTCCGCTTGACAATAGCCCAGTATTTCTCAATTGGGCGGAGCTCTGGCGTGTTGGGAGGGTTCTTGTCCTTGGGAACCACCTGCACGTTGTTGGCGGCGTACCACTCCATGGTCTTTTTACCGTAATGGCAAGATGCCAAATCCGGCCAAAACAGTACGGAACAACCGTGTTTCTTCAGGAAAGGCAGAAGACGTTTATTCAAACACTCTCTTGGTTGACAGTCCCGGAAGCTATGAAAATGCTGCTTTTCAAGCCACAGGTACAGATGGCTTGCCAAACCAGATATTTCTTTGCGAACTTTGACAGTTTCATGTGCTTGAAAACATCTGCTACCTTTCCCCTTCCTTTTGCCGTATAAAACTCCTGTCCCGGAAGCTGCTTGTAGTCGGCTTTGACGTAGGTTTCGTCGTCCATTACCACGCAGTCAAACTTCGTCAGCATCGTCGTGTACAGCCTCCGGGATCGCGCTTTGGCCGTCGTATTTTGTTTATCATCGCGATTTGGAGTCACTACCTTCTTGTAAGTCGATAGTCCGGCTCGTTTTTTGGCTCGATGCACGGTTGTAGACGATACACCCAGCTTATTTGCGGCATCTCGGAGAGAGAGGTTAGGGTTTCGCTTGAAACTACCGGCAACTCTCTTTGTCGTCTCAGCGGCTTCCGGTTTTCGATTTCCCCCCGATCCAGGCTTCCTGGCTGTCGACAAACGTTCCCCAAACACTTTAATTACATTTGGAACGGTTGATTTGGCAACTTTTAGCGATTTTGCCAACTTTGCGTGCGAGTAGCTCGGATTTTCGCGATGCGCGAGCAAAATTTTGATACGCTGCTCTTCTTGCTTGGACGGCATTTTGACAACTGAAGAGTGAATTCCAAAATCAAAATAGGAGCAACATTCTACACACACACACCTTCAAAATGAGGGCTGTTCAGGTTTTTAAATGCAAAATTGAAAGAAATACGTCAAGTTGATATTGACCAAATTTTGACCGTATCACCCTTTATCAACGTTAGGTACTTTTCAGATAATTTTTAATATCTGAAGGTTACGTGTTTTATGTTACGTTACGTGAAATTTATGTGACAATTTTATTGAGTGTGGTTTATTTTGGGATTTCACTAAGGCTCAAACAATTTTTTTTAAATCTTCCCAAGGCTTTTCTAAGGTTCTCTTATTTTCTTTGAAAACCTTATGTGCACTGCTTTTAAGTTTTTATGAGTTTCCTAAAAAAAATCCCTTGAAGAGTCTTTCTGAGTTTTCCCTTAACTTTGCTGAAGTCTTCCTAAACTCCTCTGAGGTTCCCTAGACTAATGAACAATGAAATTCACTGAACTTCTCTGAATTTCACTGGCCTTATCTGAAATACACCGATTTTCATGAAACTTGGGAAATTTCATTAGAATTCGCTAGACTTCACTAAACTTACCGAAGTTCTCTGAACTTCACGTAGGACTTTTGCGACGATCAGGATGGAGAGTCAGAGAATCTTGAGATACTTTAAAATGGTTTGATGATGCGTTCAAGCAGGCCCGGATTTAGAGGGAGGCTGATGGGCCAACAAATTTTAGAGAGATTAATATTAAATCAAATCTAATACAAGGAAGCGATATTCAGAAAAGACGTTTGAGGTTATGATGATTAGCAGCTTTGGATCGTAGTGCGTCAGTAACAAATCTGACTGCACTGCCGTGTGACAGTAAAATGACCAATTTTTACTCAGTTGTTTCCCATATATTAATTTTATACAGTGATTTATCCCTTGTTCACTCTTCCCATACAAATTCACAAAATTTACCTCCCTAACCTCCCTTCAATATCAAGTTAGAGAGAGTTGACTATAATTATAAATAATCCCAAGCAGCACAAAGCTGTGACAGAAAGTTAATTGATTGTGACTGAAATAAATCAAATAAAAGTTTCCTCAACCTTTTTGAAACAAGTGTGCTGCTAGAGATGACATGGCATTCAATAAAACTTCAAAGAAACATTATATCATGGTTGTGAAAATCCGCCGATATTAATTATGGGCAAATCACCCACGACGCAGCTAATCAATGTTCAACTTACCCGTGTAGCAGCTTGAATCCAAATGACCTTTCACCAACTATTAGGAAATGTGTATGAAAAGTCATGACCTACCTAGTTGTTATTATACATCTCATACCTCTGATAATTGACAGTTTTGGCGTGACTTTCTACCAGCGATTCCATAAAACTGGACCAACTAGTTTCTATTTTTTATGAAACGCACAAATGATGGCTACTTTTCTCGTGGTTCTAGATGAAAAAATCTCAAAATAATGTTTTAGTTCAAAGTTCGAGTGGTAATAAACGTCATTTCAACTGCTCGAATGAAGTGGTTAATTATAACAATGTCATCTGCAAATCCAATTACTTCAAAACCTTGTGGTTCAAGACTAGTTAGTAAATCGACTACTACTAATGACCAAAGAAGTTATGATAGAACACCTCCTTGTGGACATCATTTAACAGCTCGTACTTGTTATAGATGAGCTACCTAGGTCAACTGATATTTTTTCGTTTCGAAACCATAGGAGAATATCGGCTGAGAAGGTGATAGCTGCTATTGGAATCACTAAAAACATGAAGGCTGCGGGTATGGATGGTGTAGTCAACCTCGAGTTGAAAAACTTAAGTATTGACTTCTTCAACCATCTTGTCGTTATCTTCAACAAATGTTTGGAGCTTGGCTACTTCCCTGCATGCTGGAAGTTAGCCAAAGTGATTCCAATACACAAGTCTGGCAAAGATCCTACCAGTGCCAAAAACTATCGCCCATCAGCCTCTTGTCCTCCATCTCGAAGCTATTCGAAAAATTGACCACTCTACCATCCACCAACTCGCACGGGTTACTAACATCATCAAGCGGAATAAGTCCGTTCACAATACATCTGCCATGGCATTGTTGGACGTCGAGAAGGCGTTCGACAATGTCTGGCATGATGGTCTAGTGTACAAGCCGCATCGATACAACTTTACGATCTACCTCGTGAAGATCATCATAAACTACTTGTCGTTCAACGTTCATGCAGGGGTCCCTCAGGGTAGCCTGCTTGGGCCTATCCTATTCAACATTTTCACGTCAGACGTTCCTCCCCTGCCGGATGGTGGTATCCTGTCAATGTTCGCAGATGACACCTCTATCATCTATAAGGGTCGAGTGATCCGTGCTCTGGCGAATAAACTACAATCAGGCCTGGATGTTTTCTCCGACTATTTTAGGAGCTGGAAGATTTGTATCAATGCAGCTAAAACACAAACCATTCTGTTTCCACACTCGAATTCACCTCGGCTTGTTCCACCTGCTAACGTCAAAATCCATCTCGATAGCACTCCCATCGAGTGAAGTAGTCTACTTTGGGCTCACCCTCAATAGCAAATTGCTATTCCGATCCGATGTGGACAAGACATCCACCAAGCGTAACATCTTGATTAGGTCGCTCTACCCTCTGATAAACACGAAGGCCACCCTGTCCCTCAAAAACAAGCTTGCTGTCCACAAGCAGATCATTCTGCCGGTTATTGAGTATGGTATAGCAATCTGGGAGAGTTGTGCTAAGTGCCACCCCCTAAAGCTTCAGAGGATCCAAAACAAGATTCTCAGAATCCTTAACAGTCCACCGCGAACTCGTAATTCTGAGTTTCACCACCTGGCCGGTCTTGAAAGAGATAAAAGAGAAAGAACCAAAATATTCTATTACCTTTAGTATTGCCATGTGGTACACTCCAGTAGTAATGTTGCCATGAGGTACACTGAAAAATTGCAATAGCAGGTTAGTCACCAAAGTTTTCGAGCCGCTCCGTCTGTCACTTCGTTTGTGATATTACCAACAATCAATACGAAACTAACGATTTTAAATTGGCTCACTACTTGACTAGCCTATTGGTTCCAAGCAAATCGATGAACGTACCCCATTCTAGTCGAAATTCTAGTACTACACAATGTTTGTTTTGATTTGCTATGAAAGTTTGACAGATAAAATGAGGGGTTCGTGGATTTTCATATGTTTGAGGGGTGCATGTACGGTCCTTATATTTTAAATGACGTTTCACATTCATCTAGTGATGGCCGATTTTCATTCGAATAATCGATTAACGAACCGAAAACTAAAATATTTGTTATCGGTTATATCATGCCGATATAAGCATTAACATCTCCAGAGGATCAGCACCGATCGTTTCAAACATGTGCTGCACTCTCATTGGTGGAAAAATGGCAGCACAGCGAACAAAAAAATAATCGATTAGTTGTTAATCGAGTTATTGGCAAATCAAAGTTGGCACTAGTGGAGAATAGAAGAACTATGAAAGTGATGATGGTTTCAAAATTTTCCACGGAGAGGTATACGAGTGCAATCTTAAAATGCTTTTATTTTGCAAATGGAGCATTTTATTTAAATCTGCTTTCTGCTACAGTGGTAGAAAAGCTGAAATCTATGTCTACACATAAAAATCTGAAAAGAAATTATTTTTTCTATAGTATATGTCTTTTGAGTAGTCCTTTAGTTTTCTACTAACGTAACATTAACCAGATTTAAATAAAATGCTCAATTTGCAAAATAATAGCATTTTAAGATTGCACTCGTATACCTCACCGTGTAAAATTTGGAAACCATCATCACTCTCATAGTTCTTCTATTCTCCACGAGTGCCAACTTTGATTTGCCAATTAAAAGATGGGACATCTCTGATTTTGGTGTGATTGTTTTGATAAAAATGAGCGCAAAATTTCATCTCTACCGAGGGGGCAGCAAAATCACAAAATTACCTTGAATACGGGGGATATTCATCGGATGAAAGGGACCGTGAAAGAGGACACTAAAATATAAAGTTTTTCTTCCGACAGTTTCATCTTAGAGCAACCGTAACGGTACGCTGCTAAACTCATTTTAGCAGCCCTCATCATAGCGCAGCTACCGTATCGGGGGTTGCCATACGAGTAACTAAAATAGCAGTCGGCTTCTCGGTGAGAAGCGCGTTACCAAATTTAGCAGCGCGATTGCAGCAGATTGATTCTACACAGAAATTCAAAACAACCCAAAATTAAGTTCTTTTCACTCATCTCCCATGTTCCGTACGATAAGCCAAATTTGGGTAAACCGGCTCAAAGTAGTTTGCATTTAAGCACGGCAAAAAAAATTACCCATCGCTAAGTTATTTTCAATTTTTTCTACCCAAAATTAAGTTCAATTAACTCAAATTTGGGTATATCGCATATTACTCAAATTTGGCTTCTCGTACGGAACTAGACGGTTTAGTCGAATCTTTCGTTCTATTATTGACAACAATAGCGAGAGGAAATGAAACGGGCAGAGGTCAAATAACTCAAATTTGAGTTTAAAAACCCAAGCGGTGGGTAGTTTTTTTCTGTGTACTCCTCAGAAAAATGCGAGCGGGGGCGACTCTATCTACGATGCAGGAAAAATTGTGTTTTGCTGTGGTTAGCTGCGCGCACGCTGAGTAGATATGAAGAAGATTGATGACGATTTTCAAGATTTCCTACAAAAACATGATGCGCGATGCAAGTAGATACGAGAAATCAAAGAAGATTTTTCGAAGTTTGATTCGCTAGTGTGTGATTTGTTTAGCATCTAGAATTGAGATTTAGATGTGTCGCCCCCCTCGGCTCCATCAAGCCTGAGGTTACCCAATGACGTTTATATAAGGTCTGGGCCAAAGGGCTTATTGGTGTTAGTGAAATGTGCAAATGGTTAGTGGTGTTCGTATTATATTGCAATGTTTATCTTTTTACACGAAACAGCTGTTGGCAGTGACGTATATCTATCTGTTCTCAGTATGTTGGCAGTGACGTATATCTATCTGTTCGCAGATGTTCAGCAATGTTTACAACATTTTGCTTCTAACACCAGCAAGCTGCCTGTTGGCCCAGACCTTATATAAATGTCATTGTAAGTTACCTACTCCGATTTCAAATAGACCAATCTACATTCTCTCAATTCTCAATTATCTTCATCGACTCTCTCTTTCGTAAATAACGCAGCCACATAAACATTTCTTGTCGTATTAAATGCTAGATTGTTGTGTCTTCCATCGATCTGGGTGTCCAAAATATCCGGAAATATCTTAACACGGCCGTGACGATCCAAAGAGAAAGTCGATGAAGAGAATCGATCAATGCAGAAAGAGCCTATTGAAAAGTGATGCGAGAATTTTATTATGTTTACAAACAAGACTGACGCCTAATATATGAAGGCGATAAACGGAGCAAGCCGAGTAGTAAACAGACAGTAAATCCATAGAGGTAACTCTAAGACAACCCTAATAAACGTGTACCATATACTGACGATATCTTCCAATAGGCTACTAAAGTGGTGAGCCAATTTAAAATCGTTAGTTTCGTATTGATTGTTGCTACTACTAGATTGAACTAGCATTTTCACCAAATGTACTAGAATGTTTTGGTTCTATCTCTTTCACTCTACTCAAAACTGAAATGCATAAAAAAATGAAAAAAAGGATACGCACTCTTTGCACACTGTCAAAGAATCATTGTTCACAAAATCAACTTTGTTCAAATCAAAACAAAAAAACTAACCCATCTGGTGGATGATGGCACAAGCTTCCAAGAAAATTCTATTACAGTAAACCACATTATTTAAATGGATTTCTTCGCCAGTTAGTCGTCTGTCACTTCGTTTGTGGTTACAATGACAATAAAAATCATTGTATTTTTCGTGGATTTTTTTTTACGGGCAGATTAACGAGTGTTGGATGAACGGGGGATTACTGTAGAATTTTGTCAAAATATCAGTCCGAATGACAACCCTAATAAAAAAAACATAAACGAATGATAACCCAAATTATATAACGATATAACTGTTCCACAAATGGTTTGGATGATACCCGAACAAGTCGTTAAGCAAAATAACCAATAAAAATGTATTAGGGAACGCACTGGTGCGGATGGTCCTAAAATTTAATTTCTGTTCGGCGAGCAGAAGTATTCACGCTACTCGCCACCAGGTGACACTGTGACCTACTGCCGAATAATGCTGAAATGAAGTACGACCCTGTGCGCTTCTCTTTTTTTTGACGAACACAAAGCGACTTGTCAAAACTCGAAACGAAAACAACGCGCACTGTTTGCTCCTGGTGAAAATTCTACGTTTATTGTGAAATTTATCGCGAATTCTGTCGTTTTCCGGTCGATAATCATATTATTCCGCGAGTGATCTAAGTGTTTGACCGACTCCCAGTGGAATCAACATCGGTGCGGTTGGGATGGGAGTCCGAAAGTGCATTATCAAGGATTGCCCTTCCAGTTCGGCTCGTACGGTAGATCGGGGCGTGACTTACCACAAGATTCCAGCGAAAGAAGAGGCAAAACAAAAGTGGACAGTTGCTTGCCGGCTGCCGGAGAATTACGTCATTAACAAGGGGTCGAATGTGTGCAGTCGGCACTTTCGGAAGGCGGATTTCCAGGACTTTAAGGGGACGAAATATGTGTTGAAGTCTGCTGCCGTTCCGACGATTTTCTCCTGGACGATTGCATCCACACCGGACAAAATGAAGAAGGAAGAGACGGCTGAGGAGAAGGAGGACACTAAAGTGGAAAAGGTTGATGGGGAGAAAGCGAAGGAGGATGAAGTGAAAGAGGAAGAACCTTCCACGTCGGTGGAAGTCAAGCCGGATCCGGATGAGGGGGAAGCTGAAAAGAAAGAGGTTAAAACAGAAGAGGAGGAGATCAAGCATGAAGTGGCGGATGATGATATTGTTTTGAAAGAGGACGCTCTGGTGCCGGTTCAGTCGACTCCGAAGCAGAAAACTCCTGCTTCCAGGAAGAAAGCTACACCAAAACGTGCAACATCGACAAGGGCTAGTGCCTCATCGGTCAAGAAGACTCGCCGAAGTGATCCCACGCCTGCGTCCTCGACGAAGGACAGCAAAAAGGCATCTCTTTTGCCACGGAAGTCCACATCGGCCATTTCGAACACCAGTCAGTCGTCCCAAATTAACTTTGCTCCGGGGACGAAAATTGAAGCGCAGGATTTCTCCGGCAAATGGCATCCCGCAAAGCTGCTGGAAGTGGACACCGAAGAGCGGGAAGTGCTGGTTCAGTTCGAGAAGAATGGGAAGAGCAAGCCCACTCTGAACGACGAATGGATTCCGATGGACAGTGTTCGCTTGCGGCCGCTGCAGCTGCCGAGGACCCCGAACGGAAAACTGAAATATGCCATCGGGGAAAAGTGTTTCGCTCGCTGGAGCGATTCCAGGAAGTTTCGGGCAACCATTCAGGCAGTGCTGGAGAACGACATGTACGAGGTGCTGTTCGATGATGGATTTATTAAGGTGTGCAAATTTAATCACATCAGCAAGCTGAAGAAGTCGTTAGACGTTAGCCAGGAGTCGGAGGAGGCCCCGGCTACGCCGATCAAACAGGAGGAAGATGGTGAGTTTTTTTTTTTTTTTGTCTGTGAATATGGGCAGGTTTAGGCAGATTTGGATTTGTAATTCTAGCATCCACAGCGGAACCTCCTCCGACACCAGTGACGCCAATAGCAGCACTTCACGTTCCACAGGTTGCAAAGGTCAGCGACTATCCGGAAATTCCCAAATCCGGCGAATGGTGTTGCCATTGGATGAATGATTTTCCCATCGGCGAGGAGTCCACCATCGAGGTGGGAGGAGTGAAAGTTTACAGCGTCATTGTTGACGATTGGCGTCTCCCGGAAGGGTGGATCAAACATGTCTACCAAAGAATAACCGCGTACGGAAAAATGGATGTTCTGTTGATCAATCCGGAAGGGAAGATATTCCGATCTCGTCAGGAAATGAAGGCTTTTCTCGCTGAAAAGGGCGAAACATACGATCCGAATGTGTACGACTTTGGACTGCACAAGAAACGTTCCAAGGAAATGGGCTTCTGTCACTACACTCAAGAGTATCAGGACGCTCTGCTTCCGCCCCTGGTCCCGGCGGAACCGGTTTTGTTCAACACGGAAATTAACATCGGATCGGTTAAGGTTGAGATAATCGATAATCTGCTCCAGTGTCCGGAGGAGGATTGTCTGAAGACCTTCCGAAAGGAAAATCATTTGCAAATTCACATCAAACACTACCACAAGGAGCTGGCCAAGGGATTGGGAGAGATTCCCAATATGCAGGATTTGGCCTCGCTCAGGACGCCGGTGGATATTGTCGATACACCACCAAAGGCGACTCGCCGGAAGTCGGTGTCTGCTTCCGGATCAAAATTCTCCCTGAAGGAGGAGATCAAGAAGGAGGTCGTGGTTATTAAGAAGGAACCTGGCTTGGAAGCTGACGAGAAAGCTGAAGACAAAAGGTAGGTTGTTGTCACTTACTGAACGCAATTTTGCAATAAATCTTAAATTTCCAAATTCCCACAGAGACGACGCACTGGTGGAACCGGCCGCCAAAAAAGAAAAACTCGATCCAGCTCCGGGTGACAAACCGTCCGAATCGACACTTTCTTTGGACATCAAACCGGAAACCTCTACCACGTCCATTCCATTGGATGCGTCGGCTTCCGCGCCATTCGATCCGGAAGAAGCCATCGAAACGTACGCCGTTACCAAGCCCACCAAAGGTCCCACCAAGATCAAGATGTTCTCCAGCAAGAAGAAGTCCACCAAGAAATCCAAGGCCGGGTTCATCTCCAAGAAGACATACAAGGTGGCTGCAGTTTCAAAGAAGAAGAAAAAGCGAAAGCTCAACCTATCCCGGACTTCGATGGACTACATGGACGCTGATGAAACGCGCCATTCGTTCGTCACCGCCGGAAACGATAGCTTCTTCCGACAGGGGTACAGTTTCGACACGGAAAACAGTCAAATGACGAACGCCAGCATTTGCGGTCAGTACGGAGACGATTCGATCAATGCAGCTGTCAACAGCCCGAGGTTCATCAGCGAAAACGGGGAGGTCATCAAGATTGTCTCGATGAAGAAGGAGGAGATCATCAACTGTTTGTGTGGGTACGGGGAGGAAGACGGCCTGATGGTTCAATGCGAGTTATGTCTCTGCTGGCAACATGGAGTCTGCAACGGGTTCGAGAGGGACACTCAAGTCCCGGACAAGTACGTTTGCTACATTTGTCGATATCCGCAAGGGGGACGCGAATCTCGCCGGTACATCCACGATCAAGACTGGTTGTACGAAGGTAAACTCCCGGTAGCAAACTACCACGTTCCGAACTCGAAACACCCCACCCGTTTTGATATTCTGAGGCAGAGTCACATGTTGGGTGGAAACCTGCTCGAGTTGAAACGATTCATGCACAGTCTGAAGGTCAAGATCAACATCGCGGGGAAGAAAGATCACCCCAAAATGTACCTGTGGTCGAAAAAGTGGGAAAAGAGTCCACCTCGTGGAGGCAATGGTGATCTGTCAGGAATTGTTCCGCTGAATAGTGAGTGTTTCTGATTGATTTCGTCGTGATTCCTTTAATTTTGAAATCCTTCTACAGATTCGCTTCAATCGACCGGAACATCGCAAGCGCTAGTGAAATACGAACAGAAACCGATTCCGGTGCCACAGATTCCCGTTCCGGAAGCGCCAATCGATCCAGCCGAGTGTCAAGCCATCCTGCTGGAGCACATTCAGAAGCAGCAGAACGCCGCGATGGCCCGACTGCAGGCCATCGAAGCGCAAATCATTGGTAATATTTCCACATTCGGTTACCTTTCACTATAGTTAATTTAATATGACATTTCGACTAATTTTCTAGCCCTGGAAGCGTACGACGACAAGGCGGAACTGCTCGAGTCACCAACGGCCAAGAACTACCCGAAGACGAAGCAGACCATCCACATGCTGCTGAACGACTTGGTCAAGATGAAGAAGATTTCGGCGATCCACCGCAGTGCACAGCAGCCACTGCAATAATGATATGCGTTTTTTTTTTATCAGTGGCGGAAATGTCATTTATGAACTTTATTTGCGTTTCATGTGAGAATTGCAAACCATTTTTTTTCCTGTGGAATAAGTGTAGGTTTTAGCTGTAACGTTATTAGAACGGAACCATTTCCTGTGAAAGAAGATTTCTATGGCTATTTTATCTACATATGATATCACATTTGGCCTCACAGATTTCGAGTTGTGCCAGTATTGAACGAATCCGACGATAAATCTAGCTCTCTCATTTGTGAAGAGTCGATCGGATGATTTAGGGCACATGTGGGATGAGCAGGGAGACCCTTGAACCGGGAAATCGAGAAAAAGCCGGGAATTTCGATGACTAATCGGGAAAAAATTACTTAATCTATTTATCAGCAAAAAAAAATAAAATGTTGGGCCTTGACAAATTTTAAGATTCTTGTACCAGACTAGATTTTTTGCTTCGAAGAAATTTTGGGAAGATTTTAGTTTTTAGAATGAATGTCAAGGCGAAGAGTTTGCCAGAATCCAAATCCAAGCGACAGATACAGTAGCGCTGCGCTTGAGTGAAGGTTGAATTCTTTGGTACAAGCAATGTAAATATTTACCTTATTTGACAAAACCCAGCTTATCATGACGTTTGATTATTGAAAACAATTTGAATGAAGAAAAGAGACTGCTGTCATGATTACCTGGGTTTTGTCAAATAAGGTAAATATTAACATTGCTTGTACCAAAGAATAAACGCATAGAAAAATGAGCAAATACACAAACCTTTCTTCTGAGGATGTAATTTTTGCTATCAAATTCGTTCGAAGCATTTACCTTTGAGCGGCAGATGACGCGATTGTACCTGTCTCATAGCGTTCGTATGAGAAAATGGAAGAGTTGCCAGTCTTCTTGATGTGTTGTCTTCGATCAAGGTATTTCAGAGAAAATTAACGGGAGTTTTAGAAAGAACTAGAAGAAAGATTTTAAATTCACGTGTTCAGATTCACAGTAGCATTTTTAAGTAGTTCTGTGGAAAATTCCAAGTTGATTTGTGAAGATCCCAGAATCCTTGAAAAATACCAAGGGGAGGGTACAATTCCAAAAGAATTCTGAGAATAATTTTAAGGGTATTCCAAGTACATCACGAAACGAATTTCTAGAGAATATTAGAGAAATTTCTAGACAAAATTTTAGAACAATTTAGAGGAGAACTAACAAACTAATTCTGAACAAAATTCTGAGCTGAATTGCTTGAGACTTTTAACGAGAATTCGAGTGAATTTTAAATATAATGATGTAAAAAAGCTTTGTAGAAAAGCTAAGGATGAATTTCACGCTTTTTTGGATTGATCTGCAGAGAATTTCTAGACTTTTATAAATACATTTTCAGGGACTCCCAGAGAGAATCTCAAACTTATTTTAGAAGCATAGTTTTTTTTAGTAGAATATTCTAATAAAATCTTGTAAAGGGTATAGTAGAGTAAATTTTCAAAGTAGTTAAGGTATACCGAAAATAGTTTTCATGTAGCTTCCATTGGCGAATCAAAGCAAAGGCAAAACCGGTCATGCAAAACCTAGTTTTCTGATCCAAAATTACAAAAATGATTATATACTAAAAAAAACGTCATACAATTTGACAGATATCAAAACGTCATTACCATTTTCATCCGCTCGCCATCTAAGAGTCAATCGTCACTTTGATTCTTCAATTGGAAACGCAAATGATTTTCATCCATAAACAAAATTAATGGAATTTATCTGAATTTCACATAACATTTATGCGATCACGTTAATGTTACATGATTTTTCATATGATCGGCCTCATAATATTCATGTGATTTTGTGGTGGGATTTTTAGCTATGTGAAATTCACATGGTTTTCATCCATTAGATATGTGATAATTGTTTTGAGTGTAGGACTTTCTTCAGAACGCTAAAAAAAGCACCACAAAAATAGGGTGCACAATTTTGCACTTATTTTATGCAAAATTTCGTTATTGATCGTGAATATCTCTATCCCTTTTAACCAAATATTGTTTGTACCAAGCACTGAAATTATCAGACAGTACCTCTATTTATGCTTTCGGATTAGCATTGTACGTCCCTCTTAATTGGAGAATTATGCCACAGACAAACAGACATAATACACACAATTACATACTTCGCAAATAAGGTTTTAGTACGGAATGTGCTTGCATTTGTTTTGGTGGCGCCACTGAAGTGTTTAGCAAGCTACCTAATTTTAAACTTGTTAGTGATGCCAGTTCTTTTTCAGGTCAATTTAGTAGATATCAGCTCTTGAAAATGATAAGAGGGCCAAAGGCATCCCACTGGATCCGTATTTCTGCAAAAATCAAACAATTCTATTGAAGAATCAAAGTGACGATTGACTCTCAGATGGCGAGTGGCTAAAAATGGTAATGACGTTTTGATATCTGTCAAATTGCCTGACATTTTTTTGTTTAGTACATCATCATTTTTGTAATTGCGGATCTTAAAACTAAAGGCCCAAACGCAATGTGGACGAAAGCGGAACGGAAACGGAAAGTGTGACAGTTGTCACAAATGACATCAAGATGGCTAACCGAAGTTGATTTGGTTCCAACAAGTTTTCAATCCGACAAGTTGGCTTACTCAGATAGGGCTACTGTTGGCAGACTGTTGGCTGAGGCCTACTAGTTGGCAGATAGGGCGCTGCAGTTTTCAGAAAATGTCGTCAAGCGTATTTTGCATGCGTACTAGCACAATCTATCAGCCACATTCCCAAGCATTGTTTTGCAACCGGAGCATCCCTCGTCCATGCAATTTTTCACTAGTTACTTTTCCCTCGTTCTGTCAACGTGTCAGCTGTGTTGAATAAAAACAAAACAGATGGAAGTCAGTGATGTCGATTCTACGAAATTTTCCGTAGATCTATATAATTGATTGAATTCTGCAGAAATACGGATCCGTAGGAAAAATTCACAGAAGCTCAGACTTTTTTAAGGGATTAGTTTTGTTTGTATAGTGTGCTTTTTATTTTGCTGGAAACTAATTTTTAAACGAGGTAATGCATCATTAAGTAGTGCACTTTCTACCACCGCTCATCACTTTAACGTGTACACAGCAAAAAACTATAATATGTATCAATCAATGACATTCATGGTGAAGTATTCATCAATTACTGGTAAAAGTTGATAGAATATTACAGTCAACAAATTGATTTATTCTCGAATTCTGTGTGCATCGTACATCGTAATATTATAAAGGTAATGACTTACGTCCAGCAGTTTTGATGTAATATTCAACAACTTTTGTAAGAGGTGGTATGTGTCTCCACCTACTAACTAGACGTGAAAAAGATCTGGCATCACTGATAAGTTCGAAATGTGGCGTCTTGCTCAATGTTTCAGTGGCGCCACCATGACAAATGCAAGCACATTCCCAACTAAAACATTATTTGCGATGATTGTGATTGTGAGTGTTATGTCTGTTTGTCTGTGGTAATATGTTGAACGAAAATTAAAACATTTGCCTATTTTTTTTTTAGTTTTGTGACCAAACTTCAGTATTTTGATTTGGGGTAACTTTGATAATGCTCGATGAATGTAGAAAAAAAATGAGTGAAACTCAAACAATTTAGTTCTTTAAATATGAAACTTTGAATGAGTATATAATCAGAAAACTTCATAAGCAAAAATAATTCAACATTGAATTTGTGATGGCTGTATCGGAAATACATTTCATAAGTGATGGTTTGAGTGCTTTTTCAAAAATGCGAAAAACACGAAAATGGTTTTTTAATATTTTTGTAAAATATGTAACACATACTATATAAAAACTACATACGATATCAACGGAAATACCCTAAGCTACAATATGGAACCAATGTTTCTTATTTGGAAAAAGCACAGCGAGAAAATTTATTATTTATATTATTCTATCAAAGTTACCCGCATTATCAAAGATACCCCGTTTTACGGTACTAAAAAATATTCCATACGATTTGACTTGTAGCAAAACGTCATTATCATTTTTCACTTCATTTCCATCTGCTGGTCGACCATCACTTAAATTCAAAATTTGGTAGACTTGCATCTTTTTGTTTGGGACCGAAGATAGTACCAGAGCTGAGCCAAAAAGTTGAGCTCGTTTCTTCGGGACCTTCTGGTCTCAAGGCCCACGCACATTAGATCCGGATCGGACGCGTTGCGGCAAAGTGACAGCTAAATCTATTGTCTAACTGTCAAATTTACGTCAACCGCAAACGGATCTAATGTGGGTGGGCCTTTACAGTTACCTCTATGATACTATCGAGAGTTACGTCTATGGAACCACCTTAACGTAATGAATGCAATAATGATAAGATTTTAAATATTTCAGTGCCAACATTTCAAAGGGGCGCAATTGCTTTTGTAAACAATGGCTTGAGCTATCGATTTCTCGCAACTAGAAGCCCATCCCTCCAAATTAACAATGCTGGCTGGTAAAGGAAACATTCATCTACCTGTTGGTGTCATTAATCTTCATGAGTAAGCTTTTCTTCGCGAGAAATCGATGGGTAAAGCCTTTTTTTTTTCAAATGCAATTACGCCCCTTTGAAATGTTCACACTGTTTTTTGATTAGGCTGCGTAGTATTGAAAGATTTGTGCGTGTCCCTCGTGATTTCTCGACGATGCCGTCAACGCCAAGGGTTGATGCATATATTATGTCACGCTCTAACGGGGGGAGGGGGGGTCTAAGATTTTGTGACAAACAATGCATTAGGTATAGGAAAAACGTCACGATAGGGGGGAGGGGTAATTTGTTTGCTCGATTTAGCGTGACATAATTAATGCATAATGAACCCAGTGCGAAACCGAACTTTTTGTCAGTGCGAACCTCAACCTGAGCTAGGTTTTAAAAACAAACGAGCAAACTGACGTTTGTCAGAAAACAAGTAGACCCAATCTTGATACCCGATCCAGGTTGGAACAGAATAATAAACGAATTCGCTATTAGTTACTGGAGGGCGTATGTGGTTCCATTTTCTTCTGTTCCTGGGAGAGGGCAAAGCAGGGGTCAAAACCCGAACCTCCAGATAGTGTCAAAAAACACGCAGTGAACAATACATTTATTCATACAGACAGGTCGCCATAACCGAGCATGCACTGAAACAAAATCCATTGGTAAAAATACTATATTGCTGGTTTAAATTAAATGCCTTTCACCAATAGATCAGGCATAACATTTGATAACGACACAAAAGCATTTGTAAACAAACGCAAACCAACAACATCATCGGATAGGGGCAACTATCACCTAAAAGTGGTATTGGTTTGCGTGGGCGTACTTTGGTACGCGTGTAAAGGGCCTTAGAAAGATTGTTTACAAATGCTTTTGTGCCGTTATTTGACTTATGCCTGAAATGTTATGTTATGATTTTTGCAGAAAATAATTTCATTTAATTTTACTATTATTTCTATCAAAATTACTATGCATTTTGAGCAAGCATAGTAGTTTTGTCAGAAACATAGTAAATTTGTTAAGATTCATAGTCAACTATATTCAATTCATAGTAGATTTAACATAAATTAGCGTGGTTATATTGAAAATAAGTGTTTTCTGCAAAATGGAATACTATTTTGCAGAAAACATTTATTTTCAATATAACCACGCTAATTTATGTTAAATCTACTATGAATTGAATATAGTTGACCATGAAACTATGGTCCTTGTTTCAGTGTGCAGAGCATATAGATATTCATAATTAAAATCTTTTATTTTATTTTTCGTGCCCCCTCTGTCCTCAAATTTTTGTAACGCCTATGCTTTGATTTGGCTGTTGGCGTTATCGATGCACTTTTTCTGCATCGTTTGCGGCACCGGCTGTCACTGTCAGCCAGTTGCATTACTCCTCCGGATCGCGCGTAATCGGCGTAATTGTGTACGATGGATCAAAACAAAAACGCGAAACAACCACGAGCCAGCGATTCGTCGTGCGGTTCTTCTTCGGTCGGTCAGTTTCAGTTCGTTCGTGGTCGGAGCCGGTCAGTTATCCGTCTTTCCGGTAGATGGTCAGCGAGTGTGGAAGTTGGCTTCTGCTTTTTCGTGTGATTGCTGTGCTATCGCGATGTCGGTAGTGTTCTTATTGTTTGCCTCGGTATTATGAAGGACGTTGTATAGGTGATTAGAAGTGATTGTCGGATTAGTAGACGGAGACACAATAGAACCGATTGTCTGTGTTGAACCGGCCTTGGAGAATCGGTGGATAGGCAAGGTCTCGTTTTAGTAGATTGATCAATCATCGTTCGGTCGGTCGCCAGCGAGCGAGCGAGGAAAATAGCGGAATTTATCTCATCCGAGGCAGTCCCGAGGAAAAATTCGCTTCGATGACACAACATCACTCAGTACCTGTGCGTGTGATCTCTTATCTGCCCTATTGAATCTGTCTCCAATAGCAGCAGCGAGATAGCTATTAGCTTCGTTGTTCTGGAAGGTGCGACTGCTGCTGCCAAGGGGATTTTTTGGCATCAGTGTCTCGTGGGAAGTGAAGGCAAGTCAAACTAAAACCGGTTCCTGCCCCAAATTCTGCGACTAGTTTCGTGGTGCGGTTGATGCGAATAAGCTCGTAGTAGTCGGGAAGAGGAATAAGAAGGATTTGCCGTTCCTGTTTGGTGGTGTGAAAAACTCCGAATACGTTTTCCCGGACTGAAGGAACAATCGTTGGGTGTGAAGGTATGTACGGAGCTTTGTTATTTTCCATTAGCTGCTAAGAGCATTAACTATTACGAAAGGCTGATGTGTAATTTCGCAATGTTTGCTATTCATAGCTTTTACAACTGCTGAATGAGCACAAAGTGATAATTCACTTCGGTTTTTTTTTGTCTGCGTTTCTACGTACGTTCTGAGTATTCCATTGCGATAAACAGGCGCTTTCTGAACAAAACAAGTCAACACATGGCAGTGTAATAATGCCATAATGGTTAGCGATGGTAGATTCTAAAGTGTTTGCTCTGTCGTCGTAGTTCCTATCCAGTAACATCCATTCCAGGTAGCAATAGAGTGTGACTCGTTTACTGTATCGCTGTGCTGCCTGGTGCATCGAATTACATAAACGTTTATCGGTCTGATCGACTTGCTCTTCTTTGAGCATACTACATACTTTGTTGTGGTTTGTATAGAAAGAGTGCTGAATCGACAAACGAAACATTCAGTAGAGACGATGACTGCTGGCTTGACTTGCCCGCTTATAACTAGGCATGTCTACCACATACAAAAATATATTGACGGACGACATCAATTCAATAGTAGTAGAAACAAATAATTCACGGAAACATGAATAGTAATGAATATTGTCCATAAAGTAGGTATCTGATAAAATGATTGATTGTCTCACTAGATTACTGTATATGTCCTATCTGCCGCCTGTTGGTTGTTGTCTAGCGCATTCGATGACAAGTCAATAACACCTATCAGCTGCTATTCGTCGGTCAACGCGTGTGCCATTATCAATTTATATTACGCCTTATTGAGGTATGACTTGCAAAGGTGCATTTCCATGGTGCATGGTTTGATAGCCCTATTGAAACTATTAAAATCAAATCTCGAGTTCACCTGCACTTGTAGAGCATCATATTTATCCACGCCTATCTGAAGTAGGTGCACCCTCGTCGATGCAATCATAATAGAGGTGGATGTGTAAATTATTAACTCAATATTGATCAGCGACACTTTGCACGTGATCGACTGACCGCTACTATCCTGCTAGGAATACATAAGAAATAGGGAAGTAGTTCGATGAATTAACAAACGGAACAAGCAAAAGCACATGACGTCATACTTTCACACCTTCTTGTCACACGAAATATAATGCCCGAAAAATGAATGCAAACATCGTTAGCAATTGAGCTGTTGATGATGATGGTGCGATAGGCGTTCAAACTTGGGAATAGTTCGCTGAAGTGGGTTTAGCGGAGGCCTGCAGTATTTATAGGCACAAAATGCTACTAAGTTCCTGGCTCATCAAATTTTTGCCCAGCAATTAATTATCGCAATAAACAAATTTTGCTCTGCTATATGCTGCTATATGTATAGCGTGTCGTCGCGTGTGCCGATTCGTCGAGCTAAGCTAGAGCGATGATAGCTGTGGGAAACTATGAATAATGATAATACTAATCAATAAGCATTGATACGTCATTCTTTTATTAGAATTTCGATCTACCAATTCATTGAGATCAGTAGTTGATTTTCTAATGCCATGTTCAGACTGCAGAGCTATAACATGTTATGATAATTGTTATTACCCGAAAAACCACATCAAGAGATAGATTTGTAACATGGTGTAACTCGCCAGTCTTAATAAAGTCTCAGGGTCTGTTATCATAATTGCTTCACGTGACTGTCACGAGAGACTGGAGCGATTGTGATTGTGTACATAGACTCCAAGTGTGTCACAATTCAACCAAATAATGTCGAGGCATGGTTCACAGTATAAGATTCACACATGAAATGGATGTGTTTCACAATAAGTGCACAATTAAGTGTGGGACACATGATGATGACGTGTGGAGTTTTTTGAGTTGAACCGACAAATATATAAGCAAAGCTGCCAGAAGGCAGATCATACACATGCCTTTTTTTAATGGGTCAGATTTGGGATTTGACTGTTGGGGTGTGCTACTGCCGTTATCTCTATTCGATCTCACTGGGCCACGGTTGTTCTCATATATAAGGCTGGTTGATAAGGATGAAGTCACAACTCTAGATAGAGCTGGAATTAGGGCGTAACAGCTTTTGAAAACAATGACTTCTCTTGATAATTTCTAGAAATTTAAGGCTCGCCCACGCAAACCAACATCATGATTGGGTAGGGAAAGACTTCCCCTATCCGATGGTTAGGTTGGTCTGCGTGGACGTGCCTTGAATTCCTAGAAATCATCGATAGAAGTTGTTATGTACTCAATTTCTCTTGGGGTAGATCACAACAAAAACCTACCTTGTGATCGAGCTACCGACATCTATGCACTTCACAGCCGCCAGCGTATGGATCGAAGAGTCACCGTTGGCTGTACACGCTACAGCCACCAGCGACGGGATGCCTCTCTCGAACGAAGGACCACGACACAACTCGTGATCAAGCCACCGACAGCTGTGCACCTCACAGCCACCAGTAGTGGGACGATGAGCCACTGACAGCTGTGCACATCACAGCTACCAGCGAAGGGACGATGCACTGTTGGCTGCGCACACCACAGCGGACAGCGTAGGAACGATGGGTCGCCGATAACTCTTCAGCCACCAGTCGTTGAGCTGCCAACAGCTGTAACCACTACAGCCACCAGCGAAGTAAACCTCTCTCTCTCTCTCTCGAAGGACCACGGCAAAACTGCCGAACACAAGGCTCCGGGCAGGGGCAGGAAAGTTAAACTCTTTTAATAGTGTCCACTAGGTGGAACTTATGGAAGATGAATCGATCACCACATGCAACCAGTGGATGAACGAACAGGAACTGGACGGGAAATCTCGATGAACATTTCAAATGGTCCTATCTGCTTTGATCGATTCTCTTCATCGACTTTCTCTTTCGCTAATAACTCAGCTGCAAAACCTTTCCCTGTTGTATTTGACGTTTTGGACGCTAGATAAGAACCTCCTTTATCAAACTATGTGGTAGAATTAGCGCGAAATCTGTTTGCATAGCAGTGGTTATGAAAAGAGAAAGTCGATGAAGAGAATCGATCAAAGCAGATAGGACCATTTGAAATGTTCATCGAGAAATCTCCGTTCTCGGACGAAAAGAATGAGACACTGTTCTCAATTCTGCCTTTATTTATTCGCTGCTTCCTCTTCAATGGTTAAATGCAGGATACAGAATGAAACATGAATTTTCACTTTAAATGATCTATATTTCTTGAATTTGTGTGGTTTACATGTATAACTTATCAAGTGACACAGATGCGTCTTTTCAACTTTAATTCCTTTGAAATTTCAATTATTATTAATTACAGTTCCTAGTACTATCAGGCCTGTTTTAAGAATGACCACCTTGGTGGGATTGGTTTGTTTTAAATTTGAAAAAGGAGACTACTTATAACTACTATTTACAACTATAACTAACCTACAACTACTATATAAACCTAATCTACTATATACAAATTGCTTATCAAAGCATGTTCTGATAAAATACATTTTTGTGCAAATTTAGTCTTAATTTCGTTAATTCGGGAATCTATTTTGGCAATGCCTGCCTCTTCATGTAAATTTGTTATTCTAGTGTCGAAAGGACGATCAAGAACCATCCTCAGCAATCTATTCTGAGCGATTTGGATTTTGTTCCTGTGAGTCTGTGCACATGATTCCCACACCGGAGCTGCGTAGAGGATCGCAGGTGCTATGATTTGTTTGTAGACGGCCAGTTTGTTCACCCTTGAGAGGCGGGATCTGCGGCAAATCAGCGGATACAGACACCTAACCAAGGCGGAACACTTGATTACGGTTTTCTCCACATGTGAGCGGAATGGGAGCTTTTCGTCAAACAACATCCCGAGATAGGTTACTTCGGCGGCCCACTCAACCCTTGTGCCATCCATGATTACAGTACAAGATGGAGCCGGTTTCAGTTTGGGCGATTGCCGATGGAGGAACATGATCGCTTGCTTTTTGGAGGCATTGATTTTGATTTTCCACGTGGTGGCATAATCAGCAAAGGCGTTAAGGCATCGTTGAAGTTTGTTCGTTATTTCGCGAGGCATCCTTCCTTTGACGGCTATTGCGGTATCATCTGCGAACAGGAAAAACACGCAACCGTCTCCAAGGGGAGGAATGTCGGAAGTGTAAATGCTGTAAAGCAAGGGGCCCAGCAGACTGCCTTGCGGGACTCCTGCTGGGATGGAAAACGTGTCGGAAAGACAACCATTCAATGATACCTTAAACGACCTTTGCTGGAGGTAGCTACGGGTGATTTTAACCAGATGTAATGGAAAGTTGAAATTACAAAGCTTGTATACAAGCCAATTGTGCCAGACATTATCAAACGCTTTCTCAACGTCTAACAAGACCATGGCTGTGGACTTGGATACAGCTTTGTTACTTCGGATATTATTCATCACCCGCACTAGCTGGTGATTGGTGGAGTGCCCCTTTCTGAACCCAAACTGTTCCGGAAGGAGAATGTTATTTTCCTCGACAAACTTGAGCAAACGATTGAGAATGAGTTTCTCGAACAATTTGCTCAGCGCTGAAAGGAGGCTGATTGGTCTGTAGCTTGAAGCTAGCGTTGGGTCCTTCCCGGGTTTGCGGATAGGTATGATTTTCGCTGTCTTCCAGATACTTGGAAAGTAGTGCAGTTCCAAGCATCTGTTGAAGACAGCAGCCAGCAGAGAGTGAACCTTCATGCTGAGATTTTTCAACACTAGGTTGAATATTCCGTCAAACCCGGGGGTCTTCATGTTTTTGGTGCATTTCAGCGCTGAGCAAATCTGATCCACTGTGATTCTATCCTCCGGAGGGATGGCACAAGGGGAGGAATCAAAGTTGAGTACGCATTGCTCAACCTGAACTTCGAGCGGACTTTGGATGTTGGAGCCAAGCAAGTGCGATTTGGCAATATGCTCACCAATCGCATTTACTTTCTCCTGAGGGGTGATTATGAGCCGATCGTCATCATTTTCATCTTTGAGTGGTGGAATGGGTTTAGGGTGCGTCTTTAAGACCTTGGCAACTTTCCAGAATGGTCTGGAGCGGTCGTCCAGATTCTGGACAAGCCGCCCGAAACTTTCGTTCCGGAGTGAGACCATTCTGGAAGCAATCTCCTTGTTCAGATTGGCCATTTCACGTTTCCTCGCTAGATCTCCAGTCCTCTGAAACTGGCGTCTACGAACATTTCTCAGACGAATCAAAAGTTGGGTGTGGGAATCAATGGCAATAAACTTACCCCTCACAGGAACTCGTCGGACGCACGCCTCGTCAGCCACGGTTATGGCTTGGTGGAGTCCTTCCAACGCTCGGTCGATGTTCTCCACGGTATCAAGCGGCGGGTTGTCGATGATGTGCCTGTCTACCATGCGTCCAAACTGGGCCCAGTTTAAGCGATGGTAGTCGTTGCGCAGGCTTGAAGCAGGAGCCACGTTGCAGCCCAGTTCAGCCACCACCGGTTGGTGGTCGGAGCTGAGTTCGTTCAAGGCTACCGGCTTGGACAAGCCGATATTTGTCAGGAACAGGTCTAGCGTCGATGGGTTACCCGCCGGTGAGATGAATGTTGGTTCATCCGAAAACCAAACGGAGTACAGCCCATGCTGTGAGTGATCGAACAGGAGACGACCGTTCTAGTTCTGCTGGTAGTTCCGCCAGGCCTCATGGCGAGCATTCAGATCTCCTCCAACTACGAAACGGGAACCGATACGGGTGATGGTGGACAGGTCCTTCTTGAATTTAGCCGCTAGTCCACTGCTGGCGGCACACTGTCGAGGGCAGTAGACGGCGATGAACTGGACGTATCCAGTCGACGACTCCACCTCCACCAAGGGCCTCGATGATAGAGGTGCGGATATGGGACAGAGTGTGGTATTTTATTCCTTTCTTGACGACGACCGCAACACCACCAGCTGGTGCGATCAAGCCGGATAATGTTGTGGTCAGGCAACCAGAAGCTGTCGCCGGACTTTAGATGGGTCTCGGTTAGAAGGCCCACGTCGATGCTGTGCTTGCGGAGGAAGTCGGCAAGCTCAATCCTTTTTGCTCTTACGGAGCAAGCATTCCAGGTTACGATAGTTAGCGGTTTAGACGCCATACTGGATGATGAACTTACCGAGCACTTGGATCTGTTCGGGCTTATTGCGGCACTTACGTAGAGCACCGGTCATGTTGATAAAAATCTCCATCAGTTCATCTGCTGAGAACAGATCGGGATTGTTTGTTTGAGCTGTTGGTTGCCTCCAGAATCCAGGGTTGGATGGAGAGCTTTGTCCAGCAGAAGATCCAGACGTTTCTTGAGGGGGCGCGGATCGCACCCTGGGATTCGCTTGTCCATGAAGAGGTGGAAAGTCCTCCTTCCTGAAAGCCGGGGCCTTATCCTTCCTTCGTGCTGGTTGATTGTTGGTGGACGCTTGATTTCGGATGCGCTTGAAGTCCTCGCGTTTAGGGCATTGCTTATTGGATCCTTGGTGAGCACCACCACAGTTGGCGCATTTGGACGCTACAGCTTCATCCGCAGCACATTTGGAGGTGGCATGGTCTTGAGCGCAATTTCCGCAGCGTGGCTTAATGTCGTGTCCGAAGTTCAGACACCACTGGCACTGAGTCACATCGCGATGGCCGCCATGGTATGGCTCCCAGCGAACGATGATGGAATTGATGGACCGGATGGCTTTCAGTGCATTGAGCGTCACCGTTCCCTTCTGGAAGTGTACCAGGAAAAGGCTATCCGGGTACGCCTTCACATTATCGTCTCTTCTTGTCATTCGGTACACGGCACTTGGGGCCAGCTTGTACCTGTCCCTGATTTCATGTTCGATAAACTTCGGGTCGAAATTTGGTAGGCCCCTGATGACGACCTTGAACGGTTTTTCACCGGGGATGTCGTGGGTGAAGAATTCCACCTTGGAAGTCCTCAGGTGGGCGATGACCAAGTCATACTCCGCTTTGGTACGGAGCACCACCTTGGTGCCGACTCTGCCCAATTTTAATTCGGCTTTGACGCCCAGTGACGCCAGATCCGCGATGAGCTCGTTGAAATGGGCATTTTTCACCACCAGCGGAGGTAGCTTCACTCTTGCCGCGCTCATGTCAGCAGCATTTTCTTTATCGGCAGCGTCACCGAAATCTCCGTTCGTCGCAGAGGCATCGTCTCGACCAATCGTGCCATCAGACTGGCCTCGGTTCTTCTTCCTCTTGCTGCGTTTTTCCAACACAGCCGGCTGGATATTCCCATCCATGGGGAGAACAGCAAACCTGTTCGAGGTAGGCACACCGGAGCTTCCTTCACCGGAGTTCTGGACCTTCGCCGGGCTTCGCGACCGATGCTTCCCCATTACGGGGCACACACACACGCACGACAAACCGCGAAAGAGAGAGCGCGAACACTATCGCCACGAACTTTTCAAACAACTCGAGAGAGCGAGCTAACACCGAACTGAACTGCTTGACGATCAAGCAGAGAATCTCATGAGATGAAACATGAATTGCAATGCTGTTTGCTTTTATACTCTTTCTTCGGCTGCGTCAGCCAATCAGGATGCGCCATCCGATGACGTCGTTCATTTTCCTACTGGAAGCGTTCATCGCGTACAGAAGTCATTGTTTACAAAAGCTGTTACGCCCTAATTCCTGCTCTATCTAGCACTCATGTTTTCAATGTTTACCTTGCTGAACCTGCAATTCACGTAGCGCTGAAATGCAAAACACTTCAAACCCATCTGTTTTGAACAGTAGTGTGATTCAATGTGCAATACACAGAACACATTGAATCATGGTGAAATACACTTAAAATAAATGTAATTGTACATATGAAAAATCAAGTGTTTAAACACTTCGATCAGACGTGTGGACTTTTTTAAGTGTAAATGGTATATGAAGGATATTAAAAAGATAACAAATCAATGATATTGGTATTTTCGTTATTAATAAATAAAATGAGTAATCAATATGTTATTATTACTATTTCAAGCATAACATTTCAAAAGGACGTATGTGCCATTTGATAGGAAATTAGAAACATTGGATAGTAATGTCCTTATGAGAATATTAAATCCTATTTAAAAGTTAATGCTTTTTTGACGTAGGACTACGTCTGTAGTTTCTATATGGGGGTACACTTTGTGAATACCGAAAATGGAACATGTAACGAAATTATCAAAGATTTTGACGTTAATAACTCAGCTGCCCCTGGACCAATTACAATAATTTAATGACCAATCGATCAGAAATATTTCTACGCATCGATAGCACTGCTGGACACATCTTGCTGGACCTTATTAATGAATCATTACAAACTGGACATGTGCCACAAATGTGGAAGGAATCCTTAGTGGTCCCTATTCAAAAAGTTGCTGGAACGATTAAAGCCGAAGAGTTTCGTCCTATCAACATGTTGCACACATTAGAGAAAATTTTAGAACTTGTTGTTAAAGGCCAGCTTTTGGAGTATTTAAATAGTAATAGTTTGTTGATACCAGAACAATCGGGATATCGGGAAGGTCATTCTTGTGAAACCGCGTTGAATTTGGTATTAGCGAAGTGGAAAAATAACTTGGAGTGTAAAGATACGATTGTTGCTGTTTTTTTGGATCTTAAACGCGCTTTTGAAACAATTTCTAGGCCCTTATTGTTAAGATCAATCAAGCGCTTTGGAATTACGAGTACTGCATATAAATGGTTTGAAAGCTATTTGTCTGACAGAACTCAACGGACTGTTTTTAATGATTCTGTTTCCAGTCCCGTGGGGAATACCCTTGGAGTGCCCCAGGGCAGTGTATTAGGGCCCCTGTTATTTATTATGTATATTAATGACTTGCGACGTGTTTTACGATTTTGTGACATTAATCTTTTTGCAGATGATACTGTGTTATTCATTGCAGCTAAGGATTTAGATGATACCGTTTTACACTTTAATGAAGTTTTGCGTTCTCTAAGTAGATGGTTGAAGCATAAGCAGTTGAAATTGAATACAAGTAAAACTAAATTTATGGTAATTTCGCGGAATCGAGTAAACGAGAACGTCTCTGTTGTAATTGATGATGAGACTATTGATCGCGTTCGGTAGATTAAATATCTTGGCGTGATTATTGATGACACACTTAAGTTGACAATGTCATCAAGAAAATTGCCAAGAAGTATGGAATTCTATGTCGACTGAAAAACGATTTAACTATTGTCAGTAAAATACAGCTATACAAATTAATCATCTCTCCTCATCTTGACTTTTGCCCTTCCATTTTATTTCTGGCCAATGCAACACAAATATCGAGATTACAGCGCTTGCAGAATAAAATAATGCGTTTGATTTTGAGATGTAATAGATTCACCACTGATCCGAACGTTTTTAGTTTCAGAAAAGTTTTTCCAACCGCTGCCTTGCTGATACTTACTTCCCGAGCAAAGTCCAGCATCAAAATGACAGCAAATTGAAATCAAGTTTAGATATCAACATCAAACTGAAATCATAATTTGATTTCAGTTTACGCAATTGACAAATTTGATAATTTGATTTGATTTCATTTTGCTGTACATTTGCTCTTCAAAAATCTGTTGTCGTGGGTTTGTTTTCATTGTCTTAGCATAACATCAAATTGAATACTTGTTTTGTTATCAATAGGAAAAATTGATATCAAATTGAAATTTCAGTTTGCTCTCACTGATAGCAGAAATAGTTTTCAATGTGAGGTCACAGGAAGATTTTTTTTTTGCTCTCAATTTTGATATTTTAACCGTTAAAACGAACAAAACGACAGCAACCTGAGTAATCATTATCAGCGAAATCACAACATCAAATTTAGATTTCAATTTAATCTCAGACTTTGCTCGGGTTCCTAGCGACAACCCGGTGCGATTTGTTTTTAATAATACTTTTACTATGTCCGTCCTATCACTGTTTTATTACCAGTCATAAAATGGTGGGAAAATCCAGTCTGACGACTATCTTGTAATAAAGAAAAAATGAATGTAATGTCGGCCTAAATGCCCCTAATTTGGGCCCATACATAAATTCAGCAATCGACTAAATTTTCAATAGCAATCAAAGATATCCATTAGTACCGTCCCAATGACGCGTTCATCTAGATAATATTGATAAATAGCAGATTTTTAGCGATGAACCCAATCTTAGATCCATAGGCCAACATTAGAGCCATTTCCCCTATGTGCCATTTCTACATCAAACTATGTCAGTAGACCCGCAAGATTGCACCATCGATCTGCAACACTCAAATGCATTGAGTTGACTCTGAGCCTAAGATGGATATTAAATGCTCTAGAATGTCGTGCTTGATTGCATCGCATCCAAGCATCTTTGTACAATCATTAGAAGCAACTTCTGTCACAGTTATTGGTTTTAATTGAAACAGAACGTTAACTCAATTCTGAAGTGAAGCGAGTTGGAAGGAACAGCATATACTTCAGATGTAAAATTTACGATCATTCCGTGGAGGCCAGCGATTTTAAATTACGAATAATTGCGAAATCAGGACCGGTAGCGACCAACTTCCTTTGAAACGATTCCGGTAGTTTATCAAATTTACTAATTGTTAGAATGTTTTTCCGCCCCGACAGGAACCACCATAAATTATCTCCATAGTCAAGAGCATGCAGTATAGTAGCCAAGCGTGTACGGTAACCTTGACCACGACTTTGCTTGCATGTGTGTGGTGGATAAGCTGTTTATTGCCTAGTGACCAATTTACAATGTTAGTTCTGGTCGAGTGGGCATCGCAAGCTTTACAGACATTGACTGCAGAGGGAGTTCCCAGCTAAAATATGGTGATACATTCGACTGTTGAGAGCCATTACTATCTCGACTTTGAACCTTATCTTCGTGCTATAGAACGGTACTGTTACAACTTGTAATGAACCATGTTCTTGAACTTCAATTAGCTTCATTCACCGCATGTCAAACCAGCAGACGTCTATCAAGTGCCCGGTTCGATAGGCTTCCGAACCGGATTGGATCGATAGGTCGTCTACCATTTTTGAAGTGCCGGTTTCATAAAAAAAAAGAAGTCTTCCAAGCCATGTTCGTGTTCGCTCAGTTTGGCTGCGGTGGTGGTACGAGCTCTCTGTGGCTGATAATGTTTCACATTACAAACATTGCCTTGATAAGACGGCCGTCAAGTACGGGTGCATTTGTTTAAGCCCTAGAAGTGAACTTGTGAGTCTTCGATCGATGATACGATGAATCATTTTCCGTTGGTTTAATTTCCGTGTTTTAAGTTCTTACTTTTTGCTGGGAAGGATGGAATTATAATTTTATATGGGTTCCGATTGAAACCGAATGAAATCGAAGTCTAATGAATTTCGTTTGTACATTAGCATCCTGATTTTTGAATGAATAATTCCGGAAAGCTGATCTATCAATTACTGACGGGTATTTGCTAAGCCATCATTTACCCCACTAGAAATACCTGCATACCATTCGCCAATTTCTCGCGTAACATTTGAAAAGGGCCTATCCTCGTTGATCGATTCTCTTCATCGACTTTCTCTACGGCTACATAAACGCTAAGCGCGCAGCATAGTTCTATAGAACATTATGTTAGCTTGCGCCTGAAACAACACACTCAATGTAAAATTCAACAGTGAGCATGCATAAGGGCGTACACGCGATGATCGATTCTCTTCATCGATTTGCTCTTTTGTTAATAACTCGCTGAATTTAACGTTTCTCGGTGCGTTTGCTGTTGCTTTTGATAGCCGATAAAACCTGTTACAACTCTGCATTGAACAAATTCTAGAAAATTGTATCGCTTAGCTATGGCAATGCAAAGAGAAAATCGATGAAGAGAATCGATCATCGCATATACGCCCTTATGCAGGCTCACTGTCGAATTCATTTTCAGACGGATTATTCGCGAAAGAGCAAAATTGATGAATAGAATCGATCAACAATGATAGGCCCTATTCTCGTGTTGCGCGAGATTTTAGGTGTCTAATCTAACTAGAATAAGTGGCGGTTCATTACACGTAATTCACTACATTTCAAGCGTATAGTTAGAGTGGACGCGAATTAAATAATAATTAATTGCTCACGTTGACCCTAGATAAGGAAAAATGGTACAGTTTTGGTCATGACGCTCGCAACTTTTCGTGATTTCCCGTTTCGTTTCCTATCGAGTTAATGTTTGATACTGATCCTGCATCGAACTTCTGCAAAATGTGTATGCCAAATCGTACTGAATAGATCCGTTATCGATCCTTAGGTAAACAGTATTGCAAACATTTTGAATTTGTATGAAGATCGCAAAAAGTTGCAAATGTTATAGCCAGTACTGTAGCTGTCAGTCAGTTGTAGCTCATCTGTAAATACATGTGTAGGATTATCGATAGCGGTTCCCTTTTGACTGACAATCGTACTAAGTAAGTGTTGCAAATCATCTTTTTACACTGGCTTACACTTCCATGTGCGAACTCCTCTATCATCTTAGGAATGCTGTGTGTGACTGATCTCTTATCAGCAATATGGGCGAGTGGATTCAATTATATAAGACCTACTATGCCCATAATCGCATATCAGTCCCATATGGGATAGGAAATCAAGTAAAGATGGGACTGATATGCGATTATGGGTAGTACTGGTCTGACGCATACTAGAAGAATTCCATGCCATATCCAAGGCTGTTACAGCAGGCTCGGATTTGTCACGGATTTGAACGTTGTTGAGACTCTCAAGTAAAACATGAGTCAAATGGGTTTAAAACATTACAATCATGTTTTATTTAACCCTCCGTTACTCGCGCCAACTTCTGTAACACGAGTACTCGCGCGTTGTACTTTGTACAACAGTGTGAGTTTTCCATTGCCATTTTGCAGCCGAGCTACCAATCGATATGAAACCAACGGGTATTCCTTAAAAAAACTTGTTTTTAACTAAACAAGCTGAACTTTTATCACAGTTTACCCCCAAACAATGCGGATAATAGTGAAAATGTGAATGGATGCCGCGTAAACGGTGTCCGTATTACGTGAGATTTGACTTAATTGCTTACAACATGGAAAATCTCGAGATCCTGACCAGATAGAAAATTACTGTCTTCGGCAAAATTGTTCTAAAGATCATAACCTTTTTGCTGGTAAAGAGTAGTTAAGAAAATTATCACTACGTGGTGCTAGTATATACGTGCAATTTTCGCATATACAATAGCTCGAGTTCCCAACCAGATAAAAAGGTACTGTCTTCGGCATAGTTGTTCAGGAGGTCAAGGTGTTTTCGCAGGTGGACAGTAATTCAGAATTTTCTCACTACGCGGCGCTAGTGTACACGTAAAATTCTCATATTTAATATCTCTAGATTCTGACCAGATAGAAAGTTACTGTCTTCGGCAAAGCTGTTCAGGAGATCATAAACTTTTTGATGGTGAACAGTAGTTCAGAATCTTCTCACTAGGCAGTGGTGGACAAGAAAACCAACCTGTACACACATGTACTGGTACGGTCCTCAAAATCGCAACACGTGTGAACGAATGGTACACATCGTGTAAAGTTTTCATTTCGTTTACACGGTTAACGAAACTGAAACCAAAACCGGGCCTCGGTTTCAAAAACACAACCGAATCCATCAGCACCGTTCACACGTGTAAACGAGTTTGGGGTCGGGTGTTTGGAATGTCAACCACGGATTCGGTTCAGTTTTTGCAAACCGAACCTGGTTTTTGCTGAACATGGTTAAACGGTTGGGCGAAGAAGCAGTAAATGGAGGTGCAGTGCTGCCGAATGTGCAAGTGAATGAAAACTTAGATGATCAAAATTCAAAGTGCCAAACTGTCAAATACCCCACAATATGGGTATTTTTGGAATCGTCGTGACATGTAGGAACCGGAAATTGATGTCTGACGCCATTATGAAATCAAATATGGCGGCTTCCGGTTAGATTTTTTTTTAAAGCCTTAGGCTAGTTCATCTCTGCTTCCAGTTAGAGAAAAACTGGGAAATATGGTCAAATACCCCGCAATATGGATATTTTTGGAATCGGGATGACGTGTGGGATCGGAAATCAATGTCTGATGCCATTTTGAAATCCAAGATGGCGGCTTCCGGTTAGATAAAAACTGGGAAATACTGTCAAATACCCCACAATATGGGTATTTTTGAAATCGGGATGACGCGTAGGGACCGAGATTCGATGTCTGACGCCATTTTTAAATCCAAAATGGCGGCTTTCGGTTAGAGAACAACCGAAAAATACGGTAAAACCCCCACAATATGTGTATTTTTTGGAATAAGGATTACGTGTAGAGACCGGAATTCGATGTCTGACGCCATTTGAAATCCAAGATGGCGGCTTCTGGTTAGATAAAAACTGAAAAATAATGTGAATTACCCCACAATATGGGTAAATTTTTAATCGGGATGACGCGTAGGGACCGGAAATCGATGTCTGACGCCATCAAAAAAATCCAAGAGGGCGGCTTCTGGTTAGAGAAAAACTGAAAAATACTGTGAAATACCCCACAATATGGGTATTTTTGGAATCGCGATGACACTTAGGGACCAAAAATCGACGTATGAGGCCATTTAAAAATCCAAAATGGTGGCTTCCTGTTAGATAAAAACTGGGAAATACTGTCATACCCCACAATACGGGTATTTTTGGAATCGGGATAACATGCAAGGACCGGAAATCGACGGCTGACGCCATTTTGAAATCCAAGATGGTGGCTTCTGGTTAGAGAAAAACTGAAAAATACTCTTACCAGTAGTCACCATCTTGGATTTCAAAATGGCATCAGACATTGATTTCCGGTCCCTACCCGTCATCCCAATTCTAAAAATATCCATATTGTGGGGTATTTAAAATTATTCCCAGTTGTTCTTTAACCGGAAGCAACCATCTTGGATTTCAAAATGACGTCAGACATCGATTTCAGATCCCTACCCGTCATCCCAATTCTAAAAATACCCATATTGTGGGGTATTTACAGTATTTCTGTTTTTCTCTAACCGGAAGTCGCCATCTTGGATTTCAAAATGGCGTCACTCATTGATTTCCGGTCCCTACACGTCATCCCAATTCTAAAAATTCCATATTGTGGGGTATTTACAGTATTTCTCTGTTTTTCTCTAACCGGAAGTTGCCATCTTGGATTTAAAATGGCGTCAAACATTGATTTCCGGTCCCTATACTTCATCCCGATTCCAAAAACACCCATATTGTGGGGTATTGACAGTATTTCCCTGTTATTCTCTAACCGGAAGTCACCATCTTGGATTTCAAAATGGCATCAGACATTTATTTCCGGTCCCTACACGTCATCCCGATTCCAAAAATACCCATATTGTGGGGTATTTGACAGTATTTCCCAGTTTTTCTCTAACCGAAAGTTGCCATCTTAGATTTGAAAATGGTGGCGGTCAAACATTGTTGGTATGGGTAAGATGTTGTGAGATAATTTTAAAATAATTATATAAAATGTAAAAAAAAAATCTGACACCACTTGCAGTCCGTAAAATAGCAACCCGAAAACACAACCGCTACACAACCTTGGTTCGGTTTTGTGTTTTTCATTTTTTACATACCAAACTCGTTTACCGGTAAACGAAAACCAAACATAAACCGGGGTGTCGTGCAAACGAAATACGCGTTGGTTTACAAGCTTCGATGGAAACACAACCAGCATCTAAACCAAACACGGTGTGTAGCAGTCGACAACACGTGTTGTGCTTTGGTGAACCGCACCGGTACGCAACCGGTTTTTCCCCAACTCTGTCCCTAGGTAGCGCTCGTATACATGTTAAGCTCTCGCATGTGATACATCCTGACCAGATAGAGAGTAAATGTCTTTGGCAAAGTTGTTCAGGAAGTCAAGATCTTTTCGTTGGTGGACAGTTGTTCAGAATGTTCTCACTACGCGGTGCTAGTATACACAAGCAATTCTCGCATATATAGTAGCTCGAGATCCTGAGCAGATAGAAAGTTACTGTTTTGGGCAAACTTGTTCAGGGGGTCAAGACTTTTTGGCTGGTGGACAGTTGTCCAAAATTTACTCACCACGTTGTGCTAGTAAACGTGTACAATTCTCGCGTATGCTATAGCTCGAGATCCTGAACAGGTAGAAAATTACTGTCTTGGAAAAAAGTTGTTCATGAGGTCAATGCCTATTGCTTGGTGCACAATAGTTCAGAATTTTCACACTATGTGGCGTTAGTATACACGCGAAATTCTCGCATGTAAAATATCTCAAGATTCTGATCAGTAAAAAAATACTGTCGTCGACAAAATTGTTCAAGAGGTCATAACTTTTGCGATAGTGAAAAGTAGTTCAAAATTTTCTCACTACGTAGCGCTAGTATACACGTGAAATTCTCGCATTTGGTTTGTATCGAGATCCTGACCAGATAGAAAGTTACTGTCTTCGACAAAGTTGTTCAGGAGGTCAAAGTCTATTGCTTGGAGTACAATAGTTGAGAATTTCCTAAGCGGCGCTAGTATACACGTGAAATATTCACATATAAAATATAACGAGATCCTGACTAAATAAAATATTACTGTCTTGCGCAAAGTTATGCAGGGGGCCAGTTCTGTACACGACTGGTGTACAGAAATTCAATTTTTTTTTCACATCATTGTATTTGCGCTTTTATACACGTGCAATTCTCGCATTTCGATATCTGCTAAACTGTCATCGGCAAAGTTGTCCAGGAGATCAAAACTTTTTCGTTGGTCGACAGTACAGAATTTTCTCACTACGTGGTGCTTAGATATACGTGAAATCTTAGCATATATAATATCTCGAGATCCTGAACAGCTAGAAATTTACTGTTCTTGGAAAAACTGTTAAGGACATAAAGATCTTTTGGCTGATGAAAAGTAGTTCAGAAATTTCTCAAAACTTGGCGGGCGATTCTCCCATATCAAATATCATATAATAAAAATACAATTTACATCATCCTAAGTGGGATAAGACAAATAAATTCTGGATTTCTTTTACTGGTGAAGATTTTCATGCAGATTTGTGGACACATAAATTGGGGTGAGTCGTTCCACTTGTATACCTCTGATAAATTAGTGGTGACACGTATCTCAAATGGAAAACATTATCTTAAAAAGATCATCGCTGAAACTTCCACCAAATGAATGTTTAGAGTCTCCCTTTCATTTTAGGCTAATTTCAAAGTGTCTTATCGAGGGGTCTAGAACAAAAAAAAATCCCTGTATTTACGTGTGCACGGACAACGAGACTAACTCAGAGAGTGAGGCAATTTATAAAATCATACACTCCCGATTATATGTTTAAGGACACCCCCAAAAAAAACATGCAAATATGTTATGTTCGTATCTTTGTCATTTTACGTCCAATTTTCGTTTTTTAGAACATTTGAAAGATTTTGAATGGAAATACGAAGAAGCAAATTGCTCAATATTATTTTCAAAAAATGAGAGAGATTTGAACAAAACACATTTGCATGTATTTCGGGTGTATTTAAGCTTATGATCGGGAGTGTAGGTTACTCAGCGCTGAGTGCACTACGATTTTGGAAATTTCTCCAGACAACTGAGTAAAACAATCTCACGACTGAGATAGTCCTATGGCTCGACTGGCTAACTCGTGTGTATATATTTTATACATTTTACATTACATTACACATTTTAGACGAACTGAGTAGATTCTTCTCGTTTAGATTTAGGATAAGTGTATGTAACCATAAATTCGACGTCACACTCCTAGCAGCGTAGTAATAACGGTATAATGAAAAAGATGATAATTTCATACTATCAGGCCTTTTCTTTATGACTTTGGATGTACCTACACACTTAGATTTTTTTGCCGAGATGGGCGCCACTGAGCAGCTCGGTATTTTATTTTGCTGGATCTCAACGAAAAATTTGCCACGTGGTGAGAAAATTCTTAACTACTGTCTGCCAGCCAAAAAGTCTTGACCTCCTAAACAACTTTGCCGAAGACAGCAACTTTCTAGCTGATCAAGATCTCGAGCTGAATATGCAAGAAATGCACGTATAAACTAGCGCCGCATAGTGAGAAAACTCTTAACTATTGTCACCCAACAAAAAGGTCTTGACTTCCTGAAAAACTATGCCGAATACATTTACTTTCTACCTGGATCTAGAGATATTTTATATGTGAGAATTTCACATGTATAGTAGCGGCGCGAAGTGAGAAAACTCTGAACTACTGTTCACCTGCGAAAAGGCCTTGATATCCTGAAAAACTATGTCAAAGACAGTACCTTTCTATCTGGTTAGGAACTCGAGATATTTTATATGAGAATTTCACGTGTATACTAGCGTCGTGTAGTGAGAAAATTCTGAACTATTGAGCACCAAACAATAGGCTTTGGCCTCCTGAACAACTTTGTCCAAGACAGTTACTTTCTATATGGTCAGGATCTCGATATAATCCATGTTGCAATCAATTAAGTCAAATCCCACGTAGTATGGTCAAAGTTAACGCGGTTTCCATTTACATTTTCCCTATTATCCGCATTTTTTAGGTGTTTACTGTAATCAAAGTTTAGCTTGTTTAGATCAAAACAAGTTTTTTGAGGAATATTCGTTGGTTTCAGATCGATTGGTAACTCAGCAACAAAATGGCAATGGAAAACTCATGTGTGTAACGCGAGTAACGGAGGGTTAACTGCCCCATAATTTGCAGTCTTCTGGGTGTGTCTGAGCTGAACCTTGACCCTATATCTCCTCTCTCTCTCTCTCGTTCCTAATTCTGTTTTCTTTTCTTGTCTTACGTACTATTGGTATGACTGTACTCACGACTTCATCACCCGTTGACAATGATCATCCCCATGGGCGAAACCGTTCTGCTCCCTGCATGCAAAACCACCTCCCGCCGTTACTTAAACGCTGCCACCACCGCTGAGATCCGACTGGCGAACTAACCAGCTCCAGCTTGATTGCTCTCCCACGACGGGGTGGCGCCTGCTAGCGTTCAAGTGATGTGGATGGCATGTCTAAACGCAACACTACACTGCGTACTGCCTTTTTTACACACCACCACGAGCATTGAGTTGTACGCTCCGTACCAGTGCTCGATAGAAAACACCAAACGCAGCGAACAAGGCACCGGTGCCCGTGCATAAAGCTGGGTTTAGATAGGGCAAGTCAATTAATCGGTACCGGTGCCCGTGCATAATTGTTTGCACCGGTGTATGGATCTTCGGCAAGCACCAAAGCCGAGTGTTTCTGACTTCGGGAAACACCGCAGCCGAGTGTTTTCGATTTCGGAAAACACGCTTGCTGCTCGCAGGAATTTTCTTTGGGGGACTCCGAAATTTGTTAAGAAATTTAGTGTTGTATTGTGAATGTTATGAAGTTCACGAAGTGCTTTGAAATTTGTAGGACTTTGCTAATGTTTGTATTTATTTCCTAAATTTCTAAGATCGTCTTTTGAAGTGTACAGAAATGATAAAATAATGTATTATTGAATTATAAGAGCCGGTGAGTGGCCCGTGCTCCCCTTTACCCATTCGTAACACTGGTTCTTACGACATAATAGACGCGGATGCTAGCCTCTTCATAGTAGCATGCAGAAGTAGCTAAGCTGCGCACTCCTCCATCTAAATAGCACCGCAGCTGAGCTGCGCGTGCAATGAAAGAAAAGGGATTACGACTTAGGCCGATGACATAGTAACGCGGAGCGTCGAGCAACGCGTGTTGTTCGCGTTTGCTTAATTTCAATAAAGCGTCGAGTGATGCGTGCTATGACATACTCAACGCGTTTTTGAAAGCGCAGCTCGCATTGTTGTCAGTTAAAATAACTGGTCTTTACGCTAATCCTAAACTACCCAATTTTCAGTAAAGGAGATTGAGTAGAGATGTTAAATGTTTAATGTTAGATGTTAAATGCTGAATGTGTATGTTAAATGCTAAATGCATAATAATAAATTATACATGTTAAATGTAAATTGTTAATTGTTATATGTTACATGTTCATTTGTCTTCTTGCTAGTACCAACTTTTAGCACTGAATTTTGAGTAGCTCTAGTTTCGATCTATTCAAATTCCGTCGAAACTAGGGCTACTCAAAATTGATACTAACAAAATGGCAAATGAACATGTAACATGTGACAATTAACAATTTACATTTAACATGTAACATTTAATATTCAGCATTTAGCGTTTGACATATACATTAAGCATTTAACGTCTAACATTAAACATTTAACATTAGCAAATAAACTTTGACATGCACATTTAACATTTAACAATTAACATCTAACATTTATACAATTACCATCTATCATATGGCATTAAACATTTAACATTTTTTTTTAAATAACCAATTTAATATTTAACACTTAACATTTATCATTTAACATTTAAAATTTAACATTTTAAAATTTCAAATATAACATTTAGAATTTCACATTTAAAATTAATCATTTTAAGTGTTACGAGTAAAATGTAACAATTAACATTTAACATCTAGCATTCAACATTTAGCATTTAACATTTAGCATTTAACATTTAGCATTTAAATTTTAACATTGACAATTTACATTTAACATCTAACATATTACATTTAGTATTTAGCATTTAACCTTTAGCATTGAGCATTCAACATTAAGCATTTAACAATTACCAAAAATATTTAAAATATTACATTTAACATTTAACAATTAACATTTAACATTAAACAATAAACGTTTGACATGCAACATTTAACATGTAACATTTAACATTTAAAATTTAACATGTAACATTTATCATGTAACATTTATCATGTAAAATTTAACATGTAACATTTAACATTCAGCATTTAGAATTCATCATTTAGCAATTAACATTAAGCATTTTTAATTTTACATTTGAAATTTAGAATTTATTATGTAGCATTTAACATATAACAATTAACACATAACGATTACCATTTAATATTTAACATTTTACATTTAACAATTTCTTATTAACAGTTTGTTTAACATTTAACATGTAACATTAAACAAAACAACAACGGCTATATTTAAAACGTCCGATCTACCGGTGCTATTTATACGTAATCGCAGTTTCCTAGTCGATCACCATTTAAATTCGATGGCACTCCAACAGTCTTTTGCGTGCACGCGCGTGAAAACACTTCAAGGAGTGCTTTGACGCTATTGCTGACGCATCGCAACGCGTGTACTATGACTTGTGTAAGCGTTTCACCAAGCATTTTGCATGGGCGTTCATCAAAGCAGCTCAGACGCACTCGCACACGCGCACGCGCACGCTTCGCTAAACGCGTTACTATGTCATCTGCCTTACTCCGGCAGTCATGCAGTACCTACCTATTTTTTTATGTTGTCAATTCTCGTTCTCTTCGGCCGATGCTATGCAGAGATAGTGAGAGAGCAAGAATTTCCGCCAAGCGGAGCTAGAAAAATATCGTCGGGAACGTATTTTTTGAAGCCCGCTGTGGCTGGTAGCAATCAAGCCATCTTCAGAGAGCCGAACGCACCCGAATACCCGAAGTCCGCTCCGGTACTCTCGCTCTCGCTCAAGTCTGAATACACCTTTAATACGCGTCTAGAGCTGATAGACAAGTGGGCGAAACACTGGTCTCATAATGCCAATGTCGATGGATCGATTCCGATATGTCACTTTCCAGTTTTTTCTGTCAACATTATTGTCAAAAGGTAATCTATGAAATTCATTTCGATCTCTTTTTTGGCCAAAAAGCATTACGCAATCTTATGAATCTTATGAGCTCAAAGGATTATTAAAAATACGCAAATCACACACTTCGCAAGAGCGTGTTTCTGTTGCCGTCCACCCACTGGTATTTCTTGGCTTTATGTTAACTAATTGAGCTGATTGTTTTCACACGATTTGAGTCAATCTAATAATGATAACTTATATCCAACAACAACAAAAACAGCTACCATGGCTGATATGGAGCTAGTAGAAGGTAGAATGCGATCCTTCTTGAGCGCGTTGTTTTTATTTAGGGGAAAACAATCCAAAATGCACCTCGCGCAAATCGCTCGTTACAGTGCACAGTGGTCCAGAATGCAGATTTAGGTGGAATGATATGTTTTGAGCCTGAAATTGAAACTTTAGACTAAAAGTTTCTTCTACAAAGTTGTTCCTTATAGTTAAGCCCTCATTTTTATGACAATGAATTCTAGGGTGGTTCCTATTATCATTAAAATCTAAAATCTTTTTTGTTTAAATAAATTAAGGAATACATTCTTAAGCAAAGTTATAGCTGAGCTAATTTCAAGCAACTTTATTGAAAATAATTTTTTTTGTATCTCTTAAATTGGCCGATTTAGAGCTTTTTTCTTGAATTGAGTTAGGGTGGCTCTTGAAAAAACAGTTTTTTTGCTCTAGTTTTCTTATTTCAAATTTTTCAGCAAAGGTGTCTTCAGATTACTTTTAGATCTTAAGTAGGCGCAAGTTTTTGCTGCACAAAGCTTGTCAATATCTTTCGCCGATCAAGAGTTATTGACGTTTTTATACTAAAAATATGCACTTTTCAAATGTTAATATCTCTGGTTGGGGCAAACAAAAAAAAAAGTTTTTTTACGGCATTTGAAAGGGCGTATGTAATTCTCAATATTATGACAAAATTGGAGGTATGTTATTTTTTAAACTTGTATAAAATCAATTTAAATTTAGTCATATTTTTTACTATATTTGGGTTTATCTTTTTTATTAGAAGAGATACAGACAACAAATTCAGGTGTAAAACATTCGTCTAAAAGAGTTTTAAAATTCTCTAGAAGATAACTTTCATGAAAAATTTCAAATAAAAAAGTTATTGCTAAAAAACTATTTTTTCCAGGAACACCCTAAGTCAACTCCGAAAAAATACTCTAAAATGAGAACGTTAAGAGATAGAAAAAAATTTCTTCGACAAAGTTGCTTGCAATTAACTTAGCTACAACTTTTTTAAAGAACACATGTTTTTATTTTGTAAAACAAAAAAGTTAGTTTTAAAAATTCCCTAATTTGAGGACCACCCTGACGTTTGCAAACACCAAAAGAAGGGAATTTTTAAGAACAAAAACTTCTTCGAAGAAACTAAATGTCCAAATATTGAAACAAATGTACTAGCACATTTTATATAAATTTGTCATTAGAGTGGTCCTATGAAATCCATTTTTTGCCAATAACTTTTTTATTTGAAATTTCTCATGAAAGTTATCTTCTAGAGAATTTTAAAACGCTTTTAGACGAATGTTTTATACCTGAATTTGTTGCCTGTATCTCTGCTAATAAAAAAGATATACCCAAATATAGTAAAAAATATGACTAAATTCAAATTGATTTTATACGAGTTTAAAAAATAACATACCTCCAATTTTGTCATATTATTGAGAATAACATACGCCCTTTCAAATGCCGTAAAAAAACTTTTTTTTTGTTTGCCCCAACCAGAGATATTAACATTTGAGAAGTGCATATTTTTAGTATAAAAACGTCAATAACTCTTGATCGGTGAAAGATATTGACAAGCTTTGTGCAGCAAAAACTTGCGCCTACTTAAGATCTAAAAGTTATCTCAGACACCTTTGCTGAGAAATTTGAAATAAGAAAACTAGATAAAAAACTGTTTTTTCAAGAGCCACCCTAACTCAATTCAAGAAAATAGCTCTAAATCGGCCAATTTAAGAGATACAAAAAAGTTATTTTAAACAAAGTTGCTTGAAATTTGCTCAGCTATAACTTTGTCGAAGAATGTATACCTTAATTCATTTAAACAAAAAAGTTAGATTTTTGATTTTAATGATAATAGGAACCACCCTAGAATTCATTGTCATAAAAATGAGGGCCTAACTATAAGGAATAACTTTGTAGAAGAGACTTTTAGTCTAAAGTTTCAGTTTCAGGCTCAAAACATATCATTCCACCTAAATCAGCATTCTGGACCACTGTGCAGTGCTAGTTTAGTACTTTACCTAGCATTTCTGCAAAATTAAGAGTGGAATAGCTATGAAAAATCAAAACGGGCGTTTGGCCCGGGGTGCATTTCGGGCTGTTCTACCCTACATGAATAATGAGTAGTTCTGTTCACCCACCGCTATTTGGGTGCGAAAATCTGTACTGGTATGCTGATGCTAGTGAACTAAAGCTGTACTTATAAATAGTCAGCATAATGTAAGCAGGGCGTCAGCATCTACCAGCATGAGATTTCAGGAGCCTCTGAAACTCGTGCTAGCTAGTTGAGTTGGCTGAGCTAGTGAACCAGCATAAAATATATTACATATTATGTAAACACCCCATCTATCTCTACTATTATTCAATCAGTTGAGCTGTTTGGTTTGGTTGGAGATAAGTTATGATTATTATATTGACTCTAATCAAATTAAATAAATCAGCTAAATTATTTAATATAAAGCCAAGAAATACCAGTGGGTGGACGGCAACAGCAACACGCTCTTCCGAAGTGGGTGATTTGTGTATTCTTAATAATCCTGGTAGTTGATCCCTTGAGCTCATAAGCTTTATAATATTGCGTAATGCTTTTTAGCCAAAAGAAATCGAAATGAATTTCATAGATTTACCCTCATAAAAATAATGATAACAAAAAAAGACAGACTGGAATCGAACCATGAACATTGGCATCATGGAAGTTATGCTTTGACCACTCGTCTATCAGCTCTAGTCGAGACAGAAGATGCTTAAGGCGTATAGGAGATACGATAATCTTTCTGAAGTCGCCAAAAAAAAATCCTACGAGCAGCAAGCGTGTTTTCCGAAATTGAAAACACTCGGCTGCGGTGTTTCCCGGAGTCAGAAACACTCGGCTTTGGTGCTTGCCGAAGATCCATACACCGGTGCAAACAATTATGCACGGGCACCGGTACCGATTAATTGACTTGCCCTATCTAAACCCAGCTTTATGCACGGGCACCGGTGCCTTGTTCGCTGCGTTTGGTGTTTTCTATCGAGCACTGGTACGGAGCGTACAACTCAATGCTCTTGGTGGTGTGTTTGTAGGTAAAACTGTCACCCGTGCAAAAGAGTTCAGTGTTTTTACCATGGCTGATTGTGGATGTCGAGCGAGTCTTCCAACCTCGATGCAGACTTTGTGACTGTAGTATACACCAATCCGTACACGTTTGGATCCTTCGATTCAGCGTCCCAGATAGTCGTAACTCGCCTCGTCCCGTCATGCGTTCGACGTGCGCTCGCTTGGGCAACGCTCCAAGATGACCGTGAACGAAATGAACCCGGATACGAAAGAAAGGGATCCTGTGCGTAGACTATGTGTGAGTGGAGAGGAATAACGGTACCAATGTTGGGAAACCTACGAGCTTATGAGTCGATCCCTTTCGTATTTTGGTTTTCCGAAGCTTAAGTGTCCCACTCTGGTGGTCTCGGTACGGGGTTGCGTGCACTCCTGTCGACGTATTTATCCAAGGTATCGGTTTCTGAAGTTTAGCTTGAGAGCCCCACTATGGTGATCTCCGTGCCATATGAGACGAATGATGATGAGATTCACGCGCCTCCGAAAGGCATCGTATTCGTTACCTGATGCAAAAACGTGATTGCGTGGACTTCTGTCGGCGTCTATTCCAATGCACGGTAGTTCCCACTTTGTTGGAGATTGAAAGGTAATAATACATGATCATAAAGTTGGCACATCATAGCTTTCACATTTTCTTCCGTTTCGACCGTGGTATCGGATCGAAATCCACGTGCTACTGCTATGACCGTACGGGCAAGTCAGTGGTCTCCGACAGATCCGCGTCCTGTGGCCGGAATTGACGTCGAAGCCCTCTCAAATTCCGTTGTGCACCGACAGAATATTTCTTGCGGTTCCCTCGGCTCTTTCTTCCTCACCTTTTCTACTTGCGAGCCCCACTTTTCTGTGGTAACGTCCTACCGAAATTCGAAACTACGAGCGAACAGTTCCTATGAGCTTGTGCTCACCAGAGCTACGTAGAGCATCGCAGGTGCTATGATTTGTTTATAAACAGCCAGTTTGATCACCTTTGAGAAGCGGGATCTGCGGCAAATCAGCGGATGCAGACGCCTAACCAAGGCAGAACACTTGACTACGGTTTTTTTTCCACATGCTACCGGAAGAGGAGCTTTTCCCGAGATAGGTTACTTCGGCAGACCACTCAACCCTTGTGTCATCCATGATTACAGTACAAGATGGAGCCGATTTTAGCTTGGGCGATTGCCGATGGAGGAACATGTGTTTGCGTAATCAGCAAAGGCGTTAAGGCATCGGTGAAGTTTGTTCGTTATTTCGCGAGGCATCCTTCCTTTGACGGCTATTGCGGTATCATCTGCGAACAGGTAAAACATCGGAAGTGTAGATGCTGTAATGCAAAGGGCCCAATAGACTTCCTTGCAGAAATCCTGCTGGAACGGAAAACGTGTCTGAAAGACAACCATTCAACGATACCTAAAACGACGTTTGCTGGAGGTAGTTACGGGTGATTTTAACCAAATGTAATGGGAAGATGAAGTAACAAAGCTTGTACACAAGTCCGTCATGCCAGATATTGTCGAACGCCTGTTAAACATCTAGCTAGGTCATGGCTATTGGCTTGGATACAGCTTTGTTACTTCGGCTGTTATTCATCACCCGTACTAGCTGGTGATTGGTGGAGTGTCCCTTCCTGAACCCAAACTGTTCCGGAAGGAGAATGTTGTTTTCCTCGACAAACTTGAGCAAACGATTGAGAATGAGATTCTCAAACAATCGCTCAGCGCTGGATCTTTACCGGGTTTGCGGATTGGTATAATTTTTGCTACCTTCCAGATGCTTGGAGAGTAGTGCAGCTCCAAGCATCTGCTGAAGATAGCGGTCAAATGAGACTGCTCTTTCATGCTGAGTCTCTTCAAGATCAAGTTGAGTTGGAGCCTTCATGTTCTTGGTGCATTGTACTGTAATCATATCCGCCGGAGGCACGACACAAGGGGAGGCATCACGGTTTTGTACGCATTGCGCCGATAGTCGAGCCAAGCAAATGCGATGAAGCATTTGCTTTCTCCGGTGGGGTGATTAGAAGCCGATCGTCATCATTTTCGTCTCGGAGAGGTGGAACGGGTTTGGGATGAGTTTTCAAGACCTTGGCTACCTTCCAGAATGGTCTGGAGCGGTCGTTCAGATTCTGGACAACACGTCCGAAACTTTCATTTCGGAGTGAGTCCATTCTGGAAACCCCTCACAGGAACTTGTCGAACACATGCCTCGTCAGCCACGGATATGGCATGTTGGAGTCTTTCCAACGCCCGGTCGATGTCATCTACGGTGTCAAGCGGCGGATCTTCGTCGATGCCTCTGTCAACCACACGTCCAAACTGCACCCAGTTGACGACGTGGTGGTAGTCTTTGCGCAGGCTTGGAGCAGAAGCCACGATGATGCCGACTTCAGCCACCACCGGTTGATGGTCGGAACTGAGATCGTTGTGCACCTCCGGCTTGGGTAGTCCGATGTTCGACAGGAAAAAGTCCAGGTTGGATTGATTGTACAGTCCATGTTGAGCGTGGTAGTTCCGCCAAGCTTAGAAGCGGGTATTCAGGTCGCCCCCAACGATGAATCGGCAGTTAGTACGAGTGATGGCGGTCAGGGCGTTCTTGAATTTGCTTGCTAATCCGTTGTTGGCGGCACACTGCCGAGGGCAGTAAACATCGATGAACCGGACGTTTCCAGTTGGCGATTCCACGTCCACACTAAGAGCCTCGATGATAGAAATACGGATGTGAGGCAGGCAGGGATTCCTTTCTTGACGACGACCGCAACGGAACACCACCCCCTGGAACTGGTGCAATCAACCGGATAAAGTTGTGGTCAGGCAACCAGAAGCTCTCGCCAGACTTTAGGTCGATCTCGGTTAAAAGGCCCAAGTCGATGTTATGCAGGTGACAATATTTAGCGGTTTAGACACCATACTGGATGATGAACTTACCGAGAACTTGAATCTGCTCGAGCTTATTGCGGCACTTACGAAGAGCACCGGTCATGTTGACGAAGATTTCCACCAGTTCATCCGCTGAGAACAGACCGGGGTTGTTTGCTTTGTGCTGTTGGTTGTCTTCAGAATCCAACAGAATCACCGGAAGCTTCTTGATGGGGCGTGAGGAGCACGAAGAGGCGGGGAATCCTCCATCCTGAATTGTTGGTTTCGTTTAAAGTCCTCGGACTGTCTGTCGGAATCTTGATGAGCACCACCACCACAGTTGGCGCATTTTAACGGCTCCATCCGTAGGGTAGTCAGAAATGGCCTGCTCTTGAGCGCAATTGCTGCAGCGTGGCTAGATGTTACAATTGCGGGTACGGTGTCCAAAATTGAGGAACCTCTGGTATTGCGTTACTTCACGATGGCCGCCACGGTATTGTTCCCAGCGTACGATGATGGGAGTCGATCGAGCGGATAGCTTGCAGCGCATTGAGCGTCACCGTCCCTTTCTGAAAGTGCACCATGAAAAGACAATCCGGGTATGTCGTCATGTTTTCATTTCTCCTCGTCATCCGGAAGACAGCGATTGAGGAAAGCTTGTACCGGTTCTTGATTTCGGCTTCGATCATCTTGGGGTCAAAGTTTGGTAGGCCCCTGATGACTATAGTCGCTAAATTTATAGTCTGGCGGATAGAATCTCGGGAACCAATCGAGCAAATCACGACCAACAACAGAAAAGAGCACATCAACTATTGTGAACAAAATTTCGGAAACTGTTTTCTCGTGACTAAAGGATCGCCTACACAAACTAACGCCATCTTTAGGTTGTGAAAAATTTCCCCTATCCGAGATGCTCGTAATTTACCTTCGATTGGCGAGGAAAGAATAATCAACGTTTTGTTTATAAAAGTTGATAGTACCTTTTCAATTGTTGGTCTATAATATATTGAAATGGTTCCGCTTTTTTATAGATCGAAATTCTATCCTCCAGACTATGCATATAGCGACTATACTGATGACTACCTTGAAGGGCTTGCGTGTGTTTCGCCTTGGCATCCTTCAAGTAGTTCACGGCCACCTCATACTCCGCTTTGGTACGGAGCATCACCTTGGTGCCGATCCTGCTGAGCTTAAACTCAGCTGCGACGCCAAGCGACGTCACTCCATAAATGTTCGATATTGCTCCCAATCAGTTCTATGGTAATTGAAAGTAGAGCTGTTGGAATTAGACATTAATTCTTGGGATATTTCAAAAGTTACTGGAAGGTGATCAGAACCGAGGTCAGCATGATTAACCAATTGGCTACACATTTGACATGAATCAGTTAAGACCAAATCAATAGTTGAGGAATTTCTTGCTGAACTGCAGCCGTCCTTTGCGTAAGAGGAATCACCACAATTCATGCATTTAGCTGGCATGTAGCAATTTTATGTTCCGTGACCCCATCCCTGACATTTTCGCCATTGGGTGAGGTTTTGCAAATTTCCTCTAGTCTTCTTGAAGTGTTCCCCTCTTCACTCGGACATGGAGCATAAAGCTTGCTTTTTCGAAGGCCTTAAGGTTGTTTAGTTCACTAGACTTGAAGTGAACTAAATAAAAATCATTAGAAGTCCCGTTGCGCGAATCGCTAGGACGGGATTTCATTTTCATTTTGATTACTTTGACTGGCACAACTCCAAGTAATGTTGTCAACTCATTTATGATCTTACATAGGGATTCACCACTGGGCAGACCTTTCAAGACAACCTTGAACAGACGTTGTTCAGTTTTGGTGTCGTAAGTGAAACATTTGTGTTGCTTCTCAGCAATATACTTGAGAAGATGTTTGAATCCGTCCAAGGTTTCAGCCAATAGACGGCATTCACCCCGACGGCCACTCCAATTGGAAGTGCACACTTGAATTTATCCAAGTTCAAAAGTTCCGTGCGCAGAGCATGGAAATCGGAAGTGGTTATCACAATAGGAGGGACCTTTTACTTCAGTATCGTATCGTATAAGCAATAGCATAGCATACAATCAGCTTGAGGATTCCTTGTATCTATTGATCTTGTAACCAGTACCTTAAAAACGTGATTGTAAAAACACGCAACAGTTTTATCATGAGCGGGAAGCGGCTGAATCTGTTATCAATTTTCAATTCAAATGAGTGCTGCTTCTATATAATAAAAACACGGAAACACCAACGAACAACGGGGACAGTTTGATTACAACGATCCCTTCATTATGCACCTACTTCTACTATCTGCTAGTCATAATTTACACTGTCTATCGCATTGTTTACCTTTTTCCAGATCAATACACTAACCGGCACCGTACCACTTGCTTCCTTATCGTTGCAGCACTGGCCAAGTTATGGAGGGGACCAAGCAACCGGTTGCGCTTCCCGTGTGTCCCGCACAGCATGCAAGTTTCCTGTCCTACATCGTGTTCGGCTGGGTGCTGCCCATCTTCTACAAAGGCGGCAAGAAAGAACTCGGTCCCGAGGATCTCTACCAACCGCTGACGACCCACAAGTCGAGCAACTTGGGCAACCGTATATGCCATGCGTGGGAAGAAGAAGTCGCCAACAAGCGTAGCAAAGGCAAGGAACCCAGCCTGATGAGAGCCGGCTTCCGAGTGTTCGGCTGGAACATCGTTTCGCTGGGACTGATCCTACTGGTGCTAGAGTTGGCATTCAAGGTGACTCAACCCATCTTCCTCGGTGCACTGGTGGCGTACTACTCGAAACAGAATGGTGACATCAACGAAGCGTATCTGTACGCGGTAGCCGTTGTCCTGTGCAGTGCCATCAGCGTACTGTTCATGCACTCGTACATGCTTTCCCAGCTGCATCTCGGAATGAAACTACGAGTAGCTGCCTGCAGCATGATCTACCGGAAGTCTCTCAGGCTGAGCAAAACCGCTCTCGGCGATACCACCGCCGGACAGGTAGTGAATCTCCTCTCGAACGACGTCGGCCGGCTGGATTTGGCCGTACTGTTTGTGCACTATCTGTGGATTGGACCGCTGGAAACGATCGTTGTTACGTACCTCATGTACCGGGAGATTGGCATTTCCGCGATATTCGGTGTCATATTCCTGCTGATGTTCATCCCACTGCAGGCGTACTTGGGCAAGAAGACTTCGGTGCTGCGTCTGCAGACAGCACTGCGAACTGACGAGCGAGTGCGGCTGATGAACGAGATCATCCAGGGCATACAGGTGATCAAGATGTACACGTGGGAGAAACCGTTTGCCAACCTCGTCGAGCTGGCCAGAAAGTGAGTATTGAATTCTGAACTGTCTTTGAGCGGTCCCTAAAAAGCTACCGTAAAGTACCATAATTCTGCGCATCTAAGGCTTAATTCCGCGCAGTATTGTATATAATTTTAATTGATTTGTACCTTAAGGTAGGTATTAATCACTTGGCACTTTGCGGTTACCTAGTCATTCAGAAATTTTGAAACTTCCTTCATTCATCCAAGAAAGGTTTTAACTAAAAATGTACTTCATCTAGTCTTTTTCCGTTCGCTTCTTCCAGGAAGGAAATCAAAGTGATCCGCTACGTCTCGTACATCCGGGGTACCCTGTTGTCCTTCATCATGTTCACCACGCGCGTTTCGATCTTCATCAGCTTGATTGCCTACGCCCTGCTGGGCAACTTTGTCACGGCCGAGAAAGCCTTCACCATCACCGCGTACTACAACATCCTCCGTGCTACGATGACCATCTTCTTCCCGCAGGGTATTGCCCAGTTTGCCGAAGCGATCGTCTCCATCGGGCGTATCCAGAAGTTCATGAGCTACGAAGAGGTGGAAGGCGTCATCGGTGTGTCGATGAGTGATCCCGAGAAAAGCGACGAAGACAGCTTGCTGGACAGCAGTGTCAGTGAAGATGTGAAAGCCCCAGATCAGAACAAGATGATCAAACACTCGGAATCGGACGGCTTGAACGAGAATTCGCATTCGCAGCAGCACCTGTCCGAGGCTGGAGTGATTGTGGACTCGGCAACGGCTCGATGGGATCCGAAAGCATCGGAGTACACTTTGGAAGGGGTGAATCTGCACGTGCAACCTGGTACGCTGGTGGCTGTGATTGGACCGGTAGGAGCCGGGAAGTCCAGTCTGATACACGCGATCCTCGGGGAGCTACCACTGGAAGGTGGCAGCATCAAGGTGAACGGTGATATCTCGTATGCCTCACAAGAACCGTGGCTGTTTTCGGCGACCGTTCGACAGAACATTCTCTTTGGACTACCCATGGACAAGGAACGGTACAAAAGAGTGGTGAAAACGTGTGCGTTGGAAAGAGATTTCCAACTGTTTTCCAATGGAGACAAGACAGTGGTGGGTGAGAGGGGAGTATCCTTGTCCGGGGGACAGAAGGCACGTATCAGTTTGGCTCGGGCGGTGTACCGACGGGCTTCGATATATCTTTTGGACGATCCACTGAGTGCCGTGGATTCCCATGTGGGACGTCATCTGTTCGACTACTGTATGCGAGATTTCCTGAAGGGGAAGGTGGTTGTCTTGGTGACTCATCAGTTGCAGTACTTGCAGAATGCTGACCAGATTGTGATACTGAAACACGGCAAGGTGGAAGCCGTGGGAAGCTACGAAAGTTTAAGGGAAACGGGTTTGGATTTCGCCCAACTGCTGGCAGCTCCCAGTGGAAAGGAGGACGACGACAGTACCGATACGGAGTCGTTCAAACGATCCGGTAGCTTGTACAAACGGCAAAACAGTGAATCAAGTGTAGATTCTGCAACTATCGACGCGGATAAAGAAGCTCCGCTGGCGAACGAGGAAAAAAGGCAGGAAGGGGCCATTGGGTATGGCGTATACAAAGCGTACTTCAAAGCAAGCGGAGGCTATGTGATCGTTCTGATGCTGTTGGCGGCCTTTATCCTCTCGCAATTGGCGGCTTCCGGTGGAGACTACTTCCTGACGTATTGGGTGAACAAAGAGGAGTCCCGAATCAGCACGGTGGACACCGACGTGCCAGCGAGTGCCGATGGACTCAATTCAACGGATGCCTTAGATTTGCTAGATGTACGGAACGTGACGGATATCGTTGCTTCGAATTCTACGGGCAATGCAATTACGGATGTTTTCAGTGGACTATTCGACACAATCCGCCAGTTTACTAGTTCGGAAGACGACGAACGATTGATTGACATCTACATTTTCTCCGCTCTGACGATTGCAACCGTGGTTATCACGCTGAGCAGAAGCATGTTCTTCTTCCAGGTAAGTAAACATTGCACGGGCAGTATAGTTTAACAATTGTCATTTTCGTTACTCAGGCCGCCATGCGCGCTTCCCGCAGACTTCACGACGCCATGTTTAACGGTATCACCCGTGCCACCATGTACTTCTTCAACACGAATCCATCCGGACGAATTTTGAACCGTTTCTCCAAGGATATGGGCCAGATTGACGAGTACCTACCGTCGGTGACGGTGGATGTGATTCAGATTTTCCTCTCCCTGCTCGGTATCGTCATCGTGGTGGCCATCGTCAATCCGTACAATTTGATTCCCACCGTTGTGATTGGGATCATTTTCTACTTTATGCGAGAATACTACCTGAAAACGTCCCGCAATGTGAAAAGAGTGGAAGCTACTAGTAAGTGCGATCTTTGTGCCGATCAACTGCGAGAACTAATGACACATTCTTCCTCCTACAGCCCGATCTCCGATCTACTCGCATCTATCGGCCTCGCTGTCGGGCCTGTCAACCATCCGTGCCTTTGGGGCGGAAAAGGTTCTCGTGCGTGAATTCGACGGCCATCAGGATCTGCACAGTTCTTCGTTCTACCTGTTCATATCGACGTCGCGTGCCTTCGGTTTCTACCTGGACGTATTTTGTGTAATATACATAGCCATTGTTACGCTAACGTTCTTCATCAAAAAAGACAGCGGCGGAAACGTGGGCCTTGCCATTACCCAAGCCCTGGGTATGACCGGAATGGTCCAGTGGGGAATGCGCCAATCTGCCGAGCTGGAAAATACAATGACTTCGGTCGAACGAGTGGTGGAATACGATACGGTAGATCCGGAACCGGCTCTCGAAGCTGAAGGGGATAAGAAACCGCCGAAAGAATGGCCCCAGGAGGGTCGAGTTAAGTTCGACAAACTTTCGCTGCGATATCATCCGGATTCGGACACGGATCGGGTGCTGAAAGAACTGGATTTTGAAATTCAACCACGTGAAAAAGTCGGAATCGTCGGACGCACCGGTGCGGGCAAATCGTCCCTTATCAATGCCCTCTTCCGGTTGTCGTACAACGAAGGTTCGATCGTCATTGATACACGCAACATTCACGAGATGGGACTGCACGATCTGCGTGGAAAGCTCTCAATCATTCCGCAGGAACCGGTACTATTTTCCGGAAGCCTACGCTACAATCTGGATCCATTCGACGAGTATCTCGATGAGAAATTGTGGCGTGCCTTGAAGGAGGTTAAGCTGGAGGAAGCGGTCAACGAGCTGCCATCCGGGCTGTCGTCCAAGATCAACGAGGGAGGAAGCAACTTTAGCGTCGGCCAACGGCAGCTGGTTTGCCTGGCGCGGGCAATCTTGCGGGAGAATAAAATTCTGGTGATGGATGAGGCGACGGCCAACGTGGACCCACAGACGGACAAATTGATTCAGCAAACTATTCGGGACAAGTTTGATGACTGCACGGTACTGACGATCGCCCACCGATTGAACACGGTCATGGACTCGGATAAGGTAATGTAGACCACAAATTTAGCCGCGTTGAGTTACAAAAATTCAAGAAATTTGAAATTTGGTTTTTATGAAAGTTGTACAGTAAAACTTTTAACCCGGGATTGGTTAATTGACTCGATTTGAGGTTTTCAGGATATTGTTCATGACTTCATTGAGTCTGTAGAACTGCAAGATCTGAGTTCCAGATCTCAGTTCCAGGTTTTTTTTTTCTGATTTTACACTTATTTTGGAGGGATAATTTTAAAAATAAACGTTATGGAATGCATCTATGTTTACTAAAAAATATTGGATAAAATCAGGCATAACATTTGATAACGGCACAAAAGCATTTGTAAACAAACTTTCTAAGGCCCTTTACACGCGAACCAAAGTACGCCCACGCAAACCTACAACATCATCGGATAGGGGCAACTATCACCTTTTCAAAAGTGGTATTGGTTTGCGTGGGTGTTCTTTGGTTCGCGTGTAAAGGGCCTTAGAAGGTTTGTTCACAAATGCTTTTGTGCCGTTATCAAATGTTATGCCTGAAATATCGTCAAATTTTTATTTTACGACCACAATTAGTGGGAATGACTTGCGATCACATTTAACGTCAATGAGACAAATAACCTCAAGTCAGTCATAATGCCATGACGATGCTGCATTAGTTTAGCACCGTATTGAACAGTAGAAAGATACCATGGTCCCTTATAACGTTATTGAATGTTTCTGGATTCGTTCCACTGGTTCCATAGCAATGGCCGGAACATATTCCGGCGAGCATGGGTCTTCAGACCAGAACTTTTCAAAAACGTGCCAATCCCACCAAGTGATAAATAAATTCACATGAGAATCCGAAAATAAGATCAATAAAAGCCATGATGAGTGACCAGCAGCATGTTGGCCACACCCGGACATGTTCCGGATATCCCCAGGGAAGTGGTAAAACCCTTTTAAATCAAAATCCATCATGCGACACATCAAATCACACGATCATTCAAAGCCATATCCATTGAGGGTCGTAAGAACTACATTGGCCACATCCGGACATGTTCCGGATACCCTAGGGGAAGTGGACAGAATCTGTCTTGAGTCAAATCTCATGATGCGATATGTTGTCTAACATTCTTAATTCTATAGAAGCCTAAAAACATAGCTGCGACTTTTCGCTGTGTGACAATTTGACTTGGTATTGTGTTTCATTTTTCTTGAACAAACCACCTTTTTCAATAGCACAGCTCAAAGAACATTGAAAGATAAATGATGATGCTAACTCAAAATTAATAAAAAAAATACATATGAGACTGACTTTCGGTTACCGCCTGTAAATATCTTATTGATACCATTCCATAATGTGCGACAACATGCAAGCATCATGGACTCATAAAGTCTGTAAGTCTTCAAGATCTCAGCTCCAGAATGGTTTAATAAGCATTGAATATCTTACTGTTATCATTCTATGATGTACAAGTTATCATGAAGGCGGCGCCGGTGGTGCATTGGTCAACGTGATTGCCTTTCATCCCAAAAGCCCTGGGTTTAATCCCAGTCGGCGCCGCCGGGATTTTCTAAGGCATAAAGGCTGAGGCTTTACAAAGCTCGGAAGATGTGTTGAAAAGTCGGGAACGGTGCGTACCATACCACATTGAGTATAAAGGCATTTTAGAAGTCACGATATATAGTGGGACAACCCCTTGCAAAAGAGGTCGTACTGAAATTTTTCGTTTAAAATCGTAACCAACATACTTTTTAAGCAATTTGTAGGGTGATTAGTCATTTTATTTTCACCGGAAAAACCGGGAATTTTAATAATCCAGTTTGTTTAAACGGAACAAAAGATATGGAAAAGCGGACAGCGATCGGCTACTTTCTACCAGAGCTGTGGCACCACCAACGAGATGGGAACCGGCTTTGTAGTGCTGGCTAAGAAGCGCCAAAGCGTGATTGGTTGGCAGCCAATCAACGCGAGGATGTGCAAGTTGAAGATTAAGAGCCGTTTCTTCAACTACATCATCATCAACATGCACTGTCCACACAAAGGGAGATTCGACGACGAGAAAGAAGCGTTTTATGCGCAGCTGGCAGGGTGGCCAGATTAATTTTTACATTATCGGTACCTTCTCAAACCTTTATCGGTAGTTATCGGTAGGCAGTCTTAAGAAGGCTTTCCCGATACTTGAAACTTTTGTGAGTGGGGAGGGGCTTGGCTCCAGAACAATATACTGTCCTTCAGCTCTTCTGCTTTGAACTAGAAATACTCAGAGGGAAAGATGGGTGGAGAAAACAATTCAGCAGCAGGGATTTGTACCAACATTATCTTGCAACCCTTGCTAGAAGCTAGCATTTCAACTGACTTTTATTCTTGATTCAATTTACGTGGAAAATAATAATTGACTTCATCGCAATATTTTGCACATTTCTTGGTGCCATTAATTAACCAACTTGAGAAGCACACGAAACATTAAGCTGATTGAATTTCTGTTCGATTACAATACTCTCAAATTTAATCTAGTAAGAATAAGAAATCCTCGGAAAAAAAATCTAAATGGAATGTTCGATTGGCTCAGACACGGAAAACAAAACATAGGTTAAGAAATGTTTTCAAGATTACTAAAAATCTCGGTGATTCTCAGGCATATTGGACGTTAAAATAATTTTCATGCCATTGGCAAGAACATGATAGATACTTATAACAAACCTTTCATCAAGCGGTGTTGGTCTAGTTAGGTAATAACAAGTCTACCACGCCAAGGACCAGTGATCGAATCCCATGCTAAAGTTTTTTTTATTGTTTTTTTTTTGTCGCTTGTTTTTAAGATGTTTCCAAAACATGTTATAAGACCAGTATTTAGTTGTATAAGCTCCGCGTCTTGCGCTTTTTAGGTTGTATAAATATATTAAATGATGTATGTTAAAGTATTAGTGATTCTTTGCGTTAGTCATTACAAAGTATTTTCAACTTCTTTATGACAAGCCGTGTTGCTTGGGACCTCCCCCCCTTGGACTTTTGTGATTGTGCTTCACAAGTCCAAAAAACTTTTGGAAAATCTAATGGTTTTCAGGAAAGTTCCATTAGTTTCAGGAGAATTGAGAGAACTTTAGGCAGCTCCAAGAACATCAGGACAGATCAATAAATTTCAAGGAAATCGCTGAGATTTTAAGGGAATTCCGAGAAACTCAGGCAATTTCCGAAAACTTCAGCAATGTTCCGAGGGGCTCATGCAAATTTAAGAAACGTAATGGAAGTTACATGAACATAAGCACATTTCGAGAACATTTAATGGGAAGGTCCGTGCTTATTAATGGCAGTGTTGATAACTATTAAAAATTAGAAAAATCGGGAATATCAGAGAACTTTAATGCTGATGTTACAATAAATTCAAGAAAATTGCGAGAGCCCTTAAGAAATTTCGTATCTTCAAGAAAGTCTAGAGACTTTCAAAGTTGATTAGAGATATTTAGGTAGTCTCATTATAATCAAGGAAGTTCCAAGTATTTCAAAGTCTTCAGGGATGTTTTATGACCATTTGGAAAATGTTCCGGAATAGTTAGAACATCCCTCAAGAGCTCTTTCTTCCGGAATTATGTCCTTGTTTCTTTCGACTGTTCCGTTAGCGCTCTGGCTTCCGACTTCCTCCAGAATTTTTTCCCAATCTACCTTAGGAGGTTTCTTCTGTCTTCTGCAGGAAGCTCAATTAAACTTCTCCCAGAGATTTCTTTCGTCTAGTTCTGGAATTTTGTATAATTGAATTTTTTTTACTTCTATTGGAAGGTTTTTCCGAGCTCCTGCCTTCCTGGCTTCCCCTGGAAATGGCTACTTCTGGAATTTATTTTCGATTTCCAAAACTTTTCTGCCTTCCTTTGAACGTAAAATCCGATTTTTTTTCTGATTGTTTCTTTAAATTTTCGCTAGAAGTTTCTCAATTTATGTCTTGGAAGTTTCGCGGATGATTTTCCGACTTCTCTCAGATCTTTCCTCAAATTTCCTCCAGGGGAGCTTCTTTTTTCTTTCTCTGGATGTTGTTGTCAACTTCCTCCAGAAGCTTATTCAAACATTCCCCGGAGTTTTCTTCCGAAAGTTTCCGATCATAGTCCAAAAGATAAAAAAATTCGCTTTCAAAATCGGCAAAAATTTAAAATGAATTAAAATAGTAAATACCGATAAGTACCGAATTTTTTAAACCTTTGGATACCGATAAGCTTTAAACATTCTGGCAACGCTGGCTGCAGCACGGAAATTTCACCAGCATAAGCAAACCAAATCAAATATGTTCCAAGAAGACTGATTTTAGTCCTGGTGCATGCCGGTTCGTTAGCTATACTCCGTCGGATGGATTCCGGAAAGCTGGGTGCAAGGTTGCAAAGACTCATTTCAGCTAAAACAATGTTTTTCTAAATTATGAAATAATTAGATGCCATGATCAAATTTTGAATTGGTAGGATACAAGAAGAGGTTGCAAAGAATGTGTTTGACATATTAAACCTGTTTATTTCACTTCATGAGAGTCACAATCAGCGATTTTTCACAAACTCACTCACTCACTCACTCACTCACTCACTCAGCGATCAGCAAATCGCTGATTGTGACTCATAGAAAGCAAAATTTACAGGTTTTATGTTTCCAACGCATACTTTGTAACCTCTTCTTGTAAGTTACAAGTAAAACATGCCATCATACCATCTTTTGGTTTTATTATTCCGAAAAACATTATTTTAGCTGAAATGAGTCTTTGCAACCTTGGCTGGGTGTGGTTCTTCATCAGTGGCGTTGACTATAGAATAGTACAACAACGATAACAACTGCGAGGTGGAGGTGGAACTGTTCAATCGGCTGCAAGCGGAAGACGACTAGGCTACGTGAAGATTAGCAGGGATTTTGAAAAAAAAAATTAAGTTTATCGATTTCCTCGAGATGAACAACTTCGAGCTGTCGAAGTGGTTCCTGCTGTATGCCAAGGGGGTGGTTCGAATGGGTTAAGGATCGGGTTTAGGTTGTTGAAATGTATTCAGGTATGATGTAACGTAACTGTCACTTTTGACTTTCATCACTGATTTCTAGCTAACAATCATTAAATCAAGCAATGTAATAACACCATCGAAGATATGAGACAATCCACCATCTATTGTTCATTCCAATTTGAATAATTGAACTGTTATTTGTGAGATATCGACGATGGAAGTCAAAAGTAACAGTTACTTTATATTGAGGTATACCTGTATTGTTAGACGAAAAACGCCTATCTAATATGTCGAAGACTGCACAATAGGATGAGCTACCGGTGGCTATGACGATCGCTCATCAGAGGAGGATGATTTGTATGACGCTATGTATTTGGCCACCGTGCCTGTGGAATGGACCCATGTAAACCATGTTTTCCGATATTGTCACTACCGGAAACGACAAGCAATTGCTGCAATCACGTTGGTTGCAAAAGTTGTTGACCCTGAGGGTGATCTAGTTATTGCTGTTGCTGGTTATGATGTCGGCGCTGCTATTTATCACCGCACTTCAACAACTCTTGCAGGAAAATAGACGAAGTACTGGCTGCAGGAGAGATCCGAGCAAAGCCCTATATGGTTGACTTCTAATCCGGGATACGATCGTCTAGTCCGATGTATTTATTAAATTCATCCTGAAGCGAAGATCTGCAACTGTCAACAAAGTGCGAAACCTTAGCAACTATAGGAAAATCGTTAGCAAAACCAGTGATGCCGTTTTATAATATATTCTGTGTCATTCTTGTCATTCTTTGTGCGTGCCGAGCAGTGTGCCGTGATGTGTTTCGGCACAGTGTGCAGAGTTGATTACCGCTTGTTCCTTGCTGTTATATTGTAAGTTCAATTTCACTACATGTTTTCTCGATTTGGCCGCTCTGCAATTGTTGAAAGTGTACGGAAGTGATTCGGACGTTTTTTCTTAAGAACAATTTGCTGGAATCGATTCAACGGTAGTAAATAGAAGAAAGTTTCCGCAAAGGAGAGAAGCTGGATCAATCGACTGGAGAAGATGAAGCAGTAGATAGATTCCGATGGAAGTTTTTTTTCGGCGAAGCTGGTTCGAATAGATGTAAGGTGTCGAAGAAAGAAGCAAGAAGGAAGGACGACAAACGTCCTGTTATTCACGATGCCTGCGGGTGTTTGAAAGACTGCAAGAAACATATTTTGAAAGATAACAGAATTGAAGTAAACCGTATAGGTATTCTGGAATCTTGCTGGAATTCGGGATAATGGCAGTCAAGCAAACAGGCTATTTGGGATATCGTCCTGCACGGTTATGGGGTTCAGTCAGGCAGGCAACCATTGAATAATGCTCAGAAACGATCTACATTCAATGTTGTTTTCTCTCACCTCAGGTATTGGTAATGGACGCCGGGCGTTGTATCGAATTTGGAACACCGTACGAACTGCTAACAGCCCAGGATGGCCCGAGGATATTCTACGGAATGGTCAAGCAAACCGGGAAGAGCACATTCGATAGCTTATTGAAAATTGCCAAGGAGGTAAACTGACTAGTCGGCTTCGTTTGATCCGTTTAATATTGATAAAATTCCCTGCTTACAGACTCACGAGAAGAAGCACCATACGGATAGTGAACAAACTGCTACCTAAAATCTTTATCTCGTAAGGTTTTACGCATCCGTCTCATCTCATCGTTATCGATCTTCACTTAATAAAGTACTACTTAGTAGTATACACATATTGAATCTAAGCTATAGCCTAAGTGTGAAATTTACAGAACTGGTTAATTGAATTGTGTGCCTGATTACAAGTGCTACTTAATGAACAACTTCTAGATACCGATATACATTATAAGTACAAAGCAGATTGAATTATTGTTCATCTTTAGAAGAGACCAAACAAAGTGGTAGCTGCGGAAACTGAAATTAGCGATCTTACTTAAGTCTGGCGCTAAAGGTCTGTTTACTGGATAGTGAGAAATTTAAAAAGTTTATAATGCAGGGTTTGTCAGTTCCACAGTTTGACCGAATCGATAAACATATCAAAAACAGCTTAATTTGTTACTTAAGTATTGATTTTTATTTTGTTTTGTTATGCTTTACCCGTGGCATGCATCCACTTGGTAGACTGTCACTTATATGTAACTATGTTCGTACTTTGAGTTTATTAAAATTTCGCCCGAATCTGCTGAAATTAGCAATTGAAAGTTTAGTTTTTCGATTTACCTATCACAGTGTCGCAGATTTATTTTTATGATAGTTTAATAAACATGTGTTCAATAAAAAAAGATTTCCAATTGGTCCGATCAATCCCCTATATGAATCAATCACCATTCACCGATATTCTTATCTTATCATGCCATTGCCCTGGCGATTGTCATATTGTCTACCAACTTCAGCAACAATATCTCATTTTACAACTGAAGGAAACCGTTATCGGACGTACAAATGGATCGTTGGACCGGTAAAGTAGCTGTAGTAACCGGAGCAAGCTCCGGAATCGGTGCCGCAACGGCCAAAAGGCTAGTTCAGGCGGGAATGGTGGTAGTGGGCCTGGCCCGCCGAGTAGAGCGTACCGAAGCGCTGAAGGACGATCTGGATGAATCTATCAGGCATCGTTTCCATGCGGTCAGGTGCGACGTTTCCAAAGAGGAAGACATTCTCAAAACTTTCCAATGGATTGAAGAGACACTAGGAGGCGCCGATGTTCTGGTAAACAATGCTGGAATCTACCGAAATACGAAACTGATAAATGCTGATAACACGACTATGATTCGTGAGGTGATGGACACTAACGTGCTGGGGCTGATCTTCTGCACCAGGGAAGCTTTTCAATCGATGAAGAAACGATCGGTTGACGGCCATATACTGCATATCAACAGTGTAGCAGGTCACAAGAGCAGTCTGCCGAACATGAACATTTACTGTGCCTCCAAGTTTGCAGTAACGGCTCTGACGGAGACACTCAGGCAGGAATTCAAGGCCGAAGGCACAAAGATTAAAGTTACGGTAAGTCTCTAGCAGCGAGATTTTGTTTAAGGGGGAAACATCATTGAACTTTTGTTGCATTGCAGAGCATCAGTCCCGGGGCGGTGAGGACGGAGATTTTACCGGAATCCATCACTTCCCAGCAGGGCATTCCGATACTGGAACCTGAGGACATAGCCGATGCTGTTTTCTACGCTTTGAGTACACCGCCTCGTGTACAGATCCATGAGCTTACAATCAAACCTGTTGGGGAAAGGTTTTAAGAAGATCACGATCCTAAACAACCGGCCAAATCAGTTGAGGATAAATAATTTCTCCTATCCGATGATGTTGTTGTTTTGCGTGGGCGAACTTCGGTTCGCGTGTAAAGGGCTTTACAATTTTTGTGCCGTTTTCAAATGTTATGCCTTCCTTTAAAAAAATACTTTATATATAAACAACATATTTTGAAGCTGCTTTGGTAAAAAATAAATCATTCGTATGACTGGAAAAAAAATGTGACCTTGGAACGGCAGTACTTTTTAATTCCTCTTGTTAGCATTCCCCCCCTATTCTGCGAGTCACGTGACTCTCTCTCACCGGTGAGGTGACAATAGTCACCTCGTGTGAGGTGACTCGCCATTTGATTTGCACGGAGAGTCACCTCACACGAGGTGACAATTGTCACCTCACCGGTGACAGAGAGTCACGTGACTCGCAGAATTAGGGGGATTAGCATTAGCATCGAACAAGTTGCACAATATCGATGACTATTTGCAGAGTGAAGAAGAGGCGTGTCAAGTTGTAGAAGAGGTCAAACTGGTCCTCATAAATGTCCCGGGAATTTAGGAATTATGTTAGTAGGGAAGGTAAGCCATAGGATACACCCAGTCAGTGTTGCTGGCAAATGTAGATTTTTTTTTATAAATGTTGAGCATTTGTGATTTCGAAATGTGATGTTTCGAAATCTGGCGCGTATTTAGTAATATATCAAAATATTCATTTATATAATATTGATTTATAATCAGATGGATCTCACCAAATTCTGCCTCCGAAAAAGCCCCGGTTTGTTCACTCGCGTTAATCGAAAAAAAAAATCTTCCGCGAACCGAACACAAAATTTTGAATCACATGCGTTTTTCATTTGCACCGAATTTTTGTCTAACACCTCATTCGCGTGCATTCTCCGGAAGACCCCTCTTATATCCTGAAAATATTTTTTTTTCCTTCACGAAACGAAAATCAATAAGGTATTTTATTCATGTGTTTCACTTATACATTTTTGCCAAAACATCAGCCTTATACATTCCATAAAACAAACCTCATAGGTTCTATAAGAATGCATAAAAGATATGTGTGACCGCTAATACATTTCATTTGACACATGAGCTTCATTAACAACTTGCAAGGCGCCTGTTTATTAGTTGACTTATACATTTTATTAATAATCGGCAATAGAAATTTGCCAAAAGGTATAAGGAGATTTCTATCCGTGCAGAGATGTGCCTCAGAACATCCCGGAGGCGCCGACTGTGATTGAACCCAGGCTTGCTGGGGTGTGAGGTAATCACGCTTACCACTACACCAGTGGCGCTCGCTGTGAAAATAATTGTTTTCTTTATCTTTTCTTACAAAAACGATCCATTATTTATTACTTTAGGTCCTTCATAAATCTTCATGAGAACAGCATATGTTTACCCATTGTTTACATTTTACCCCAACGGTTGTGTGTCAGCAGGAGCGTGATTCTGTGACACCCATTATTGTTCACTGCAAAAAGGCTATTTATAATTTATAGGATGGTATTTGACACCCTAGATTTAAACACTCTTTTCCATATACCTACTCATTATTTTTGAAGCTGTGCCAAAGGTAAAATAAAGTTACCCCTTCTAATTTGGTAAATGTGCACTTTTTAATAGCATCATGTAGAGTAAATGATGGCTTCGGCAAACCCAATTGTAATTGTAATTTATTTAATTTACGATACCCTGTTGGTTGTACCACAGACAAACAGACGTAACTCTTTGAAAAACTTGTTCTTGAAAACATAGTATCTCAAAACATATAACCTCAGTAACGACATCTCTCTGGCTTCTCGCGGAAAACAAGCTTGCTCGCTAACTCGTAAACAAGATTGCATAAAAGTTCTATAGAATGTATAGAAACGTCAAAGTGATCTGATGCCAGCGCTGCGGCGAGTAGTTTGCGGAACTGATAATATTCAAATCAACCGTTAAATGCATGAACGAAGATACACAATGAAGAGTTACGTCTGTTTGTCTGTGGTTGTACCCTTTGTCAATGTCATGTAAACGCTAATTTCGTTGTATTTTTTTCCATCATAACACTTTGCTGAACGTATTTAAACGATTGATTAGTCTTTCAGCTTCAATCTGATTACATTTTTACCAGTGAGCAAACCTGTTACGCCAGGTTTTTCTTCAAATGAAACATACGCACTACAAAATATGACTGATTTCGAGTTGCCGATAATAGAACAACAATCAATATGAAACTAACGATTTTAAATTGGCTCACTACTTGACTAGCCTATTGGTCCCAAGCAAACGATTAACGTACCCCATTCTAGTCAAGATTCTAGTACTACACAATGTTTGTTTTGATTCGCTATGAAAGTTTGACAGATAAAATGAGGGGTTAGTGGACTTTCCTACACAGAAAAACAAAACTACCCACCGCTTGGGTTTTTTAAACTTAAATTTGAGTTATTTGACCTCTGTCCGTTTCATTTCCTCTCGCTATTGTTGTCTAAAATAGAACGAAAGATTCGACTCAACCGTCTAGTTCCGTACGAGAAGCCAAAATTGAGTAATATGCGATATACCCAAATTTGAGTTAATTGAACTTAATTTTGGGTAGAAAAAATTGAAAATAACTTAGCGATGGGTAATTTTTTTGCCGTGCTTAAATGCAAACTACTTTGAGCCGCTTTACCCAAATTTGGCTTATCGTACGGAACATGGGAGATGAGTGAAAAGAACTTAATTTTGGGTTGTTTTGAATTTCTGTGTATGTTTCGAGTAGAAATACTAGAAGGAGAGATGAGCGAAGAGAATGTTTTGAGCCAAATGAACTGTCAAAATCTGAGCCAAACGACCATTCCGATTAGATTTTTTCCGAGGATTTCTTATTCTTACTACACAGAAATTCAAAACAACCCAAAATTAAGTTCTTTTCACTCATCTCCCATGTTCCGTACGATAAGCCAAATTTGGGTAAACCGGCTCAAAGTAGTTTGCATTTAAGGACGGCAAAAAAAATTACCCATCGCTAAGTTATTTTCAATTTTTTCTACCCAAAATTAAGTTCAATTAACTCAAATTTGGGTATATCGCATATTACTCAATTTTGGCTTCTTGTACGGAACTAGACGGTTGAGTCGAATCTTTCGTTCTATTTTTGACAACAATAGCAAGAGGAAATGAAACGGGCAGAGGTCAAATAACTCAAATTTGAGTTTAAAAAACCCAAGCGGTGGGTAGTTTTGTTTTTCTGTGTAGATTACATTTGAGAGTATTGCAATCGAACAGAAATTCAATCACCTTCATGTTTCGTGTGCTTCTCAAATTTATCTAGTTTTTGGAATCAAAAGCAATATTCTAACTCTATTGATTAATTGAAATGTGGAAAATATTGCGATGCAATCAATTATTAATTTGCACGTAAATCGAATCAAAAGTAAAAGTCATGTGAAATGCTAAGTTTTAGCAAGGGTTGCAAGATAAATTTAAATACAAATCCCTGCTGCCGAATTGTATTTTGTTTTCTCCACCCATCTCTCCCTCTGAGTATTTCTGTTGGTAGTACCTCTATGGTTCTAATGAAAAGGTTGCCGAAGAAAAAGAGATCGTCAAGTCGACGATGACAGGAGCACATATCGTGGTAGGGGTAAACAATAGTTGCAATTTCCAAACCTACGACTGGATGCCTTCCTTCAAATAACAACTGAAGTGCGGTAAAAAATCGGTAGAACTGTTTCAAACACACATTTGGTACTTGAGCGGGTCGGTTTTCATCTCTTTTTGCCAGTGGTGGCGGGGGGGACACCCCCCGCCATTTTCATCTGTTCCTTGGAGAGGGAAAGGGAGGAGTCAAAATCCGAACATCAAGCTCAAGGTGACTACATATAGGTGTTCTAATGTGTCAAATTCATGATTCAGCCATGTTGGATTTTTGTATGGGACAGCGACCGAGTTTGTTTACAATTTGCTCTAAAACCACCTTGAACTTCGTCAGGATTTCCCCCGGAAGATTTTTCCGACAATTTCTGGAAGTTTCTTCCAACTTCCTCTTTAAGATTTTGACCAGCTTCTTCGGATGAATTCTTATGATTTCTCTGGGAGGTTTCGTCTGACTTTGCACGGAATTTTCTTCCAACATCTCGTGGAAGTTTTATAAAACTTGCCCTGGAAGAATCTTCCACCTTCTCCCGCAAATTTCTACCATTGTTCAACGGAAGTTTCATCATCTTTTCATACCAACAGCAACAGATTACAATCAGAAGTCCTACCACTGGAAGTGGAAACTATTTCCCATTTCATCCGGACTTTTCTGAATTATTCTGAAAGTTTCATCCAGCTGCCTAAATTTGCATGGAAGTCTCTTCTAACTTCGCCCGGGAATTTCTCACAGATTGTGTCAGAAGCGTCTACCGGTTTCGTTTAGAATATTCTTCGCCAGGAAGCTTTCCTGACTTCGCACTAAAGATTCTCCGAACTTTCTCCGGAAATTTCTATCAATTTTCCACAAAAGTTGTGTGGTCATTTTTAATATAAAATATGTTTAACGCAAGGGGTAGGTCACTCCGCACACCAATCTTGAGTCATCTTTTTTGTCAGTGTGCCGCAAGTATGCCGATTGTGCCAGTCATAGAGCAAGCTGCAATTGTTTGTAAAATACCCATCCCGGCAACCCGGTATTTCTGACACCTTGAATGTTTTGGTTTGAAATCACGAGGATAAATCGGTTTGAGGATGACGCGGGAAGTGGCGAGTGTGCGAAATTTTGGTGTTTTGTGATCCATAGGGTAATTAAAGTCCTGAATTTTAGTGTTTTATAATGTCCTCAAAGGCAGACCAGAAACCTAGCCTTTCGGTCGAAAGAGTTGGAACCGGTGGGGAGCATTGTTGGAGACCGACTATAGAGGGTGATCAATAGATTTCTTTAGTTTGTTTTGTGTGAGTTGCAGCATTATTTGAATTAAGGGTACTAATGAAGTTTGATTAACTGCCTCTTCCTCTTGAGTCCACTCTAAAACCTACATTTCATGTTTAGATCTATAAGTGAACTGCTGGTCTGAGTTCCTCTAGTATTAGAAGATGTCCCTGAACATACAGTCAAACAACACGTAATGTTCTGAACAACTTCAACGACAGTTGTCCAGCAGTGCTCCCATTTTATTTACAACAATTTCATGCCTATGAGATTGTGCCGAAGGTATGATGAAAATGTGCCGATGGATGTGCCCAAGCTGTGCCGAATATAATTTCGGCACAATGTGCTGAGTGACTTACCCCTTGGTTTAACGTGATTTTCGTACGCAAAAAAAACTGCCTCTCGGGAAGTCCAACTAGTTTTCTGGTAATAGGGAAATGATAATTCTGGTAAGTTGCCCGGGCTGGAAACACTAGGTGGTGTGATAATGTTTTCAGGAGATTAATTTAGCTCATGAAAATTAATACTCAATCTCACAAAATTGGTAAAAGAGGTTTCATATTTTGTTGCACTACATGCCTGAAATGAGGAAACTCATCATTAATAATTATTATTAATAATTACGGTCTATCGTGATAAGCAACATTTTATTTACCAGCATTCATTAAGGAAGAGGGATTTAATTCTCTGAGAATATTTAGCTGGAAAATGTCAGAGTTAGGGTGAACTCTTTCCAGAAGCGTTCGTTGTTTGTACTCCTGGAAAAAGACATCAATAGACACGAGTTGAAAAAGGTTGAACAAGAACAGGTTGAATTTTCATCGTCTGGTGTTGTTGTGTTGATCAATATTTAGCACAGAAGGAGCATTGTTGAATGCGGTTCTCATCCCAGGTCAAAATAGGTTAATTCTGGCCAACTTCATAGTTGATTCTATTCCGAAACTTGTATGAAGTTTGTCAATGAGCGATCGTCGAAGGGATGTAGGAACCACCACATACCATTTTTTCATACTGGGACTGTCCAGAATATACCTTTGGATTTACTGGATTATTTGGAATCCCCCTGGACAGTCATGAATCCCCCTCAATATTGAGTAAAAGTCTTCCTGTGATTGTCCGGAAACCTCCCTAGGATAGTTCATATTCCTTCTTTGGATTTTCCGAAGTTACCTTTGATATTTTTGGGAAACCGACCTGGGATTGTCTGAAATTCTCCCTAGGCTTGTTCGGAATCTCTACTGAGACTGTCATAAATCCCCTTTGCAATTGACTGGAACCCTCCTAGAGATTGTACAAAATCCCCATGTAATAGAACGTCATCGGCATGGCAGTAAAGCAAGACAGCTCTGACTGTTCCGTACGGTCACCATAAAAATCTTCCATCGATTTTGAGGGGGCAGCTTGTAGTTCCTTTCATACACGTGCAATTGCCCTTTCATTGTTGAAAGATCTTCCCAGCAAAGCATTGCAAGCGCACCGTTTAAAATGTTGTTGCTTTGCTTTGCTTGACAGTATCGGTTACTTACCTTACCAATCAGGCTAAGGTCTTGTTGTCCTCTGCTGTCCGAAGAAGTCGTCACCACTCTACTCGATCCATGGCCACAGTTCGCCAGCCTCGTAGTCGATCCACCTTGCCCGCTGCGCGCCTCTTCTTCTTGTTCCTGTTGGGTCGCTTTCTAGAACCATTTTCACTGGGTCGTCGTGCGGCATTCAGTATCGGTTGCTATGTGTATGTTATGTTGAGCAACGCGAGTTACTCAGAGTTACTCAAAATTAACTCCGATTTTACTCATGATCAAAAGCTGTCTTGCCCCAAGTGTAGGTAGGTATATTCTTAGGCTTATTTCTTTTTGGTCCGGAATTTTAAAAACTTCATTTTCGAAACGGGTAAATGCTTCCTTAGTAATGCCATAGAAGCTAGTCAAGTAGTGAGCCAATTTAAAATCGTTAGTTTCGTATTGATTGTTGGTAATGCTTCCAAGTAAGTAAGTAAATACCATTTACCATGACCGGGTGCGTTGGGATGGAGTCAGGTGGCCGTGATCGAAGTACTCAACCTACACACCTAAAAATTTTCGCCGAGATTCCTAGACTAACATTTGAAAAGGGCATAATTCCAAAATGACCATATCGATAAAATCGCTTCCGAATTTTGATGACCTAAAAGTTAATCCTATTTCACAGCTTTCCATTTTCTGGATGATTGTATAAGCTTGACAAAACAAAAAAAAAGTTTTCTTTGTCGTGAAATTGGGCGTGGGCGTACTTTGGTTCACGTGTAAAGGGCCTTAGAAAGCTTGTTTACAAATGCTTTTGTGCCGTTATCAAATGTTATGCCTGATATTACACAACTGATGGATTGACCTGGTTGCAGCAGTTTCGATGTAATATTCAACAACTTTTTTTGCTGTGTACTGATGTTTTCTGCTCGATAGAACGGAAATGGACGATTACGACGAAGTAGCGCTCTACCCTACACCCTCGCGATTTTTTGTTTTTTGTTCCGCCTTGGTGCTTCGTTCGCAAATTTTGTTAGAGTGGAAATATGCCCGGAGATTTTTTGATCATAGCCATTACCGAGCATGGAAAGCTGGATAGTCATTTACAGATTTGTCCAGTTACCAGTTACAGTTTCCAGTAATTTTCTGTAAGTTACGGTTATTCAGCATTTATAAATGCTGAAAATTGGTAAAATATAAAATAGCATATTAGACAATGAATTTAGCAAAATAAGTACCGAAATTTTTTTAAGAAATTTGGTGTGCAGATTAGCGGGGATTCACGGCAATGCTTCTTGAATTCGACGATATGGCAGCACTGCCGATTCCTTATAAGGGAACGTCGGAAAACGAAACGAATGAAAGTACCAAAACAAAGAAATGCACAAAAAAATAAAGTTCATAGAAGTCATCCTCTGCTGGTAGCTGAATCATATTATTTTTTTTCTTATCAGTAAGTAATAGCTTTTTTATGTGGAATAAATTCCAACCATTCCCATCTTTTACCTCGTATAAACCTGCTCATCACTCTACAGTCGCGCACGCAGTGAACCTTGTTAAAAATGATACAGTTTGTGATCTTGGTATCCCTCTGCCTGTTGGTGCTGAGCGTGGACGGAGCGGACGCCTCCGGCATGGGCTTTGCTGATACGGTAGCACTAATTCTTGGCCTCGCCATAGGTACCGTCGGGATACTGGCTTGTCTGGGACGCTACGCTCGTCGGCTGCGGGCCGAACAGTTCTAATCCGGAACGCCATCACCATAGGATTAAGGTTAATTTAGTTTGTAAGCAAAGTCATTGAAGCACCAAAAAAAAAGAAGCCGAATCACATAATGAATATCCTGCGGTTAACGATGAGGCCGGCGATCATGGGACGACAATTGCTCAGGCCAGATGGTTGGAGTCAGTCGAAGCGATACCTTTCGATGGAGAGCTCGGTGACCGGTTTGTGGGTTTCGATCTCGAACAGCACTCCCGTGGCGTATTGTCAGCAAGCTTTGGTAGAGATACACGATTTCAGCGGACTGCCGTGGTGGGCTTCGATGGTCCTGTCGACCGTTCTGATGAGGACGGTTGTCACGCTACCGCTAGCTATTTATCAGAATAAGATTGTGGCCCGGTTGGAGAAGATATCGCTGGAAATGCCGGAGATTGTACAAGAACTCAAAAAGGAGACTGCAGTAGCCATGAAGAAATTCCATTGGAACGAGAAGGAGGCCCGAATTATGTATAATCATTCGGTAAGGCGTTTCATGTGTTCAATGCGCTTCAACATTCTTTAATTTATTTTTCATTTCAGTTGAAGAAACAATGGAACAACCTGGTCGTTCGCGAAAATTGTCATCCGGCGAAAACTATGATTCTCCTGTGGGGTCAGATTCCGCTGTGGATCATCATGTCGGTGTCGATTCGAAATCTGGTGCACATGCTGCCAGACCCAAGTTCGATCGATGCCCAAATCACCTTCACTGAGCTGACCCTTGGCGGATTCGGTTGGATACCGAACCTGACGGAGGTGGATCAATCGTTGATATTGCCAGTGGCGATGGGACTGATCAATTTGACGATCATTGAGGTAAGGTTCTTTTGAATGATAAATTATTTGGTATGGGATGAAATCAGGCACTGAAAGATGATCGGAATTCCATTGCTAGATACAAAATGCAGCTAGGACGCGTGAGCCGTCCAAGTTTCAGAAAGTGTTCACCAACTTATTCCGAGGCCTCAGTGTTCTTATGATACCGGTTGCCGCCACAGTTCCATCGGTAAGCAAATAACTGCTTTCGGTTGCCTGTAAACCCACAAGGTAATTCTTAATCCCGTCAATTTGTAGTGCCTCTGCTTATACTGGGTCACATCGAGTGCGTACGGATTAGGTCAGAATCTGATGCTGATGTCACCGCGCTTCAAACGACTGGTTGGAGTTCCCCTGGTACCCTCGGAAATTGCTCGGCCCTATCACCACATTAAAGCAACATTTTCCTCTAGATTCAATGGCCTATTGGCAAAGGTAGGTTTAGGTCCGAAATAAAAAAAAGCGTTGTGAAATTGAACTCATAGTTGTGTATAATAAAAAAAACATTATTTTTATTCATATAAAAATAGTAAAATTCAGTAGACCTTTTTTTCATTTCTCTATTGACTACTCCCTATAGATTTGAGTATTTTACTTTGGTCTGGTATTAAGGTACGTCAATGCCCGGCTACACACCGTACATGTGCAGCGATTGCTTCAACTTTTGTTCGATCCAATCCAGATAGTGGGCCACCTTCACGTAGACTCCGGGCTTGTTGGCATAGCCGCAGTGAAGACCCCAGGAAATGATTCCGTACAGTGTGTGACCACCTGGAAAACCCAAACACACGAAATTGTTAAATTCTCTGAAAATCTGGCTCACAAGGAAACAGGACAAATCTTACGTTCACTGTTGCACACCAACGGCCCACCGGAATCGCCTTCGCAAGCGTCAACACCGCCGTCCAGGGCACCGGCGCAGAACATTCCCTCGGTGATGTTGTTACCGTACACTTCCGGCTGGTTGCACGTGGCGTCCGAAAGCAGCGGAACCTTGGCGGCTCTCAGCTCCAAGGAGTGGACTGCAATTTCGAAAGGGGTTGGAGTTTAGTTTATGGAGGATTTTTATTTGTGATTCTTTCAGAAATTTTGGACTACCATCCGTCTCCATTATTAGAAGGTATGAGAAACTCTCTAAAAGGCGTTTTTTTTTGTCCGGAATGCGCGACAGTCAAGGCAAAGTACCTATAGCTTAAATATGTTATTAAATTACAATTAATGTTCCGGAAGGCTGTCCTGTGGTCGGTAACTATCCAAAATTCAGAAGTATAGGACAAACACACACATCTACCAGCAACTTACCAGACGAACCGGACTGCGTCGAACCCCATCCGGAAATCGTACAGTTCATGCCCTCTTGGTAGGGCTGGCCCTTCGACGGCAGACAAACCGGCTGGACAAATTCGCTGAATCTGATCGGCGTCTTCAACAGTATCACAGCAATGTCGTTGTTCATGTGATGTCCCACTCGGAAGTTCTCATGGATGTAGTAATCCTCGATGAAGATATCGATCTCCGCCTGCTCCAGCGCATCCGTATTGTAGTCACCGATACGAATCATGTACGCTCCCTTCGGATAACCGATCAAGCAGTGAGCTGCCGTCAAGATGTGGTGCTTGGAAATCAACACTGCTCCACACCAATGTACGGACTTGCCTTGCTTCTTAGCCCTCAAGGCAGCTTGCCACGGATGGTGGCCATACACGGTTTCTCCACCGTGAACCACCCGAGAACCGTACGATGGTTTCACAAGGCTTGGATCGATCTTCAACTGTCCGCAGCTATCCGGGTAGATTTTGCTGGACTTTTCAACGAAGTCAAACTTGAACGATTTACCAGATGCCCGAAGTTGTGCCGAAGTTGGCCTAGGCGTTTGCGACAGTCCACACTTGATGCCCACATCCTCACCGTGTCCACAGTTGTGCTCACCCCAGTGCCAATGTATGCAATCGTCAATCGAGGACTCGTTACCGTTGCAGGCCACCTGATCAAGCCAAATTTGGCCCGTGCCCTGTTTGTACTTGTTCTTGCGCACTTCTGCCGTCCCGTTGTACCCAATTTGCCGGCAGACTACGCGTGCTTCATGAATTCCGAAATCGTCGTCACATATGGTGCCCCAGATTCCTCGGTACTTGACTTCAACACGACCTTCCTGCTTGGTTGGACCGTCCATCAATCTAATCTCCAGTGGAGCCTGCGAATAAACGTCAAAGTTAATAGCAATCGATCAATCGATCATCTCCTGCAGGTCATCCGCATCTACTTACATTGCAATGGGTGACACTCTCGTCCGAACCGTCCGCGCAGTCGTTAACATTATCGCACAGGAAACTCACCGGAACGCACTCGGCCGATGTGTCACAAAGCCAGTAGTCGTTCGGGCAAGTCATCACAGGAGTCTTACAAACCAAGCCCAGCACTTCCTCGGCATTACAGTCGTGCACACCCCACCCGGAAAAGTCGCATTCTCTCAAGGAGCTCTCATTGCCGTTACATCTGACCTCGTCCATGATGAATATCGGAGTTCCATCATTCTTCATCAAGGCGGAATTCGCCGGGTAGAACGAATTCGGCTTCAGCTCCAAGGCACCGGATTCGTAGCCCAGCTCCCGACAAAGCACATTTCCAGCTTCCAAACTGAAGTTATCGTCGCATACGTAGCCCCATTTGTTGAACACCTTCATTTCCACTCGTCCGTGGTGTTTGTTGGACAGCCGCACTTCGTAGCCAATGTGGCTACAGTTCCCTTCGTCAGCTCGAGTTCCACAGTCGTCCTTCCCGTTGCAAACCTTGGCCTGGTCGATACATCGGCCATTACCACAAAGGAACTTTCCCTCGCATGGATCAGCAGTCGTCGTGGGGCGTTGGGTGGTTGTGATGGTAGCCATCGGTCGCCACTGGGAAGAACCCTCGCCAAAACGGCTTCTGATAGCTGGAGGTGGTGTGGTACTCCGTGGTCGGACGGCAGGATAGAATCGTTGCTGTTGTTGGGGTACAAATGGTGCCGCGGCGTGCTGCCGGTTGAGGTTTGAATTGAAGTACGGGGGTTGGTAAGGTACCGGAGGTCTGTTGGTTGGCATTCCGTAGACGACAGATTGGTAACCACCCAGCTGGGAGTTGATTTCGTATGGTGATGCAATGTATGCGGAAGTCTTGGGGCTTTGATTGATTCCCAGGACGTTTAGGTCAGATGGTTGAGCGGGTGGAGTTGTGGTCGGGTCCATCTTAGAATGGAGACCGGTCATGTTCATGGCGACATCTTTGCTACCCATGTATGGTTTGAGGAGCATTTTTAAAGCTTCACTGAGCGGCAGTTCTGTAGTGCCAAATGACAGTTCTCGGGAATTGGGAGTGACCCCCGATTGGTAGTAGGTTGGATTGAATCTAGTGTTGGCTTGGTTCATCTTTGGGGTCGTAGTGGATGGTGTGGTGCTCGGAGGTGCTACGTAGACAGGCCGTATGTCACTAGCTGCCGGTCGCTGATAAATAGGTCTTGAAGCTTGGAGAGGAATGTTCGGGGCAGAATTTGTCAGTGGCTTTTCGTCAACCTGGAAACGTATGTCAATGTCGTATGTCACATTTTCAACGTCGATCTCCTCCGCATCCGGATTGGTTGGCTTGGTTGGGCCATGTTGAACTAGATTTTCATTCCTGTTACAGTCCACGTTGTGGATGTGATCGCACACGGATATCATTGGGTTGAAGGCCGTGCCTGGTCCACAGTCCTGAATCGCGGTAGCTCCGTTGTTACAGTTCAAGAACTTTCTGCAGTCAGTCGGATGGGCTCGTAGTCCTATAACGTCCGGTGGACATCGGATCTGTACTGCGCTCGAAGGTTGATAGGAATTATCGTCATAATCACCCTGTTCGTAGGCCGCCAACTGAGCGCTTTTCGGTTTCCTTAGCCTGGCCAAACTCCGGTAGTCGTCCATCGTGGAGGACGTGATGCAGTTTACCTTAGATGGTTGATCGCATTGTCTCGTGTCCGGGTTGAACAGCGTGCCCGGAGCACAGCTCTGTATATATCCGCGACCTTTCCAACAGTTTAAAAACTGTCTACAATCCATTATGTAGACAAACTGCCCCGATTGCAGAGGGGGGCACTGTAATCCGGAAAAGGTATCGCCGCCATCGGTTGGTTGCTTATTCCTAAGTTTTGGATTGCTGGCATCCAGGATAGCGTTTTCGTTGCCGTAACCGTAGTTTGGAGATTGAAGCTTTTCCGAACGATGCTGCTGAACGGGAGGTTCCGTTCGAGTGGGTGTTGAAGAGGCCGGTACATATACGGGTTGGTGACTGGACGCAGACGAGTGATAGTGCAGATTGTGGTCGCTTCGGGCGTAGTTTGGTTCATACGCACGAGATTTGTGAGTGTGCACCTTACTGTAGTCTCCGTGGACTTGGGGCATCATGTTTACATTTGGACCGGAGTTGGTTCGCGGGTCGTAAATCTAAAACCATGGACAGAAAGTTACAACGTGACTGGTAAGTCATACGATTTATATTTGTGGATGAATTGGAGAAGCTAGAATATTTTGTTTACATGCATGTAGATCATAAATCATAAATAGATCATAAATCTGCTTGAATATAGGTCTATAGGTACAAAATCGCATCGGGAAACCGTGGCCAAGGCGAGTGGACGAAACCTGAGGCAACATCTAGGAAATACAAGCTGTCGGCGTCAAAGACGCAGACAAATTCAGCGAAGCTACACGATTACAGATAAATTGGCCAGCTCCATGACCTGATGGAATCCTAAATTACAGGTTAAAAAAACCCGAAGTTTAAGCTTCTTGATTTTATTTTATTTTTAATAAAGTTTATTGCATAATGCACACTCTTTGTCCGTTTATATTTCGCATGCTTCATTCACACCTTCCTGGACTACAATCGATCAAGGATCGCCTACTCCAGAAGTAGGTCGAATCTTCATACGCATTTTGCCTCCAATCGCACTGCCTGAATGATAATGAGTTCAACTTGTGGTCCACATGTAGATCGCAATGTGCGCGTTCAATATAACGCTCGTTCAAGTGCCAGCCGTGCTATTGTAGTACATAAGAAAGAATCGAAGTTTGTAAACAAAGGACTAGGACGTGTAGTATCAAAACATTGATAATAGATCACTTCCTATAGGACTGCTCGTATGCTTGCTATCAGCCTGAACCGAAGCGGTCGCCTAGAAAGCACCATCATTAGAACCGTTTGTATATTCGCACAGCTTCACATTTTATCTGGTGAAAAAATTCCCAGAAATGCGATGATTCACTTCAACGACATGAACGTCATAAATGTTTTTTTTTTCTCTTTTCACTGCGCATCACTTGATCTCGTCCTTTATTTGTTTTTCCCCGACTGAATTCGAAACTGATAACGTCCGCTCACAGCTAGTACATTTTTGTACCTACATCGATTTAACATTGCACGAGCTCAAAACTTACGCCATACGTTTGTCGAACTACGACCAGCATCGCCAGCAGTGTCCAGGTAATCCTTAAATCCTGGAATGCCATTGCTATTCGTGTGGAACACATGCTTTCGCAAGTGAATCCTTTATCAAAAAAAATCTCAGCACAGAACACGCGCCCTTTACTTTTGAAGTGAATAGAAACGAAACGTCCACTCCGGTCGGATTCGCAAAACACATTGAATTGAGGACCGAATGAGTGGCTCCTATATGACACTCAATTGCCGCCATCATCTAGCAGCATAACGAGATCGTCTTCCTTCTGTTCGTTATCAGTTTCTTCCGACAGACCATCGCCATCGTCGTCGTCGTCGTCGTCATCCGCTTATCAATGCATGCCGCCCTGTGAGATGCTCCGAGAGTACGCAAGAATAGGGGAATTCTCCACGCTCAAATTCTAGGCATTGTCTAATCTAGGGGAACAAAGTACAAACTGCTTGTAAATGGATAATCACTAGTTTGGAATGTTCTTGGGGATATCCTAAATAGTGACGCACTATAAGATTATCAGGCGGACAAAAATCGAAAAATCAACTTGCACCGATTGGGGGTATACTTTGTGAAAACCGAAAATGGAACATGTAACACAATTATGAAAGGTTTTGAACGTTAATAACTCAGCTGCCTCTGGACCAATTTCAATAATTTTATCACCAATCGATCAAAAATATTCCTACGCATCTGTTAAAGTTAAGACTTTCAAATTTTTCAAAATGTCACTATTGAAAGTTTCAAGAAAGTACAACTGTTGCTATCATAATTAAAATTACCGATTGCCTTCGAAAAGCAATTTCCCTAACACAGATTTCAAATTGGAATTCGATCCGGTCTCACCAAACGATGTTTATTCAATCACCGTGTGGTGAGCGGTGGTGTTCTCCATTTCACAACGAAAGCCTGCATGCATGGAGCGAGCTGCAGCCCACATGACCATCCATAGAAGGAGGAAGAAGCCGCACAGCTATTGATCGGAATCAGTAGCTCTTCGTGAGTCGCTGTGGGCCATCTATGTCAACCGCGTCGTACTAAAGAGTATAAACAGAGAGAACCCCGCTCAAATTCCTATTCCTACACCAAACACAAGCTTCTGCTGCAGTTAACAAATAAGATTTATTATATAAGACCACTTAGTCCTACGTCACCATTGCGTTCAACCCCATAGGGCTGTTCCTTGAAGTTTTTTTTGTCGGTAGTAAACCCTTCAACTAAGAGAACCTCAGAACTTCACGCCTCTAGCAGTTGTAGTTACTGAGCTATCTCTATCTGGTGTCAAAGTAAAAAAAAATTACCGGAAAATCACGCTACCGTTCAATTACATTTTTAACTACTATTTCCAAAATAACTACCAGATTATTATGCATCTTAGGACGAGTCATAGGAAAGGTTGAGTGTTCACTCGGCTGTCGACAGAAACAGACCACTCTCGATGTGTGTCACGCGATCGTCTGTTTTCTCGGCAGCAACCATTGTGTGGTCCTCCTCATTGTTCTTCATCTGCGTTCTTTCGGTCGATGCGTCGTCGACTTTGGAAAGCAACCGTTTCGTGATGAGTGTGTGAGTTCTGACCACGTTTTGCGTCCATTGTTGCAATGGACGCGCTCTGACCCTCGTTGGCGTACAACAATTTGCCATACAATGAAACTACTGGAAGTGGCTCCAGTTCTGATGGAGGAGGCTTTTTGGATAGCGGAAGATAAAGTGTTTATTGTGTTGTACCTTTTGACTATAGTTTTAAGATGTATTGTATAGTGACCAAGAATCCTCGGCTCTGTAAAGTTAATTCGGTTGAGCCTTATCAAATAAATTAATAAACAAAAAAAAAATAGGAAAGGTTATCGAAAACGAGTCATATAAGTTATACGAAAATAAAAACAATAATTGTTTTTATTTTCGTATAGCTTATATGACTCGTCCTCGATAATTATTGTAAAATTTGATTTACCAAAAAAAATATTTTAAAATGTTTAAAACATCGAAATTTTAACGATGTTGGTCATACATTTTCGCATCTCGCATATTCATTATTCACATGATAATTTTAAGCTCTGGGTCAAGTTTGGAGTGTGCCCTAACAAGTACTGAAGGAATTACCTGCCCCAACTTGCCCCATTGAAAAATCGATCAATCAGGCTCAGGCGGACAACAATTGGTATCGATTGTTTAGCGACTTTTAGAATTTTATTTGGCTGGTACTATCAAAGTACTATGTTGTTGAAAAACATTTTTTCAATATGTCAGGACCAACTTTTGAAGAGATTCGGTATAGGAACAGTTGTATTAAAGCAAAGAGAATACACGTCTACACTGTTCACAAACATCATCCTCTGATCGAATGAAACCTCAGACCATTAAAAACAAAACACCGAAATCGCTTTTTCGAATGATACCTGCAACCCGATGACGGTTGCTTTGAAATCAGATGATTTTCCTCTAGAATACTGGATGAAAATTGTTATGAGAAGGGATAGGGCCTCAGTTGAAATGCGTAATGCTCTCTGCAGAATGACTGTCATACTAAATGGAAATTCATTTGGTATTGGTTCAGCCCCATAACGCAAATCATTCAAAACGATGATGTAAATAATTCTATCGAATGTCATTTGCCGATCTGAGCTGACAAACACAAACACTTCTTGAGGGCTTGTTGATGAGTGGCAAACAAGTTGCTAACGATCGCTTCTTGCTTGATCACAGGCTTCTTTGATTACAACTTTTTAAAAAAGCTTGAGTTTTTGCACAAAAGAAATAAAAATATTTTTAAACTATGTTACAGCGGGCTTGGAGCAAGACAGCTTTCGATCATGAGTATAATCGGAGTTAATTTTGAGTAACTTTGAGTAACTCGCATTGCTCAACAACTTTTACACATAGCAACCTGGTTGTTGTGTTGAAACCTAGGGGCAAGCCAGCTGTACTTCGAGTTAATATTTTTGCATCAAGTAAATTTGAGCTACTCATAATTACTCAAAAGTGATCAAAGTAGTCTTAGATCAACAAGTGAAAACATTTTGAACATCATCTGTCAACAGTTTAAATAAACATCGACTGAAATCCAACGAACGCTTGTGATGAGGTTCCGGACAGCGTTGTCAGATATACCGATTTATCGGTATTTATACCGATTTCCAACCTAGATACTGATATACAGATCAGATTCCTCAGAATACCGATTTTTAAGGTTTTATATCGATTTATACCGTTTTTTTTTTTAATAATAAAAATTATTATTGCCTGTCCGCGCTCGAATTTCGGAGAATTTTTTTGTGAGAGACTTGCATCTTTTTGAATACCTAATATTTTTTTAGCCTTCAAAATTATAAACAATCATCTCTAAACATGCCTTAAGCTTGATACTCTTTCGACTAATGTTTGCATTTCCTCACCGTTTTTGGCTACCATCAATCGAGAATGAGTCGATGGCTGTTTCCGGCAATTTCTGTGGAATCGAGAACATTAACTTCCTGAAGTTTCATCAAACTTTCACTGGAATTTTCTTACCCCTTACCTTGGAAGCTTCTTCAGCCTTCGCCTCTGCTCCCGCCAGTTTTTTCAACTTTCCCGGAACTTCAAAGATGCTATCAGATTTTTATTGCGGATCCACACTAGCTACAGGCAGATTTAAGAGGTTCTGATACTTCAGAAAAGTCCAAACTTTTGTGTATGTTTCGATAAATTAAAGACAGTTTCATTTATTTCTGTCTGTTAAAACTCGAAATTTCTGTCTGTTAAAACTCGAAGTCCAGTGAACTCCAGTGAACTTCAGGAAACATCATAAATATTTTGGAAACTTCACAAGTCCAAAGAACTTCAGGGAAATTTGATGATTTTCATGAACTTTAGTGAAGCTCAGAGAACATCAGGACAGATCAATTAATTAATCAAATTGCTGAAATTATAAAGGAGTTCCGAGAAACTCAGGCAATTTCCGAAAACTTCAGCAATATCCTAAGGGGCTCATGCAAATTTAGGAAACGTAAGGGAAGTTACATGAACATTAAAACATTGTGAGAACATTTTATGGGAAGTTCTATGCTTTTTAATGGCAGTGTCGATAACTTTTAAAAATTAAAAAAAAATCGGAAAGATCAGAGAAGTTCAATGCTGATGTTACAATAAATTCAAGAAAATTGTGAGAGTACTTAAGAGATTTCGTAATCTTCAAGAAAGTCCAGAGACCTTCAAAGATGATTAGAAATATTCCGGTAGTCTTATTATTATCAGGGAAGTTCCGAGCACTTCGAGGATGACCTGAGATCTCCTAAACAGCCCCAAATTTCAGGAAAACTACAAGAACTGTTAAGTTTAGTTTTCTTTATTAACGAGAACTTTTAAGGAATTTCGAGGAATTATGGAATATTTCTTAGTGCATTTCAGGAATGTTCAGAAAACTTCAGGTAAATTTCGGAGTCTTCAGGGATGTTTTATGAATATCAGGATTTTTTTTGGATCATTAGAACATCCCCCAGGAATCTCTTTCTTCCGGAATTATGTCCTCGTTTCTTTCGACTGTTCCGTAAGCGCTCTGGCTTCCGACTTTCTTCAGATGTTTCTTCCAATCTACCTTAGGAAGTTTCAGCCAGCGTCTCCAGGAAGTTTCTTTCGTCTTCACCAGAAAGTTCAATTAATTCTCCCAGAAAGTTCTTTCGTCTTCTTCTGGAAGTTTGACCATTAGTCAAAGGTTTTTTTTTTGTTGTTGTTCGACTTCTATTGGAAGGTTTTTCCGAGCTTCTTCTGGCTTTCCCTGGAAATGGCTGCTTTTGAAAATTTACTTCTGGTTTCCGAAACTTTTCTGGCTTCCTTTAGATATGACATTCGATTTTTTTTTCGGATAGTTTATTTAAATTTTCGCCACAAGTTTCTCAATTCTTGTCTTGGAAGTTTCCCGGCTGTTTTTCCAACTTTTCTTAGAACTTTCTTCGAACTTCATCCAGGAGAGCTTCTTTCGTCTTTCTCTGGATGTTTTTTCGGCTTCGTTCAGAAGCTAATTCAAACATTCCTCGGAGTTTTCTTCCGGAATTTTCCGATCATTGTATAAAATCTAAAATTTTGCTTTGATTAACGGTTTTCTCAGTCTTAAAACATTGCAACGACTACGATGTAATCTGCTCGACATTTCGGCCATGGGTTGTGCCCTTTTTTAAGTGAAAATATTGTTTGTCGTTATTGCCAATAGTTTAGTCCTTGTGGCAAATTTTCCATAGTTTGGTTTCATTTAATGATATTTAATTGAAAAAAAAAACTACTTTCTCAAAATTTTGATCACCACTTGTGGACAACGATAAGTTTAAAAATTAAATAAAAAAAAACTGTTTTAAGACTGAGAAAGCCGTTAAATAAAGCAATTCCCACAAGTCCCAGTCGTCACCAGCGTTAAAATTTTCACTTTCAAAAACGGCATCAATATAAAATTAATTAAATAGTAACCCGAGTAGCACATTTCCGTCACAATAAGTTGCAGCAACTTGTTTATGACTGATATAAGTTGTATAGAAGTTGCCAAAATTGATTTGTGACAAGCGTGATACTAGGGAAATACCAATAAATACCGATTTTTTAATACCTTTGATACCGATAAGCTTTAAAACAATCTGGCAACGCTGGTTCCGGACCCGATTCCGATGATGGCGGATGATACTGTGCTTATCCTATCAGCAAGGTTTTTGGTTCGGCTACTTGTGTACCGTTGATTAGTGAGATGGCAGTTTGGTAGTGGGCTGGTATGTAGTTAGTTGAGTTTATTGTATAAGGATCTTTAAAGTGGAGGCCGAAACGTGTTATAAAATTAAGCATATTGCATGCTCTATGTATTATTGTGTTATAATACCTTACAATATGGGTATTTTCGGAACGGGGACGATGCCGAAAATGGATGTCCGACGCCATTTTGGAATCCAAGATGGTGAACATATCGTTTTATATTAACGGCGCCGGTGGTGTAGTGGTAAGCGTGATTACCTCTCACCCCAGCAGGCCTGGGTTCAATCCCAGTCGGCGCCGCCGGGATGTTCTGAGACATAACATCTCTGATCACGCCTTCCTTCAGATAGGAAGTAAAGCCGTTGGTCCCTGGTTCATGAGTTGATGGGTCGATAGGTAGGGTCCAGGTGTGGGAGCTGCCTTCCTGGCACGTCGGTAGCATTGGTGCTCAGCAAGGAAAACAAGATCGACGGAAAAAACAAACCAAAGGAAAAAAAAAATATCGTTTTATATTTTACACTTGTTCTAAAACAGGTGGCCACCATCTTGCATTCCAAAATGGCGTCGAACATCGATTTTCGGCCTTCACGCGGCGTCCTCGTTCCGATAATACCCATATTATAAAGTATTTCACAAGTTTTTATAAACCAATGTCCGCCATATTGGATTCCAATTAGGCGTCAGACATCGATTTTGAGCTACTACAAATGACGTCGGAAATCGATTTTGGCCACACTTCGTCTCCGTTCCGAAAACATCCATATGGGAGGGTATTTATCACCTTTCCTGAACCCAATGGCCGCCATATTGGAGTCTAAAATGGCGTCGGACATCGATTTTTGGCATCCACCAGTCGTCGCGTGACGTGTTTGTTTGTTTGCTTACATTTATATGCTGCTTGATTCTGTATCCATTCAAATCGACGGAATTGTCAAAAACTGTTTGAGTGTGACTATTGTTGGCAGGCTCTTTTTCTTCGGCAACCTTTCCATGTGATCTGCATGTTAACCATCTCTTCTATTATCGGCAACTCGAAATCATCCGCATTTTGTCGAGAGTATATTTAATGAATGCTCAGTCGTAAAAATTTAATCAGATTGAAGCTGAAAGACTCAGGAATCGGTAGAATACATTCAGCGAAGCTAAATTTACTTTACCAGATACTACCGACGTTTTGCCTGAATGAGTTTTAATCCACGAATCGTTGACGTTTAAAGCCATTATTCAGATTTGGTTCATTGGATCTTTTCACATGTTGTGCCAGAATTCACCTACACCAAATTGCAGGTTCTCCTTCCTTTAGCTGTAAGGCTCTTTTCACATGTAGTTCTTGAAGTGTAGGTTGTATTTATACTATTGATTTCATTTTCTGAAATCAAGCTTCAAGCTGTAAACGTTATAAAAATGTAATCATTAAATTTAAAACAATCAAAAGCTAAGTCCTTTTCAAAAGTTGGTCATGAAATGTTGAAAAATGATATCAAGCAATAATTATTGCAGAAATTGCGAAAAAATGACGGAAATATTGTGTATGGAAATCCCCCATAGTGTGACGCTTGGTGTGACATCAGCTGCTTGATGATATGGTTTCGGATATGGCAAGGCAGTTTCCAGATTGGAGACTGTTGTCATATTTTTAAAGAAGAGAAGTCTACTGAAACATTGTTGGATGTTAACGACCGCTATCAAGCCGTTTACTGGAATTAAATTAGCGATAATTGTTCCTATTGCCTCCTTGCACTGGTGTAAGACGGACCAGTCACAAGGGGTTTGCCTATGGAAATTTGTTTGCTGTCTAACACTTTAATGGAGTCAATTGAAAGAGACAGTTTTAACTGAGAGGCGTATGCATATGCTTATGGGATGTGTTCTTGTAAGGAAAATAGATTGATCAATTGGCTATCGAATAGAATGAGCTTGTCTGATGTTCGATATGGTGAAACGTAAAATACTTAGAAGTGTGCTATAGAATGTTTAATGGTTCAGTCACAAATGACCAAATTTGAATATATCCACAAGTGGATACTAAATCGAATTTTGAGCAACTTCCCGAGGTATTCGGAGCATCTCCAGGTGTTAGACACTGTGGTGCTGGGCACGGTAGGTGTAGCATGGTGATACATTTTTATCACTATATGGGCGTGGTGATGGTGGGGTGTTTGGGGGGTGGAAGGGAATGCACGGTTTTAGAACAAATTGTAAACAAACTCGGTCGCTGTCCCATACAAAAATATAATATGGCTGAATCATGAATTTGACACATTAGAACACCTATATATAGTCACCTTGGTCCTGGGTGCCTTTAATGAGACGAATGAGACAAACAATGAGTTTGTTGTAGAGTTGTACACGGGAAAAAATCTGTTCCGAAATTCGTCAACCTCAAGTTACGATTTCGTAACAAGTACATTTTTCGTTTACGAAACTAACGCCTGCGCTACGTTGCACAGGGCATCAGCAAAGGCAACAAAAGTCTTAGAAACGTGAACTCTGTACTGAAAATCATTATCTTATTCTGGTAAACGTGATTAAAGTTCATATCGTGAAACTGTTCGCGAAAACGGGAACATGGTTCAGGGACTGTAAAACGTCACCATTAAAATGTTTTGATTGGATTGTACAGCATAAAGTGGAAGGAAACTGAAAGCGACGGAAGACTTCGCTGGAACAACCGAACAATGCAGGTTTCACTCATAACATAAATTGGCAGCAGGCATCTGTCGAGCAGATGGAGTGGACATGCTTAACGTAAAATATCTTTAAAGTGGTCATTTTATACGATAGATGAGGAGATGAAAGTATACAGTTGATAGTTCCGTTATAGTGTCCCGGCAGTGTCCCGATTCGTGCCTTCCTCAAAATTGACCTTTGCTCGCTTTCTACTCTCTACACCTTAAGGGGGTATTCCCAATCTTTTGCCTTTTTTCGGCCTGTTTTTCAATTATTTTTTTTTTCAAGGAAAATGAATAGAAATGCGCCTAACTCTTTGGGATTCTTGTTTATTGAACATTAAAGTTTACAAATAAATTTTTTTCGACATAAAAAAGACATTATTGACGTCACAAAATGGCGGCAAACAGACCCCTGTTCGCCGCAAACGCCTGGACGGGCGAAGACTTTTCTCTGGAACGGCTTCATCTGAAACAGATTTCGTGATGAAATTAATAATCTGCATAAGATTCTCTGGAGCTTCTCCCGTTGGCAGCAAAAAATCTAGCAAATTAACGAAATGGCGGCCATATGAAAAAACAGGCGATTTTTAGCCCGCTTTTTTGCAGCTTTAAGGGGCTTCAAACAATGTTAAATGTTAATATTTTTGGCTGAAAGTGGGAGAAGCTCCAAAGAATTTAATAAGAAACAAAATGCGCAAAGATTCAAGTCAATATCTCTTATAGTTTCTGAGAAAAATCTTCGCCCGATAAAAAAAATGTGGTTTCGAGAAAAACGCGTTTAAAGTTTTGACTTTAGTTAAAACCATTTGGGGGTTCTTACCATTAGTCAGCTATGCCTGGACACCGAATTCGCTGATCGGAAAACGGCTTGGGGGGATGAAAGTATATAGTCTAAAGTACAAAAAAACGTGAAAAAAAAAATTTGATTTTTTGAAAAAAAAGATCGGGAATACCCCCTTAATACAACGAAATCCGGACACCCTAATCTTTAGCGGCGATCCAATTGGTTGGTTTGGTATAAAATTTTAGAATAGACCCAGACCAATTCTTGCACTGGTGGGCTATATTTTGGTTTAGACTAGTTCTAAAATGTAATTTTTTTAAACCAGTATGATTCTCGATCTATTTTGAGCTGAATTTGGATCAAGGCAAGCACTGTTCCAAACTAGTTTGGCAGCTGTCGCACTCGAGATTTTGTTTTGTTTTGTTTCGTTGTTGGGGTTTTTTCAGCAAAACAAACCGATTTAGTTCCTCGGAATCGACTGAACAATCGACTGCTGTTGATATTGGTGTAGTTCCAGCTCTATCGCGCTATCGGTGCTGCTGTTGCTGCCGGCCCTGTCGTCGCAGCTGCGAAAGGATCACAAGGGAGACATCCAGACGCTTCTGTTATGCAGGATTTTCCGGGCATGTTCTGGAAACTCCCAAGGAAGTGGCCAGTTTCTGACTTTGTCCAAAACTCATCATGTGACACATCAAATCACATAAGATTTCAAAATCAATATCAATGGTAGTCAAATATAGTGCACAGAATCATGTTGACCCCTATCGGGCACCTCAAAGGAAATGGCCAGTTTCTGATTTAATCCAAAACCCATCATGCGCCACATAGCAAATCACATTAGATTTCAAAACCAAGATCTATGGAAATCAAATAATGTGCCCGGGACCACCTTTCTTACTTCCAAGCATCTTTCAGGAACCCCTAGAGAAGTGACTAGTTTCTGATATGGTCCAAACCCTGTGATGTGTCAAATCTCACAGAGATTAAAAGAAAAAACAAGAACAGTTTAAGTCAAATATAGTGTCCAGATCCACATTGGCCACATTCTGGTATGTTCCGGGTACCCCCCAGGGAATTGTCCAGTTTCTGACTTGGGCCAAAACCCAACACGCAACAACATACCAGACAAATTTCAATAAATACAGGTTTTTATTATTATTTCACTGGGAAGCACGAGGAGCAGGAGGACGAGCAGTTCAAAGCTTTTTGTTAAAGCCGCACATCAATCCCGGAGACAGCCATCGGAGGTCAATTTCACGGTAATTAATAATTTTGTTCGACCATTTTCCACAGAGATGGCGCTGTTCCGCTGGTAGGAAGTGATAAAAATCCCCATATAGAAATTGAGAGAAGTGCGAATAATTCGCTTTCGGTGCATATTCAGGTCAAAAACAGTGAACGACAACCTAAAGAAATGAATCAGGGACTTTGTAGTTCAGTTTTTTCCCGGAAATTATTGTTAAACAAGCTACAATAAAATAAAAACGATTTTCCCCATACAGTTTTTCCTGATTTACTACCAGCTCCCAGAGAGCCAAAAAATTCTAATTTGAGAGAGAAAATTTGCTCTCACTACCTCAATCTCTCAACATGCCATGTATTTGGTTGACACTCGATTTGTGATTTCCCTTTCACAGATTACAAAATAGAGTACCTGAGTAGAGTATATGCATTTGCTTTAACATTTGAACTTCGAATAATAATCTAAATGTATATATAGAGGTACCAGACATGTTTTGCACTGCAGTGTCCTCTGTGAACAATTATAGGAAAATAGATTGTGTGTAGTTTCCGATAGATGTCACCGCAAACAACAGCAGTGACATCTGATGGAACATGAATGCAGAAGCTTGACAAAATGATCAATTTCCGGATAAAAACCGTGTACGAATGAGTACGAGATTAAAAAATGGCTGACCACGAAATCAGGGTGTGAGTTGGTTTTGACTCGGGTTTTGACGTTTGAAATAGAACGGCCAAAAATAGACCAACCGGTGCGTACGCACACAGTTTGATCTATTTTGGCTTGATCCTTTTAATTTTAGCTGGTTCAAATGTGACATAAATTTGGATCTAGGTCAGACCACCGCTAAAGATGCCCTAAGGCTCTAAACCATTTGGTGGATTATTTTAACTCCTGGTTAAAATTTTACAGATGGAAAGTTATCGATTAATCCTGCTATCCGAGCGTGGATACTTCTGACAGACAAGAAGTTAAATTTTGACAACTGTGACTGAGTTCTTCTCGAAAACCGGTCGATCGACAGCACAGGGATTTTCGAACATAGAGAATAACTTTCGAAATGTCACTTTTGACCATGAGTTAAATTTAACTCGGCAAATGGTTCACAGCCTTAGGCTGTGTTCCATTTGGAGAATTTCCACATAAATTTGACACTTCGAAAATAAATTATAATGTTCGAAAATCCCTCTGTTGTTGATCCTTCGATTTTCGAGAAGGTGTTTGGCAAAAATGATTCCTGGTCGGTCAGAAATAAGTCTGGTACAATAGCAGGTTTATTTGAAAATCTTGCATCTGTCAAATTTAACTGAAAATTCACCAAATGGAACACAGCCTTAGTCCATAAATCCAGATAATTTTAAAAGTTAATTAACAATGCCTACCATGCTCAAAACAGCACGTTAAATTTACGGTACTAATTAATTAACAATAAAATGTCCGGATTAACGGACTGTTCGGTGCATTACGGTATATAATTTTCACATTACCGTACTAAATGTCTGAAAATCTGGCATCTCTGAAACACAATCCCGAAAACAACAATAATCTTTTGCTACTCCCATGTAATTGCAAGAACGTAACCAACATCATCGGATGGCGGAAATTTTCCCCTTTCCGATAATTGTATTGGTTTGCGTGGGCGTACTTCAGTTCACGTGTAAAGGGCCTTACAACTTTTGTTTACAAAAGTTTTTGTGCCGTTATCAAATGTTACGCCTGATATGTTAGTAGAATCATAAATCACCACCCGCCTCCATCGAATTCATTCAGTGCGTGCTTTCGTAAAAGTCAACACGGTCGATCAGACCAACATAAAATTGAGCCAAGTCGGTTAAATTTCGCCAAAACTGGATTTACTCAAAAGTGAGTTGAAAAACCGGGAAAAACTTCTCGAAAATGAGGAAAATCCATGACAATTTTACTTAGTCTAGGAGTATACTATTGTGGACGGAGTGAAACCTCTATCGTTTTTCCGCATATTCGAGAAGTTTTTCCTGGAAAAGCTTGGAACATTCAACTCACTTTTGAGTAAATCAACATTTGACTCAATTTTGATCCGGTCTGATACGGTTACGAAAGCACGCGTCGAATGGATTCGATGGAGGCGGGTGGTGTTTCATGATTCTGCTAACATACACGGCCAATCAGAACGACTCAGCGATGAATTCAATTGACTCAGAGGATTTTCTTTCCCTACGAAATTTACTCACAGTTGGGAAAACCTGCAGGAACTCATAGCTAATGACCGTGTATAACATATAACACAATTGCATATAAATCAAACAAACAAAATTTTGAATCAGCGTTATGTTCTAAACTGCTTAGCTTAAACTGACTGCACATATCAATGGTTGCTGCTCCGTGATTGCTCAGAATCAGTAAAATTGCACAACGAATCAACAGAATAGGGCTGGAAGTAACCGTCCATTCTCATTGTACAAGTTTCTGTGACTCCATATTTTGAGTCGATCTGATCGACCGTGTGCCCTCGTAACGGAAGCTCACCACTGGCAAGCAACATTCTTGTGGTGAATATCGTTCATGGAGCTTACCTCCTTTTTTGGAAAATTCACTCCCCTTCAAAGCTTGCAACCCAGAGACCACATGCGCGTGTGTTGGGTGAGGAAATCAAAGCAATCGCTCTCGCACGCTCTGCCCGCTGCATGTGTCAAAGTGTTTGCTTTGGATACCATGCCGCTGTGTCATCGGTAGGTAAGCAAGAACAGTAATCCCTCCAATTATGCGGTGGGTGATGTAGTGGATAGTCAGCTGTTTCTCAGCTGTCCGTCAATCAATTGCGGTTATTTTTTTAATGTGCTTAGTGTCAACTATAAACTAATTATCTACCGAAAATCAGCTCAATTGGTTGAAGGACAGCCAATAAATAGCGGTGGGTGGACGGTACCACTCACCGCATAAATGGAGGAGGGATTACTGTAGGTACAAGGTGCATCTCGAGTCTCGACTTCTCCGTATCAAGAAATGCGATGGTGAGCAGAGAGCGCAACAGAGTCTTGACTCTTGACTGTAGTGAGAGACAAGGAGCGGGAGAGTCTAAGTAATAATTGTTACCATCATCATCAGACAAAGTTTCGATATAGTGAGCAAGAATCGCGAATTTGGTTGGTTGTGTTCATCAGTGTTGAGGCTGTCGCACAAATCGGTAATCGAGTGTTTTACTTTTGGGTAAAATTTTAGAGAAAAAAGAGTCAACACAGTTTTGGCATTGGTTGTGTTTGGGGCGAGTCGATTCTACGGTTTACGGAAGAAAAATACTGCGTTAACATTGTGCTAACTAAATCCGGTGGTGTTCAGTGAATTCCGGTTCACATCTGATTTTAAAATTTTCTCGAAAAACCTGTGAGTATCCTGCGGTGCTGCGGTGATGGGGGTGGAATTCCGCAAAGTCACGTCTAGTGTAACGAAGAAAAAAAGATCAGGAAAGAGAGAAAATTTCTCCGGCAATATTTGATTACATCACAAGGCACAACCCGTGGACGTGCGCGTGGTGGCGGATTGCATCGAAAATAGATATTGGTCACCAGTGTGACCCACTGATAATAGAATTTCCCCGAATATTAGTCATCTCGTGTTCGACTCTATTCTCGAATATCCGCTAAAAGCTACTGACCCATATCTCGAAACTTAATCTTGCGTCAGCAAACAAACGCACTGACTGTCGGAAGATAAACTGTTGTTTTACTCAAACCCCGGGCCGGTTTCACCGTTCGTGATGAAACCTACCAAGGGTCAGTCATTCCAGTGGAATCATGTTTCCCGTGATGATTCGTAGCGGTTTTCCAATTAATTCGACTCTTTTTGAATCACTTATCCAAAGCGTAGAGGAAGTACACCAACCATGACGCGAATGCGGCATTCGTGAGACGGTGCGCTATTCTTCACTTCGCACAAACCTCGACGTGACTTTATCCCAGCTCCTGGCGCTGGGTGACCTTCGCTGCGGTGTTGGAATAATGGAACTTTTCTTTCAGCCGTTTTGTAGCTTAGCTATGTACTTTTGCTATTGAACATTAAATAAAATAAATTGAAAAACATTGTTATTCACATAGTCACTGATAGACTTGATCTTCAAAGAAACCTTTGTCAAAATCTCATCAATTTTTTCGTCAATGGCAAATATTTACCTGGTAAAAAAAAGTGTAATTTCGTGCATTCTGAGTCACATTTTTGTTATACAAGCAGTTCAGGAAGTAGATACTAGTTCTCTTTAACGGATCCATGTAATTGTTTTGCTCGAGTAATTTAATTTCGTTTCAAATTTACCTAATAAAACAAATCGGTAATGTTCGTCACTGACAGCGTGATCACTGACAATTGACATGGTTTGCCTTGACGATGAATGTTAGCTCAAATGAGTTACCAAATCAGAATTTTGTATATTGCCGTGTATTTTCGAGTTTTAGCAGCACTGCTTTAAACATAGATTAATTTCACTTAAAAATATTCTCTACAAGTAGACACTCAACACATCTGCAAATGTGCGATTATATTGATTAAGAGTTTTGGGAGATTTCTAAAGGCTTTTTCCATGTTTACTTCTATTCCGACCTGAACTTGGATTTTCATCAAATGAGTTTATCATTTAGTCATCCGGATATACCATAAGCTATACAGTGGAATTTACGTTTTATCGCGGTTCGTTTGTTTGTCACCCCTTTTATATCACTCTCGGTTGTGTCACGAAATATGTTTTGCATGTATCACGTGTATCGAAATTAAATAATTATTTTAAAAACGATGATGTTATTATTTGATAACTCGATGGTCCCTTCCACATTGAGCTTTAGAGAGTTCACTGTAATTGAAAAACATCATTAGCGAAAATTTACGATTGTTTGAGATTATGGGCTATACATAGGGATAGTTGGAGTGCTACAGAACTCAAATGATTGTTTTCATTAATTCTGTTTCAAATCTTTGATATGTCTCAGGAAAGTGTATTAGGTCAACTGAGGTCAATATATATCATAATTATATGCGATGCTTTTTACGATTTTGTGATATCTTTTTACCGATGCCGTACACTGGAAATGTAACTTGGTGTATTGTTAGATGTTCTTATACTCGATTCTGTATTAATGATTATGATTGGAATTCGGAGACTGGTGAGGTCGCTTACAAGTATTTGTAGTTTACGCCAATGGTATTTTTAGACTTATGTTACTGTGAAGCAATTGGAAAACATTCAAAGGTATTTATATCTGTAAATGAAATCAGATCGTCTATTTGCAAACCTGGTTGACATGTATTCATTTAATTATCTTATAGATATTGCATCTAGCTTAATTATAGGTAGGCATAAGTTACGAGACAATGATCATCATAAAAATCTGAAAATGCGCATTTCCTACTACCAACGGAACTTTGGTATGCTTATTGTTTATAATATTGGTGCATCAGCCTTAAATTTCTAATTGCACTGATTTTAAATGTTGCCTACTGAAAAAGATTAAGATAAAATGCACAGTATTTTGAGTGTTTGCAATAAGTTATTTTATTTGGAAAGAATGAAGGCGGTCCATTTTTCCTCCATTTTAGACACAAAACATAAATTTATAAAAAAATAGAAATTTTAATCCCAACTTTACACTGGGACAACATATCAGGAAGACTGGCAAATCTTAAGCTTTTAAGCAAATGCAAAAAGACAGCAACAATCTCAGCTCCGATAGAATATTATAACAGGGGGCGACCCCGGCGTAGTGGTTAACATCCATACCTCTCACGCCAAAGTCACGAGTTCAAATCTCACCCCGGACAAGTCACGAATGACCCAAGAGTGTTAAAGGGACTATAATAAATAAATAAAACAAATATTTTAACAAAGATGACAAGCTTTTATCTGGTGGTTTCACCTTTGTTCACGCGCATCTCTATTGTATTTGATCCTTAAATGAAGACTTACCAGTCTTCTTGATATGTTGTCTTCAAGTTTGAAAATTAAAATCAAACTGCAATTACACAACTATTTCATCAATTTATTGTCCATAATGCGAAACAAAACAACAATTATGATTTGCATTATGAACAGTAAATGAATACATTACTTTTTTTTTTAAACAAATTCGGCCATTGAACCGGGCTTATTGCATGGAATGACAGTAATTTCAATAACGAAAACCTCCGAAGTACGCATTTTAAAACTGGTTTGGCTGATTTGACATGTTTTTACCATTTTGCATAATTTTTCTCTTAATTTTTTGGCCATTTTTGGTACAATTTTTCTCGTTTTCAAGCCATTTTGACATTTTTGTAAATTTTACATTTTTGGACTGTTTTTTTTTGGCATGTATTTCCTTATTTCTTGGGCCATTTTGAAATTTTATCAGAAAACCTACTCCGCCTTAAGATTGTTGACGTGTCTTTGTAGGTCATTTTTTAATTTTTGTCATTTTAGGGTTATTTTTGGTGTTTTCTGGCCATTTTGGAATTTTAAAGTTAGTTTGGAAAGTTTTGGCCATTTTTACGTTTTTGGAGTATTTTGAGAAGCTATACCAAATTTTTTTTTTTTTACTATTTTTCTTGACATTTTTGCAGTTTATTTTTGGCGTATTCAGGCCATTTAGAAATTTAAAGCTAGTCTCGAATGTGTATTATATTAGTCTGAAAAGTTCTTTTTGAAATTTTTGGATATTTTTTCTTGTATTTTGGACCATATTGACATTTTTGCCTTTTCAGGTCATTTGGGAATTGTGAAGCCAGTTTGAAAAGTCTAGGCCATTATGCCATTTTGGGACTATTTTTAGCGTGTTTTGGGCCAAATTGACATTTTTGGACTATTTTTGGCAAAAATTTCCTTATTGTTCCATTTCAGAACTACCGGTAATCTGACCATTTTTAATCCGATCACTTTTTAATCCGCTAATCACACCGTGCAAACTAAAATGGTTCAAACGACATTTGGAATGGAGCAAAGTGCAATGGAACATTCTGAAAAGAAAAGGCAGAAGTAAAACAAAACAGCAAATAAGGCTACCAGGAACTCCCTTTTCTGATGTTCATATGGTTACTAGAATTTCAAACTAAAAACGAACCCCGTTAATATGAATGAAGTATCGTTCAGATTAGCGGAGGTCCACGGTATATCGGAAAATCTACACGGTTAGAAAAAAGTACCCAAAATTAAGTTCTTTTCACTCATCTCGGCACTATAGTGCAGGAACCCAAAAGTAGGTAAAACGGGTCAAAGTAATTTTCATATACTTGTGTGCAGTTCGTATATGGGGGAGGTAGCTCATCGATTCTTCCGGTTCGCCTCCTAGCATCGTGCTATAAGGTACCAGGCGATAACTAGGGTAGTTGATCGATAGCTCGATCAATGTGAAATTCTCATAGCAGGCGTTGACGATGGGACGTTGTAGAGTTGTTGAATAGCAACTATCGTGGTAACTCACCGATTACCTGTCGATCCGCCAAATTTGGAAAGACGTCTGCATTGAATTATCTCATATAATAATATTCCGCCCACTATATCACAAGAAATTGCGAGTAGCTGAGTGGAATGGAGATAAGTTAAGCATTGGGTACAGGACCAAGTCTCCCCTGGGTGGTGCCAAAAAATAAGCGCAATAGAATCATCAAGTTGCCATAAGGCACGGAATGAGACTATTGCATGGCTGTGTAGTCAAAGTCTTCCATTCGTTAGTCATTTCAGGTGGATTAGAACAGGTTTAGGTTTAGGGTGGGCGTTGGCCAGATTTGGATAGGATAGGATAATCCTAAATAGGACCTAGATTATTTAATACACTAGTAACCTCAACTTCTGTCACAATGTTTCATTGTGACTAATCAACACGCAATGGGTAAAATATCAAATTTGCGGTAAATTTGAAAAAAGGGAACTTGGAGTGTAGAGCGCACTGCCCACTGGACGATTCTGAAGCCTCACCAAGTGAGTGGGTTACGGGTTTATTTGATTGTACGTCATTTCCAAGTTATATATAGATACATTCATACCATTGGCATTTTGTATTTGAGATAAGACAGAGACAGATCGTTATTACATTTTTTTTGCTGTGCACTACACCACCGGAGCCAGCAAAGTTCAACAATCCATCGTTGCTTATGCCTTTGTTGTCGTTTGGAACCAGTTTTGCGAGGTAGGCGACGATTGTGCGTATTTCTCGCGTAACTTTTGAAAAGGGCCTATTTATAGCCTGAACAATACGTAAAGAGCAAATTGAAACATTGAACGTCGCGTGAAAGTGGAACTTAATGAAGGCCTAAGTACTTTTTCGTAGTTTTTAGTTTTCGGATTTGAAAGATCGTTGGTTACAGTGGCCTGCTTACTGAGCAGAAAAACGCGGTCCCAGGTCAGATTTATGGTAAAATCGCTTGTGTATCGTGTATTTTGCGAAACTCGTTGTTGTCGTTGGTTCCGGATTTGAATGGATACACAAATTTGAGCAACGGTATTATGTGATATGAGGGGCTCAGTGGCCTTAGAGCAACCGTTTTTGCTTACTGAGCAGAACATCATGAGTCTAATCTCAGGCCCATCCACATTCAAGATTCGTCAATCGTTTTATTTGTTAATATGACTAAATGGTAATAACAGCAACTCGGTGATTAAAAAGGTGCTCGTCTGCCTAGTGGCAAACGTTTTTGCTTACTGAGCAGAAGACCGTGGGTTTAGTCCCAAGCTCCTTCGCGTTATATGATCGTTAAGACATCAATTCAGCTTATCGTTTACCAAAACGAACCCTGCTGCAAACCCAACCCTCTTAATCCAACATCTCAGTGATTCCTCGTGGAAGTGCAGAGGTGTTCTCGGCTTCCATCAAAGCGAGTGTCATGTCAACACAATCCTTCCCATTCCTTTCTTGACCTGTGTTCGGGTGCGGCCGGCGCTGGTATTGCCTAATTTAAGATCACCAGTTTTTACACATTGAGGATGATTGCTAGTCCCAAGCATCGTCTATTAATTCTCTGTGTAATTACAGCTGATATGGCAGTAACAGAGTAGCAACCGTGGGCGGTCAATCAAGCTCAAGCTCAAGCTCACTTGTGTGCAGTTCGTATGGAATTTTCCACTGGCTTTTTAACCAAAAGTAAGTTAGTTGTACCCAACAGTAGGTATATATGATTATACTCAACGTTGGGTTCCCACACTTTGCTACCCCTGTTGGGTGGTTTTGCTCCTTCGTTTTTGACAACATTAGTAGGAGAAAAGGAGACAAACTAGTCAAAAGTAGGTAAAAGTGAACTGGCCGTTGGGTACTTTTTTCTTACCGTGTAGATCATTTTGACATTTTTCGTGTGTTTTGGACTATTATGACATTTTTGTACCAGTTTGGCAGAATTGAATTGACGTTTTAAAAAGCAGTTTCTCGGTTTAGAGCTAGGGACTAGACAGCTTTTGATCATGAGTTAAAACCGAGTTAATTTTGAGTAACTCTGAGTAGCTCGAGTTATTCAAAATTCAATTCAAGCAGACTCAGCAACCATGTTTTTGTTGTGCTCATTTCCCAGATGTCAAACAACAATATCATCTAACCGCGTTTTATACCGGATCTTCTCTCTCAAGTTTTGTAATTGTTCGTCCTTTGAAAAATAGTATAGTCCATCATTTATCTATTCTTAACGTTTAATTGTTCCATCCTATTTTCAGATTATAAATGAGTCTTATAGTCGCACATCTATGAGTAATAACTTGAAGAAATTAAGCTTGCCTGGTCCTCGACTGAAATAACCATGGCACTCACAATATTACAGCGATTTGTACTGGAAATTCAATGCAGCAGTTCAATGTAGCTATAGTTAGAGATTATATTCGATTTTTTTTTTATTATTGCAACATTGTACATTGTATATTATCCATTCAAAATACAATATGCCTCATTAGTGTTCCATGGCTCGACGACAAACACCACTGTTTTCAAAAGATGTTTCAGTAAGGAATTCAATGTTGCAGATGATTACAATTTTCAAATTCAAGCATACGGATAGCAGACTTAATTTTTAAATCAGACCAATCACTTTGGGTAAAAATCTTATAGGTATATAGAGTCGGATCCTTGCGATAAATGCAAGAACGACAACTGTAAAAAATAATCGAATACTTCATCATTTCTCAATAGTGATGGGGTAATACGACATGCACTAAACTAAGGACACGGGATATACTACAATAGATCAAATTATTGGTCGCAGTGGTGTTAGGTCCCGAACAGAGGAAAAAAAAAATACTATAGGCAGCCATGCTGATAGGATAGAAACTGTATCATTCACCATCTCTGGAATCGGTTCCGGAACCTCATCACAAGTACTCGTTGGGTTGCCGTCGATGTTTATTCAAACTGATGACAAATCAGGTCAACATTTCACTAGTTGACACCCCAAGTAACGATTTTGGTTTTATGAGGGTACTGTAGACCATGATTTAGACTTGCAGAGTGCTTTAAAACCTCAATAAAACTTAAAATGTTACTTGCGATAGGACTACTTTGATCACTTTTGAGTAATTATGAGTAACTCAAATTTACTCGATTTAAAAAATATTAGCTCGGAGCACAGCTGGCTTACCCATAGGTTTTGAGGCCATTTTTAGGAATTTAGAACTTTTTGCATTTGTATGGGTAATCTGCCGTTGCAAATTGAGCCGGCGTCGATAATACTAGTTTGCCGTTTTGATACTATACATACTTGATATTTGATATACTCATGCGTTTCGATGATTCTTTTAGTAATTTCGGATCTTTTACGCACAACCAAAGCCGCTCTAGCACAATTTTGACGTTTTTGTCTTTTAAATTTGTTTATAATTTATTCTTATGACATTCTTATTTTTTGTTCAGATAATCTTGAGCCTTTAATCTTTTGCGTTTGAAAGCAATTTTATAAATGTTAAGGATAAATTTTGAATTCAATACTGGTGGGTCGCGAAATTTCTCAAAGTGGGTCACAATCGACAAAAGTTTGAGAACCGCTGAATCTACTATAGAAGACAACACATCGAGAAGACTTCGCTTGAGCAACGATTTAACTACCGACTTGAAAAATAAGCAAATAGGGTACAGAACTACTTGGACATAAGTGCCCATTTCCCAAGCAAAAACAGTTAATATATCAATGATTTCGATGTGAACGAATTAATCATCATACGATAGTTTAGTTTAAAAGCTACAAAACAAAATCTTTAAGAACGCATAATATGAATATTTACATCCATTCTTCTCTAAAACAAAGGAAGCACCCCTAGCGCTTTTTTTTATTATTTTGGACTGGATTTTGGACGGAATTGAAACTCGTATGACGGAATCGGAATCAAGAAGCAGTGTTATATTTTAAACACCTACCTCAACAATTGGTTACTCTTTATCAAATATAATGGTACGTATGGACAGGTGCATAAATTAAGATGCCATTGTTGATAGAAACATTCAATTTTTTGTTCCGTTCGAAATAGAGAGGTAAAATGTGGGCTATGCTTAGTAGGACGAACATTTGAACCCAACCCTACGTAAATCTCCTTTTTGAGATTGACTTTTTCCGAAGACATCATATCAAAAATACTGGCAACTTTGCCAGAATCTAAGTGACAGTACATAAATGTAACGGCTGACAGTTTGGTGAGATCTGCTGCTGGTGGGTTGTGTTAGCTTGATAGATCGAACTGCGATATCACAGCTTGATATATCAACCGCAGTTTGTTTAAATCAAGCGTGATCTTGTGCTTTGGTGAGATTTGATTTCTTGTAATCTTCGATTCGTTGTTCTCTAGTTTGAAGTGGTTAGCACTAGGGTTCTGATTCGTGGTCAATTTTAGTGTCATTGCTTGGTTTTATCGCCAAGGAATCCGATTTTGATTGACAAGTGGGGGAGCGCCTTTGGAGGGTGCTATCACTCTTCAAAGCGCATAATTAGACGGACCATACAATTGGAATCAGTTCCTTGACGTCTGAGACAAAGTTGTAGGAGGTTAAGACCAAGGGGTCCCCAAGAAACATGCTCCATTTTTTGACCCAGAAAGTACCAGACCTACAGTCCCAAGCTAATTGAAGCACCCCCCGAAACGTTAGAAAATCTACGAACCCCTCAGACTCAGTCAAATTTATAAGCTGAATCAAAACAAACACAGATTCTAGTACGATAATGGGGTAAGCTAGTCAAGTTATGAACCATTTTTTTTATCTAGTTCGTTTATTTTGAAGGCTGAATACTCGTGGCTTATCCGAGGTTATAGAGGTACATTGTCGAAGTATAGCATCAGGGGAGGAGCTTGGGGATGGGGTTTCGTTTTCTCATCAGAGCGATGTCGCAAGTATGAACGGTAGGGCGATTCTAGATTCGTGTGGAGTTCGACCGGCTATGGTGATCAGTAGGCGACGATGAGACTCATCGAGACGGGGAGGCAAGACAAACAAAAATTGATAAAGAGAGACATTTGATGAGCCAATCTAACATATTTGGTTTCGTATTGATTGTTGTTATTACTGCACACTCATTTGAACCAACATGAAAATGAAATATAATAAATGATTGCTTCGCTAGTCATTGACTGTTCTCGGTAACGCTGGATGTATTTTAACGATTTTTAAATTTTTAGGCATCAATTCGATTAAATTTTTACGACTGAGTAATCGCATTTTTCCAGGTTTTTCTTGGCATAAAACATACGGACTAAAAAGGGTTCTGGTTTCAAGTTAACAGAACAGCTGTTCCGGATCTTCTAATGGAATGGTTGCCAAGTCAGTAAAGGCACGGTATTACCAAGCCGGATGCGCCGGGTTAGATTTCCGGCCCGGCCGGGGGAATCTTTCGGGTTGGAAATTTTCCTGACTTCCCTGGGCAAAGTTTGGAGCGTTTTAAAAACGTTTAAAAACAGTTTCGGACAATAGTATCGATAGGAACGGATAAAGTATCAAGTAGCAAATAAATGTAAACAGATAAACGCTTCGTATGCGTGTGTTACGCTGGAAAAATGCTCATAGTCGCTGCGGACGCTGCTTAGATTGAAGAGAATGCGTAAATTCTCCAGTCTATTTTCCCATTGATTCAAAATTGATTTCAGGGAACGTCGTAAATTGTTGGTAAAGTTTTTAAAAATTAAGAAATTGTTGATTTGATTGATTTATCTTTATTTTGGAGGCTTTCAGCCTGAGGCTGGTTCGCCTCGATCCTAAGAAATTGTTACATAGCTTCAAGAAACAGCATACATTTTAATTGCACCTTAGAAAACTTTTTAGAATTTCAGGATTCTACGCAGTTCTGAGTGGGCAATTTTTTGAAGGAGCTCAGCTATTATTGTAAAAGCACCGGTGAATCTTGCCCAAGAAGCCATATTTAAAATACGTTACCCTCCCTGATGGTGCAACTCGGATCCGCTGCTAGAATTTGCATTATCTGTAAAACTATTCGACTTGAATAAAATAAGGAAGTTTGTCATAGATAACAATGCGGAAATGAGGGTAAGCGCTTTGATTTCTGTAACTCTCAGTTCTCAGTTTTGAAAAACAAATAGCTTGGTCTCGTGTCTTCTGAATTTAAACTATTGCTTGCTTTTGAAGACATCTAGTTTCTGAAACTTTTCCAGAATTAGCTCTACTGGATCTGTCGGTCGTGTCCTTTGAACTTGCCTTTGAAGGCTTGACTATCTAACATTACCATTCACCTTCCAACAGGGTCTATATTCATCCTCCACCCAACCGGCGATTGGGTTGTCATTCCGTGAGTCATAACGTGAGCAAAGAGACGAACACACGTAAAATTTATATTGACTTGTTGCGTCTCATCTTGTTTGGCAGATCTGGTCGCCCGTTCGACAGATCGAATCGCTCATTCGACAAATCGAATTCCGGACAAACGAAATGCTCCAGTCGGTTTGTCGGTGGTAAAATCTCAGTGAACTTCATAGAAATACAGTGAACTATGTAAAACTTAAGTGAACTTCCTAGAAATGTACATTATTTAGTAGAAATTCATCAAACTTTATTGAAATTTGGGAAAGCTTGTTAAAGTTTGGCGTTTTTCTTAAATTTCACTGAGATTCTTTAATTAAAGGGTGATACGGTCAAAATTTGGTCAATATCAACTTGACGTATTTCTTTCAATTTTGCATTTAAAAAACCTGAACACCCCTCATTTTGAAGGTGTGTGTGTGTAGAATGTTGCTCCTATTTTGATTTTGGAATTCACTCTTCAGTTGTCAAAATGCCGTCCAAGCAAGAAGAGCAGCGTATCAAAATTTTGCTCGCGCATCGCGAAAATCCGAGCTACTCGCACGCAAAGTTGGCAAAATCGCTAAAAGTTGCCAAATCAACCGTTACAAATGTAATTAAAGTGTTTGGGGAACGTTTGTCGACAGCCAGGAAGTCTGGATCGGGGGGAAATCGAAAACCGGAAGCCGCTGAGACGACAAAGAGAGTTGCCGGTAGTTTCAAGCGAAACCCTAACCTCTCTCTCCGAGATGCCGCAAATAAGCTGGGTGTATCGTCTACAACCGTGCATCGAGCCAAAAAACGAGCCGGACTATCGACTTACAAGAAGGTAGTGACTCCAAATTGCGATGATAAACAAAATACGACGGCCAAAGCGCGATCCCGGAGGCTGTACACGACGATGCTGACGAAGTTTGACTGCGTGGTAATGGACGACGAAACCTACGTCAAAGCCGACTACAAGCAGCTTCCGGGACAGGAGTTTTATACAGCAAAAAGAAGGGGAAAGGTAGCAGATGTTTTCAAGCACATGAAACTGTCAAAGTTCGCAAAGAAATATCTGGTTTGGCAAGCCATCTGTACCTGTGGCTTGAAAAGCAGCATTTTCATAGCTTCCGGGACTGTCAACCAAGAAATTTACGTGAAAGAGTGTTTGAATAAACGTCTGCTGCCTTTCCTGAAGAAACACGGTTGTTCCGTACTGTTTTGGCCGGATTTGGCATCTTGCCATTACGGTAAAAAGGCCATGGAGTGGTACGCCGCCAACAACGTGCAGGTGGTTCCCAAGGACAAGAACCCTCCCAACACGCCAGAGCTCCGCCCAATTGAGAAATACTGGGCTATTGTCAAGCGGAACCTAAAGAAGACCAAAAAAACTGCTAAGGGCGAGCAGCAGTTCAAGGCAAACTGGCTTTCTGCGGCGAAGAAGGTGGACAAGGTGGCTGTACAAAATCTGATGGCAGGGGTCAAGCATAAGGCCCGGCAATTCGGATTTGGAAAAGCGGAAGCCTAACTGAATATTTTTCCTGAATTTTGTACTAATTGAACTTGAAAAAGAAATTTAATTTGATTTTTTAAATAAACGATTTCACCGATTTACACGCGTTTTCCCTTGACCAAATTTTGACCGTATCACCCTTTAGTGGCTTGGGAAATGTGTAAGTCAAATCGTTTAAATGTTTGAAAAATAATATAAATTAAGAGAGCTTCGATTTTTTTTAAATCTTCTTAAAAGTGAGGAGCATATACAATAGACTGATGCAAAATTTGAAATTTTCGCTCCACTGTGCTCAAGCGGTTTCAAAACAGGTCCTGATTAGCCTCCCAAAATTTAAACTAATGTGGTAAGAAACTGACTTGGCACAAACTATTCGAAGTTTAGATGGAAATTACTATGGAAAAACCAAACTTTTTGTTCATCTTATTCTACCCATTTTCCATATTGCTTTTTCGAAAATGTCTATAACTATTCTTACGAGAAATTTTCTAAGCTACAACTTTGCGCAAAATCGTTTTTCAGCCAAATTTCAAATTAAATTGTTATTAATTGTTTAAGAGATTGATAATCTTACGGCAAGATTAAGCAACTGTATTGTGGGCAACACTGTATTCTGTAGTGTGACATAGTAGCCATGATTTTTGTCCTCTATTCTACGCGCCATAAAGACCAATGTTGCCTGCTGAACAGTTGATTGAGCATAATCATAAGACATAAGTGACTTGAATCATTAATAATTTGTGTTCCTTTCATTTGATCGAAAAGTGGTCTTCAACAAAGTTGTAGCTGAGAAAATCATCAACAAGCTCAGTTATCATTTTCTAAAGTAAAGTGAACTGGTGAATTTTGGAGATAGATATGAACAAAAACATAAGTTTTCCCATATATACTTGAAATGGTTTGTGCCAAGTCAGTTTCTTACTAAAGTAGTTCAAATTTTGGGAGGCTAAGCAGGACCCAATTTGAAACCGTTTAAGTACTGTGGAGCGAAAATTTCAAATTTTGCATTAGCCTAATATATAAGTTTGGGAGACTTCAATGAAGTTAATGAAACATTTTTTAATTGCAGGAGACTCTATTAAATTCAAGGACCCTTTTTTATCTTTAGCAGTTCTTTGAAAAAATAAAATAATTTAGAATATTTTAGACAGGGGAAATGTCTCTAATGTTGGCCTATGGATCTAAGATTGGGCCCATCGCTAAAAATCTGCTATTTATCAATTTTATCTAGAGGAACGCGTTATTGGGACGTTACAAATATATATATTTTTGGTTGCTATTGAAAATTTAGTCGATTGCTGAATTTATATATGGGCCCAAATTAGGGACACTTAGGCCGACATTACCTGCATTTCCCCTAATTGCAAAGAATTAAAAAAATTTTGTTAAATAAACAAAATTTTTAAATGTTCGGCAAGCTTCATATAAGGGCAGTGAATTTATGGTAGCTCAGCGATCTTTGTACAAGTTGAGTGAATCAAATAGAAAGAGAATCTTCGTAAAACTTCTTTGAAGAGTAAGGAATTCTGTAGAAGTTCAAGGAACTTCATAGAAGCTCGGCTACATTTTCAAGAATGTTGTGGAATTCAGGCAGTTTTGTAGATGGGAATATTGTAGAAATTCAACATGATGTTCTGAGATCTTGGTCGAATTTCCGGGAACAGTAAATGAGACATAGGAAATATGTACAAGTTCAGTGATCTTGGTAACGATTTAATTGTAGTTTGTGTAAACTATAAACAAATCGTATAAGTTCGGAAAACTTCGTGAAAGGGGACGCAATTTTCCAGCAATTCGCAGAACTTTCAACAAATTTAGGGAATTCCCTAGAGACTCAGCGATAAGTTAGAATCATTGGGAAGAAGTTCAGGGAGCTTTATTTGAGTTCATAGAATTGAATTAAAGAAATTTTGTAGAAGTACATGAACCTTCATGTAAGTTTTATAGTTGATATTCATGTATTTTCAATATGATTTCAATAAATTTCTCTGGATGTTGTTCAAAGTCTTGAAAAATTAAAAGGTTTTTTGAGCACTATTCTGAACAGAGACGCGAGGAGTGGGTGGGACAGATGGGACATGTCCTACGCACAAACATACCTGGGTGGGACAGTTCAAGCTTTGTCCCACCTACGATTTTTCAGACAACTTATTTAGTTAAAGCCCTGAATTTAGTTAAAACCCTTATTTCTCCCTATCTCGATGACTTGGGCAGTCCATTCAGATTTCTATACATCCAGTTTTCTATAGAGTAGGATGCGGCAAGATAGCCACCATAGGGTTAAAATCAACCGACTCCATAGAGTTCTCTACCACCGTTAGTACTAGTGAGCAGTTTCACTAATACAAGCGTTTTACCGGTTGAAAATAAAAACCAAACCGCTGTCAAGTCGAACACTTTGACAGCTGGTTTCGTGGTTGAAAATAATAAACAAATCGATTTTACACGGCTACACTAGCAACGTTGTATTGGTGAAATCTTGCGGCAAGAAGTCAATATGTCGATGGAAAAATCAAGTTCGTCATTTTCTCGACGCTTGGAGTAAGCGAGTTTTGCATTGGATGCTCTGCGAAGTATTTCTAGAATCGTACTAGTAGGCTGATAAATTTCTGTTCTGAATGTCGATCTCTTCCTATCTCAATGGTCCCTTCAATATCAAGAAATGGAAAGTTAACTGTAATAGAAACTCCGATTGAAGTGCTCATACGATTAGAAAAGAGAGATGAATTGTCATGTAATTTAAGGTGATGGATTTTGGCTCTAAGTAGCTAAATTGTTACTACGGCTGAATTAGTTTTTGAACTGGAACTAGTTCACGATTTCAAAAAGACCGTAGTACCTTGCGTCCCACCTACATCTTTGAAGGTGGACGCGCCTCTGATTCTGAAGATCAGTAACACTTGTTCACAGGTTCAAACTTTATATGAGACGTTTGCGTGCGCAATTCCTCCGTGCACTGACGTTTGAAACTTTGTTTACAATAGCAGATACCTGATTTTTAAAAATTTATCCTTGAATTTATATATAAAGTCGCTCGTGCTCACCCCAAAACGAACTTCGCTTTGTTCAAGTTTATTTAAATCAATCTACAACTCAGAAGCACGATGAATCGGCTTTTATTTTATTTTCATTCGTCGAATCTGTCGTTCTCAAATCAAAACATAATCCAAACAATCCTATCACGATGCTGTCAGCACCATCAGCACAAAACCAGGCTTTTTTCGGATTGCGATCCAATATCGTACTCGCCGCGCTCGGTTGCACTCCTATATTGTATGCTCAATCGATAAACAGCATGTATCCTTGTTACCAAGCCAGGGTTGCTACTATACTACGCGCCTATAGTGACCTATAATTTCCACAAAAGTATAGCTAGGTGCGTGTACCAGACTGATAGTCGCCACTATTTTTTCTATAATAACCTGTTAGAAAGTCGATTTAACTAGTACAGCCCTTACTCAACATCGCCTACAGGAGGAGAGTCTATTTAAAGCAATCCTGTCTAGGAAGCGAACTATTTCCCCGACCTTTATCAGTGCACAGTCAGGTTGGTTCCTCGAAACAGCAAAAATCGATACTACAACCAATCCAAGCGCCACTACTCTGCGAGAACGGCGATAACGGAAGGATGACATGGCTGCACCCTTTCGTTGAACGAGTGGGAGGGTGGGAAAAACAGTCCACCGCGGTCGTCGGTTGGCGGATTTTTGCTGCTTGATTATTTATCAGTTCTCGTTTTAGTCACGTGTCTCACCGTCTCACCGTCACCGCATGCCGGATTTAATGGTCATTAATTATCGCTGAGCACTCTAATAGGTTAAGTTGGCAATTAGCGTCGTTCTTTTCTGTTCCATCGGTGAAGAATGTCCCCCGTGGCATTCATTCACTAAAGCGTAGTTAGTTGTAGATTTCAATCGGAAGTGATTTATTCATTGAACTGACTGAATGTCCATTGTTTTCTTTCATTCCAGAGAATTTTTACTCAAATTTATACTCATCCCTCTAGTCGCAATGTTCGCACTTTGGTACTTTTCGCTCGCTGTGGACGAAGTCAGGTAAGTGATACGAATTGCACTTGCAATCTAATCAACCGCTTAAAGACGCTTAGCCTCTGTATGATGCAGCCTCGCGATAGTTGACACAATGCTTCAATAATAGCGTCTGACTTGGTTGGTATTTACTGAACAGACATCTATAAACAGTGAATCATTTTGTGCTGAGACATTTAATTTGACTCACACTTGACATCACCACTTTACATTTATTTACTGTGTGTAGCGCAGTGTGTTCTACGACGATGGTGGTAGATGAACATTTTATAAGATCCTAACTGCAGTGATCGATTTTCTTCATCGAAAACGTAGTACGAAATCTGGTTGCACAGCTGTGGTTATCAGAAAAGAAAGTCGATCGAAAGCAGATAGGACCTTCTGAAATGTCCATCTAGATTTGGGCGCCGTCGCCGTCTGCCAGTCGTTCGTCGCTTCGTCGCACCGTCGTCGTCGGGTCGGCATGATTGGCGTCGCTTATTGCCAAGTCACGTGATACAAATCCGTCAGGGGAAACGTACACATGTAGCAGATTGTCGCTGTTCAGTCTATCCTTCTGCAACTGAGATTTTTGACGTCGCGTATTTCTTGTTTTCATCATTATCATGGTGATGTTTGGGAAATTATTATCGAAACTGTGCGAAATTGTTGAATCTTTATTATTCAATTTGAACCTCGATCGGGTATCCAGATTGGGTCTGCTTGTTTTCTGACAACCGTCAGTTTGAGTTCTGCCTCACACTGTAGCTGGCAAGTACACATTAATGGATGAAAAAACACCCATTTCGAAGTTAAGTAGGTTAACTTAGAAAGCCTCAGGTGGAGAAAATGAAGGTTTTTAAAACTGCAAGATTCTTATGGAATTTGTATAATTTATGGATTAATTGATAAAAGAGATAAAAATGACAAATCAAGAACATTAACTTTATTTATAAATTTTACCTCCACTGCTGTTTATAAAGTTCCATCCTGCAGTGTTCAGTGTTCCAATCGTTCTTGAAACATATGATGCTTGGTCAGCTCTCTCGGGATCTCCTTGCTGATGGAGTAAGTTAGTCGCTGCAAGTTCCATATTACAGAAATAAATAAACTAAGAAATACTTGCTTTTCAAACAATTTACCGCCTCCTCCAAAATGGATTTCCGTTCGACATCTGCAAAACAAGCGTAGACAAAGATCGAAGTAGGCCGCGCTGCGAGAATGACATAATTTTGGTTTGCTGCGTCGTATTCGCTCTTGCAAAAATTAAAATAATTACAATTTTGATCTAGAAAAAAGTTAAATTTAAAGCACAGAAGCATTGGCGTAGCTAGAAAATTTTACTGGAAGGGACCTAGGGAGGGCTGTTTGCATTTTGTTTTGTTTTGTTAAACTACAGATAGAAACTCTGAAACTGCCATTCAATCAAAAGGCGTCAAAGCTATTTATTATTTTAATACGACCTATTATGGCGAAGCTAAATATTATTGTAATGATGCTCCCCTTATAAGCATACTGATTTTGAACAAGCAATGGTCGTTTGTTCAAGCTGTTTTTTAATGAAATAACATATTGTTCGGATTTCATAAGGATTTTAAGGATCTCAAACTAAACAAAATTCTCATGTTAGATCATTCTAAGAGTTAGATAGAATTTCGTAACTAGATTTTAATTAGATGATCCATATTTAATCATCAATCAAATCATAGACATAGGTACCAACCGAGGGGGAAGACGGCTTTCATTTGAGTACATCTAAAATTCTCTTTTATTCAGAGTTGCTCAGAGCTAGTCTGATTTGCTCTGGGATCTGATCTAATTTGCGACGAAAACAGAATTAGTTTGGCATATAGACATTGAAATCTGACCATGCAATTGTTAGTTTGGATGCAATATTTGAGGTTCATGGAATCCCTCCACTTCGCGTTTTCACTGGCACTGGCCACCCACAAGTCATACAGGTGGGCAAATTTAATGAAATGCTTGCCTCTCTGCAGCAGACATGTAGATTAATCTTGAACTTTGTCCATTAAGTAGATCACCAGATGTGTGCCCGTGAAACAGCGAAAATTATAAAGAATTTATCTAGAATTTTTTGTTATACCTCGGGCTAACTAACTTTCGAGATCACGGGGTCAGATATAAAATCAAGATTGAAGTCCCAAATTTAACTTCAATTCCAATCGAAAGGAATGAACTCCTAACTTGTATGATTGTGTCCCTGTGTGAAGTTAGATACTATTTGAATTTCTTTCTACAAACGCTTATTGGTTTAATTTTTTTTATTTGAAATTGTGCTAGTTTTGGTTGAACCCATTAGGTGCCAATTTATTATTTACTCGTCCTTTATACGGATAAGAGCTTTTTCGTTATTTTTATTTTTTATATTATCAATGTTTAATGTTCTAAACCATACACACTAAATCGTGCTAATTCTTGAAAAAAAAAATACTAAATCACCAGTCTTCTCTATAGAAAATGTACTAACATGTCCGTGAGCTTCTTTTAGTTGGAGTACTTTTGAATACTTTCTGATCAACCTGCAGTCTTGAAAGAATATATGAGATACTTCATATGTATTTTCAAACAGTTGGGGATCTGCAGAACTTGATCATCCAGAAGTCTTGAAAAAAGTATAACAAGAACTTTACTAATATCTTCGTCTATCTGGAGATCTTTTGAATCTTACCTGTTGTTTAGGAAGAATGTCTGAAAGAATGTCCTGTAACCTATGCAACGTGCACTCATCATCTTCAAAACTCCCTTTAAGCTTCACGAAATTTTCTAAATTTCTGCGAAGTTCCCTGAAATTATACCAAATTCTAAATGTTTTCCATTTCTCTTAATTATAGGATTACTTCTGAAAAGACCCCCATCATTTACCGATAGTCTTGAACACCTGGAAAGTTCCTTGAAATTGAGTGAAGTTCCCAAAACTTCCTAGAAGTTCATTGAAGTAAGATCTCTGACAAACTGCAACGAAGTTCCTTAAACTGAAGCGAGGATCCCTGAAGATCTTAGAAGTTGGCTGAAATATTTTTTAGATCTCCTACAAAATTCCTTGCACTTATATGAAGTTTTATCCAGCTTCTCAAAATGCTACGAAATTCCTGCACTTCCACGTATGGAATTTCTTGAACGTGTACATAATGCCCTGAACAATTCCAAGCTCATGAGAAAAAGTATCCTGTAATTATATGAAGATCCCCGAACAATAATGAGAGTCACTGAAATTAAATAATGTTTAACATCTGCGAAGATCCCAAAACTTAAATAGATATCTGCAAAAAAAAACAATCACTAAATGTCCTAACTATTTCCCACGGAATAATGTTGGGTAAATTTACTAAAACTAGCTTTGTTTAAACAATTAACCAACCGGATTTTATTGAAGTAAATCTTTATTCTATTTTGTTTGAGTCGGAGTCGGTGATTATTTTAAAATCAGAGGAGTCGATCGATTTAGACCCGAATGCAAAGACCTGATATTTATACTGCTTGCCAATTTGATTTAGCTAGGGTTTACACTGATTGACGACAAATAAAATAAATAAATAAAGTCTGAGGGGAAATTGGACTATCATTTCCTGAATATAGATTCTATTTAGAGTTTTTTTTTTAATCTTTCCTAAGAATTTATTTTAAATGTTTATACAATTATTTAAAGGAAATTATGTGGTATTTTTCACGGAATTTCCTTTAAGTTGCCTTATGAATCTTATCCAGTCTTCCTCTGAAATAATCCTCCGAATAACCATTACATTCTGTATATAATTCTTATTGAATGCTTATCAGAAATCTCTTGAGATTCTCTTTAAAATTAATGTGCTAATCTCCTCAAGATCCCTTAATTCAATTCGCATCAAAATCACCTAGTAAATCTAGTAAGTTCTCCTCACAACTCCCTTGGAGTTCTTTTAAGAATAATCTAGAAATTTATTATAGAACTTCTTTTCCTCTCCCCTTGACAAACATGTCAGAATTCCTTAGGACTTCATCTCAGATTTATTTTGAAATTCTGGTCAAAGCTACTTTGTATCTTACCCAGAGTTCTGTAGGAATCATACTCAGCATTTCTTTAAATTATCACAGAAATCCAAAGGTGTTCTAGTTAGAACTAAATTCGTGAAATTCCTTCATTTTTAATAACCTCTGATTGTCCTCAACATGTCGGTGGATGAAGGGCCCAAAACGGATTGGATGGATCGAAAGGCAAAGTCGCCTATACGCATCTAAGGGACAGTAAAGAATCTCCTTCCAGCAACATGGCACAATTGATCAAAAAGACGAGCCCCCAAACAGGAAGAGGCTCCAATAAGTGGCGAGAAGAGCCCGCCTTTAATCCACGAAATGTTATCAACAGGGAGTTTGCATTCCCCATCTCCCCGTCCAGATAGCTTCAATCTGGTGTCCTGATCTTCTTCTTATTCTTCTTAAAATTTCAAGCTTATTGCATATCGTATATTAGCATATTGCGTGCTCTCAAGTTAGTGTTCTAGGTGCACTTCCACAGTTATTAATTGAGAGCTTTCGATGCCTGTACCATTTTTGCATTAGTATAATTGTGTGGCAAGTACAATCATACTCTTTGTTAAGGGAAGTAGAGAAATTTTCCAACCCGAAAAATTCCCAGACCGGACCGGGTATCGGACCCACCTCCAGCATGGTCTCGCTTTGTAGCTGCACCTTTACCGACTGAGCGAAGGGAGGCCTCTTTACTCTAATTTTCCCTCCCAATCCCAGCATTGTTTTGTATTTTGATCACATTTCGCTGTTTCTTCAGATCTTACATCCCGTAACGTACCACGATAAGGTGATCTACCCACGTAACGGGGCAGATATATGCATTATTAGCAATGCTGTGATATAACTACAACGGGATGGCCGTTCAAAATGGTTCAACGGATGTGAAATGAGGGAACATTAAAATTTAAGACGATTTAAAGTATTTCAATGCACCTTTTAAAGTGAATTATATATAACAATGTCCAGTGTCATCACTTAAGGCCCAAACGCAATATGGGCGGAAGCGGAACGGAAACGTAAAATTCGACAGTTATCACAAATGACATCAAGAAGCCTAACCGAAGTCGATTTGGTTCTAACTAGTTTTCAATCCGACAAGTAGGCTTACTCAGATCGGGCTTTTCCGCTGCCGTTGCCGTTCCGCTTCCGCTGTCATTGCGCTTGGGCCTTTACTCACACATTAAACCTGCCTCGATCAACCTGGCAGAACGCTCCCTAACCCCCACTGAACCAAAAGGGGAGACTTTTCAGCATTTCTATGAAATTGTGACAAAATTCCAGAGGTGTTCTAGTCAGAACTCAATAGAATATTCTTTAAATTTGTGAAAATCCTTAACTTTGAGTACTTGAGTAGACTGTTGAAGAAATAAATACGATTCTGATTTTTTTCTTCTTCTAAATATGGGCACACGAGAAAATTTAACATTAGTTTATCATTATTACAAAATTTTCTAAATAATACTTTATGATTAAAAAAAATGCTTAATTTTGTATAGATGATCAATTTTCACCAAGTAAAAAAAATCGCAAATTTTCATTTGGTCACGTTTTTCAAAAATATCTTTAAACACTCATTTTTAGCTGAATATTAATAACAGTCAAATTTTTAAGATTTGAACTAGCAAAAACGGGAATTTAAAAAGCAAAATTCACTGATCAGCTTGGTATCCGATTCTTTCGGGATTACTTTGGACTTTGAGATCAATACACATATTAACATGATATCATAGAGGTAACTCTAAGACCAGAAGGTCCCGAAGAAACGTGCTCAACTTTTTGGCTCAGCTCTGGTACTATCTTCGGTCCCAAGCTAATCGATTCACCCCTCGAAACATAGGAAAATCCACTAACCCCTCATTTTATCTGTCAAACTTTCATAGTGAATCAAAACAAACATTGTGTAGTACTAGAATGGGGTACGTTAATCGATTTGCTTGGGACCAATAGGCTAGTCAAGTAGTGAGCCAATTTAAAATCGTTAGTTTCATATTGATTGTTGATGATACTTCGTCAACAATTCAGAGTGGCAAGCAGAAGATAAGTCATTCTGCCACCTTGTGCCTGTGTTTATTGTGTTTCTTGTGAGTTTTAGGATGTCGGAAGGTGTTTCTGGGTGTTTCTGCATGTTGACCTAGCTGTCAAAACGTTGAGCGAAAATTGATGCTTACTGGCAACCCAGGGGGCAACCATTACATCCATTTTTTTTATAAACAGAATTCCACTTTTGTTTATAAACAGAATTCTTTTCGTTTTGCTTTCGCCAAAAATTGACCAATTTAATAATGCACAGTGAAAGCATGGAACAACTTACAGGAATTCAAATTCTCACCCCGCATCACCTATGTAAAAGAGTGTGCTTTATAAAGGGTGATACGGTCAAAATTTGGTCAAGGGAAAACGCGTGTAAATCGGTGAAATCGTTTATTTAAAAAATCAAATTAAATTTCTTTTTCAAGTTCAATTAGTATAAAATTCAGGAAAAATATTCAGTTAGGCTTCTGCTTTTCCAAATCCGAATTGCCGGGCCTTACGCTTGACCCCTGCCATCAGATTTGTACAGCCACCTTGTCCACCTTCTTCGCCGCAGAAAGCCAGTTTGTCTTGAACTGCTGCTCGCCCTTAGCAGTTTTTTTGGTCTTCTTTAGGTTCCGCTTGACAATAACCCAGTATTTCTCAATTGGGCGGAGCTCTGGCGTGTTGGGAGGGTTCTTGTCCTTGGGAACCGCCTGCACGTTGTTGGCGGCGTACCACTCCATGGCCTTTTTACCGTAATGGCAAGATGCCAAATCCGGCCAAAACAGTACGGAACAACCGTGTTTCTTCAGGAAAGGCAGCAGACGTTTATTCAAACACTCTTTCACGTAAATTTCTTGGTTGACAGTCCCGGAAGCTTTGAAAATGCTGCTTTTCAAGCCACAGGTACAGATGGCTTGCCAAACCAGATATTTCTTTGCGAACTTTGACAGTTTCATGTGTTTGAAAACATCTGCTACCTTTCCCCTTCCTTTTGCCGTATAAAACTCCTGTCCCGGAAGCTGCTTGTAGTCGGCTTTGACGTAGGTTTCGTCGTCCATTACCACGCAGTCAAACTTCGTCAGCATCGTCGTGTACAGCCTCCGGGATCGCGCTTTGGCCGTCGTATTTTGTTTATCATCGCGATTTGGAGTCACTACCTTCTTGTAAGTTGATGGTCCGGCTCGTTTTTTGGCTCGATGCACGGTTGTAGACGATACACCCAGCTTATTTGCGGCATCTCGGAGAGAGAGGTTAGGGTTTCGCTTGAAACTACCGGCAACTCTCTTTGTCGTCTCAGCGGCTTCCGGTTTTCGATTTCCCCCCGATCCAGACTTCCTGGCTGTCGACAAACGTTCCCCAAACACTTTAATTACATTTGTAACGGTTGATTTGGCAACTTTTAGCGATTTTGCCAACTTTGCGTGCGAGTAGCTCGGATTTTCGCGATGCGCGAGCAAAATTTTGATACGCTGCTCTTCTTGCTTGGACGGCATTTTGACAACTGAAGAGTGAATTCCAAAATCAAAATAGGAGCAACATTCTACACACACACACCTTCAAAATGAGGGGTGTTCAGGTTTTTTAAATGCAAAATTGAAAGAAATACGTCAAGTTGATATTGACCAAATTTTGACCGTATCACCCTTTATGTCTGCCTGGAGTTCCACTCCGATCTAAAAAAGTACTCCCTCAACCGTCGCATTCTCATGTCATAATGCTTGACATCCTGGCTCAAACCAGTAAAGTCCTCTCGAATCCATCCCAAATGAATTCCAGTCGCAATCAAACCCAGATAATCCAACCGAGCACGCCCCTTTCTAGGCAATTTTAGGAACTAAATTTCACAACCAAAACGAACTTATTTGTGGGCGGCAGCTAGTAGTATGGATCTCCCTGATTTGGTATTGTGTATATGGAATGACTTCCAAGTTAGAATGAACTATCTGTCTTTAGCTATCGGTCAATAATTTACTTGATAATTATTTCCGCTCCATTCCGTGGACCCCCGATTTCTTATTCTGAACACTTTTTAGTTTGAATGCCGCTAATATGCACGCCGTGCAATCTAAAAATTGCACAAACAGCACATGGAATGGAGTAAAGTGAAATGGAACGATGTGAAACGGGACGCAAAAATAAAATCAAAACAGTAGTAGGGTTACCAGAAACTCGCTTTTCTGGTGGTCATAGGGTCAGTAGAAGTTCAAAATAAAAATGAACCCCGTTAATATGCACAAAGTGTCGTTCAGATTCACGGTAGTTCAAGTAATCATAAAACTTGCTTTTTGCACAAATTTAAGCAGATCCAATTGGTAGAAGTTTTAAAAATGCATGCACAAGAATTATTAGCTGAATATCGATGATCACTTAGGAGATACATACATTTAGACGTTTTCCGAGCTAGTTTCTGTTAGAGTGGGTGTAGTAGAGTGAAGCCAAATCTACCCATTGAACTGCCAAACCGGCTACCTATCGTACAAAGTAAAGAAACCCTGTTGCTGACTGCTCCTGTTTGTCCAATGTCCATTGCCTTCGAAATTCTCGCGTAACATTTGAAAAGGGCCTATCATTTTTGTGTGAACAAAACTTACGCGCGAACCGAAGTAAGTCCACGCAAACCAATCATCGGGTAGAGGAATTTCTCCGCTACCCCATGGTGTTGTTGATTTGCGTGGGCGTTCTTCGGTTCATGTGTATAGACCCAGGCAAGATTTTTTTACAAAAAATGTTACGCGAGAATTTCGAAGGCAACATTGGAAGCTGAGCAGCCAAGATAGCAGCATCGTGGATTTGTGCAGCCGTGACCGAGGCTGAAAACCTCGGTCCGGTCACGACAGATAGCTCCATGAATTCTAGGAAAATTTCAAGAAACTTACGTCCAGAGAGCTCCTGAGAAATTAAAAAAATTACATGCATATTTTAGAAAAAAAAACAAAAAGGAAAATCTTCAGGTATAGAACTTCGGAGTAGGTTCAAGAACATCAGAGAAGTTCAGAAAACCTCAGTGCAGTTCAATTTACCTAATTTCCAAAAACTTCAACAAAGTTCTCAGATCTTCGGGAGAAGTCCTGAGAACTTTAGAACAATTTTTAGATTTTTAGGAACTTTCAGAGATACATTGGAAACTTCCGAAAAGTCTAGATTTTTTTAAAGGTTTTGAAGAATTATTAATTATGCATGGGCTGGTGATGGGATCTTCGTCAGGACTAGTTTTAGTAGATAAAGTGTTCCATTTATAATTTGGTCGCACAAAATGGATAATTTCTCAACGAGGAAGTAACATACAAAAGCACAAAGGGTATCATTTAGGTTTTTTTTAGCTTAAGGAAAAAATTCAAGACAAATTAATCGTTAGCTTATCGGATGAATTTTTAAACTTTTCGCTCAATACCTCCCATATTGTCTTGCACAGTAGTACTGTCAATCTTATCTGCCTTATTTCCATCACTTCTCCAAATCAGATGATGTTTTGATTGTTTTGTCACATTTCTTCAATTTACGCTTGATAATTGTTCAATTTTATTTTTTCAATTAAATCGACATTATTGTGCTTATACCACTCAATGACATCCCTGCTGTAATGGCAGATGACTAAGTCGGGCCAGAACTTTACGGGACCTTCGTGTGACTGAATGAATGGCAAAATTCTCTTCTGGAGACATTCCTCCTTGTAAAGTTGTCCATTCATAGTCGCCCCAGAGATGAAAACCTTTGTTTTCTTTCCACAACTGCAGATGCCTTGCCAAATAATCAACCTGCGAGCGAATTTATCTGCAGGCATCCCCCTTACGTTTACGGTACAACTTGTGACCTGGAATTTGTCCAAACTCCATTTTTACGTAAGTTTCATCGTCCAATAAAATACATACTTGGTCAGAACTTGGTCGTACACCTCCCTTGCATAGTTTTTGGCATCCAGGTTTTGTTTCAGCATCCTGTTGGGATGTTTGCTGGCATGCTACGACCAAAAATCTTCTCGCATACAGATTCACCAAACTGTACTGTGCGCCGCACTGATTTTTTATTCGCCAAATCACGTCCGGAGATCTCAGGATTCTTTAAGACTGCCCTAATGATCTTCTCTCGTAATTCCCGGTCATATGTTCCACTTCTACGTTTGTTTTATTTTGCGCGATGCAACGTTAGTGTTTCCCGGTATTTACAGTCGATTTTGGTAATTTGAGAACCTTTACGATCATTCCTTCAGACCAGGTTGGGTTTTCAACGTGAGAGTGCAGAATGTTTTTACGTCTTCGATAACTTTTAAACATGTGTGTGAATCCTGATGAAATTTTTACCACTGAATATCAAATCTTACCAGATCAAAACGCTGTCAACAGTTTCTTGCTATGACACCTGGAGACGCCACAGTAATTAAAAAGAAGCGGCCAAATACTAAATGGAACCTAAACCATTGGTTCCAGGGCTTTTCCATAAATTTCAAAAATGTTTCAAGAACTGTATCATTAAATTCAGGAAAATTGCAGGAATTTGTCAGAAGATTTTAATGGAAGTTACGTGAACTTTGTGGCTGATCTGAGAACTTCAAAATAGTTCCATGAAGAACAGAGAACTGAGGACCTCCCTTAGCTCGGTAAAGGCACAGCTACAAAGCAAGATCATGCTGGAGGTAGCTGGGTTTGATTCCCGGTCCGGTCTAAAAAAAATTGCTGAGTAATGATTTTTCTAACATTTCCGTTACACATTTTACTGGAGGCATCGTGTTCGGAGTGTTAAAGAAGATCCGAGGAATGAAAGTGAATACTTGGGCTTTCGGGAAAATGTCATGAACAGACTGCGGGTTAAAATCTGAACAGAAGGTTAAACCTGAGAATCTTTGAGAACTTCAAGGTCGTTCCATCAGCTTCATGGAATATGCAGGAACCAGGCCAGGGTCAAGAATTTCATAGAACTTGTGGATACTTTATAGAAATTCCAAGAACCGCAGACAAGCTAGTTCTTGAGCTCTTCAGACAAGCTCAGAGATCTTAAGGGCAGTCCCAAAAACTTCAGGAGAGTCCAGACTTCTGTAGAATTTTAAATATTTGTAAAGGACAATTTCTATAAATTCAGGAGAGCTTCATGAATTCTAGGAAAATTTCGAGAAACTTAAGTCCATAGAGCTTCTGAGAATCTTAGAAAACTTCATACATATTTTGGAAACATAACAGAAGTCCAGAAATTTTCAGGGAAAATCTTCAGGTGTAGAACTCTATGAGAACTGCACGAACTTCTGGGTAGCTGCAAAACATTCAGTGTAGTTCAATTAACGTTACTAGAAACTCCGGGAATTTACAAATACTTCAGCAAAGTTCTCAGATCTTCAGAGAAGTCCTTTTTTTAGAATGTTCAGAGTATTTGAAGGATAATGAGAGAGCTTCAAAGCAGGTTATTCAATTTAAAAAAAAAACTTTTTTAAGTTTTGCTGATTGCACTGATTACAGACTGATTTTACCCGTTCACTAGTTTTGTGTGTAATTCCCTTAATTACGAACATAGACGCTCCTTAAAGGGGGCGCATGGAATTGAGGTGAGTGAGGTACATGTATGCAAAATCAGTGAGCAACCAGATCTAAATTCACCATGACTGTTTGTACTTTTCTATGTCTGGAGATTGTGTGACGAGTATTCATTCTCATATGAGGGGGTTAGAAGGAAAGGGGTGTATGTGACTTTGATCGATTCTCTTCATCGACTTTCTCTTTCGTTAATAATTTAGCTGCAAACACATTCCTTGATTCGTGTGCCATTCTGGATGCTAGATGAGATCCTCCTTTATCAAACTATGTGGCAGAAATAGCGCAAAATCTGTTTATAAAGCTGTGGCTATCAAAAGAGAATGTTTTAACATTAAATAATCAGGACAAGGAATATTCAGGAGTTTGAATAACTCGGACTTTCATGGGAAACAAATTTAAAGAGGTGACCTTCAGCGTGATAGGCCACCAAGACGGACTCCTTTAAATGAATTATTATTCTAAGTTTTTCCATTTTTTTCTTACAATCTCTTGGTACCGGTAATTTACCGGTACTATCGGTGCTGAACCTCTCAGTACCGAAATACCGGTACTCACAAACAGAGTTCGGTACTGTCAATCCTAATCATGATTAGAAAATGACCTATGGCAGATAAGACAATTTCGAATCATATTTGAACATGTCAAAACTTATTGTGGCACCAAAATAAGCAATAAGTTAGTTCAACTAATCATTGAACTTGATATTTGTTAAGTTATATGTAGACCCAACCGACATACCGGCATAACAAGCACATTCGAATTTAATCAACACCGAAAGTAGCCCGGGAAACGCCTAAATGTGGATCTGCTTACAACTTTGCAAAAATCAAGTTTAATGACTATTTGAACTAGGGGAATTTACGTATTCTCGGCAACCTAAGTAGCGACCTTCTTTCTATAGCCTTTTTCTCTAAGGAACGCGCACATATGCAGTATTGGTTTGTTTACAATCTATTGCTGCCAGCTGCTCTAACAATTTCAGTCGAAAGAATTGTCAAAAACTGTTTTGAAACGCTTTTACAAAGCTCCAATCTTCTCTAGTGAGAGTGAGTATTGTCGGCAACATCTTTTTCTTCGGCAACCGTTCCATTTGAACTGCATGTAAATCTGCTGTTCTATTATCGGCAACTCGAAATCAGCTACAATTTGTAGTGCGTGTGTTTCATTTCATGAAAACCTTTCTAGATTGCTTTTTCTCAGTGGTAAAAATATAGTCAAATTGAAGCTGAAAGCATAAAGAATCGTTTGCATGCATTCAGCGAAGTGTTTTCGTAAGAAAATCCAGTGAAAATAGTGTTTCAATTTGGGTTGCCGAAAATAGTCTGGCATGCCGAAGCCGTCATTTCCCCTAGCTCTTTGATTATGTTGATGCTTCGAAAATGACCATACATTTTTGAATTTCATTTATTTCGTCTACATAATTTTGATTCGTTCTTTCTGAAGCTCATATTGAAGCATTGTTTAGATCATTATTTGTTCCAAATTTAAATTAAATTACATTTCATGTTTACCTAGGGGCTCCAGCTAAAGGGTGATACGGTCAAAATTTGGTCAAGGGAAAACGCGTGTAAATCGGTGAAATCGTTTATTTAAAAAATCAAATTAAATTTCTTTTTCAAGTTCAATTAGTATAAAATTCAGGAAAAATATTCAGTTAGGCTTCCGCTTTTCCAAATCCGAATTGCCGGGCCTTACGCTTGACCCCTGCCATCAGATTTTGTACAGCCACCTTGTCCACCTTCTTCGCCGCAGAAAGCCAGTTTGCCTTGAACTGCTGCTCGCCCTTAGCAGTTTTTTTGGTCTTCTTTAGGTTCCGCTTGACAATAGCCCAGTATTTCTCAATTGGGCGGAGCTCTGGCGTGTTGGGAGGGTTCTTGTCCTTGGGAACCACCTGCACGTTGTTGGCGGCGTACCACTCCATGGCCTTTTTACCGTAATGGCAAGATGCCAAATCCGGCCAAAACAGTACGGAACAACCGTGTTTCTTCAGGAAAGGCAGCAGACGTTTATTCAAACACTCTTTCACGTAAATTTCTTGGTTGACAGTCCCGGAAGCTATGAAAATGCTGCTTTTCAAGCCACAGGTACAGATGGCTTGCCTAACCAGATATTTCTTTGCGAACTTTGACAGTTTCATGTGCTTGAAAACATCTGCTACCTTTCCCCTTCCTTTTGCCGTATAAAACTCCTGTCCCGGAAGCTGCTTGTAGTCGGCTTTGACGTAGGTTTCGTCGTCCATTACCACGCAGTCAAACTTCGTCAGCATCGTCGTGTACAGCCTCCGGGATCGCGCTTTGGCCGTCGTATTTTGTTTATCATCGCGATTTGGAGTCACTACCTTCTTGTAAGTCGATAGTCCGGCTCGTTTTTTGGCTCGATGCACGGTTGTAGACGATACACCCAGCTTATTTGCGACATATCAAAGAGAGAGGTTAGGGTTTCGCTTGAAACTACCGGCAACTCTCTTTGTCGTCTCAGCGGCTTCCGGTTTTCGATTTCCCCCCGATCCAGACTTCCTGGCTGTCGACAAACGTTCCCCAAACACTTTAATTACATTTGTAACGGTTGATTTGGCAACTTTTAGCGATTTTGCCAACTTTGCGTGCGAGTAGCTCGGATTTTCGCGATGCACGAGCAAAATTTTGATACGCTGCTCTTCTTGCTTGGACGGCATTTTGACAACTGAAGAGTGAATTCCAAAATCAAAATAGGAGGAACATTCTACACACACACCTTCAAAATGAGGGGTGTTCAGGTTTTTTAAATGCAAAATTGAAAGAAATACGTCAAGTTGATATTGACCAAATTTTGACCGTATAACCCTTTACTACAGTAACTTATCAGCCTTAATTCTTATGATATATACATATATCTAGAGTGATTTTACATTGTTCCTGCCTTGGACATTCAATATTTTGGAAATTCAGTATTTTAAACAGGTTTTCTATACCTGCATGTCAGTAAAACAATAGACATATTAAATCTAAAAACTAGAACTAAATCTTATCTAAATATAAAGGGAATTGTTTCGGCCAGGATGCGACCCTACGTTGTGTTTTCGGAGGAGGTGGAGGGTTTCGAGACGATCACACAATAAACTACCAACTTTACTTGGCGGCACTACAATATTACTTTTTATTGTCTCCGAGAGGCATCCTGCCTGCTCCGAGGTAGTACGTTTACAGAATAAATTCACAATAAATAGCTTCCCTTATGAGCTAACACAAAACAACGAACATTCGAATACTAAAATAAATCAAATCAAAATACTAATCATCCGAATCATACAAATGAAAGATCAAGCAATACATTAATCGGTACAGTGGTGTGAGGACACTTGACGGCTCTTTCTATTGTCGATCACATGGTTACCATCTCGCGCCGGGGGGCTTTTGTTGTTGCCACTATACAAGTTCAAAACCAATAGGGCCCGGCGTCGATGGTACGATCGAACAGGAATTAATTGTTGCAATTGAGGAATGCAACGATTTTTGCCAGAATCATATTCTAGCGGAATAATGTGATTTCCAAACACACATGATTTAGAATCCGTCTGATCCTTCAAATTGGGAGGAGTAATGTTTTTTAAAGTGCTTATATTAATTTCCTCTAGTGTATACCTTAATTGTTGCTTATAACGGAGACAATCATTAAAACCTGAACAGCTCCATCACGAATTCCATTGAAAAAAAAAACGTATAAATTATCGAATCACATTGTAAATTTTTAATCTATTAAAAAATTATCAACTATAAATTGCGTTGCATTTGTTCGTTCGTGAACATCACGAAATCAAGATCCACAACGTTTCACGGTGCACATTTCCATCGCACTTGAGAAAATCTTGACCACCATCAATTCGCAACCAACACTAAGCGCCCGAACGTAGGCAATCGATACCGACACGGGAGACAATGTTTTTTCGAGTCACGAGCTTTCTTTCATTTCCAACTTGAATACAAGAAAAGCCACTTATTAATCGTACTTGAAGCCGAGAAGTAGACGCTATACACTTAGTGGGATGCCGTCCGTGTAGTGTGATACTGGGGGTGCCAAACACTTAGTGGAAAATCTTTTCTTTCGTTTGCGATGTTTTTTTTTTCAGGCCTACTGATGTGTTCGTTTATTTTTTTTAAATCGTTTTTGCAGATGCTCCGTCATCACTGCTCTATAAGATATAAGGTGAAAAATGCTTCCTTACAATTTAATACTTATGACAGAAATTACAAGTAACAAATTAGGTTGAATGAGAGTTCTGTAGATCATGATTAAGACTTGTAGAAGGCTATACTATTTTTTGATAAAACTTGCAATGTTACTTGGGATACCAAGTAGTAGAACACAGAACATAAAATAATTAAAATTAGAATGAAGAAAGCATAATAGATATAAAAAAGGGTACAAAGCAAAGAATAAAGTACCATATAGCACAAATAATGAAGAATGAAAATGAGGAATATGATAATTCAGTAATTTAAAATAAAAACAACCCCATTGCCAGCCCATTCTTTCGATTGCTTGACAATGACACCATCATCCGATAACACACTTGTCGGTGCATCATTTCCTCGAAAACAGAACAAAAAGTCGGCGCTTGGAAACAACCGAGTTCAAGGCCATGACGTTCGAATTGCCCACCGTCAGCGGCCAAAAAAAAATAACGCTGCCTGTCGCATCTCAACCCAAATTAACGCAAAAACCACTCAAACCAGATGTGTCTTCTTGGTTTCGTCCTGTTGGTTCCTTTCGTGCGAAGGATTTTCATTGAACGAGAGCCATACTAACTACTAACATCTGCATCATAATGGTTGCTACCCTACATACCACAGCTGACAGGGTGACAGTTTTCCTTTGTTTCTGTGCATGATTCCTACGCCAATTGTCATCGCTGAGTGATAATTGAATGCTCTCGAAGCTGTATTTTTGCACTTTCCTGTCACTAAGCACATACCTAGCTGCACCCGAATAGATTTGCCGGTGTTGTTCTTTTTTTTTGGCAATGATTTGTTACGTAAAAGATATGAGCGTAAATGGTGCAAGGCAAAAACGAAAAACAGCTGAACAAACCATAAATCAAACGGGCACCAGGTCCGTGTTATTATTTTCGGGAGAAATTACTCGCATTACGCGCTTTGCTCCTACTTACACACCCCGAAATGAACCAATTTAAATTATTATCCAACATTGAAATTGAATTAATGGCAGAAAGTGTTGTTTATCTCGCGGTCGTTTGTTGATATTTTAGCGAGGCTAAGCGTCGTGTTTACAAGTGAAGAAGAAATCTCGCTCCCCCCATCGGATGCGTGGAGGAGGAAAATATTTTTGGCGCTATCGAACGAGTTGAAAACGATCGAAAAAATCGCTATCTTTTGCGTGAAACATGCGATATTGTGTTGCTATATTTATAAACTCGACTCGAACTGTACACCTCTACTGCGGTGCTGGTCTCTAGATGTTTCGATATTTTTTTTTCCGACCGGTGAAATTTTGCCTCAGAGCAGATGTCGTCGCTTTGCGACAATGTCAAGTTCACAGACGAGGACAGTTGGACGTTGGATGCCGCGTTGGTTGATAAATATTTTCATTCGCGCTGATTAAATGAGATATGTGAGCGGTAGGATTATTTAATGCAAGATTCATTGCTACAATTTGTTTGGGTCTCGGAAGGATGAAAACTGTTCAAGCTGATATTGGGTTGGTTGAAAGAAGATAATTTTGTAATAATGTGGAATTTTTTGCAGAAATTTTGAAACATTTTCGATGACCGTATCAAAAGTTTTTGAAATACAGACCACTTTAAGGCAGCTTTTTTCACTCTATGGATCGTAACAGTTGTCCAAACGATTTTGAAAGATTCTGAAAAAATATATCTGATTTTTTTTCTGAAAGGAATAACCAAAGTCGAGCTCCATTTGAGCTATTGGGTTTTAATTGGTTCATCCATTGGTTTCGATATGCGGCGGTACTACCACCTAAGAAAAAAAATTATTGACCGTTCAATGCGTGTTTGATTAATAACATGCTAGTGTTAGTCTGTTTGTTTGTTTGTGCGTCAACCTTAGTTGCAAAATTATATATATAAAGCAATTCCATGAAAAATAGAACCACAGAATAATATATACCTGCACTTAGTATTTCTTAATATATAGCAGTTTAGCACCGAACGGAATGTTTTTATTACTGATATCTTACAAATTTATTTACGTACCGTAAGATTTGGTAAAGAGAAACCAATCGTTGAGATATTGTCAAAAGTCTAACACTGCTTCTTGACGCCAAACTCGGCCTACGGATTCTAAACATGGCCTAACGCATTGAAACACCATTGAAACGCCAATGAATTCACTTCGGCCTATCGGATTAAGATAAAACATGATTCGGTCGGAGCGCTTGTTTTGTTTTTGGGAAAAATGGGTGCAAACATTCATATCACGCGTTTTCATTGACTTCGTTCGGTAGCTTATTAACTAAAGTATCGTACCAAACGCATAATTGACTTGTTAACTCTGAAATCATGGATTTATTTGAAGTTTTCTGATCGATGGGCCCAAAATGGGCGATTAGGCCGAAGTAGTTCCTACCCTACTTATCAACAAATTTTAGACCCGTATTTTTTTTTTTTCATTTTGCCTTAGGGTGTACCTTCCTGAGTTAGGGTGGTCAAAAAAATCGACGGTTTTGCCAATATACTCAACATCGCAAATTCATAAGTTTTGAACTGCTAGAACCGTTTTCAATCTTTTTTCAGTAAATGAATGGTATTTAAAAAGGGCTATCTACAACGAATGTGAAGCAGAAGGTCAGACAAGTTTTAATTAACTAAAACATTTTCGTTTCTTTTTATATGGATTTTACAGTGACGAGTCCTAAGCAACCCTTGTGTTTTATATTTTTTGGAAAGCTCATACTCTTTTACTTAACATGTCAAACATCCAGGAAGGTTTTTTTTCGCTTTGAGTTTTTTTTTTAAATATTAAGTATTGTTTTTTCCTCAAAACTACCATGCGTCTCCATTAGTTCGAAGTAACTGAACTAAAGCCCTGCCAATTTAGAATCGGTACGCTTTCAATCGGATGTATCTCAAAATTTGTTTGGTTTAGAATAAAACGTTATTAGAAGAAAATTTTATAGATTTTTATTGTAGTTTAAAAGTGCACTAAGAGTTTTTTATACATTATAAATGTCTTAAATCTAAAATTAAAGGATTGGAACCGATTACTCGCGGTCTTCTCGAGGTTAGTGGATGACAATTGTTTGGATCGGGAGAGGGAAAAGGAGATTTGGAATATGATTCATGATTCAAAAATTTCACTATTTCTAAAACAAATACTTAATCCTATCGACGTTATATCAACTCTGTAATTATACAATTATTACAGAAACAAATCTACAAAAAAAAATACACACACACATACAAAACACAAACTAAACACAAGGTTAATCAAACTTACAATCTATGGTTAATATTCTTCAAGAAAACATATATGAGTTGCATAAACTCCAGATCGCGTCTAGCCAAAATATCCCGAACTGGAACATTACGTTGTCTACCTCGAGCCCGAAGGGAATCGTACAACTCGGATCTGACTCCACGGTGCTCAGCACATGACCAAATAATGTGATCTGCGTCCTGGTAACCTTGTCCACATTCACAGAGATTACTGTCCCCCAGCCCAACACGGAACAAGTGAGCGCTTAGTGAATAGTGATTGGACATGAGGCGAGACATCACACGAATGAAGTCTCGACCCACCTCCAAACCTTTGAACCAAGGACACTTCGACACCTTAGGGATAATTGAATACAACCATCGTCCCAAACTCCCTTCACTCCATTTATTTTGCCAGCTGGCGAGTGACTGTTGACGATAAATGAAGAAAAATTCGTCGTAGGCGATTTGTCGATCGTAAATATCGCCTTCCATAGCGCCCACCTTTGCAAGCGAGTCCGCCTTCTCATTGCCCGCAATCGAGCAATGAGATGGGACCCATGCAAAGGTGATGACAAAAGATCTTAAAGATAAAGCACTTAGAAGCTCTCGTATTTTCATGAGAAAATACGAGGAGTGCTTTACCGGCCTCATGGAGCGAATAGCCTCGACAGAACTGAGACTATCCGTAAAAATAAAATAATGATCTGGTGCAAGTGAGGCGATCGTTTCTATCGTATAATGTATTGCCGCCAGTTCAGCAACATATACGGAACAAGGAGCATGAAGCATTCGAGAGGCGCTATGAAATTCGTTATAAATACCAAAACCAGCGGACGCCTCTATTAGTGATCCATCTGTGAAGAACGATCTTGCGGAATCAACTTGGCCAAACTTTGCAGCGAAAATTGACGGAGCAATCATGGAACACTAAGAGTTTTGCTATTTGTATTCCTCTCGAATGAAAATTAGAAATGTAGGTTTCGTGCCATCAACTTCTGCACAAGCTGCTGGTCAACCTCACCGGTTGACTTTTTCTAGTATCTGGCCATTGAAAATAGCATCCTTTGCCATTTTTCTACTCGTCTTCAGTTTAGCTTTGATGCTACCCCAATACACTGGGGTGATTGGGCGGAAATCCGAGCAGTTGGGGGTTCATCCCTTTCTCAATGACGTGTACACCATTATCGCGATACGTTGAAGCTCTCCAGACCTGGCCAAAACAAACATTGTAAACAAATTTCTGTCAAAAGATTTCAGAACCAACCACTAAGAGCGCTGTACCGAATAAAAAGAAGCATACCGATTCTAAATTGGCATGGCTTTATCGTGCGTTTTTATTAATTAAAAATTACCTACGACACAATTACTCTTTTTAATATAAAAGTAGTATATCTTCAAACCTTGGCAGTAAAGTCATGATGTGTATTACCAAGGGCCCATCGCCCCGTAACGTGGGTAGATCACCTTTTCGTGGTACGTTACGGGATGTAAGATCTACCACCGATTCCTAGTCCTGACTACTTCAAACTAGGGGAACAGGATTTTTCAGTAATCAAAGGAACACATCTTAGTCCTTGTTACTTTTTATGCCTTGTTGATAGTGATAAGTCCTCGGGTTGCCTGGACCGAGGATGATCTTGAAACAAGGAAAAAATGAGTTAGTTAGTCTTCATCGATGTCATTACTAATCTTCTCTTCGTTGTTCCCTAGTTTGAAGTGGTTAAGACTAGGGTTCTGATGCATGGTCATTATCGGTGTCATACCTTAATTTTGTTGTTAAGGAATTCAATTTTGACTGACAAAGGGGCGCGCCTTTGGAGGGTGTTTCAACACCTCCGAAGGGTATAAATAGCGGGACCTTTCAATTAGAGTCGGATCCTTGCGATAAATGCAAGAGTGGCAACTGTAAAAAATCGAATACTTCATCATTTCTCAATAGTGATGGAGTAATACGACATGCACTAAACTAAGGACACGGGATACTCTACAATAGACCAATTTACTGGTCGCAGTAGTGTTTGGTGCCGAACAGAGGAAAAAAAAAGGGCCCATGCATTAATTATGTCACAGTAAATCGAGCAAAAAATTACCCCCTCCCGTGACGTTTTTCCTATACCTAATGCATTGCTTGTCACAAAATCTTAGACCCCCCTAGAGCGTGACATAATATATGCATCAACCCCAAGCCGGAGGCGGCAGTTTCGATTTCGGATTCGTTCTTATTGTTAAGAGATTTCCTGACAATATGTGGAAAATAAAATTTTAAACCATAACAAAAATTAATTGAAACAAAGAGAAATAATTGTTTCCGGTTGACGGAATCCGAATTGCCGGGCCTTTCGTTTAACTCCTATCTGATAACTGATTCTCTACAGCTACCTCGTATTCTTTGTTCACCGCAGAACGCCAGTTTGCCTTAAACTGCTTCTCGCTTTCAACAGTTTTTTGGGTCTTCTTCAGGTTTCGCTTGACGATGGTCCAATATTTTTCGATTGGGTGGAGCTCTGGAGTGTTGGGAGGGTTCTTGTCCATGGGCAGCACCTGCACGTTGTTGGTGGCATACCACTCCATAGCCTTTTTCCCGTGATGGCAGTATGCCAAATCTGGCCAAAATAGCACAGAACAATCGAACAATGCTTCAGGAAAGATAGCAGATGGTTTTCCAAACGCATTCCTTAATTTTTGATTATTAAGTAAAAAAGCATGAGCTTTAAAACATATATACATACATCTAGCGTTCATTATCATAAGGGCCTAACTGCGGTAATCGATTCTCTTCGTCGATTTACTCTTGGCATTACCGCAGCTAAGTAAATCAATTTTCCGAAACTATTCCAATAGTGTGTAGTGACACGTTATATAAGCTAACAATTGTTACTATGGCATGACCAAATACTCCCGAGTAACTAGCACAGTAGCATGAAACCCCTGAACTGTGTCGCAGGGCCGGCATGTTACTGGGTATTCGGGGCTACGCGGACAAAGTATGAAAACACAGGAACATTCACATTTTCTAAAACATTTATTGCCCTTTTTCTGTGGCGTGTGGGTATGGGTTTTCACATATATGTGGCGTGTATGCGAGGTTTTAAAATTTAGTACTCACTGCTGCAGCGGGATCTCCTACGGCGTCGCGACGCTGGCGTTGGCCCACACGGCTGCTCCTGCACTACCGTATGACCGGAAACTTGCGACGCGGGCTGCAAACAGCGTTTCGTTGCTGAATTGAGAGAATGGCGGATCTGCTGGCGTTCATCAGTCACATATGGCTCAGTAGGCGTTGCTGACTCGGTTTGCTGGCAGGCGTCTTCCGTCGCTGACGACATCGGCTGACCGTGGCATGGCCACCTTGGTCGAGCCGAGACGGGAGCCTCCTTGGCCATTAAGGCCACCGGCCTGAGGGAATCGTCCCCGATCGAGGATCATTAGCGATTAGGCTCGGAAGCCATCTTGACTTCCAAGCCGAGCCGTGTGAGACCGTTTTATTGTACGGTACGAGGTGTACAAGATGTAAAATAGCACAAGAGGTCCTATTTTAGGGTAATATTTCCGTCAGGTTGGCTGATAGCAATAATTTAAGCCTATTTACGTGAACGGAGGCAGTCCTTCCATCCCGAGCCCCTAAAAGGAGGGGGGGTTATAAACCATTTGCCGGCGCCGGTGGTGTAGTGGTAAGCGTGACTGCTTTCTAACACCCCAATGGGTCTGGGTTCAATCCCAGCCGAGGTCGGTGGGATTTTTCTGAGGCATAAAAATCTCTGGTCACGTCTTTCTTCGGAAGGGAAGTAGTTAAAGCCGTTGGTCGCGGCCCATGTGTGTTGAATGGGCGCGATATTGCGAGATTGCGGAACAGAGACCGACGTTAAATAAAGGAATGAAGGTATAAACCATTTTACTGCACTTCACTATGGTCTTGTTCACACGGACGCCTGTTTACTTCTGCTTTATTTTCCGTATCTAAGATGGCTCTCTTCAATCAATTTTGTCAATCCTCTTTCCAGCATATGCGCATCCATTTTTAGCTTAAGGCTACGATTTTCCTTCCTTCAGTATACCTTGAGCGTTTTGGCAGCGGCACAAGCCCTCTCGCTCTTGTGTGTGTCTACTGTTTTAGGTTTAACAAAACGTAAATTTTCCCAACCAACAATAACTCATACAGACGAAAATCCACGGATTGTAACCAACGGTTACACAATAGCAACATCAAACGTACCCAGGAATGCTAATCCAGCAGAGTTATTAGCAAAAGAGAAAATCGATTAATAGAGTCGATCATCGCAGTTAGGCCCTTATGATTCTGAACGCTAGATATTTACAGCCATTTCGTGGTTCTCAGAATTTCGTAAAAATTGTACACGGTAAAAAAAACATCATGTTCATGTAAAGTGATTTGCTGTTGAATTTGCACTACTTGCCAAACATTGCAATTCGAAGTGCAAATCCCTTGGAAGAGATCATATCGAAGTACGTTGAAATCAACTTCATTTTAGATTGTATTGCACATTGTTGTTGATGTGCTGTGCTTTGAACTTGAAATGTCAACCATACTGATATTAACAATCTATCATTTTAAGTTTAAATAATTTATCCTTGGATTAAATTTTTGCTGAAAATACACTGAAAAAAGGTTTCACTTAGTTTCTATTAGGAACGCACATAGTATTTTTCCAAAAACAATGATTTTTACCTGAATAGCATTAGAAATTCTATATGAGAAATCATATAGATTTCATTAGACACGTTCATGTGATTTAGTGGTGCAATTTCCAATTATGGGATCACATGAAAGTTATGTGAAATTCACATGGATATTTTCCACTGGTTATGTGATTTATTTTATGAGTGTAGGTTTAAATAACTATATTGCCTTCACAGAAAAAAAAGTTGTTGAATATTACATCCAAACTGCTGCAACCAGGTCAATCCATCGGTTGTGTAATATAACGTTGTACGATGTACATCGATTTTGCGAACAAAATTACATCCATTGATGTAATATTGTATCTGCTTTTTGCTATTACATCATTATTTCATACATCAGCTTGAATTACATTGATCGATATAACATTTTTTTTTGCTGTGTACAGCAACAATTTCGTATTACTCACGCTCTCGCAAATTATTTCGGGTGAAGATGGATAATTGTCGCTTCTCTCGCTTGACTTCATTTGTTGTTGACTTGCCATCTTCGCGAGTAATGTTTTTCATGTGCGTTTTGACATTTGCTTCCAAAAGCAAAACTAAATAATCAAATTCAATGGATGAAAACAGTGGTGCTGATTAAAATGATAATCATTTTGATTTAAAGGTGTTATACAGTACATATTTATCAACAACAAAGCAGTTTGTTTCAAAACGCAAGTAACTTGAAAATCAATGATAAATCACTTCGATCCGTAGTGCCGCATAACAGACTGAGTCAAGTGCAAGAGCATTTGTATTAGATGTGATAACTTTTTACCGTGTAGTTTTGTTCTTATCGCAAAATATTAGACCCATATTTTTTTTATTTTGTCATTACTAGGTGGGGTGAAAAGTAACCTCCGTGGGAATGAAATTTTATTCTGTTTTTTTTTATTCAATATAGTCCTCTTATTCCAGCGATTTTCCAACTTCATGATCCCGTCCGAAAAGTAATTTCCTCACGTCAGCTGAATTGTTTTTTATTGATGAGCTATCTTTTGAGGTTAGGGAAGAGATAATAATCTGAGGGAGTCAAATCGGGCGAATACGGTGGATGCGGAAGCAATTGAAGCCGTAAGTCATTGATTTAAGCCGTGGTTGCGATGCTCTTGTGCGCCGGCGCATTGTCTTGCAAAAACAATTTTTTTTCGCTTCATGTGAGGCCTTTTTGCAGCAATTTCGCTCCAATACCAATCGCTCCAATAATGCACAGTAATACTCGCTGTTGATGGTTTTATGCCATGACAATACCAGAAAACCGACGCCATAACCTTGTCGACCCATCGAGCCTTCCCCCGGTCGCTTTGGAGCACTATCAAATGAAAAGTAATTAAAAATGCTTTTTAGAAAAAAATATAATGACATTCAAACAGTATTGAAAAACATTGATTGTATTTGTTTTTTTCATGGTTTTCATTATTTGTAGACAGAGGGTGCAATATGTTTTTATATTTTTCGTTGAAAATTTAGGCTTTTCTACACTACACATCAAAAAAATCCGTGGTGTTGTTTTTTCGTTTTTGAGTTTAATCGAGTTTTGGGTTTTCGCTCAATACTCCTATGTGACTAGACTACCATGCGTCTCCATTGATACATAGCTAACATAGTCACATAATCTATACCTATTTTCTGCTTCTGCTGTTATAGGCTTGAAAACACAAAACTTGATAACAGCAAAAAAATATAACTCAAAGACGAAAAAAAACACATTGCTTATTTTGTCATTTTCATTATCAAGGAAAAATATTAAAAAAATATTGCGAACTCTGTCTACAAACCATGAAAATGATAAAACAATACAATCAATGTTATTCAATACCATATCCCGATTATTCAACATCATTATATTTTTCCTAAAAAGTATTGCAAGGTAACATTTGACATTTTTTTTTTTTATCTTTAAAATCAGCCTAGTGGTTCAAAAGTTATGATTTTATTAAAAAAAAAGTCATTTTAAGACACCCCTAAAATATAAATGGTCACCTTAATGACAAAATACGGGTCTAATATTTTGCGATAAGGAACAAAACTACAAATTTCTACGGAATTCTTTTTTTTTTTTCCTTGGTTTGTTTTCCGTCGATCTTGTTTTCCGTGCTGAGCACCAATGCTACCGACGCCAGGAAGGCAGCTCCCACACCTGGACCCTACCTATCGACCCATCAACTCATGAACCGGGAACTAACGGCTTTACTTCCCTTCCGAAGGAAGGCGTGATCAGAGATGTTATGCCTCAGAACATCCCGGTGGCGCCGACTGGGATTGAACCCAGGCCTGCTGGGGTGAGAGGTAATCACGCTTACCGCTACACCACCGACGCCGCTACCTCTACGGAATTCTGAGAACGACTATATCTTTTTTTATTCCCGTGATTTTAAGCCGTAGGCTAGTTCATCACGTACACAAACGAACGACTATATCGTTTTGCTTAGGAATATATAAATTATTATACAATTATAACATTTGTACCATATTTGGAAGCGTTGAACAGGAAAAACTCAATAGTAGAGGGATATTTTTATGTCAGGGCATGATCAGGAAGCTGGAATTGCCTATAGAGTAGTTCGCAGAAAATAGCGACAAATTAAAGAATTTTTTAGATTTCTCCTCTTACGATTTCTTGAAACTTCGAATAATAGTTCGCTAGAGGGAATGAACCAAGTTGGTGCTGGAATTCAGCCTAATTTTTTCATTAAATCATAGTCCTTTGGGCGGTTTTGGCGGCATGCAAAGCGATGGATAATTATATTTATATATCTTTATTAATGAGACTTTCAGCCCTGGGCTGATTTGTCTACGGAAAAGCGATGGAGAAGAAAAGTAAATTGGAAAAGAAGAAAAATGAATGCGTGTACATTCAAATATGTATCAGAGTAATACCATAGAGGTAACTCTAAGACCACTGGCTCCCGAAGAAAATCATTATTATTTTTGGCTCACTCAATACCAGAACAACGGTCCCAAGCAGTCCCAAGCTATATCACTCACCCCTGCATGTTCTGCATGAATCCACACACCCCTGATGTTATCTGTCAAACTTTCAAAGCGAATCAAAACAAACATAGTGTAGTAATAGAATTTCAACTAGAATAGGGTACGTTAATCGTTTGCTTGGGACCAATAGGCTAGTCAAGTAGTGAGCCAATTTAAAATCGTTAGTTTCGTATTGATTGTTGGTAATACAAGCATATCATTTATCACTATCAACATACTAATAACGTGTAATGCTCATTAAACGAAAGAATTCATAGGACCCATTAAAATATTACGTAATACATCAGACTGCTTTTAAATACTATCCACCCCTACATAACGTACTTTTCTTATTCTTAATAAAAGGGTTGTAACACTTTGCCATACACTCAAAATAATTGTCACGTCAAAGCTACGTGAAAACAAATGTGGATTTTTTCCATCGCACTTTTCACGTAACACTTACGTGATTTTCATGTAGCGAAGAACGTATCAATTCCCACCCTTTCAACTGGAGTTTCACGGAAATATTACGTTATTTTTTAGTATTATCTACGAAATCTTTCAGTAAATTTTCAATGTAATTGTGATACAATTTATGTTAAAATCTAATCAAAAGTAATAACATTTTTGATTAATTTTGTCTTCTTTATAAGAATTTTAGTGATTTAAATTAAAGTAAATGTTGTTATAATTGTATTGATTTTTACATAGCAATTAATTCAAGCATTAAATGATATATGAATTTTACGCAATTATTGAACTGAACAGAATCAGGATTAAAAAAGCCGTTAATTTGTCCAATGTTTATTATTATAATGACAATGAATTCTTATTGACTATTTCACAGTGGTTTAGAATTATCTGTATTAAACCTTTTTTTGACACGGAAGAAGTAATGTACCGTCCAAAATCGGCAACAAATGACCGGAGATCTCTAAATCACTTAACAGCTCTTGCAGTGCGTTTTGTACGGTGGCCATAATGATTATTTTTTCATACGTGTGAAACACGTAGAAAGTACGTGATGTTGGATGATGATGTTCCCAACGTACGTGATTTTCACGTAAATGTTGATAGTTACTACTTTGTATGGTTGCGGCGTGTAAGAGGTGCTTTGCCTACCTTGCCATTCATGGTCGTATATACAATTGATATCCAGGAGAAATTGCAATGGGGCAAACTTTCATCCCAATATTGGTGGAAAGGCGGAATTTACAAAGAAGATGGCGGAAAACAAGATTTTCTTTACAAACAAAAATTAGAACATATAATCAGTTGAGGTTTAGAAGGCCAGACATTTTAATAAAATTTTTAAAGAGAAATTATCGAGTATTTTTTGTAGGTTAACCTTTTATTTAAAACCATGCTGTGAGCTCACCGTTGCGGCCGATTGTTGATCTGCTCTGGAACATCTGGAAGTGGCTGGGACTTCGTTGATCTCCGGAACGCTTCTTCACGAAATCATTATTCTTCTTCTTCTTCTTCTTCTTCGTCTTTGGGGTACTTCTGAGCTTCACTGTTCCCACTCTTAACAAGGGAATCACTAGCGTGACGGTAAGGCTCTCATAATGTGGGCCAGAGTTCCGTGTCCGGGGAGTGGTACAGTTCGTGTATACACTGTTCTTCTTAAGTGGTCATCAAGCGAGCTGCACCACCATTTGTGAGACGGACAGTCACAGTCTTTACGCAATACCACTATTTTCACTGTCCGCTCGACCACTGTACATTGTTCACTTCAACTGCAGTTTTTTTTTAATGTTCACCACTAGCTCGCTTGATCTATTCGCACGTTAACGGTCAATGTGGTATAACGCGGCTAAGACTAACGTCTTATATTTGGGGTGCACTTTCTTAGCCGTTCGTGGTGATTTCCACAATTGACCCGCACTAATTAATTGTTTTAAAGCTTTTAAGTTGTGTGGTGTTATCGCTGTTTTTTATTACTATAATTTGTAAGTTTTAAGATTTAGATTTTCAATTTTAATCTATACTTAAGCGCAAACTTACGCGGAACTACTACGGTTAGTTTTTAACGTGCTAACTCGCACAACCGTCACTTGTCTTCCCTGGTGCTCGAATGTCAAATAAATGTCTGTCTCCGCTTTGTATAGTGTTTGAGTGACGATTATTTTTCATTTTGTAGTTTAAGGGTGTGTATAATTAACTGTACATTTAAAAGATGGCACATGTAATGCCCACCTCAGACGGTGACCGCGTTACCAGTTACCAGAGGCTTAGAAGGAGGTCCCTCTGACCTCTGAAAAAACTGTTAATTGTAGACTTCCTGGTTGGTATCCCGTGTATTAAAATATTTGTTTTGATTTTTGTTGTTACACCGGCTGTAAATATTAGATTTTTTATTTATTTATTTATTTATTTATTTATTTATTTATTTATTTATTTATTTATTTATTTATTTATTTACTTATTTATTTACTTATTCATTTATTTATTTATTTATTTATTTATTTATTTATTTATTCATTTATTTATTTATTTATTCAATATTTTTCATATTTTTTTATTTATTTGCGGAAGCAAGTGTGATTTTGAATTTGTTAAGGCTATGCATGCAGCCACTTTGTCGGAGTAAATGAGTAGTTTGTTTATGATACCAACCGAAACCATTTTAGTGTGTAAGTTTTCGTACCGTCATCACGCCTGTCATCGTTCCGTCATCGCTCCTGTCATCATTCGTTCATCATCGCGATTCATCGTCATCGTCGTCATCTTTGTGTGTGTTGTGATGATAATCATGATGGGGTCGCTTCAATTGCGCTGACTCATCGACTGCTATAAAAAGGGGCGGTCGAATAGAGTCAGGCCTCTTTTGTATTTTATTTGACATTCGAGCACCAGGGAAATCTTAGACGACACAAAACATAAAGATTTACAATTTTTCAGTGTGTCTAAACCTCCAACTGGCCTTTCCACCAAACAATTTATTGTGACCTGAAAGTCGTCGGTCACAATGTTATCGGTTAATAAGGTGGATGTGAAATGTGTTTCAGATAAAAATCAGATGCTAACAACTAAATTCTACTTGTGTCAGGTAGCCTCACAACAAACAATACTTTTTTAGATCTACGTGATTTTTCACGTAACTTTGACGTGACAATTATTTTGAGTGTACGACTCCATCCCCTGCAATCTTAACATGCCAAGCGCATACATACCGTAGACGTAACTCTAAGACCAAAAGGTCTCGAAGAAACGTGCTCAGCTCTGGTACTATCTTCGGACCCAAGCTAATCGATTCACCCCTCGAAACATAGGAAAATCCACTAACCCCTCATTTTATCTGTCAAACTTTCATAGCGAATCTAAACAAACATAGTGTAGTACTAGAATTTTGACTAGAATGGGGTACGTTAATCGATTTGCTTGGTACCAATAGGCTAGTCAAGTAGTGTGCCAATTTAAAATCGTTAGTTTCGTATTGATTGTTGTACATACTTTTCTAAACAAATTCCGTATGCACGGCCAATGAGAATGACTCAAAATTGAGTAAAAGCTACTCATATTTGAGTTCAGGTAACTCAAATTCACGAAAACGTATGTCACTCATAGAACGATTTTCCGAGAAAAACTTCTCGAATATGACAAAAACTGATTGTGGTTTTAGCCTGTCTACTAGTACACTTCTAATCTGTGTACATTTTTTTTTATTTTCCCCATATTCGAGAAGTTTTCCCCGGGAAAGTATCGGAAAATTTACTCAAACTATGAGTGACCTATGTTTTAGCGATTTTGAGTAATCTGAAGTATTTTTTTCTAAATCATTAAAAATAAATTCACGCCGACCCAAGCCGCTACGCCACCGCCACCGAAAGCAAACGGCGTGACGCCGCCACGCCGCCACCGCCGGCAGAAAATAACGTACACGCCGCCGCCGAAAAGATTTTGATCGGCGCACAGGTCTACTTCTTAGGTCTGTATTGATTTAAAGGCTTTCGGCTCGGTAAAGTTTTTTTTTTCTCAGTGGAGTCTAACCAAAAATACAAATTGAAAAAAAAACAAGATAGGTAACAAATCTTGAAAGCTCACAAAATTGCATGTTTGCAAGAAAATTTTATTTCTATGAGAATCCACTTTTGTTCCAGTATTTTTGGGTGCATTTTGACAGTTATGTTTGAAAAACTGTTAGAAACCCCAATCCATAGCTGGTAAATGTCATAGAATTTGTGAAATGGGAAAAAATGTCGTTTCCATAGTTACATTTGTCTGTTAAAAAAAAGGCTCATAACCACCTCTAAACCCAACACACAGCGAATCTCACGTACACTCAAAAAATTTCACACGTTTGATCAAAGTGTTTAAACACTTGATTTTCTAAATGCACAATCACATTTACTTTAAGTGTATTTCACCTTGGTTCAATGTGTTATACACGTTAATTTATAGTGTTTCAAACTTTGAAATGTTGAAAATCTTTCACTATCTATTCAAGTGTATTGCACATTGATTCACGCTACTGTTCAAAACAGATGGATTTAACGTGTTTTGCATTTCAATACGATGTGAATTGCTTGCTCAGAAAGGTAAACATCGATAACAAGAGTTGTGACTTTATCCTATCAACACCTGCCTCATATATGAGAACAACCGTGGCACAGTGAGATCGAACGAAGACTCCGGCAGCAGCATACCCCAACAGTCCATGATCGAATCCCAAATCAGACCCATTAAAAATATATGTGAAAGCTCTGGCCTCTGGCAGTTTTGTTTATATATTTGTCGATTCATTTTAAGAGTCGGTAAAGTAGAATTCGATAAAGTAGAATATTGTAGAATATTAACCTATGGTGTGCAAAGCTATTGATATCACCATATGAGGCACATAGAATCCAAGTGTGTCACAATTCAAATCCATAGTGTTCAGGCATGGTTCATAGCATAAGATTCACACATGAAATGGATGTGTTTCACAATATGCGCAAAATTAAGTGTGATACACATGATGATGACGTGTGGAATTTTTTGAGTGTAGCCGAAAGTGCGACATCTGATCATGACGACGAGATCCCATTTCGTCGCAGCACGTGATGGCGGGGCGCGGTGAGCTCGCATCAGAGATGCATCGCCTTTTATGCGATATGGCAAATAAAAGTCGTTCTACGATTGTTCGTCACCCACTCAAACGGTCATGAGCTCCATCGTCAGTGATGTCAAGTTCGAGGCAGAAAATAAATGGGCAAACAACAACTACTGGAACGGTGATAACGAGCTGTGACAATGTCTGATGAAGTCAGAGTATAAAGAGGTGCCTCTTATCTTATTATTCGTTCGATTCGGTGGATTGTGGTGTGCCATTAGCCTCGCAAATCAATTCTGCATGTATAGATATGCGGTGTTAGGTAACAGTTGTTCGAGTATTGGCAGCTTTTCTCTAGTGGAAAGAACCGTGTTAACAAGCCCTTGTTCCTATCAGTAGGGATTAGCCAATACGTTCAGTATTACACTAGTTTGACTGTATCGTCTAGCAGAACAGACGATGATGTCTGGTCATGTGTATAGCAAACGTGTTCGCATGGTTTATTAGTATAATATCAGTAGACTGATTTAGATGTAATAGCATTCCGAACCCAAATGCTTCCGCTGGATTAAAGATAGATATACTTTGGAATTAGTACACCGATTCTCAACCTGATATTCGCCAACCCCCACTGAGCGAAAAGCGCGTGAAAAGAAGCGATGTGGGGGAACGTAGAAAATCGATACGATAATAGTTTATATATAGTAATATTTCTACAGGCGCAGAGAAGATGTTTGGATTCTGAGATAACTGTAAGAGTAAAAATTGACGTCTATATCTAGCCGTAGAATTGCTGCCAATGCTGATTACCATTGCCATTATGATTTTATCATTCGTTATTCTTATTTTTTATTATTACTTTGATTAACTTTTCATCGCATTCTAATTCCCATTGCCGCATCGCGCCAGCCAGCTTGAAGCAAATTATTCTGTGAATTATTCGTATGTTCCTTTTATTTTCATTTCTTATGAGTTCCCTTTTGTTTCCTTCCTTTCCAGAAAACGTTTTAGTTTCTTAGACCGAATTATTACGTTTTTCACTGGCAAAGCGGTATCGAATCAGCAGCATCCGGAGATTGAACCGGAGAATCCCGAGGGTACCAATCCGGCCGAAGGAGATGTTTCCTCCAAGCCTGAACCGGTGATACCACCCAAGGACACGCCAGTTCCGCCCAAGGCCACTCCTGTGCCTTCACCGAAACCGGTAGAAAAACCCATCGTTAAACCTGCCCCGGAGGCTCCAGCTGTTAAACCTGTTGAACCAACGAAGCCAAAAGTGGAAATTCCCCCGGCAGTCGAAGTAAAACCGCAACCGAAACCGGAACAAGTTCCCAAGGTGCAACCGGCGCCTGCTCCCAAACCAGTCAAACCACAGGAACCAACCACCAACGGTCAATCAAAGGTGACCGAACCAGCCAAACCGGCAGCACCGATTGCGGCTGTCGTGCCGGCTAAGGTGTCCGAGGACGATAGTTTGCGCTCACTTCTGCCCGCTGCGCCCACCGTAGTGGAACTGCCCAGCAGCAACGAGGACAGCTTCATCATTGTAGAAAATCAGAAACCGAAACCCACCACCACCACCACGACGAACGTGAAAAATACGACCCTTGATTTTCTGAAAGCCGAAGGTGGCAGAGGAGCCGCCGCTCCGGCTAAGCCAAGGTAGGAGGGACAATAAATCTTTTTGTAAACAACACAGCTACCTACGCATACATGTAAACACGAAACGGAATGCCAACAGCTGGTCAACTCGATTCAATCCATCTCGGAGGTGCTACTCTCAGCCGATGATGGTGATGGCCAGGAGCCAACGCGTTGTTGCTCAATCGGTATTTTTATTCTACAGTGGCAACTGCCAATCAACCGGACCAAGCCGGTTTGTTTTTTTCCACTCACGGGAAATACAGAATGGAGTTGGAGACCTACTATAGTTCCAACATTGACAAACCTACGTGGCCCATACCTGCTTGATCCAGATTCCATGCTAGCTTATAAATCTAAACGAGGAATGGGGCGATCCTCGAATCCCATGAAAATTACTTATTCTATATAAGAATTCCCTCGTGATTCACTTGGACCTATCCTCAGTTCACCCTTACGTCCATACCAACTTTTGAAAATTTGTATGGATCGTAGACTTTCACCAACCATAATGTGCTTACGTGGTTTATGAGCAGCCCCTAGCTGCAAGTTGCCAGCCACGCCGTCTACGGAGGGTCTGCAGATCGCCTTCCACCTGGTCGATCCACCTTGCATGCTTCGTCTTGTTCCAGTCGTGTCGCTATCAAAAACCATTTTCATCTTTGTCGTCGTCCGACATTCTTACGACGTGCCCAGCCCACCGTAGTCGCCCGATTTTTGTTGTGTGTTTTGTAGAGGACAGTTCAAATGAGTTCATTTGAACTGTCTGTAATTCATCGAAATTTTTGTTTTGTTGGTATTCCGATCAGCATCTCGAAAAGTTTAGAAGCCTAAGATTTCAAATAAATAAATCTGACCCTGTAATTTTGTAAATTACAAATGACTGTCACCTCATTTTATTTTATTCAAGTTGCACAAAATTTTCTAGACATTAGGTTATTGACAATTTAAAATGTTAGATCTCTCGTAACATTTGAAAAGGGTTTATCCTCGTAGGTCGATTCTCTTCGGTTCACAACGGCAACATAAACTAATTTCTCGCTAAGCTCTTAGCATAGTTCGACAGAAGATGATGATAGCTTGCGCCTGAAACAACACACTCATTTGCAGTCGGGTTATTCGCGAAAGAGAAAATCGATGAAGAGAATCGATCAACAGTGATAGGCCCTTTTCTCGTATTGTGCGAGATGTCTTAGATAAAACGGCCTCAGTTGGGAAAGGTGCAGCTGGTAAGCAAGACCCTGCTGCAGCAGATGGGTTCGATTCCCGGTCCGGTCATGGATCCTTTGAATGAACGGATCAAAATTATCTCCGTTCGAAAGTAACTTGAAACTCTCTATCCTCGTGTCCCAGTCTCTTATGCGAAACTTAGTTCACTAAACAAGACAGCATTATTTTTTTTCAATCCAACGATCAGATAGATATTCTCGGACGACCAACGAACGACAGCCTGAGCATCATTATTTCTATCATATCTTATGAAGTGCCACTCTCGCTGATGTAACAGCTTTTGTGCTCTTGCCATCCTGTCGTATCGTCCAATAGACATCGGGTAGGGGGGGAGGTGTTTAGATGGGACGCTGTGGCTGCTGACAGATGTGTTTGTTTCTCCTGTGTTGTTTTTGCAATAATTAAAGCTATTTTTGTCACCGTGGTTTCGCGGCGGGGGTATTCAAGCGCAGTGCTGCCATTGCTTGCCGTCCATGTGGTGTTGCTGATTTGCTCACGTACCTATAGGAGAACTGCATCCATCGGTATCGCTTTTATGAACATGCGTCGACCAACGGCTCATTTTCCGACTTCGGTTTGAGGAATTGTAGGGACGTGGTCCTGTTTTTTTTGTTTTATAAAACCTGTCAAATGTCATACCTTTTCACATTGGCGTTCGTGATCGTCGGTGTTGATTGACACATTTTTAAATGATAAAGAAAGTCACAATAGTGCCAAATTTCAGTTTCCAAGATGCGGCCTCTGAATAGAAGTCCTCTAACGTTTCAAATCATTTACCGTTCCCAATGTGGTAATGGATTATAACATCTTGCAACGGGATGCAACAATATTGCATTTCGTCATTTTCGGCTCGGAGACTTGCCGGCCAAAGTTCAACAGCTAACAACACCAGCTTTTGGCTTTGGTTTCCGACCAAAAAATACTAATTTTAGCCGCCATGCGATGGCGCACGACAGCGGCTGCAGCAGCCAGTACCAGTATCAACAGTAGTGCAACTGGGTGCACCATGGTGAAAGCAAAAATAATCTGATACTTGAGATAGGAGCGAGCGTGTAGTATGGTTGCACTCGGTGCACTTGACATTTTGAAGATGAGTTAGCTGCGTGTAGACGTTTGAATGTTTACCAAGCAAGGAATTATCTCAACAGTTTACACAGAGCTGAGTAATGTAATTGATATTAGTTTTCTGAATTTCGTAGGAATACTCCAGAAATTTTAACCATTCTCATTTTTTAGATTACTGTTTCATGAATTATACGATCTAAGACTTGAATAAGATCACAGTTTACGATTAATACCGATACCGATTTTCGTCCTGTACACACCGTCTCCGTTCCAAAAATACCCAGAACGACTTCATGAAGAACTTTGCTAATGATTAACTTTCTAGATGAACTGTATCCCAAGATATAGTCTATACAAGAAGCTCACATGGACAAGATTACCGGAGACAACAACTTCCCTTGCCTGCTGGGCTGGGATATGGGATATTTCAAACCTATTCATAATTAAAAAAAAACTACTGGTTTTCATACTACTTTTGCACTACAGGGTCCGACTATTGAAGTGACACATGGTCAATGCTTGAAGAAGGATATACTTTTCATAAACATTTGCTATTCAAAAGATAGGAAAAGGGTCACAAATGCGCAGTCACAATTTGAAATAGTGTTGATGATGATGATGATGATGATGATGGTCCCACCTCTTACCCCTACAAAGGTTTGAGCTGGACGATTTATCTTTAAGATAATTAAATATGACATTTTAACCAGGTTGGCAAACAAAATCGAACTGGTTTCAGTTACAGATATAAATTCCCTCTAGAGTTTACAGTTGCTTCACAGCGATATAAATGTGGAAAAGCTCAGGCGTCCACCTCTTAGTTCGCCTTTTTGTCCACCTAAAATATTCATAAGTATTACAAGCAATCAAGAGTTAATGAACAATCAACAAAGCATCCTATTACACTAGTAACCCCGCAATCTGATGCTATCATAATTTTCAGCAATGTCAGGAATGCTCACGAACCCCCAACATTTGCCAGTAAACTTACTACTAACTCAAGGTATCTTCCAAATATGCTTCAAAATTCCAAATATGCTTCAAAATCAAATGTTAAATTCAGTCCTCTATATCCGTAATACGCGCGCGAGGCTCAAACCTTTGTAGACTACTTTTTTTTTTAATTAATCTACTACTATTAAATCAAACATTAAAAATCCATCATCACCACCGTGGCGAATAAAATAGTTTTTGCAGTGCTACAATAATTATTAAAAAGTCATTATGACAGCTATCCATACAAAATAATCCGTAACTTCGTCAAGATACATAATTTGTCAATTCATAAAAATAAATCACTGGATAACTATTCAAACGACAGATTTAACGTGTGAAATGCAGCGCCTTTTAAATTGTGTAAGTGTTGCTGAACATTAAAAACGTCTAGGCATCGAATTGAAAACATTTATTCCTTTAAAATATAATGAAGCACAAGTCAAGAAATGTGGAGTTCTTATTTCAACCGCGTTTCTAGTATTATATCTATGAAAGTCACTTCCTCTTTCAATTCGATCACACAAATATCGAGGCAGAAAACCGTTAACTACTTTAAAAATGAACAAAATAGTTTTTTTTTTGACGTAGGACTACGTCTTTGATTTCTATATAAGGGTACACTTTGTGAAAACCGAAAATGGAACATGTAACAAATTAAGAAAGATTTTTAACGTTAATAACTCAACTGCCCCTGGTCCAATTTCAATAATGTTATCACCAATCGATCAGAAATATGGCTTCGCATCGATAACAATCCATTCCGAATGTTGATTTTCAACAAGAAACTATTGAAAAACTGGTAAATGTCCAGCATTGTCCAAAAGCGTCGAATTAACTAACAAATCCACCAGTTACCTACTTGCATATGCTGCTTCCCCAGCACAGTCGTCAGAGACTAGTAATTAGACGAAACAAGTCGAAGTGGCATTCGCCTCCGATCCTCGGGCGCGTGCGAATAGGGATGATGGAATCGCGTAATATTTTGCACACTCATCGCCATACTCAGAACCACACGCTCCCAACGACAACACCACTGTGTGGAGGTGTTCGTTCGTCGAAATTAGTAGCAGCAGTAGCAGCAGTAGCAGTGCTTTCGGCGTGTGGCGTTGAAAATTGTTCTCCAGTAACAACGAAAAGCTGCCTGCAAGCAGCAAGCTGCAGAGCCCACATAAGCAACCATCAAAGGAGGAAGAAGCTGCACCACTATGCTATGGATCGGAATCAGTAGCTCTTCGTGAGTCACTGCGGGTCGGTCATCTATGCCATGCGTTTCACCCTCGCTCCAAACGACATACAGCTCGACAGCCTCATCCGTGTTGAACACCCAGATCAGAATTACTCAACCATCACTACAAAACGGTCCTTTTCAGGGCCACCAAAAATTTGTTAAAGAGTATTATTTGGACATTGGTCAAGCTCATCAGTTCCCGCAAGCAGCTGGCTATCAAGGCTCAACCTGTCTAAGAAGGTGTGGAATTGTAGGCCTGCATATATTGGTGCAGTTAGTTTTTCCTCGGCTTTCATTTTGCACGATTCGTTTCTTTCGTTTAATCAACCACCCTTGTAGTTACGTTGAAAAAATTGTTTCAATCGGCGCTTACATATGAAATTTAATGTGGATTATAGAATTTTTTGTATGTTACCAAAATTTATGAATGGTTTGCCACTAAATGTTGAGATAATTTATTGATTATAATTATCACACTGTATACCATGAAAAAGCAGCCTGTTTGTGAGTTTTTGCCTGTTTTCAAGTAAGTAGTTATCATAGAAAACAAATCGCCAGCGGATATTTCCCGGCGACTTTACAAATAAATAAAATCAAACAAAATCATCATGCAGAACTAGCTAGGATTGGTTTTACTTCATATTTCACAAAATTGCTTTCGAGTGTTAAGACATCGTCTCCCGCAAAGTTTACATTTTTCCCTCTACCAACACATACATCGGGGCTAGATAGATCACCACAGGATCTATAGAATACACGCAATTTCAAAAAACCAAAATGCACATTACGAAAAGAGGTCAGGTTTCGACCAATAGCAGATATATTTTAATTCTAAACAAGCCAAACGATTGGAAATTTATCTACCAATCTGCTAAAATGACCACTTAGTTAATTTTCAATAGGTCACTATTGAAAAATACCAAATGTCCAACTGTTGCAATGGTGATAAAAATAATCACCGAATGTCTGAAAACAGCGCATTCCCTAACACAGACTTAAAAATCGAATTCGATGCGGTCCCACTGAACGGTGCTCATTCAATCACCGTAATTAGTGGTGCCCAGTCCAGCAGCAGCAGTAGTAGCAGCAGCAATAGTAGCAGCAGCAGCAGCTTCAGGAGTGCTTTCAACAACAACAACAACGAAAGGCTGCCTGCAAGCAGCGAGCTGCAGAGCTCATATGAGCAACCATAGAGGAGGAAGAAGTCCCACCGCTAGGCTAGGATCGGAATCAGTAGCTCGTCGTGCTCAGCTCAGCATTACTCAACCATCACGACTAAACGGCCTTTTTCAGGACCACCACAAATTTGTTAAAGAGTATTATTTGGACATGTGTCAAGGTCATCAGTTCCCGCAACCAGCTAGCTATCAAAGCTCAACCTGTCTATACAAGGTGCGGAATTGTAGGCCCGAATGTATTGGTGATTAATCATCGTCCGACCATTTTCCAGAACACGCTGGTAGCAAGTGTTAAAAATCCATATAGAATTTGAGAGAAGTGGGAATAATTCGCTTTGGGTGTATATTCAGTACCCAGAAAGGCAATAAAATCAAATTTGCGAGAAAATTAGCTCTCGTGTTCAATCTCTCGAAGTCCCTCCTTTTTTACATATTCTGCACATACGATACTTTCCGCCCCGCCCCATTCATATAATTCGGAAGGAAATCCTGTGAGGGGTGAATTGAATACACTTAAATACCAAAATGCACAAAACTTAAAAATTCATAAATAACAAAAAAAATCAAAATACACCTTTTAAAGTCAGGTAGATGAATCCAAATACTCAAGTTGACAGTTCCTTGAATTCTCTTCAGCAACTTTCTCTTTAAAATAAATACTACAAATTTGATACGCTTACAAATAAAAAACGGAAAGAGTTAAGATAATTGATGATTGATCAATTAATCATTTTGTACGACCATTTTCCACAGAAATGGCGTTGTTCCGCTGGTAGGAAATGATAAAAATCCCCATATAAACATTGAGAGAAGTGGGAATAATACGCTTTCGGTGCATATTCAGGTCAAAAAAAAAAAATGAACGACAACCTAAAGAAATGAATCAGGGACTTTGTTGACGCAATTAAATAAAAATGATTTTTCCCCATACAGTTTTACCTGATTTACTACCAGCTCCCAGAGAGCCAAAAATTTCAAATTTGAGAGAGAAAATTTGCTCTCACGACCTCAATCTCTCAACATGTCATGTATTTTGTTGACACTCGATTTGTGATTTCCCTTTCACAGATTACAAAATAGAGTACCTGACACTACAAAACATGTCTGGTACCTCTATATATGCATTTGCTTTAACATTTGAAGTGCCTCGGCGGGAAATTCTGTGAGGGGTGAGTTATTTTGTGTGTAGAATGTGTAAAAAAGGAGGGACTTCGAATGTTAATCCACCAGACATGTTTTGCACTGCAGTGTCCTCTGTGAACAATTAACGGAAAACATATTGTGCGTAGTTTTCGATAGATGTCACCGCAAACAACAGCAGTGACATCTGATGGAACAAGAATGCAGAAGGTTGACAAAATGATTAATTAAAAGAACTAAATGTTCACATTTGTTCCGTCCATTAGCGGTCCTACGTCAAGCTTCCGTTCGTGCCCCTAGGCACAGACCCTTCAATTTTTTTTCCTTGATTTGTTTTCCGTCGATCTTGTTTTCCGTGCTGAACACCAATGCTACCGACGCCAGGAAGACAGCTCCCACACCTGGACCCTACTTATCGACCCATCAACTCATGAACCGGGGACCAACGGCTTTACTTCCCTGTGATCAGAGATGTTATACCTCAGAACATCCCGGCGGTGCCGACTGGGATTGAACCCAGGCCTGCTGGGGTGAGAGGTAATCACGCTTACCACTACACCACCGGCACCGCTGAACACAATAGTCAAATATACAATTCTTTGCTTCATCGACAACCATTTTAAAGCGTCTAACATCAAAGTTGAGGATGTGAATCTATTACATCTCAAAATCGAACGCATTATTTTATTCTGCAAGCGCTGTAATCTCGATATTTGTGTTGCTGAGGAGAAATAATTGATTTGTATAGCTGTATTTTACTGGCAATAGTTAAATCGTTTTTGAGTCGACATAGAATTCCATACTTCTTGGCAATTTTCTTGATGACATTGTCAATGTGAGAGTTAAAACTTAAAATTGTCATCAATAATCACGCCAAGATATTTAATCTCCCGAACGCGATCAATAGTCTCATCATCAATTACAACAGAGACGTTCTCATTTAATCGATTCCGCGAAATTACCATAAATTTAGTTTTACTTGTATTCAATTTCAACTGCTTATACTTCAACCATCTACTTAGAGAACGCAAATCTTCATTTGTAAAACGGCATCATCAAAATCCTTAGCTGCAATGAATAACACAATATCATCTGCAAAAAGATTAATATCGCAAAATCCTAAAACCCGTCGCAAGTCATTAATATACATAATAAATAACAGGAGCCCTAATACACTTCCCTGGGGCACTCCAAGGTTATTCCCCACGGGACTGGAAACAGAATCATTAAAAACAGTCTGTTGAGTTCTGTCAGACAAATAGCTTTCAAACCATTTATAGGCAGTACTCGTTATTCCAAAGCGCTTGATTGATATTAACAATAAGGGCCTAGAAATTGTTTCAAAAGCGCGTTTTAGATCCAAAAAACCAATTAACTATGACGTACTCCTACGTAAAACCCTTGAATATTTTTTTTTAATCTCTGATTCTTTTGAAGTTTAAGGCTGATTGGTCGTTTTATGACCAAGCTATTTGTTAACGTCTTAATTTGTTTAAGTTGACTGAAATTTGGCCAAGTGACTTCATTTGAAATCAGTACTGTCATGGTAAATTTAAAGCTGGTAATCGCGCACGGTATGACCCGATTTTCTACGTTGTGTTATAATTAAGTAAAATAGATCGATTCATTGGCCGTCCTGGCATGGCGGAGGAATTAAACTATGTACATTTATTCTTTGTTTTTACGTACAAGAACAGCACATTACAGTAGAGAAATAATAACTTTGATCACATAGGAGATGCATACGTTTAGGTTATGTGATCTCCCGGCCCATATGTGTTGAATGAGCGCGATATCCTACGCAGGTATGGAAGCTGCCTTCCTGCACATTCGATTGCCGTCAATGGATGGCAATCGATGTCCGTCGGTGATTGGCACTAGATTGCGGAACAGAGACCGACGTTAAAAAAAGGAAAGAAGAAGAAGAAGAAGAAGGCTATGTGATCACCGTTGATCAACCAATGATTTTTGTGATGTTCAAGAACTTCCAGCGATTGGATCTGCTTATAACTTTTCAGAAATGAAGTTTAATGATTATTTGAACTAACTCTTTGATTATTTTGGTCAATTGTTGACATGCTAAATAATATTTCGAAAATGACCAATTTCCCATATATATTTTTGTATGGCGTCCTAATGTTTATTTGCGAAGGAGAAAATCACATTTCCAGTTATTTCTCTTGCGAAGCGGCGCCAGTGGTGTAGTGGTAAGCGTGATTACCTCTCACCCCAGCAGGCCTGAGTTCAATCCCAGTCGGCACCGCCGGGATGTTCTGAGGCATAACATCCTTTGGAAGGGAAGTAAAGCCGTTGGTCCCCTGGTTCCTGAGTTGATGGGTCGATAGGAAGGGTCCAAGTGTGGGAGCTGCCTTCGTGGCGTCGTGCTCAGCACGGAAAACAAAATCATCGGAAAACAAATCCATATATTTCTCCTGCGAACATGATGCAATTGGTTCTTGATTAGGCTCATATTGCAGCTTGATAACAAATTTTATAAATTAATTTATAATATTTGATGATAATGTGGCTTCCAAACACACATGGTATAGAATTCCTCTGATTCTTAGATTTGGGAGGAGCCATGGTTTTAAAAGTGTCCTTAGTTTAATTTCCACTAGTGTAGTAGGAGTTGGGCCGAATACTCGCGGCTTACCCGATGTTAGAGGGGTACATTGTCGAAGGATAGGATCAAGGGAGGAGCTTGGGTTGCGGTTTCGTTGTCTCATCAGAGCGTTGTCGCCAGTATGAACGGTAGTGCGATTTTAGATTCGTCTGGTAGAAACCCGGGTTGTCAACACGCCTCTGATAGGAACATAGGGTTGTCTTCCTTGGGCCTCGAAGGAATTCAAGTGTCGCTCTCTGGTGGCTTCATTTTCCGTACTATGCCAAACTGCGTGATCGATGTGATTCGTAACCGTTTCCACACCGACATATGAAGATGCAGTAATGGTCTGCGGGCATGTTGGAAATCATCCCCAATGCGAAGTTGATTGCTGCTAGCTCAGCAATATAAACGTTATACACGGTAAGAAAAAAGTACCCAACGGCCAGTTCACTTTTACCTACTTTTGACTAGTTTGTCTCCTTTTCTCCTTATAATGTTGTCAAAAACGGAGGAGCAAAACCACCCAACAGGGGTAGTAACGTGTGGGAACCCAACGTTGAGTATAATAATATTTACCTACTGTTGGGTACAACTAACTTACTTTTGCGTTGAAAGCTAGTGGAAAATTCCATACGAATTGCACACAAGTAAATGAAAACTACTTTGACCCGCTTTACCTATTTTTGGGTTCCTGCACTATAGTGCCGAGATGAGTGAAAAGAACTTACTTTTGGGTACTTTTTTCTAACCGTGTAAGGTTCCTTGGGTTTGCGAAAGCCGCTAGAGTTTTCATTTAAGACACCGAAGCCAGTGGATCCTTTGAGACGGGATCTGTCTGTAAAATATCTCTTCATGCAATTGACGTGTTGGTACTTTTTAGTAAAAATATGTGGGATAATAATGGGTCTAATCGAAGTAGATCTGGAATTCCATGAGTTGCTTGATTCATGGTCAGACCATATGGATCATATTCAATTGAGGAACTGCGATTGATTAAGTGAGCACGGTCTGAAGTATAACAAGGAAGACACATATCGAGCGATATGTAGTGGTGCTAGATTCTCATAAATCGAGTTTGTGTGTTCAGCCCAAGAATTTATTGAAAATTTGCTATTATAAGTGTGTTCGTCACTCCGCATTTGATTAGCATTCTGAGAGAGAGAGAAAGATCCCAGAAACGGTTCTCAAGAGGTGTTACTTCTGCCGAGATCATCGAAACTCATGTTATACGTTGAGTGCATGCAGCCGAGAGCAATACGCAAACAACGATATTGAATTCGTTCCAATTTTATTAGATGATATTTTCTTGCCGAGAGAAAGCATAAAGAGCCGTACTCTAGAACAGAGAGAATTCTTGCGTCACTTTTCAAATAGACCAATGTAACATATCCGTCATTTTGAGAAAATGGAAGTTGAAGTTCGACAGATTATTTTTTTAACTGTTTAGAAATAGTGCATTTTGCAATACTATTTTTATACCCCGTTCACGTTACAGCCTATATCACGGCTGTCTTGCAATGAGCACTCATACATACACACTTAGAAATAAATACCTAATCTTACACGTGACGAAATACATCTTTGACATAAAGGATGAAACGTAAACAAACATGTCATGTAAAATTAAGTGCTCCGAGACTGAAAAGTTCTAAAGTACGTTTGATTGAGCTGAATTTTGAGCCTATTATGACTCAATTTTATGTCAAAATTGACGCTCGTATATGTCAGTCTCAGAGCACCTAAATTTACATGATTTTTTCTAAGTGTGTAGGATTTCCAGTGAAAACTAGATGTATGAGTGCTCATTGCAAAACAGCGTATATCACGTGATATACGCTGTAATGTGAACGGGGTATTAATGTAGTCAGTGAATAATAACGTTGAAAATTCAGTAGAAACGGAAAAATCACAATTTTACTTTGACTTTAATGTTACAATATAGAAAAAAAACCACATAGGGCATTTTGACTAGCCAAGTTGTATATCGGACATTTTTTCTCAATGACACAATCAATGAGTGTTACATTTGACGTTTTGTTCTACATGATACTAGATTCCCTTTCACATATTTCAGAGTAGAATACCTAACTTTAGATTTGCCCGGCTTTAGAAAATGAGCACTAATCATGTTAGGCAGTCCGAATGACCGAACACCGAACAAGCATCCCATAATTTCAAACTGTACATTGGACAATTTTTGACCAATGATTATCTTAAGTAAATGAAAGTAAATTTGGATGGGTGTTTTTGTATCACATACAATGATACAAGAGCAAAAGTTTGTATCGCTTAGCTCGATTTGTTTTCATTTGTTACTCAGGACCTATTGAAAAGTGACGTGAGAATTGTTGTTTTATAAAGCGAGCTCTCCCAGATGAGCGCCCCACCATGTGTCACAAATTGGACGAAGAAAACTGATCCTCTGCTGACTTTTTTGCTTCAAATACGTAATGTGGGTATTCCAAGTGCACTGTGAATCAAATAAGACCCCAAGGTTCTTGAAAGACAATGATTGAGTAATGTTTCTGCCCGCCCCGTAACGTGGGTAGATCACCTTTTCGTGGTACGTTACGGGATGTAAGATCTGCCACCGATTCCTAGTCCCGAGTACTTCAAACTAGGGGAACAGGATTTTTCAATAATCAAAGGAACACATCTTAGTCCTTGTTACTTTTTATGCCTTGTTGATAGTGACAAGACTCGGCTTTGTCCACCGAGGATGATCTTGAAACAAGGAAAAAATGAGTTAGTTAGTCTTCATCGATGTCATTACCAATCTTCTATTCGTTGTTCCCTAGTTTGAAGTGGTTAAGACTAGGGTTCTGATGCATGGTGTCATTCCTTAATTTTGTTGCCAAGGAATCCAATTTTGATTGACAAAGGGGCGCACCTTTATAGGGTGTTTCAACACTCCGAAGGGTATAAATAGCGGGACCTTTCAATTAGAATCGATTCCTTGCAATAAATGCAAGAATGACAACTGTAAAAAAAATCGAATACTTCATCATTTCTCAATAGTGATGGAGTAATACGACATGCACTAAACTAAGGACACGGGATATACTACGATAGATCAAATTACTGTGGGAAACAAATGTTTCTGCCCAGAAGATTAAGCTGGGTACCGCTTTCGAGTAAATACTACCAATTCAGTTTTCAGCGCCGAGAATTCGATCACTACACTGAAAAAAGTTTTCACTTAGTTTCTATTAGGAACTCACACATAATATTTTTTCAATAACAAAAATAATGATTTTTATCTAAATATCACATAGCATAAGAAAATTTATAGATTTCATTGGACACGTTCATGTGATTGCAATGTGGTGCAATCTTCAATTATGGGATCACATGAAAGTTATGTGAAATTCTCATGTGATTTATTTTATGAGTGTAGCTGAGGATGGAGGCAGTATCCAGCGGAGAAGAACTGGTAGTAAAAATCGCTGCTCAGCCTACTAAGGCTCTGAACCATTTGGCGGATTTTTTTAACTTTTGGTTAAAATTTGACAGTTGGAATGTTTTCGATTAACCCTGCTATCCGAGCGTGGTTACTTCTGACAGACAAGAAGTTAAATTTTGACAACCGTGGCTGAGTTCTGCTCGAAAACTGATCGATCGGTAACACAGGGATTTTCGAACATAAGAAATTACTTTCGAAATGTCACTTTTAACCACAAGTTAAATTTACCTCGGCAAATGGTTCACAGCCTAAGGTGGGAAGCCAGTAGAAAAAACTTGAGAACAAGAGACTGATAACCAGTGGTAAAGTGACAAGTCAGTGCCAACATTTCAAGAGGACGAAGGTGCTTTTGCTTTTGCTCGCAGATGTAGTAAAGTAGCGACGCCAACTTTCATTACTGGGAGGTCAGTAGTTGTAGTAATTGTATGCAGGTATGCGGTTTTGCCCTAATGAAATGTTAGCACTGAAGTGACCGTGAGGCAGAAACGGAGATGCACAAGTGGGAGTGACACAACACTGATGGCGAAGAGAGGTATGCGTAAGGAGTGTAACGCAGAATAAAGTAGGACCAGTGGTGGCACGAGTACTGGAGTTTACCGTAGAGAAGACACACAAACACAAACTAGCTAGTGGAAGAAAATGTCATGACATTTCTAAACTGTTTTCTCCAGGCGACAGAACATTTTCGCACAACGAAGCAGACAAGAACATAAATTTATGTCTTGTAGAATTTTGCTGTTTTCTGGCTAATTATAGCATTTATTTGATGTTTATTGCATGGAATTATGGAATACTAACCACTCATAAGCATAGATGTTAAAATTATGCGTAGATAAGGAAGTTGATAATTTACTGTCACACGCAAGCTTGCAGCTAAAATGTAATTTCAATAAACTGTTTGAAAAATAATGGACTACGACATTTTTCCTATTCTCTATCACCGCCGTTTGCTTGTAATGTAGAAATACACGACCGCCCGTGTGCCGGTGGTTTTGTTTTGCTCTGGACGATGGTTTTGAAAAAAATGTACTGTTGCCACCTCTGGGTAGGACAACTCATTTTTATTTAATTTGGCAACGTCAAATATTCGAGTGGAAACGTTTTGCTTCTACTTATCATAGTTCATCATTCATTATGTATCGAAAACGTTCGGTATTGGGAGGGACCATCAGGGCACCCAACTGTAGCAATTTGGATGGGGAGAGTGAAATTATCAACTCCCTGTTGTCAACATCTCGTGGAAAAAGGGTGGGCTCTTCTTCATACTCATTGGGGTATCCTTCTGTCGGACGGCTCTTTTTTTGACCAATTAATTGTATGATCATGTGGTCCTTCATACAGTGACCGTTTTTGGCCTTTCATACAGTGACCAGTTGAGGACAATCAGAGGTTATTAAGCAAACAGTGAAGAGCGCCCACTGCTATCGGACTGAGTTTCCGTGCTACAATGAGTGATAGACAATTATCATACATCATACATCATACCGAGAATTCGATCCCTAGCTTCCTAGCTCAACAATACAAGTTATCTAAGAACCTTTGCAATGGTCGCTCCAAGTCCACGGCATGTGGACCTCTTACAGAAACCACACCGTCAGCGGCAAGTTGTCTTAGCGCAAACAGTTGTCGATATCTTTGACATAAAAGTTATAAAGAAGAAGGCTGGGACATGAGCTTTAGGGCAAGGCCATGTAACTAATTCTGGAAGTTGTCAGTTGTCCAAGGGAAAAGTTCATTTGCTTTTCTGACAGCAAATTGTTCAAGAAATTATTTAAAATTCCAGAAATTCCACATCTGCACAAGATTGGGCCTCCCTTAGCTCAGTCGATAAAGGTGCAGCTACAAAGCAAGACCATGCTGGAGGTGGCTGGGTTCGATTCCCGGTTCGGTCTAGGAATTTTTCGGGTTGGAAAATTTCTCGACTTCCCTGGGCATAGAAGTATGATTGTACTTGCCACACAATCATATCAATGCAAAAATGGTACAGGCATCGAAAGCTCTCAATTAATAACTGTGGAAGTGCATCTAGAACACTAAGTTGAGAGCACGCAATAAGCTAATATGCGATATGCTATAAGCTTGAAATGCGAAGAAGAAGAAAGAAGAAGCACAAGATTGTCTGACAGAATTTCAATGGAAACTGAATCAAAAGCCCCCTTAATGTCCAAGAATACTGAAGCCAATTGCTCAATTTACAGTATCACAATATAATTTAAAATTTAAATAAATCTTGCACGTACATAATTTCTAAAACATATGTGGTTTTGTCGCAAAGCTGCGACCCAGCTGAAGACCCATAGATTGACAAACGCTGGTCTAGACTCTGCTTTTGCATTAGCCAACTAAAATCAATAGATCTGAACAGAGTAAATAATGAATTTGCCACCAGAATTTAACAAATGTAAAACGTCAGCTTGGGTACCAACGTTACTCGAACTCATTTCTTTGGTTGAGAGATCTAAATTAATAATTTAGAAGAAACAGTTTCCCACAGGAGTCTTCAAATTGTCTCCGCTCAACTTTTCAGGGAAAATCTACCCAACGATACCAATGAAGAACGCACCACACGTGCAGTTTATCTTCCAACTCCCGGATCGATTCGGCCAAAAATAAATCTCTTAAGGAGACCAACGGGCGGTGCAGCACTATCTTTTCGAAATCTTATGAATAAAGAAACACAACATGTCAGCCCCCAAGAAGATGGTGTGCGATGGCGTGGTGTCTGTTTTGCTTTTTTCTCGGGAAAATGGTCAACAAAAATAGCTTTAGATCGTTAACTTTTGAGCGGACGTGGACATGGACGCCACACCACACCGTGTTCTTGCAACCGAGGACCGAAGAAAGGTGCGAGGTTGGTTGCTTGATGTGATGCTGATGCGTCTGCCAACGAAGAAAGTGATGCTCGTGTTCTGAGCGCATATCTTATCAACCGGCGACGACGCGGCGCCCGTATGCTTTATGCCTCGAACCTTTTGAACCCTTCTACTGCACATTTTTAGATATTTGAAGTTTCACCCGAAAATTAATTCGTGCTTCTATTATTCCCTTCTTTTACAGGTAAGTAATCGACAATCTACCATCTACCCATCTCAGGATTTAGCGCTGAGTCTTCTTTCTTGATGTGAAACGATCCAAGCAAAAAAAAAACAGGTTTCATTGAACAGAATCACTGCCAAGGTTTGTATACGACGGCTCCCTTGCAGCTCAGCTGGTTGCTTACCCCCGAAAATCGTCTCACTTTTCCGTCAATCAACAACGGATGGACGACCACAGAGTGCGAGCGGGGAAGAAAAGCTAAAAATAAAGCCTCCCCATTGAAACCGATTTTCCACCAGCTGTTGGTACCCGGCATCCTTGGGGCGGGCGGATGTGTGCTTGCTTGCAGATACGATTGTTTTTCAGTTCGTCAAGTAATGGGAAATTTCCGTCATATTTACTTTTTTTTTTGGCACTTTTGTTATGTCATTGTTATGCAATCAGCGAAAGGAAGATTTACGTTTGACTTGCTTTTTGGGGTAAATCGAAAATCAAAGATTGCGACCGTCATGAAAAAGTGTTAGATTTTGAACGCTTATAACTTTGTCATTTATAGATGAAATTAAAATCCAAACACAAAAATTGATACGACATAACTGTACAAATCTGCCGAAATAGATACTTTTCCAATTTTCCATTTAAAAAGTTTTCACCCTATAACTTCGTTCAATTGAGAGATAGAAAATTTACCGTATACCGTCATTTACTAATATACGACTGTCAAAAGCTAACTCGTTCACACTGACCATCGAATTGGTAATCCGAGAAAGAATTTTAGGTCACAGCTGGATTTCTTTCCATCCATTATTCTTCAGGATATTTCTTTCTCGAAACAAATGTTGGACGTTTTTCCTCCGATGTTTTTTAAAATTACTTTATTGACTGCTTTGTCTTCAAGTCCAGTGACTCTTCAGAAATTCGGTTCCGGTGACTTCTTGCCATGCGATAGCTACCATTTTCATTGTAATACTGCGGCTTTTGATAGGAATCTATTTGCGACTGTTGTAATCCATGGTAATTTTCCTGCTGGTAACCATCATCGATATCAGCCTGATTTTCAATGTTAAACGTGTTCGCTGAGTTGATGTCGCTTTCCAGTTGTAGGTTTACGACTTCTAACGTCGAATGAACGTTATGTAGAGAAGACAGTAAGCTCTGAATATGATTATTGTTGGTAGAGCTGGCACTTTGAGATGGTGGTTTGAAGTTATTCGAACCAAACGATGGAGTTGTGATTGTGGTGGTCTCATGTGGTCTTTCCGAGAATTGACCGGCAAGTTCTATCAAAGAACCTAAAGGAATATTGGGCAGAGTGGATGTAACCACATTAGTTGTTGCCGAAGTTATTCCTGGAATGTTCCAGCTTGCTGGGAGCTGCGGAATGATTTGGCTTGGTATATCGATTGGCCCTGGATAGTTTGCTTCAGTTGGTTTGTTGAGCTCAGCTTGAACAATAGATCCTGGAACGATGGGTGGTAATAGTGGTTCCGTGCCAGATATCGATCCAAGAACTATAGCTGCTAGAGGTTTTCTTGTGGTAACTGTTCCACTATTCGTATCAATCGAACCAGCTTCCAGTGTTGGTATAGTGCCATGCGTCTCCATTCCAGTGCCAGATATCGATCCAAGAACTAAAGATGGTAGTTCTCCCAAAGTACCTGTTGAACCAGTTTCAACTCCTGTTGGTCCAGCTACTAGAGGTTTCCTTGTGGTGACTGTTCCAGTTGACGTGTCAATCGAATCAGTTCCCGTTGTTGGTATAGTGCCACCCGTCTCCAATCCAGTGCTAGATATCGATCCAAGAACTAAAGATGATAATCCCCCCAAATTGGCAGATGAACCTGTTGTTCCAGATGCACTTGTCGCTGTTCCAGGGTTGCTAGCAGCTACCAGAGGTTTTCTTGTGGTGACTGTTCCAGCTGCCGTGTCAATCGCATCAGTTCCCGTTGTTGGTATAGTGCCACCCGTCTCCATTCCAGTGCTAGATATCGATCCAAGAACTAAAGATGATAATCCCCCCAAATTGGCAGATGAACCTGTTGTTCCAGACGCACTTGTTGCTGTTCCAGGGTTGCCAATAGCTACTAGAGGTTTCCTCGTGGTGACTGATCCAGCTGCCGTGTCAATCGAATCAGTTCCCGTTGTTGGTATAGTGCCACCCGTCTCCAATGCAGTACCAGATATCGATCCAAGAACTAAAGATGATAATCCCCCCAAATTGGCAGATGAACCTGTTGTTCCAGATGCACTTGTCGCTGTTCCAGGGTTGCCCAAAGCTACTAAAGGTTTCCTCGTGGTGACTGATCCAGCTGCCGTGTCAATCGAATCAGTTCCCGTTGTTGGTATAGTGCCATCCGTCTCCAATCCAGTACCAGATATCGATCCAAGAACTATAGATGGTAGTTCCCCCAAAGTACCTGTTGAATCAGTTTCAACTCCTGTTGTTCCAGCTATTAGAGGTTTCCTCGTGGTGACTGATCCAGCTGCCGTGTCAATCGAATCAGTTCCCGTTGTTGGTATAGTGCCACCCGTCTCCAATGCAGTACCAGATATCGATCCAAGAACTAAAGATGATAATCCCCCCAAATTGGCAGATGAACCTGTTGTTCCAGATGCACTTGTCGCTGTTCCAGGGTTGCCCAAAGCTACTAAAGGTTTCCTCGTGGTGACTGATCCAGCTGCCGTGTCAATCGAATCAGTTCCCGTTGTTGGTATAGTGCCATCCGTCTCCAATCCAGTACCAGATATCGATCCAAGAACTATAGATGGTAGTTCCCCCAAAGTACCTGTTGAATCAGTTTCAACTCCTGTTGTTCCAGCTACTAGAGGCTTCCTTGTGGTGACTGATCCAGCTGCCGTGTCAATCGCATCAGTTCCCGATGTAGGTATAGTGCCACCCATCTCCATTCCAGTACCAGGTATCGATCCAAGAACTAAAGATGGTAGTTCCCCCAAAGTACCTGTTGAACCAGTTTCAACTCCTGTTGTTCCAGCTATTAGAGGTTTCCTTGTGGTGACTGATCCAGCTGCCGTGTCAATCGAATCAGTTCCCGTTGTTGGTATAGTGCCACCCGTCTCCAATCCAGTAGCAGATATCGATCCAAGAACTAAAGACGATAATCCATCCAAATTGGCAGATGAACCTGTTGTTCCAGACGCACTTGTTGATGTTCCAGGGTTGCCAGCAGCTACCAAAGGTTTTCTTGTGGTGACTGTTCCAGCTGCCGTGTCAATCGCATCAGTTCCCGATGTTGGTATAGTGCCATCCGTCTCCAATCCAGTAGCAGATATCGATCCAAGAACTAAAGATGATAATCCCCCCAAATTGGCAGATGAACCTGTTGTTCCAGACGCACTTGTTGCTGTTCCAGGTTTGCCAAAAGCTACTAGAGGTTTCCTCGTGGTGACTGATCCAGCTGCCGTGTCAATCGCATCAGTTCCCGATGTAGGTATAGTGCCACCCATCTCCATTCCAGTGCCAGGTATCGATCCAAGAACTAAAGATGGTAGTTCCCCCAAAGTACCTGTTGAACCAGTTTCAACTCCTGTTGTTCCAGCTATTAGAGGTTTCCTTGTGGTGACTGATCCAGCTGCCGTATCAATCGAATCAGTTCCCGTTGTTGGTATAGTGCCACCCGTCTCCAATCCAGTAGCAGATATCGATCCAAGAACTAAAGATGATAATCCCCCCAAATTGGCAGATGAACCTGTTGTTCCAGACGCGCTTGTTGCTGTTCCAGGGTTGCCCAAAGCAACTAAAGGTTTTCTTGTGGTGACTGATCCAGCTGCCGCGTCAATCGAATCAGTTCCCGTTGTTGGTATAGTGCCACCCGTCTCCATTCCAGTGCCAGATATCGATCCAAGAACTGTAGATGGTAGTTCCCCCAAAGTACCTGTTGAATCAGTTTCAACTCCTGTTGTTCCAGCTACTAGAGGCTTCCTTGTGGTGACTGTTCCAGCTGCCGTGTCAATCGCATCAGTTCCCGATGTTGGTATAGTGCCACCTGTCTCCATTCCAGTGCCAGATATCGATCCAAGAACTAAAGATGGTAGTTCCCCCAAAGTACCTGTTGAACCAGTTTCAACTCCTGTTGTTCCAGCTACTAGAGGCTTCCTTGTGGTGACTGATCCAGCTGCCGTGTCAATCGCATCAGTTCCCGATGTTGGTATAGTGCCACCCGTCTCCAATCCAGTAGCAGATATCGATCCAAGAACTAACGATGATAATCCCCCCAAATTGGCAGATGAACCTGTTGTTCCAGACGCACTTGTTGCTGTTCCAGGGTTGCCCGTCTCCATTCCAGTGCCAGATATCGATCCTATAACAAGTCCGGCAGTTGATCCTCCTCCAGAACCAGCAGCTTGAGGAACTTCAGGATGATACGTGAATAACTCATGTACCCCTGGTCCAAAGTGATGATACTGTAGCTTTGAAACTGTTGCACTATCCACAAAAAATTTCCCTCTACCGCTGCAAAGCAGCAACAACAGCACTAATCTAGCGTATTTCAAACTCATTTCCACTGCTTGTTCAAATGAAATCTCACCGATCTTAACGCTACACTTTATCAACACAAAATAGTGGAAAACTGTCTTTTACGCTCAAACATCAATCGCGAACTGATCGAAATTTGTACTGAAATCGAATTTTGCGAAAGTGACAGGAATCACTTTCACCACCTTTCACGCAATAATAGTAACTTTCGAACCCAATTGTTGAGGTAGTCCAGGAATTTGCCACTTTGCGACTGCGGTATACTCAAAACTGGTTCGGGAAGGCTGATTGTTGTCGAACACGAGGAATGGAGCACCTGGACGTATCAGCCGCATTCGTTTTTCATGCAAATGTTAGGCATTGCAACTTTCTAAAGGAACCTTCATTTCCGTTTTGGAAGCAGGGGCCTCACTATGAAAATCGAACAGTATGAACGCTAGTATGAAAAAGTTGTTTTGACTTGCGTACATAATGTGGTCCCAGGTTGTTTGCTGTGGAGAAGCCAGCAGTGAACGAATTAACATTTGTGATCGTAAATCGGGAGAAACATTTAAATTGCGATGGCCTTTCTTTTTTCTTTGGCAATGAATCTCAGATCAAGTTCGATTGTATACCTTGGTCGACAGCAATGACATGATAGTAGCAGATTCAGTACATAGACCACGATATATTGCGGATCTTTAGAAAAAATTCCATCCCTCGTCTACCCTATAGATACTATAGATAGATTCTATAGATAAGCGGAGGCGAAGTATAATGTAGCCAAACGAACTGTCAGTTAGTTTAGCCAAACGAGCATGACATCATCATGGTGTTTTTTTTTTTGTGGAGAAAGTATTGTAATATTATGAGCAATTTAATTTTTATCTTGGGTAATAAATTAAATGAGTTAATTAAAAATCGAAAGGATGCATTTCCACACCCGACAATCTTACGCTGAAATTACGAAGCTGTCCGGTTGGATGGAAGGCTGCTGGAAGACCACAAAACGCATTCCGATTTATTTCGCGGAAACGGAAGAAGCAAATACTACGCAAACCACTCCTCGACCGATTATTGCAAAGAATTGACCACTTTGTCAAGCAGTTTTCGCGTGACTTTCTACCAGCGATTCCACAAAACTGGACCAACTAATTTCTATTTTTTTTATGAAACGCACAAATGATGGCTACTTTTATCGTGGTTCTAGAAGAAAAAATCTCAAAATAATGTTTTATTTCAAAGTTCGAGTGGTATTGTTGACGTAGTAAAAACACCGTTTTGATAGCTCCAATTGTGGCAGCTTCAAGCTGCAATTTTATTAAAGAGTTTGTTAAATTTATGTCGATAGAAAGAAATCTAAGTAACCTTACTTATTCGGTGTTTTCATCAAATTCTTCTCCGTAAAGTTTAATGAGCATCGATCTAACTGTCTAACTGTAATGATATACAATTTAGCACTTCGAGTACTAATTTTAGTAGTTTAAATTACCGTGTTGGCTGCTTAGACTAACTAGAATTTATTTTTGTTGAGGTTATCCAACTTTCCAATGATAAGCTAAAAGTAAAGCACACTATAAGCACTGGTTTAATTGCCGTTTTCTTACGTTTCCGTACCAATTAATACTCTTTTTCTTCTCAGATTAAGGAATTATACAGTAATTATTCGAGCTCACTATCTTCTTTACTAACTATTTATCAATTTACTTATTATTTTAATTAATTCATTTTTTCACATCTTCACTAACGCTATGGTTTGATCTTTTTATGATCTTTTTCCCTGATAGATTTCTTCTTCTTAAATTTCATCTGTTGCTGACACATGTCAAATATCCGTAGGACAGTCGGTATTGGGTGTCATCTCCACTACATCGTTGTGCCCAGGAAGTGTGGCAACATCCCCCCGCCCGTGGGATGACCCACTACCGGCCGGCTTAACTACATTTTCACCGTTGCCTCCTATCTTCACATCTAGTAGAGCCAGCTTAACAGCAGGCCTTGATAAGACTCCTCGGGATGTTTGAACCACTGCTTGCCGCACCTGCCCATCAATACCTCTCTTGACCTTGATTATCCGTCCTCGTTCCCAAGAACTCCGGATTGTCTCATTAACTAGCATCACGAGATCCCCAGGTTCGAGTGGTTTTACCTTTTCAAACCACTTGGTTCGTCTTGTTAGCATGGGTAAATACTCCGTCACCCACCTGCTCCAAAAACCATCGACTATATTCTGCGCAAGCACCCAGCTATCACGGAGACAAGCACCGCTGCCTATGGGTTCTACCGCTGGTTGTTTGATGCCCGTAGACCCATACAACAGGAAGTGGTTCGGTGTTAGAGATTCTTGATTGGCGTCTTCCAGAGGAACGTATGTAAGTGGACGGGAGTTTACTATCCCCTCGGCTTCCAACAATACCGTTTCTAAAACTTCATCACTCGGGTGTCTTGGATACTCTGCAATCGCCTTCATTGCCGTCTTCACTGCTCTAACCATACGCTCCCAGGGTCCACCCATATGGGGAGCCGCTGGAACGTTGTAATACCAGGTCGTATAGGTATTCGTGAAGGTCGCCGCACATTCTTCGCTTAACTGTTGAATTTTCTGCTTCTCTTCGTTCAATCGCCGACCCGCTCCATGGAAATTAGTACCGTTGTCTGTATATACTTCTTTGGGTGCCCCTCTTCTCGCCACAAATCGTCGAAAGGCCATAATGCAAGATTGGGAAGATAGGCTGTGAACCAATTCGAGGTGAACCGCTCTAACAGTCAGGCATGTGAATAAGGCCACCCATCTCTTCACCAGACTCCTTCCTACCTTCACCTCCAGTGGGCCGAAGTAATCCACACCTACAAACGTAAAGGCTCGTATAAATGGTGTCAAACGTACCTTGGGTAATGGTGCCATCATTGGTGGTTTCGGGGTAGCTCTGTTGATTTTGCATAATTGACAACTCCGAGAAACTAATTTAATCAACGAACGCAGCTGAGGGATATAGTATTGTTGCCTAATCTCGTTGCAGACAGTTTCGTTGTTGCCGTGCAAAAACCGACGATGGAAGCTGTCTACGAGCAAGAACGTCACGCGATGCTTATTTGGCAAAATTATAGGGTATTTTGTCTCATAAGATGCATAGGGTGCTGCTTCGATTCTGCTTTGTTGGCGGATAATCCCTTGCTCGTCCAAAAAGGGTGTAAGTCGGAATAACGGGCTGCACTTTGGAATCGTTGCTGGGATACATCCCCCGCTCAAAATCGCTATCTCGTCGGTATAAACCTGTGCCTGTGTTTGCCGCCAGATAATGTTCTCCGCTTTCAGGATTTCACTACCTTGCAGAACTTTATCTTGTTTTGGGGAATGTTTTTTCCGCCAGATGGCCACTGCACGAAGGACGTAAGTCGTTGCTCGTACCATGCGATTCCAATTGGAGAAACGAGAAATGTCAACTAAAGGATTGGTTGTTAAACAGTAGTGGTGTTGGAAAGCAGCGCGTAAGTCTTCACTGGTGGTCGGAAGGTTGCTTGTTCCCTCGGATGGCCACTTTTCATCTGATTCCCATAGGAACGATGGTCCCCGGAACCACCTACTATTGGGATCGAAAGTTGGACTGAATCCCCATTTTGTGGCCTCATCTGCCACGTTCAGTTTCGACGGAACGTGTCTCCAGTCGGTAACGTGTGATATTGAAAGGATTTCACCCACTCGGTACGCCACGTACTGATGATATCGCCTGCTATCGGACCGGAGCCAGGACAAGACCGTTGACGAATCGGACCAATAGTAGCACTTTTCGATCGGAAGAGTTAGCGCCGACAATAGACTTTGCGATAAGCGGGTTCCAATTAACGCCGCTTGTAGCTCCAGACGGGGTATCGAAAGCGGTTTGAGAGGAGCTACTTTTGTTTTCGAACCAACTAATGCACACATTCTTTCTCCTTCGTACACCAGTCGTAGGTAAGCCACGCAGGCGTAGGAAGTTTCACTAGCGTCCACCAGCACATGCAATTGAAGTCCATGAATCGAGTTGGAATGTACGCCTTTGAAGAAACAGCGTGGCACTTTCACCTCCTCAAGAAAGCCGAGTAGTTCGATCCATCGGTGCCACTTTTCCAGCAAATGATTCGCGATAGGTTCGTCCCAGTTTGTGCCGGATCTCCAAATCTCCTGCATGAGGATTTTACCGTGGATGATATAGTGCGAAATAAATCCGAGTGGATCAAATAGCTTCATGACTGTCTGAAGGACCTGGCGTTTCGTTGGGGTACCACTGCTATAGGTGTTCGTAGCTGCAATCAGACTCTTCGTATCAAAGGTGAATACATCGGCAGCTGGTATCCAAGTCAAGCCGAGAACCCGTTCAAATGTAACTTGTTTGTCCAAACGAAGTGGTTTGCTGGAGGAGCAATCTTGTTCACCAAGAGCTGAAAGTACTTGGGGCGAGTTTGATCGAAACTTACTTATTTCGAAGCCCCCAGCTAAATGGATCATTTTCACTTCCCGGATTAGATCTATCGCTTCTTCTTCAGTGTCAGTGCAATCCAGGAAATCATCCACGTAATGATTATCAGTGATCGCGTGGACCGCACGTGGATGGCTCTCCAAAAATTCCCGTGCGTTTTTGTTTTTAACAAATTGCGCCGAACAGGGTGAACATGTAGCTCCAAAGGTAGCCACGTCCATGACGTATACTTGTATAGGTTCCTCCGGGCTGTTCCTGAACAGGAATCTTATTTTGTCTTCTTCCTTGATCCACATCTGGTGAAACATTTCGACGATGTCTCCGCAGATTGCTATATCTTTCTCTCGGAACCGATGCAGGATATCTGGCAGGGACGTTAACAAGTCCGGTCCTTTGAACAGGAGATCATTGAGGCTTACTCCATCGACTTTAGCGGCTGCGTCCCAAATCAATCGAATTTTGCCAGGCTTTTTTTCGTTAGTAACCACTCCCAGTGGCAGATACCACACTCGCTGTTGGTTTGACTGTTCCAACTCTTCTGGTGACGCTTTGTGTGCATACTGTTTTGCTTCATATGCTTCGATTTGCTCCTTAACTTTCTGGTCCAGCTCTGGGTTTCGTGATAGTCGTTTTTCTAGAGAAATCAATCGCTTCGTAGCCATTGGTAGACTGTCAGGAAACGATGGATTGTCGGTTCGCCAAAGCAGACCCGTTTCAAAACGGTTTCCTTTTCGGATCGTCGTCTTCTCAAGGATTTCTAGTGCCCGTATATCATCATCTGCTATCAGCTTCCGAGTAATTGTACTCTCCTCGACCTCAAAGAACCTCTTCATCATATCGTGCAGTGTTTGGTTACTAACTGTCACGGTGTTGTGAAGATTCAGAGAATGAGGTATCGGCAAAGATTCATTTTCCGCTTTTCTCCCGTAAGCACACCACCCCAGTCTGGTTTTGACAGCCACCGGACCTTGGGAGTTACCTTCACGTAGTTTCAGCGTTGTTAGTAGTCGTACGTGTTCCAGTCCGATGATCATCCGTGGTGTAGCCTCCGAATAGCTTTCTATTGGAAGTCCCTTCAAGTATGGGTACTGTCTCACCAGAGCTTCGTAGTCGAACGATTGTGTTGGTAACTGCAACTCGTTGACCGTTTGAACATTCCCGATGGTGTACCTTTTATTCAGTCCGTTTCCACAGATAGTAACTTCTACGCGCCTCGATTCTTTTTCCTCCCTGGTTATATTTCCCGTCCACGAAAGCCACAATGATGATAATGGACCTTCGATTCCCAGCTGCTGTGCGACTCCAACTTCGATTAGCGTTGAACTCGATCCCTCGTCCAGGAAGGCAAAAATATTGACCTGTTTTCCATTTCCAAAAATAGTTACTGGCAAATAACGGAAAAGAGCAAAAGATCTGTTGAAATGGTGGTTTTGATGTTCAATTCGACTCGCTGTGGTTGCGTTCATCCTGGATGTGGAAGGTGTATTTTGTTGTGGGTGCATTTTCCGGTCTGTGTGCAGCAGGTGATGGTGATGTATACGACAACCTTCCTTACCACACTCTTTATTTGAGCGACAGGGCCATTTCCGATGTGGTATCAGGCAAGTACGGCAGAGATTTTTCTGGCGAATGGCTTTCCAGCGACCATCGATATCCAATGCCTTAAACGCCCCACAATTAGCTATTTGATGACTGGCATTGTCGCAATACGTACAACCTTTGTTTAGTGTCGTTTTTTCATTACCGTTTGGCTCTTGTGTATCTATTGACCGGACAGGTGGTTCCTGTGCATGGACGAAGAGCTTTTCTTTATGCTTATCACTCCGGGAGGGTTTTGTGCTTGAGTGACTTACTTCAACATTAATCGATAGTTCGGATGCCAAGTTCACCAAACCGGTCATGAACGCATTGAATGTTACCAAGTTAACATTAGGAATAGCATTCTTAAAGCATCCCCACTGCATTTTTATTGAAGTAGGTAGCTTTTCCACCAGCTCTTGAAGCAGCAAGGGATTGGTAAGGTGGTACTGCTGATCTGAGATGACCAGGTGGTCGATGAGGTTCTGGACCGCTAAGCCAAAAGTCACAATCGAATTGAGATTATCGGCTTTTGGAGAGAGGGTGTTTCTAACTTTTTTCAGCAAGGAATTGATAAGTACCTCTGGCCTTCCGTACAGCTTTCGGAGCGTTTCTATTACGAACGGAACTGATGCAGGTAGCAGTAGCCTACTCCTAACCGATTCCAATGCGTTACCTCGTAAGCAACGTTGCAGTCTTGCCAGGTTTTCAGCGTCACTATAGCCGCAAACCTCAGTCGTATTTCTGAACGAACTGTAAAAGATGGGCCAATCTTCCGGATCTCCTGAAAACGTCGGAAGTTCTCGTGGCATGACCTGGCGTGCGGCCATCTGTGATGATGTGGGACCCACGTTCGTTGGTAGTGCTTGTTGACTTCCGTATCCAGGCTGATGACTGATGGGTTGCGTCATACCACTTGTTTGTGTCCATGTTGGAATGAATGCTTGACCCGATACGTTGGGAGGTGTTGATAAATTTAACTGGTTCGGTACCATCCACGGTAAAGTTGGAGGTAGTGGTTGTCCATATGGTAGCGATAACGGATGACTTCCTTGACTGCTTGGGACGAGACCTGCTGGTATACTAGGATCAGGCCTCATGTTAGAGGAGTGCGTGGATGTTGTATTGAGTACATGTGTGTAATCGGGCGCGATTCCACTTCCCCACGGTAGACTTGATACTGGGGGTATCACCGGTAATGGTGGCTGACTCGGTATAGTATACGGAACACTTGATGGCCATAATTGCCCTAACTGTACCGATGAGGGAGGGTTACTCAGACTGCTAGATATCTGCCCTGCTAGCACACTATGGGCAGGACCACTGGATGTAAACGCGAGCCTCGTGTTGGCTCGACGCGCATTATCCGGAGCTGTCACACTACCTAACGGGACTTGTGAATATATATATGGCTGTGTTGTGGTTTGTAGCATTCCATCGACTGACGACACATTGTCTTGCCCCGGAGCCGTAATGCACTGACCCGGTATAGGATTCGTTCCAGCAAGAGTTGTAGTGGCCGGCAAACCAACATATAGAGCTGTTTGTGTTGGCCACGCATAGACCTTTTCCGTTTGTCCCAGTGGATGGGAAGATATAGTAGTAGGGGAAATCAAATCATTTAACGGATTGCGACTAACTGTTACCGGGGTTGAAGTTTGCTGTGGTAGTCCCTCAGGAGTAATCTGTTCCGAACTCTTCAAAACCGACTGCGTTTTCGAAGTAGAAATCAATGATTTTTTCTCCTCTCGTTTCTGTCCAGCTGCTTCATCCAGAACTGCTGGAGTCTTACGAAAGCCAGCTCCAACTGGTTTGTAGGTGTCCTGCGATTTAGCTCCCTCAATTAGCCATTTTTCCAACCTTTCCCTTTTGGTCCCAGCGCTTACTCCACTCTTACAGCTCTTCTTGTCCTCTTCATCTCCTAGTTTCATCAACAGCTCGAATTTCGCATGCAGGTATTTTTCTTCTTCTTCAATCATCCGCATTTTCAGCCTTTTAGATTCTTCCAAGATGTCCAAGCACATCTGTATCCTCCTCGATCTCTTACTCGAAGCTGACGTGCTGCACGAAACTACTGATACGGCTGTAGCTCCATCCTCTTTCGGTTCGGACCTTACTTTCGGAATTGCTCCGGTATTCTTAGGATCAAGATGTGTTACCGCACTTGCTCCTGGCTCAGTCGACGGAACAATCGGCTCCGCTACTCGTGCTCGGCCCTCATCCGTACAACGTGAACACATCCACGACCGATTTGCATCACTTATGGAATCGGTAACACCAGCACAATCAAAGTGCTCCCATTCATCGCAGCCGTCACAGCAGACCATATTTGCCGCAGAATCTCGTCTGGAGCATTTACTACAAGAATGATTTTCGTTTGTATCCATCTCAAACGATACGGTTCTGGATCCGGTCTCACAATACTTCTGTGGACGAATAACTTGAAGATTGTTGACGTAGTAAAAACACCGTTTTGATAGCTCCAATTGTGGCAGCTTCAAGCTGCAATTTTATTAAAGAGTTTGTTAAATTTATGTCGATAGAAAGAAATCTAAGTAACCTTACTTATTCGGTGTTTTCATCAAATTCTTCTCCGTAAAGTTTAATGAGCATCGATCTAACTGTCTAACTGTAATGATATACAATTTAGCACTTCGAGTACTAATTTTAGTAGTTTAAATTACCGTGTTGGCTGCTTAGACTAACTAGAATTTATTTTTGTTGAGGTTATCCAACTTTCCAATGATAAGCTAAAAGTAAAGCACACTATAAGCACTGGTTTAATTGCCGTTTTCTTACGTTTCCGTACCAATTAATACTCTTTTTCTTCTCAGATTAAGGAATTATACAGTAATTATTCGAGCTCACTATCTTCTTTACTAACTATTTATCAATTTACTTATTATTTTAATTAATTCATTTTTTCACATCTTCACTAACGCTATGGTTTGATCTTTTTATGATCTTTTTCCCTGATAGATTTCTTCTTCTTAAATTTCATCTGTTGCTGACACATGTCAAATATCCGTAGGACAGTCGGTATTGGGTGTCATCTCCACTACATCGTTGTGCCCAGGAAGTGTGGCAACAGGTATTAAAAGTCATTTTAACTGCTCGAATGAAGTGGTTAATTACTTTGCACTTCGGTTTGACCTTTGCGGTCGAAACAAAACAAAACAATACAAAACTGCACAACTAAGAGCTTTTTGATGGCATGAACATTTTTCACGGATGCCAGTAAGAGCATTTATTTCTTATGGCTGCCGAAAACAGTTTTTGTTCCTCCGCTTATCTATGGAATATATTGACTTCTCGACGCAAGATCTCACTAATACAACCTAGCTAGCGTAGCCGTGTAAAATCGATTTGTTTATTATTTTCAACCACGAAATCAGATGTCAAAGTGTTCGACTTGACAGCGGTTTGTTTTTTTTATTTTCAACCAGCAAAATGCATGTATTAGTGAAACTTCTCACTAATACTAACGGTGGTACACGGATAGAAATCTCCTTATACCTTTTGGCAAATTTCTATTGCTGATTATTCATAAAATGTATAAGTCAAGTAATAAGCAGACGCCTTGCAAAAAGTTAATGAAGATCATGTGTCAAATGAAATGTATAAGCGGTCACACATACCTTTAATGCATTCTTATATGACCTATGTGGTATTTCTTATGGAATGTATAAGGCTTAGGTTTTGGCAAAAATGTATAAGTGAAACACATGAATCAAATAATTGATTTTCGTTTCGTGTAGAGAACTCTATACTATCTATAGTCTACCCTAGTTCTACCCGAGCTGTCAAAGTTCTACCGCAGGAATAAACGAGCTCAACACTGTAACAACAAAGTGTGCTTTGATAAATTTGAACTATTTTTTTCAGGTGATTCATTGAAGTCTTGTTTGTTGACAGGTTCGTTTGAACTGCTTCTTCTTCTTATTCTTCTTCTTTTTTATTAGAAATGATTCGTGAAACAAACTGTCTGGAAGTTCAATCATAATGTGGAAGGAATCAGTCAAACTCACATTTTCGTCAACTTTCCCCTCCCAGCCATCTTTGATGGAGAAAAGTGCAACCCAACACAGCATTCCTGCCTACTATTTTTTTTTCTGTTAGGAACAAGTCACCGAGACGCTTCTTGTGTGAAGAACCTTTCACTTTTTTCCGTGGAACATACAGCATAATATGATGCACACTCGAGAAAGTGGTAAAAATAAACCTTTCAGCTCTGTGGATCGTTAAATTCTTTTACCGATGCTCGGCGCGATCTTGCCGGGCTGTCCCGTCCCTCATTTTACGCATCCAAATGCAGTGTGCGTTCTGCAATATACACACGGATAGAAATCTCCTTATACCTTTTGGCAAATTTCTTTTGCTGATTATTCATAAAATGTATAAGTCAACTAATAAACAGACGCCTTGCAAAAAGTTAATGAAGCTCATGTGTCAAATGAAATGTATAAGCGGTCACACATACCTTTTATTCATTCTTATAGGACCTATGTGGTTTGTCTTATGGAATGTATAAGGCTGATGTTTTGGCAAAAATGTATAAGTGAAACACATGGATAAAATAATTGATTTTCGTTTCGTGCACATGGTTCGAGGGAAACAGTCTTTTAAAATAGAGACTTATTTTGACGACACTCCAACGCTCAAACACCTGGACCCTACCTATCGACTCGTCAACTCATGAACCGGGGACCAACGGCTTTACTTCCGTTCCGAAGGATCAGATCAGAGATGTTATGATGGGATGAACCCAGGCCTGCTGGGGTGAGAGGTAATCACGCTTACCACTACACCACCGGCGCCGCTTGACGCAATCAAGTTGATATCTCTTGTTGTTGGAAAGCTATAAACGAGTATTTGGCATGAAAAATTTAAACGAGTGCTAAAAATTTGTAGAGCACAACTTTCACGTATAATTTGAAACCAGTTTTTTAGGGACACCTAAATCGTAAATAATTCTTAAAAATAACCATAAGTTTAACCACTATAGTTTTTTTGAGCAAAGTTTCTTTAAATTACGTTATCTGCAACATTGTACATGGTTTCATCATAATATAAAAAAGTAACTTTCATGTGCCATTTTTAGGACCCTTAAGTACATTCAGACTAAAGTGACTGAATTCGGTTAAGTGTCGCCTCTGACCTCCCTTTTTATGGCACAGACCTGTTGGTCCATATTAGACGCCTCTGACCTCTTATACATTTGACAGGTCTTCTGCTCGATTAGAATAACTTTTCCTATGACTTTGACAGATTTTCGATTGTTCCAATTTTGACATGTCGTCTCTTTATAAATTCAGCCTGCTTAGATCAGACTATAGCTGATATCACGTTATATAGGCTGTCTTGCAATAAGGCAAATTCTCTCCGGAAATTATATTTTTTTTTTTTATTAATTACTTTATTTGTACAGGCTCAATCGAATAAACTTTACAGAGCCGAGTTATCATTTTTGTTATACATTATTGATTTCTTATATTTAAAGTTAAAGGAGCTGGACCGGATACTCGTGGTTGTCTCGAGGTTAGTGGGGATTTACAATTTTTTTTTGGATGGAAAAAGGGAGAGGGAGGTTTGAAATGTGGTTTACGATACAAATATTTAATTAATCCTAAAACATGAACTAATTTCTATTCATCTTGAAAACAAACATAAAAAAAAACCCACACTTACAAAATACAAACTAAACACAAAGTTAATAAAACTTACAATCTAATGTTAATATTCTTAAAGTAAACATATATGAGTTTCATAAACTCCAGATCGCGTCTAGCCAAAATATCCCGAACTGGAACATTAGGTTGTCTACCTCGAGCCCGAAGAGAATCGTACAGTTCAGATCTGACTCCGCGATGCTCAGCACAAGACCAAATAATGTGATCTGCGTCCTGGTAACCTTGTCCACATTCACAGAGACTACTGTCCTTCAGCCCAACACGGAACAAGTGAGCGTTTAACGAATAGTGATTGGACATAAGGCGAGACATCATACGAATGAAGTCTCGACCCACATCCAACCCCTTGAACCAAGAACTCTTCGACACCTTAGGGATGATCGAATATAGCCATCGTCCCAAACTCCCTTCACTCCACTTATTCTGCCAGCTGACGAGTGACTGTTGACGATAAATGAAGAAAAATTCATCGTAGGCGATTTGTCTATCGTAAATATCGCCTTCCATAGCGCCCACCTTAGCAAGTGAGTCAGCCATCTCATTGCCCGGAATCGAGCAATGAGATGGGACCCATGCAAAGGTGATGACAAAAGATCTTAAAGATAAAGCACTTAAAAGCTCTCGTATTTTCATGAGAAAATACGAGGAGTGCTTTACCGGCCTCATAGAGCGAATAGCCTCGACAGAACTGAGACTATCCGTAAAAATAAAATAATGATCTGGTGCAAGTGAGGCGATCGTTTCTAGCGTATAGTATATTGCCGCCAGCTCAGCAACATATACGGAACAAGGAGCTTGAAGCATTCGAGAGGCGCTATGAAATTCGTTAAAAATACCAAAACCAGCGGACGACTCTATTAGTGATCCATCTGTGAAGAACGATCTTGCGGAATCAACTTGGCCAAACTTTGCAGCGTAAATTGACGGAACAATCATGGAACGATGATGTTCTGGGATCCCACGAATCTCCCGCGTCATAGATAAATCAAAACTAACTGAATTGCCGAAGTCGGAGAAGCATACACGATGAGGATTATGCTGTGAAGGGCTGACATCCTGTGTTATGTACACGTAGTACAATGACATAAAACGAGTTTGAGGGTTCAGCTCAAGAAGCTTTTCAAAGTTTTCGATTACCAGTGGGTTCATAACTTCGCAACGGGTGAGGAGCCTGAGGGACAATTCCGAGAACCGATCCGATAGTGGCAACATGCCCGCCAACACTTCTAGACTCATCGTATGAGTCGAGTGCATGCATCCTAACGCGATACGAAGACAACGATACTGGATACGTTCCAGTTTGATGATGTGAGTTTTAGCCGCCGACTGGAAATAAAAACTACCGTATTCTAAAACCGATAAAATCGTTGTCCGGTACAACGTTAGAAGATCTTGCGGATGGGCTCCCCACCACGTTCCGGTAATTGTTCGGAGAAAATTGATCCTTTGTTGGCATTTTCGTCTCAGATACTCAATGTGGGATCTCCAGGTGCATTTTGAATCGAACCAGACCCCAAGATATTTGAAAGACATGGACTGAGTGATCGGCTTACCCAAAAGTTGAAGCTTCGGTTGTGCTGGGCTATGCTTCCTAGAAAAAACGACCAACTCAGTTTTCTCCGAGGAGAATTCGATACCTAGCTCGATAGCCCAAGTAGACAAATTATCTAAGGTATCCTGTAAGGGTCCTTGCAGGTCGACCCCTTTGGGCCCTGTCATAGACACTACGCCGTCATCTGCAAGTTGTCTCAACGTGCAGTTGTCACTTAGACAATTGTCAATTTCTCTGACGTAGAAATTATACAAAAGGGGGCTTAAACATGAGCCCTGGGGGAGACCCATGTAACTAAATCGAGAAGCTGTAGAGTTTCCATGAGAAAAGCTCATATGTTTCTCTGACAGCAAATTGTACAAAAAGTTATTTATTAATGGAGAAAGGCCACAAGCGTGGAGTTTGTCTGAAAGGACTTCAACGGATACTGAATCAAAAGCCCCCTTGATATCCAAGAATACAGAAGCCATTTGCTCTTTTTTAGCAAAAGCCAACTGAATTTCTGTGGAAAGCAACGCGAGACAGTCGTTCGTTCCCTTGCCCCTACGGAATCCAAATTGAGTATCTGAGAGTAGGTGGTTCGTCTCAACCCATTTGTCCAAGCGAAAAAGGATCATTTTCTCCAACAATTTTCGAATGCACGATAACATCGCGATGGGACGATACGAGTTATGATCTGAAGCGAGTTTTCCAGGCTTTTTAATGGCTATAACTCTCACCTGCCTCCAATCATTCGGAACAATATTGAGCTCCAGGAACTGACAAAACAAGTTCAACATGCGCCTCATAGCGACGTCTGGGAGGTTCTTCAACAAGTTGAACTTGATTCTATCAGCCCCCGGAGCCGAATTGCCACACGAAAGGAGCGCGAGTGAGAGTTCCAGCATTGAAAAAGGCTGGCTGATCTCGTCTACAGAATTCGTCGTTTCGCGAGGAATCATCTGTGCCGGCACGGAATCAGGACATACTTTTCGCGCGAACTTGAGAATCCAACGATCTGAGTACTCTTCGCTCTCGTTGTTCGAAGACCGGTTACGCATCCTTCGCGCCGCGTTCCAAAGCGTATTCATCGACGTTTCGCGCGATAATCCGTCCACGAATTGCCGCCAGTATCCGCGTTTCTTGGCTTTGATGAGGCTCTTGAGTTCGCGTTCAAGAGCCGAGTACGCTTCGAAATACACGGGTGCTCCACGTTTCCGGAAAAGCTTAAACGCGTCGGACTTTTTACGATAAACCTCAGTGCATTGGTGGTCCCACCAAGGGGAAGGAGGTTTCCTACGCAAAGACGTTCCAGGAACCGGCCGAGTTTGAGCTTGAAGCGCGCTGTCCAAGATCAGATTGGAGAGGAAATTATATTCCTCCAACGGTGGAAGCCCTTCTACCGACGACACGGCTTCCTCTATCGCGGTCTTGAACGTTGTCCAATCGATATTACGGGTGAGGTCGTACGCGAAGTTAACGGATTCCGACGGATTGAACCCACTGGCAATCGAAATTTTGATCGGCAAGTGATCACTACCGTGGGGATCCTGGATCACATTCCACGTGCAATCCAACGATAATGAGTTAGAGCAAAGTGTGAGGTCTAATTTACTTCCATTCGAAGATGGTCCAGCCAAACGTGTTACTTCTCCATTGTTAAGAATTGTCATATTGAAGTTATCACAGAGGTCATATATAAAAGTAGAACGATTGTCATCATACAGTTCCCCCCAGCCTGTACCGTGGGAATTAAAATCTCCCATAATCAACCGTGGAGCAGGAAGTACTGAACATATATCTGAAAGTTGTTTTCGATTAACAACGGCTCTAGGAGGAATATAAACAGAAGCAATACAAAGGCTCTTACCTTTAATAATAGCCTGACATGCGACAACTTCAATACCTGTAAATTGTGGAAGATTCACTCTATAGAAAGAATGGCACTTTTTGATCCCCAAAAGTACCCCTCCTCCACGCGAATCCTCACGATCCAGTCGAATAATGTTAAAATCATAAAAAGGAAGATCAATATCTGAAGAGAGCCAAGTTTCACAAAGAGCAAATGCATCACAATCATTATTGTGAATTAAAAACTTAAAAGAGTCTAATTTAGGAATAAGACTTCGACAATTCCACTGTAGAATAGTGATCAAATCCCCGACCTCGTTTGGAAAATTATCCATCGAAGGAAATGATTGCTGCAAGGAGGGGCCACTTCAATGTCAATTGTTTCAAGAGGGTCTTCACAGTAGGAAGCATTGCCAGAACAATGCTTTTCAGAGGATCAGAAATATTCAGGTACTTGAGAATATCGTCCACAATTTTATCAAATGAGAACAACCCAGATGAAGAAGGGGCTTCTGTTCTTAAAAATGGGACATCAGGGGTTTTGGATGTCCCCGGGAGAGGTGGAAAATCCTGGGTATAGTCAGTTCTTCTGAATCCAGGAGGAGTAGAAACTTCCTTTTTTCCACCACTCCTTGATTTGGGCAAGCTGATTTGGGGTTCTTCATTCTCAACTTTCCGCGAACGGATGCGTTTTCGTTTCCGTGCTGAAAAACAGAAAGAAGTTCCCTCCTCAGCCAAGTCAGAGTCAGTCTCGTCATCTGACAAAAGAGAAAAGGGATTTTTGTCGTTGGTCGATGGCGTGGCCGCCTTAAGCATTTCTGCAAAAGACTGCCGGGAACGTTCCTTGAGTGAGCGTTGTAATTTCTCCCCGCGTTGTTTGTACACCGGGCATGACGAGATACCATGAGGAGTTCCCTTACAGTACACGCATTTTGGTGCGGTAGCTGCACAGGTGTCATCCCCATGCTTCTCTCCGCATTTGGAACAGCGTGCCTTGCTGCCACAGTGGGAGGCCGTATGTCCCAACTGCTTACAGTTTTGGCAGTTCATGACCCGGGGAACGAACAAACGCACAGGTAGTCGAAGTTTTCCCAGCTCGATGTAGTGAGGAAGGGCTGAACCAGAAAAGGTCACACGGAACGAGTCTGTGGGGGTAAAACTCTTTTTACCCTCGCTGACAGATACTGAGCCCAGTTTTTGGACATCCAGTATCTTCACCGGAGGAAGCAAACGGTTCTTGAAACGGCCAACCGCCTGCTTCTCCAAGATCTCGGGGGTCAGACTCGCTTCGGTGACCACACCTTCGATCTCCACATCACGAGCTGGGATGTAAACTCTGTACTCGAGCGTGAAGAGCTGGGAGGCAGCAATCTCGTTAGCCTGCTTCAGGTTAGAGACGGAGACACGAAGTTTATTGTGCCTAACCTTCGTGATTTCAGTCACGGCCGAGTATCGCTTCGTCAGATCATTAGTAATTTGCATTACATTCAAAGGTTTGTTTCTGGGCTGAAAGTAGACAACCCATGGGCCAGTCGAGTCATCTGGATAGGCTCGCGATCGGGGGTTTATCTGAGCCTGTCCTTTGCCAGACTGAGACGATGAACCAGGGAGAGATGAAGTACGTTTTCGACCCTTCTTGCCATCGCGTGGCAAAGTGGTGTCATCTTCCGACAAAACGTCCATTTCGTCTTGCGACAAAATGTCCATTTTGCCGTACTAGTGGGAGCGAAAAACGCTCTACCACTGAAACGATAATCACTCGGACACAATACACAAAAAAAAACTACAAACACAGAACACAAACTTAAAATTTAACTGTGGGCGAAATAGAGAAACAAGAACAAAAACTTATCTGATAATCCTATACTACTACCACCGAGCGTTTAAACGGCAGCAGCGGAGCGACGCGCAGCGTGGATGATCTTCGATCAGCGTGTGCGGGCGGTCTTCGTTGGTGTGTGCTTATGTGAGGGTCGGTACTCAGCTGAACACACGATGATAGATGAGCGGTGTAAATGCGGAGGCAGATGCTGACACTCGATGACGATGATCCGTGTGCAGGTATGCGTTACCACGCACCGATGGTGCGCAAAATGGTTGGCGAATTGGCAATCGTAAAAACAATTTTCCTTCCGATGATGCCGAAAACACACTTTCTTCTCAGAAAAAACTTACTTTTAGTTAATTATTTAGCTGGGAACTCTAAGCGAGAAAAAACTGACACTTTAAATCAAGCGAATAGCGAGAAAACTTCCAAAATAGCGGAGCGCGAACTAAGTCGACCGTACTTCTTGCTAGGACGCAGTGGGATGGTCCGGAAATTATATGTACACACTAAAATTATTTTACAGATTTCTGTAAAATTTTACCGAAATCTCAACAGCTGAACGTTCCGTAAACAATTGTACAGTTTTCCTGTAATTTTTTACAGATATCTGTGAAAAACTCACAGATATTTGTAAAAAAATACAGGAAATCTGCGAAACTGTTTACCGAACGTTCAGCTGTTGAGATGGTGGCGATTCAAAGTTGATCAAGGCTGATCAAAATAATTTGTACCCCTGCTTCCAGTTTGATTACATGAGCATTTTGTGTGGTCGTTGGTTCTGAAAAGTTGGTGATGATTTAACCTCCGAAACCAAACAGAGTGCGTCTCTGTCACTTCAAAACGTAGATGACATCCATGGCCGCTTACGCTTGGCATGTTTAGTGTAGGTGACAGTATCAGGGATCTCATTTTTCAGGAACACCTTCAGCACACCTTGTAAATCAGACCGGAGATACGTCAGATACCGCCACGGCGAGCTAGACGACGGATGGTAGTTATCTCGAAGAATTTGCGTTTGGTTCTGAATATGGCGATGAGTGTGCAAAATATTACGCAATTCCATCCTGCCTATTTGCACGCGCCCTAAGATCGGAGGCGAATGCCACTTCGACTTGTTTCGTCTACTTACCACTCTTTGACGACTGTGCTGGGGAAGCAGCATATGCATGTAGGTAATTGGTGGATTTGTTAGTTAATTCGACGCTTTTGGACATTGCTGGACATTTACCAGTTTTTCAATAGTTTCTTGTTGAAAATCAACAATCAGAAGTATTGTTATCGATGCGTAGCCGTATTTCTGATCGATTGGTGATAAAATTATTGAAAATGGACCAGGGGCAGCTGAGTTATTAACGTTCAAAATCTTTCTTAATTTGTTACATGTTCCATTTTCGGTTTTCACAAAGTGTACCCCCATATAGAAATCAAAGACGTAGTCCTACGTCAAAATTGAACTTATTTCGTTGACATTAAGAAGTGGCGCAAGGGGTCTAAGTCCAAAATGTCGAACGATCAGGTTTTTCAAATAGAACATATGTTTCTATAAGTTGTATTTTTTGTAATTTTGATTCAACCAGACCCTTCCAGACGTGAACCAAATAATCATTAATGTCGTAGTAAGTAGTCAGACCCATGTTGGCCGCATCCGGACATGTTTCTGGTACCTCCGGGGAAGATTGCCACATTCTTCTGAAACCAACACCCTCAAGAGACACATAAAACTACATAAGAATTCAGAAATAATATCATTGGTGGCAGGATTGGTGGCCATATTAAGTACTCAGCCCAAGTAACAATTCTGAAATTTGGCATCCACTCTGATTTATGATGGTTTTATAATGGCAATGACTAATCCATTTAGTTTAAATACAGTATTTCACAGTGTAAAACGTTCCTGCTTAGTAGTTCACCTTTTCGCTGTTTTAAAAACCTTTTACAGTCTGGCGAGAAGTCAAAAACTGTCTTGTTTTAAACTTAAATTTAAAGTAGTTCCCAATCCCACCATAAAACTGTTCTATGAATCAATCATAAACTTCGTTAGCAATTTTTTATTAATGTATTGATAATATACTCTATAAACCTGTTCTATCATTATCAAAGAAATCATAAAACCATTAGGTTTTAAATTAGAGTAAAAGGCATATATTGTTGTCTTTTAGGCTTTTAAACGTGTATCATAAAATCTCCTCTGTTTACGAATTGAACTTTAAGGATGGATCCTCATAGTGAATAAAAACCAAATTTATGACAAGGAGATCTCGAAGGATAAACGAAGTTGGAGGAAAAATACAAGCGATGCTAATGACCGAAGGGAAGTCGATTTCAGTAAACTTTAGTTCTTTAGAAGAACCAGCACGTCCGGCGGAACGGATACCATCAACGACTGAGCATCTGGTGGAGAGAAGAGTGAAGTGAGCGTGGTTTTCAAATTCATAAAACATTGTCAAAATAGCCTGAAAACAGACCAGCCTTCTCCAGACCTTGCGAATAGATGAAGATCAGAATAACTTGCGTCAGTACCGACCGCAAACCACTGAAACTGTCAGTTAGCGGACACTAGTTGGTTTCCGATCCATAGCTGCGATTTTATTCGGCGAAAGGGTCATCACTTGGAAAAAATTCATTCAACCGTACATTCCTGCATCGTTTGATGGTGCACTTCCAGAACCATCCGGAAGATGGGGCTCTTTTCGGGAATGATCGAGGTTACAGCTGTGCGAAATGTTGTGAACACTTTCTGAGCAACTGCTTCCAAGCCATCGGGAGAGAATCGCCTGGAAGAACGCTGAATCGCACAGTGGAACTATCGAAATATAAACAAACTTTGACGTTTAACATTTTGTAGGCAACATTGCTGCCATAAATCTGAACGGGTTAGGATCAAGCAAAATGGCTTTAGATAAATAAATACAATTCAGTCTACAAGTTTTCTTCATAAAAGCCATTTCAAAACCTTATGAATTTGTTAAAAATTTCTTGAAAGCAAAATAACTTTTTCACAATTGGCCCATGAAAATCAACTTTTATGCCTCCGCCATATTATAATTATTTTGTTTGTTTTTTACAATCTTCGATTTTCAATCTATATTTGCTTGGAAATAACTTCATTTTAGTTAATTTAGCAATGACAAAATATTTAGAATGCAAAAATTATGAGAAACAAAAATCTTGGTTAAGTTTAATGTTCGATCTGAAGAATATATTTTTTTTTTCTTAATGTAAAATAATTAGTAAAATCGATGTTTTCACGTACATTTCACATCAAATTTTAAATGGCATCTAAAACTAGGTCACTTCATGAGAACTATTGTATAATTTTGGAAATTCTGCAGGATTTTTATACGATCAGTTTTTATTATTTTGATAAGGTCGGATGGTATTTATGAATCCTTTTTTATCTTGATTGTTGTCTTTCTAGTGAATCCTAGCAAGTAGCTAGGGTAAATGGCTCGGATAATGGTTTTAATTGTAGCCAAATAACTTTCATTGTAAGTTTTTAATTGTTGCCAAATAACTTCAGAACCTTCTCCAAGGTGGGCCAACTAGACAGATTCTAGCATCAATGAGGTTTTGGTGCATGCATCAATGGCAAAGCAGTCTTGAATGTTGTTTTATAGTAGCTTTGTAGTATTTTATAAAACTTAAAATGTTACTTGGGAGGACCACGTTGGCTCTGAAGTTCTTCTCAGAACTACTCTGAAGTTCTCGTCAGAACTGCTCTAAAGCTCTCACCAGAACTACTCTGAATTTCTCCTCAGAACTACTTTGAAGTTCTCCTCAGAACTACTCTTAAGTTCTCATCAGAATTACTTTGAACTTCTCCTCAGAACCGAGGAGAGCGACACATCTAAATCTCAAGTTTAGATGCTCAACAAATCTCACACTAGCGAATCTATCTTCGAAAAATCTTCTTTCATTTGTCGCATCTACTTGCATCGCTCATCATCTTTTTGCAGGAAATTTTCAGAATCGTCATCAATCTTCTTTCTATCTACTCAGCGTGCGTGCAGCTAGCCACAGCAAAACACAATCTTTTTTGCATCGTAGATAGAGTAAAAGGGGGGAGTAGAACTACTCTGAAGTTCAAAATTAAGTTCTCCTCAGAATTACTCTGAAGTTCTCCTCCAAACTACTTTGAAGTTCTCCTGAGAACTGCTTTGAACGTCTTCTCAGAACTACTCTGAACTTCTCATCAGAATTATTTTGAACTTCTCATCAGAACTACTCTGAAGCTCTCCTCAGAATTACTTTGAACTTCTCCTCATAACTACTCTGAAGTTCTCATCAGAATTACTTTGATGTTCTCCTTAGAACTACTCTGAAGTTCTCCTCAGAACTACTCTGAAGTTCTCCTCAGAACTACTCTGAAGTTCTTCTCAGAACTACTCTGAAGTTCTCCTCAGAACTACTCTGAAGTTCTCCTCAGAACTAAGTTCTCGTCAGAACTACTCTGAAGTTCTCCTCAGAACTACTTTGAAGTTCTCATCAGAACTGCTTTGAACTTCTCATCAGAATTACTCTGAAGTTCTCCTCAGAATTACTTTGAACTTCTCCTCAGAACTACTCTGAAGTTCTCCTCAGAGCTACTCTGAACTTCTCCTCATAACTACTCTGAAGTTCTCCTCAGAACTACTCTGAAGTTCTCCTCAGAACTAAGTTCTCGTCAGAATTACTCTGAAGTTCTCCTCAGAACTAAGTTCTCGTCAGTATTACTCTGAAGTTCTCCTCAGAATTACTTTGACCTTCTCCTCAGAACTACTCTGAAGTTCTCCTCAGAGCTACTCTGAACTTCTCCTCAGAACTAGTCTGAAGTTCTTTTCAGAACTACTCTGAAGTTCTCCTCAGAATTACTTTGAACTTCTCCTTATTACTACTCTGAAGTTCTCCTCAGAACTGCTCTGAAGTTCTCCTCCGAACTGCTTTGAATTTCTCCTCAAAACTACTTTGAAGTTCTCGTCAGAACTACTCAGAAGTTCTCCTCAGAACTACTCTGAAGCTCTCCTCAGAACTGCTTTGAACTTCTCCTCAGAATTATTCTGAAGTTCTTTTCAGAGCTAATTTGAATTTCTCCTCCGAACTACTCTGAAGTTCTCCTCCGAACCGCTCTGAAGTTCTCCTAAGAACTACTCTGAAGTTCTTCTCAGAACTACTCTAAAGTTCTACTCAGAACTACTCTGAAGTTCTACTCAGAACTACTCTGAAGTTCTCCTCAGAACTACTCTGAAGTTCTCCTAAGAACTGCTTTGAACTTCTCCTCAAAACTAAAATTCTCCTCAGAACTAAGTTCTCGTCAGAACTGCTCAGAAGTTCTCCTCAGAACTACTTTGAAGTTTTTCTCAGAACTGCTTTAAACTTTTTCTCAGAATTACTCTGAAGTTCTCCTCAGAACTGTTTTGAATTTCTCCTCCAAACTACTCTGAAGTTCTCCTCCGAACTACTATGAAGTTCTTCTCAGAACTACTCTGAAGTTCTTCTCACAACTACTCTGAAGTTCTTCTCAGAACTACTCTGAATTTCTCCTCAGAACTACACTGAAGTTCTCCTCAGAACTAAGTTCTCCTCAGAACTAAGTTCTCCTCAGAACTAAGTTCTCCTCAGAACTACTCGGAAGTTCTACTCAGAACTACTTTGAAGTTTTCCTCAGAACTACTCTGAAGTTCTGAAGTTCTCTTAAAAATTACTTAGAACTTCTTCTCAGAACTACTCTGAAGTTCTCCTCAGAACTACTCTGAAGTTCTCCTCAGAACTAATTTGAACTTCTCCTCAGAACTACTCTGAAGTTCTTCTCAGAACTACTCTAGAAGAACTAAGTTCTCGTCAGAACTGATCTTACTTTGAAGTTCTCCTCAGAACTACTCTGAACTTCTCCTCAGAACTACTTTGAACTTCTCCTAAGAACTACTCTGAAGTTCTCCTCAGAACTAATTTGAACTTCTCCTCAGAACTACTCTGAAGTTCTTCTCAGAACTACTCTAGAAGAACTTCTTTGAAGTTCTCCTCAGAACTAAGTTCTCATGAAAACTACTTTGAAGTTCTCCTCAGAACTACTCTGAAATTTTCCTCAAAACTACTCTGAAGTTCTCCTAAAATCTGCTCTAGATCTTCGACGCAGTTTTCAACATTTTCCTGAAATGTGCGAAGTTGTCTGAACATTCTCTTGAAGATCTTTCAACTTTCCCGATAGTAGAGACTTCCCTAAACATATCTTTGCTCCCCACAAGTTCTTTCTACTTCTCAATAAATTAGAGATCTCTGGACTTCCCTAAAATTCACGGAACTTTTCTTAAGCTCCCGCAGTTTTCCTTATATTCATAACTCTTCTCTGAAGCTCTCGATTTTCCCCATGGTTCATGGTACTTTTTCAAAGTACTCCCAAATGTTTTGAAGTTAATACAAATTCAGAGACGATAACTGAACTTCGGAGAATTTCAAAGCCGCTTGGATGTTTTTACAAAGATTCAGATTGATTAATTATTCAGAAGACCTTCTACTGATCAACTATTCAATCAGATAATACCTCGCATATTTCTTCACTATATCAGCTGAATCAGAAATTGTTCAAATAACCAACCGTATGACTTCATGACGATTAGCTAGTTTGAAGATCTTCAACTGATTGAAAGTGCAACGGAGACGACTCTCGAATATGATGCCTTCAAGTAGATCAAGTATTATTCTGAAGATCTTGGACTGATCAAAAAAATCAATGACGTCTCATAAGTATTCTTTTAAGATGCTCAAAAGATCTCCAGATGATCGAAAATTCTATTCTTTCAAGTATTTTATTTTTTTTTTAATTCTTCTGGTAGATCAGAAGTAATTCAGGTAACTGAAACAAAAATCAAATGAAGTTGTTCAGATAGATATTCGTATCCAGCATTTTACGAGTGCTCACGGCCGCCACAATCTGGCTGAGTTTCTGGTAGGGAACATTCGACTTGATGTTTGGGTTGTGTCGTTTGACGTATAAACGATCAAATTTGACCGTTTACAGGTCAAACGACACAAGCCAAACTTCAAATAATATGTTCCCTATCAGAAACTCAACCAGATTGTGGCGGCCATGAGCGCTCGTAAAATACTGGATATGAATTTTAGCGAAGACAACAAATCAAGAAGACTGGCAACTCTTCCATTTTCTCATACGAACGCGTCATCTGCCGCTCAAAGGTAAATGCTTCGAACGAATTTGATAGCAAAGATTACATCATCAGACGAAAGGTTTGTGTATTTGCTCATTTTTCTATGCGTTCACACTAAGATTTTTTCACCGAAATCTGTGAAATTTTACCGAAATCTCAACAGCTGAACAAGTTCGGTAAATATTTCGGTGATTTTTCACAGATTTCCTGTAATTTTTCATCGAATATATGTGACAAATTACAGGAAATCTGTGAAAAATCACCGAACTGTTAACCGAACGTTCAGCTGTTGAGATTTCGGTAAAATAATCTAAGTGTGTTGCTTCCACGTTCACTCAAGCGCAGCGCTACTGTATCTGTCGCTTGGATTCTGGCAAAGTTGCCAGTCTTCTTGATTTGTTGTCTTCGATTTTAGTCACATAAAAAATATTTTAATAGCATATTGTCCGTGTTGCGCACCGATGGTGTAGTGGTAAGCGTGATTGCTTTCTCTCCCCAATGTGTCTGGGTTCAATCCCAGCCGAGGTCGGTGGGATTTTTCTGAGGCATACAAATCTCTTGTCACGTCTTCGGAAGGGATGTAAAGTCGTTGGTCCCGGCCCATGTGTGTTGAATGGGTGCGATATCCTACGCAGGTGTGTAAGCTGCCTTCCTGCACATTCGATTGTCGTCAATGAATCGCAATTGATGTCCGTCGGTGATTGGCACTAGATTGCGGAACACAAACCGACGTTAAATAAAGGAATGGAGAAAAATCATGAAAATTCGCTAGCGAAAAAAGTTGTGAAAAATGTTTGTGGAACATTTTCCAGTTTCCTTTTTTCGCAGTTTACAGTTCATGTGAAACGAAATCGATCAGCTTACACCTCCGGTGAAGTGAAAATCTGACAGATATGCTCTTCCTCGATACGTCAACTTTTCGCTTAGCTGCTGCTCTTTTCGCGAGCGCTGCAAGCGTGAAAAAAGTAAACGTAAACGAAAAAGATGCGATCCACAAAATACGATTTCGCTGGATCGTATCTGTTTGCAGTTCAAAGCGAAGTGAAGTGCGTTTTTCACGTAGGTGAAAAATGTCGTATTTTGTATGAGATTTTCGCTTCGCTTCGATCTCTATGCAGGCCTTTATGGAGAGTGCGATACATGGGAAAATGAAGGGACTGCAGAATCCATCGAGTTGTGGAGAGTTGACTGTGTTAATCCAAAAAATGATTCATGAAACCATTTACGCAAGCTCTGAGCTACTATGATCATGAGCATGATTTGCATAATAAATTATATACACATCCATGGTCACACTTGTATAGTTTTTGGATTTGCTCATAATTAATAATACTTAATGCTTAATGCTCATGTTCATAGATTGTTATGCAAGTGTATCCGCGGCGTAAGACTGTCAATTCGTGAACCGTTCTGTCCATAAATGCATAACAGTAACATCATTGCTTGGTTTTCTATTCTAATGGGACTAATGCGCCAACGATGTCCGGTTATTTGCTGGATGTGCTTGCAATTGTGATAGACGTTCATGAGATATGATCTATCACATAACGGGTGTTGCGAGGGGGAAGACGGCTTTCATTTGAGTACGTCTCAAATTTTCTTTTACTCAGAGTTGCTCAGAGCTACTCTGGTTTGCTTTGGGATCTGATCTAATTTGCGACGAAAACAGAATTAGTTTGACATATAAACATTGAAATCTGACCATGTTTGTTAGTTTGGATGCAATATTTGAGGTTCATGGAATCCCTCCACTTCGCGTTTTCACTGGCACTGGCCATCCAGAAGTCATACAGGTGGGCAAATTTAATGAAATGCTTGCCTCTCTGCAGCAGACATGTAGATTAATTTTGAACTTTGTCCATTAAGTAGATCACCAGATGTGTGCCCGTGAAATTGCGAAGTGGTTAAACCAAATTGTGTGGAAAATGGATTCCGTCATTATAGTGTCCTTAAATAATGGAAATGATCTCGTTTTCTACCAGTTGTTCCCTTGTTTCTCCCACTCAACCCTTGTGCCATCCATGACTACTGTCCGGACTTAACTCTTCTATTATCAACTCTGCTGGCAATCATATCCTCAAGTTGAGGACCTCAATTATAACATAACGCCGAAAATGACAAATCCCCCTGCGACTCCTTTGCTGTTATTGGTGTGCAGATTAGTCCTGGACACGGGCATTGACCCTCTCGCTACAGGAGGACGATGAATTGGCATGTGCCACCTGGGAAGAAGGACCAAGCAATGGGTGCAACTTGCAATTAATTGGTAGGGTCGTGATTGGACTGCTGCTGGTGAGAACTTAGGATTTACAATCAGAAACTGTTCCGTTGCATTTGTCATAGAGGTTTTGGCTATTTTCTTAAATCACGGGCGATGGCTTTTTGGAGGACACTTTTCGTTTTGCAGTGGTAATGAAATTGTACAGGATATTGCCACCTTAATACTACTGAGCATCAAGATGCTTAGAGTAAGCAAATAGATAGATATTTCCTTCCAGCAACCAGCTCCGGTGAGGAAATGTACTTGATGATAAGTCCTGCGAGTTCAAACTCCGATAAATGTGATTGCTTGGGCTGCGCTGTCAAAACAATCGAGATAATACTACCGTTCATCAGAGAGCAAGAGAGTTCTTCAGAGTTACTCTGGATTGCTCTGAGTTTCTCACTGTCTTCCCCCTCGGGTGTTGCTTCTATCTAGAGGTAACTCTAAGGCTAGCAGGTCCCGAAGAAACGTGCTCAACTTTTTGGCTCAGCTCTGATACTATCTTCGGTCCCAAACTAATCGATGCACCCCTCGAAACATAGGAAAATCCACGAACCCCTCATTTCATCCGTCAAACTTTCATAGCGAATCAAAACAAACATACTGTAGTACTAGAATTTCGACTAAAATGGGATACGTTAATCGATTTGCTTGGGACCAATAGGCTAGACAAGTAGTGAGCTAATTTAAAATCGTTAGTTTCGAATTGATTGTTGCTTCTAGTCTTGTTTTGATCACTTCTCTGGGCGCATTTCTGGATATGGCACTATCGCCCTGAACTGAGCACTTTATAAAACTGGTTTGATTTGTCTCATGATAGGTTCTAGTGTGATTTAAAAGTACGGAAAATTTTCCCTAGAACATTAGGAACATGCGCCAGTTATTCTGTTTTTAAAGTTTCTTTGATTTTAACTTCAGAATGACAGACAAAATTCATGCTCAGTCTTTGACTTAATATCGAGTTAGGGAATCAAAATAGCACTAAAACATCGGCCTTTACCAAAAGAATCGAATTATAAAATAATGGAGTTGTGGAGAGTTAACTGTAGTTAAAAATTAAATTCCCGGATTGACTGTCCAGGGTTCACTTCATTATGGCATATACTGGATCGAACTCGATTGGAAACCTCTGATCTAGAAGCTAATTTAAGATTATTAATAACATAAAACTTCTTCACAATGGACACGTTCGAACTTCCAAGCTTATCACCCCATAAACGGACGCTAGCAGTTGCATCACTTCCCAACTCTTATCTAATCACACTGACGTAAACAAGAACGAAAAAAATCATGTGATAAACTTATCACGTCAATATTGCAATTTTTAAATGTTTCATGTTTCCTTCGTGCTGTTTTTCTTTCCCTCTACTCAAAAAACGCATCTGCGCATTCCACCGTTCTACAACACAGCCACCCACGTGACACTTTTCCTACCGCGCAACATAATACACAAACACACGTCGTGTTGCATCGCTTGCGTTTGGTGTGACAGGCGGGAGGAAAAGCAAGAACCCCGCGAAAGAAGAGGGCTCGTCCCGTCACCCGTTCGAATGTGTGCGATGTTGCACCGGCTCGAGCCGAACCGAAAACACACGACGACTACCGAAGCACGGAGTCGTTCGTCGATGTATTGTTGCTGCTACTGCTGTTGTATCGCAGCATTTGCGTGTGTATCCAAACCGACTTCGGGTAGTGGGGGGACGCCGAGTTCCGAAAAACGGTTGAAATAAACTGGCACCGACAGTGCAATCATTGTACAGTTGAATCTTGAGTTCAGCGGTTGATAGAAGGTTAGTAGTCCCAGCAGCCAAAGTGAAACAGAAGGAAAATTGTGTGGCTTTTCCGGGGACTTGGTGCAAATTTCCTCGAGCTCGTCTAGGCTTCTAGCAGATTAAAACTTTTTTTTTTCCCATCGAGGTCATAGCGACTGAATTTTGATTTGACGGTGTTCTTTTCGCGGTGTGCAAAATTTTTGGAAGAGCTGCCCCCTGCTGCTCTGCTAGGAGTTTAGTGAGTGTGCGGAAGTGAAGTGTACCTATTCTTGCGAAAATAGCCGTAAAATTTCTCCGGTACCGTAAGTAGATTCTACTCATTAACTGATTATTAATTCGTGGAAGTTCTGTGAACTTTGAAGGATAACACATTTTCTATGGTGTAGAAAAAGTGTCAATGGAAAATAAGTACAGTGCAGTTGCATAACCCGGCTTTTTGCTTCGCAAAAGCCGGCTGGATAAGCGCGGTTAGTCATAAACCAGTTCTAGCAGGCTGGTTGTTGTATCCGTCCACAGTCGTGTCGTTGGATATGGTGGGAACGAAAATAAATAAGTTATCTGCAGTATTTCCACCCGGCATAGAGGGAAGCGAGCGCGATGAGTCGATTTTTTTCGATGTGCCTTTAAAAGTGCCATGAGTGTGTGAGTGTGAGTAAGAGCGCGCGTGTGAAGTTCGTAAAAAAATTCAAATACCACTTCTTGGTCCCTACTGGCTGGGGAGCAGTTGAAAAGTGTTTGGAGGTTTCTTGACCTTTTGGGTTCCCTCTTTCCTCTTTGGGACACGCGAAAGTCTCCATGTGTACGTGGATGAAACTCGAAAATTGCCACTCGAAGACGAACGCCCGTCTATTTTCGCATTAGTTTGTTCACGTGAGAACGACGGCTCGACACTGGTCGTGATTATGATCGCAGTTTCACTAGTGAAATCGTCGTCGTCGTCGTTGCTGGGAAGATGGAGCCAATTTGCATACAATGCAGCGGCCGGCGGCGGTTGGAACGGCACCGGATGGCAATGTACCCGATTTTCAGTGATTAGGTAACACCATCGTCAGAGTTTTGATTTTCGAGGTCAGTCTGCTGCAAGTGCGCGGCTGCGTGGGTGTTGCATTGCATTTTGATCCTTGCTTCTTCCTGACATGCCGGGAGATGAGATGTCGTGCAACACCACGTGTCGTTCCAGGAAATTTCCGCTCCGACACAGATCTTTCAAGGCCAAACTTTGAATCCTGTCGAGATGCACGCTGTGACTGTGAGCATGCTTGAAAAGGTGCAGAAGAAGGCCGATGAACAGTGTTGTTAACTTTTTATGGAATAAGATCCGTAGATAGATGAATTTGTTTCCACTACGTTAATTATTGCCAGATTTAATGGCCTTTTCCCAAAAAACTTGAAAATTTTAGAAATGATGAGAGTCAAAATTTTGAAAATCCGTAGGTTTTCTTCGGTATCTAAAAAATCTGGAAAATCCGTTGAATTTTATGGTCGGTTCGCAGATTTACAAATAAACCGATCACACTGCCGATGAAGATGTGTGGAATCAGTGTGAACGATGCACGCTTGGGATTCTTCTTTTCTTGTTGGAATGAGTGCGCGTCACATGACCGCGTGGAAAACTACTCGTCAGATCGAAGTTTATGAATCTGGGTGAATACCAGCCTTATAAAATTCGTATTTATTAAATAAGATACAAATATGAAGAGCTTTGAGTGGGTTGGTTTATTTCCTTTAAATTCCGTTAAAATTGCTTATCTTTTGACAGATACGCGTATTTCGTCTACTACTTGCAGACTTCATCAGTGCCAAGTACTCAACACCACATTGTGTTGAGTACTTGGCACTGATGAAGTCTATAAGTAGTAGACGAAATACGCGTATCTGTCAAAAGATAAGCAATTATAACGGAATTTAAAGGAAATAAACCAACCCACTCAAAGCTCTTCATAAAGGGATTCCGTTAAGAGGTTCGACAAATTTAAAGAAAAAATACAAATAAATTAATACAAATTTTGTAAACATTCTTGAAATATTTCACGAGAATTATTTCAGTTCATCTGTTAAAGTATATAGGGATACCATATTGTGAAGAATTGAAATTAGTTTGACTATCAAAAATTTAAATATTGAACTGGCAAGTAGTGCCAGATTTGGAGAGCATCACTTTTCAAATAGACCAATCTACATTGATCGATTCTCTCTTTCTCAATTATTGTCTTAATTTTGAAGACATTTGAAATTTTGGGCATGGATTACATTATTCAAGCAGTTGTCGTTTTTTGCCACTCGAAATTTGCAGTGGAACAATAGTTTGATATTTTTTGTCATCAGCCTCGAGAAAATAGGATCTTATTTATGCTGAGCTTGAAAAATCTGGTATTTATTGCTCCATTTTCTTAAAATCGCTGGTAGAACGTCGTCCCAAAACTGCTTTGACAGTATGATCAATTGACCACTTTGTCAAGTAGTTTTGGCATGATTTTTTACCAGCGATTTCAAAAACTGGACCAACTAATTTCTATTTTTTTTATGAAACGCACCAATGATTGCTACTTTTCTCTCAAAATAATGCTTTATTTCAAAGTTCGAGTTGTAGTAAACGGCATTTTAACTACTCGAATGGGAGTGGTTAATTGATCATTTAATTCATACTCAGAGAGTGAAGCGCATTTACTCTTTCTTATGGAGCCATTTCTAAAATCGTAGGTTATCCATGCGCTGAGTGATCTGCTGTTAGAAAGTTCTCCATACGAATGAGTAAAAGTGACTTCGTTTTCAATGTAGTGAAAAGTAGAAAGAGGGAGATGAGAAAATGAACAGCAAATAAATGCAGGACCCCACCGTGTTCAATGCAGTATCGCTGTAAAGATCTGGTAGACGTACCGGAAGGTTTCAACGGACCTCAGTCACTGCCGGCACATCAATAAACTCGTAGACCCAGGACGTTTAACCAGGTGATCGCCATTTACATCATATTCACCAATACTTCTTACCGAATGAAGCACCCACGTGATTCCTGAAATGGGTCGCTGGATCTACAATGGAACGACAGGGCTACAAATGGTTTCATCTATCAAGAAACAAGTTCAGACAACTTTCTTCCACAACACCATTGCTGGACAGTGGGTGGTAGATTGTTTATCCGAGCCAATTCGATTGTCAGTTTTTCGACCTGAAGGTCCGTAGATCGAGGAACGGTCCGGCTCGTTTCTCGGCTTTGCATGTTGCTGATTAGAACTGAGTATAGCTTAGATCATAAATAAACTCGCTGCTAATGAAATATTTCAATCATTGTTATGAAACATTTCAAATGCTCTTGTGGTAAACGCTATTTCAAAACTGCCCAAATTTCAGTTTGATCCCATCCATATCGGTCAAAAGTGAAGCTACTCAAAAATCAGTAAACATCGATCGGATTCCGGTCAACTTGCCAGTCCCAACATTTTTTTAGTAGCTTCACTTTTGATCGATGAGTAGTGGGTGGATCATACTCAAATTCGGGTAATTCAGTAATTTTTATTCAAATTGGTAGCTCTTAACAAGTCTCATTTTGAGTAATCGTGAGAACGTAATGTTCCAACAACTGAAGGTTTGCCGCTGAAATTCAAATCAAAATCGATATATTACACTTCAAACTACGTCATTCGTCATAGCCCAGCGGATCACGCTAATCCAGCTTTCAATCCGGCCCGCACTGCAGTCGGTGTCCTTGGCCCGGGATTTCCATTTTCCATTTGCTGTGAAAGCCAGCCTCCTGGCTGAATGCACACGCCTTCCCATTCAGGGCATGTGCTGCTGACGGCCTCTGGCAGTTGGGTGGGGGGTGGCAGAAATGTTGCATAACGGCTTTCCTATTATGCTTTGCACGCCCCCATCCTAGCGACCTGCATGCAATGGTTAAACCTACCAACGACACCCATCATCTCTGTATAGGCTATAGGCATTTTATAACGAGAAGATCCACCCCAGCAAGAGGGACGTAATTATTATGGAACTATCAATAGTAGGCGTTCTAGTTTAGTTTTTCAATTTCACTCCTTTTCCAAGTTTCCGTTTCGTTGCTGATTCGGAATGTGAGAACGAGTTCATAATTTATTGTACCGCTACCACCATCACGACAGGTTGGTTCTATTACGTAAGTAATCGATAGGCAACGGTGGTTGTTGGCACTGTTCTCTCTCACCTCATTCCGTGATGTAAGGCGACAGTTTGTTATTCTTAAGCCCGACACGAAATCGGTTTATATTAAAATGCATACGTGGCAGCTGGGAGCTGCGTGAATTCGGCTAAAATTAGATTTGACTAGGCGTTTGCTCCCGGAGGACGCGTCCCGTGTGGGACGTCGAGCAGCATTCCGCCAAAAAAAAAAGACGAGATCGAGACCCGGATGAAATTAGCCGAGGCAATATATTACCCCCCGAATTTATGAGCCTTAACTTAGTCGAGAGTTGCAACAAAGCAGAGCAATGTAATTTGTCTTTCGGAGAGATGCACGATGGTGTGGTTTTGCTTTTTTGTTTGAGACAGCGCATTGAGTGACCCAACCGGTTGATTGACACTAACCCAATCGACTAAAATCATCAATGCGGAGCAACAGATAGAGAGCCCTGTTCGGATCACCTTCCGCAGGTTCTTTAAAAAAGTCCTCCCATAGCAAACGGTGGCTTTGTCACGCTTAGCGTTAGCGAAATCTTCCCTCGATAGGTCGCTAATATACTAAGGCAAAGCACAAAATTCGCAAAAAACAAGTCCAACCCCCTCTGAACTAGAAAGATAACAACTCTAATTTTAGAGTGTGAAACCGTGATAACAGCGAGTGTGTGCCCCCGGCCTCCCCAGTCCCAAGCTAATACTAATTATACCGAGACGTACCTCTGCAGCTACGATGATTACTAACCCGCTTTGAGTGTTTCGCCTCTAACAAATTGCGGAGCAGTCGGATAGGGGACGTTCAGAAATAATGCTGAATTTCTTAATAAATTTGCTCCGAGAGTAAGCTCGTTTTAGCACATCACACGTTAGCGAAACGAGACGAACCACGTTACGCTAATTGCTCGCATAAAATACATGTTCCGAAAATCTTTCGAGGAAAATCTACGGTGCGTCGCACCGTCGGACGGCATGTGCCATGTGTGAGTTTGCATGTGAAATAATAATAGGACGAAGTTGCTCTTGCGTACTAACAGCAAATCGAGCCGAACGATGAATTAGGTGGTAAGTAACATTGATCGATTCTCTTCATCGACTTTCCCTTTCGTTAAATAACTTGGCCTTAAGGTGAAAGGGGACGTCATTAGTTTTTGGACAATTGCATTCTACTTGCCTACCGGAACACAGTGAACACATTTTCATTGACTAAATTTTGATTTTAATCGGAAAAACTGCTTTTGAATTTAAAACTATAATGACGTCCCCTTCACCTTAAAACCGTGCAATGCAAGATAATAGTTTCTTTCATCGAACTGTATGTTGGAAATGTTTTTACACGGCCTTGGGAATGCAAAGAGTAAATCGACGAAGAGACCATGTTAATGCTACTTAGGACCTAATCCATTGTTCGGCTTGAAATAGAAAATGAAATTGATACAAAAAACAACGACCGAGAGAGTGAGTCACCGCGAAAGCTGAAACAATCGACGTCAATGTTTCGTTCTGGAAAAAAAAATGTTCCATGACAGCAAAATGATGGTCACGCGCTTTCCGATACTACAACGACCGACGACAACGACGAAGCGCAATTATTTGCTGAGTTTTCAGAGTCGTCGTATTTCAACAACGGCGACCCGTTCGAGTCTGTGGGGCGTGGCGCAGAGTATAGTATAGATTGATCGTATGCGATCGTATGAAAACCCGGGAGGGGTCTGGGGAGTAACTGTAGCAGCCAGAGGGTCACTGAACTGAAACTGAATGCGCGACATGCGCCACCATCATCGCCACCGATCGAAGTGTGCTAGCGTTGGGACGAGCATGTGGGAAATGTGCTGATAGGAGACTGACACTCTGCGTGTTGATTGCATGGGAAGATATCGAGTTGTCTGCATCTGACGCCGTGGAATTTTGCCATTCGAGTCTGATTGGAGTATCACGAGTCGTAGGAGTGTAGAAGCTTATCACAACTTGATGCATCGTCAGGTGTGATCAGAAGACGGCGGCTTCAGGCATGAACTGGTCTCAGACATGGTTTGAACACAGCTTCAGTTGAAAGTAGTTCCAGACATGAACTGAAGATCACTCCGGGATCTGTAGACAATTTCATACAGAGCTTTGGACAGGCAGCCTCAGATTGGAATATGGGCTGATGACGGTTTTAAGAATCATTGAGATAACTTCATGAGAATGATTGACCGCCCACGGTTGCTACTCTGTTATTGCCAGATCAGCTGCAATTACCGTAATTACACAGAGAACCAATAGACGATGCTTGGGACTAGCAATCATCCTCAATTTTTACACACTGGTGATCTCAAACTAGGCAATACCAGCGTCGGCCGCACCCGAACGCAAGTCAAGAGAGGAATGGGTAGGAATGTGTTGACGTGACACTCGCTTTGATGGAAAGTTTTAAGAATCATTGAGACAACTTCAGAATATAAAGACAACTTCAGATGGTAGAGCTTTAAACAAATGCAAACTTGGTCTGTTGTCAGTTTCAAATATGATCTGAAGACAGTTCCAGGTATGATCCGAAGACAACTTCCGAAGGCAACTGTCAAACTTTCGGACATCGAGTTTGAGCCTTTACAGTGCAAAACTTTAAAATCTGCACCATCAAGCATCTTTTCAAGAGGACCGGTTTTAGAAACTCAGAGGTTCTTTACGATAGAGTTTTAAGGAATAATTACAATTTGAACATTCTTCAATTTTCACCCGATTTAACATTTGCAGCGATGGAATGCATCGTTTGTCTCGAATAAAAAACATCGCAACAGTATTAGCTAAAGCTTCTGAACTCTCAGATTACCCCAACTGGTAACACTTGCCAAGCAAATGGATACCGCAGATACTTACCAAAATGAGATCACCTTTGAGGTTAGTCCATTGGTTGGTGGGTTGAATTTCTGCCAGAATCGATTTGCAAATCAATTACTCAAACAGAAATGAACTCAATGCAAATGCAACTCACCCTCCCCGCACCACCCCCCACAGTCTGGGGCGCAGTGTTTGCAGCGTTTCAAATTACAGTCGAGATCATAACCGTCCGAATCAATCAAGCAAAAAAGAATCCCATCCGTTCCCATTCCGGGTCTCCCCGCAAGCAGCATCAGCCACACGTACATGCGACATAGAAACGCTGAAACGTGTCCATAGTCTGCTGCTCCTCCTCCTCCTCGACTTGACCCCTCGGACCACCGTTCTCCGGTAATGAATATTTCCGGTGTGCACGAAGCGGACTGCCGGTGAATGAACAATACACACACACTCGTTGACGAACGTCCATCTGGTAGGAAAATTGATACACGAAGCGAAGCACTGTGGTACCACCACCACCTTTCACGCGCCTCGGCCATCAACGGTGGACGGATGGAATGGTGCACATTCCCATCATCGTTTTCAATTGTGCATTTTGCATATGCAATTCCGTCTGTTTTTTCCCGACGGTAATTGCGGTCGTCATTCTCATCATCCCGTCGATCGGCGTCAGTCGAGATCATCTAAGTCTCCCTTGGAGGCCGGCCAAATCCAACCTACGCTGGCCAGACCAGACAGGAGATCAATCAAAAGAGAAGTAACTTCCCGCCGAGTTTTCTCTGATTCTATTTTTCAAATTTATTACTGTCAGACACGGACCGTCGTCATCGCCATCTTGGCTACCGCTGTCGTTATGAAAGTTTATTTTTATGGCTTCTGAGTCTTGGCGAGCGAGCGAACGAACGAACCGTTTTTTGGCGAGGAATGTTAGTCGTCGTCTACTTGTAACCGGTTCTCCGTAAACACTCGGAGAGCTAATTGAGCGGTCAATTGAGTTTCATTAGCGAGCGCGCTCGGATCCGTTGGATGTGCGCTAACGGAGAACAAATGTCTTTCTGGAAGAAACTTCTCGTGACGACATGGACAATGGAATGATTTGAACACTACAAACTGGAATTTTGCATGATCCACAACCCCTACCTTGCTTGCTGTTCTAACCCATTCATTAACCAACAAGAGTGGAGATCATAGCGTCTGGAGCTACGCTCAAATCAATCGTATCTTCAGTACTGATTTCTCCAAGATCAATCACCTTTAGGAAGTGCCGGAGTGAACGTCCCACCAAGCCTGGTCGTTCACCTTGTCCTTGGTGACAGTCAAATCCTCCCGAAAACCCAGTGTGCGCTTGTTGTTTGTGTTGTGCAGCCCAACTAACCTAATGCTTTGATCTTGCCCCGATAGCACCTCCTGCGATCGAAGACCGGATCGATCCCGTTTGCTTGCGCCTACCCTCTTAACCACCACCAGGATCGTCGGGATTGAAATTATCAAACCTAAATGCTCGTCTCAGTGGACAACCAAACCAAAGTTTCCACTTCAGTAAAAACGCTTGCGCGTGCCAATTAGCACGTCCCGTCCGTAGATTTCGATACCTAGCACGTACGCATCCGCCGAATGTTCTAATAGTTATTGAGGTTGCCACCTTCAATCAACCGATCCGTGTAGGACGACCAAAAAAGACAAAATCAATTACACTGCCTCAGTTGTTGAGAGGTCCGTTTTGTGAGAGGAAGAAGGCAAATCTAAACAGCGGACGAAACAGATTTGCTCTATTGAAGACGACGATGAACGGGGCCGATCTCGCGAAGCAATCTTTCAATAAAAATATGCTAATGCATTATTTGTTTGCGGGAAGGCGAGCGTGGGTTGATTTGCACTTTAAATTACCTTTTAAAGCTGGAAGAAATTCGTCGTTTGGCAAATGGAAAATTTTTGCCGGTTTGCGCTAAATTGGTGTGTTAGTAGATAAGGGAAACCGTTGCCAAATGTTGCTGACTTTATCAGTTGTGAAGTCACTTTGTTAGTGGGTATCAGTTCCGTTAGGTTTTTTTTTATCGCTTGTGTACCACTGTTGCGTAACGGAAAGGTTATCTAAGGTTTTTTTTTTGCAACTGATTGAATTGATTTAAAAGTGACACATTTACTCCACAACTTCACAAACCCCATGATCCGGAAGACCTTGATTGTCTAAAGCCTATGAATGTGATGTTTAAACTCATGTTTTTGGATGGATTCCACACATCTTAAAAAGACCGCCAACGTTGCTAGAAAAAGTTCGTAGAAGTTTAAAGACAATCCAGGGACGACAACTGAAATGGTACTTGCCTATAAGTGGGTATCCAATGAACTATTTGGTAAACTGCAGAGGATTCGCAGTTTACGAGTATTCTCGAGGATCTCCAGTAAAACTTTCAAGGTCGATTAGGAACAGCTCTACACTGTACCAAAATATCATCCTCTGTTCGAATGAAACTTCAGACCATTCAAATCGAAATCGCTTTTTCGAATGATTGCTGCTACCTGATGACGGTTGTTTTGAAATCAGATGATGCTCCTCTCAAATACAGGATGAACATCAATACCGGAAGCGAATGGACCTCAGTTGATATACGTAATGCTCTCTGTAGAATGATTGTCATGCCAAATTGAAATGCATATGGTATTGGTTCAACCCCGTAACGCAAATCAGCCAAAACGATGATGTAAATAATTCTATCGAACGTCATTTCCTGATCTGCGCTGACAAACGAGCTGGAAACATAGTCATCGCTATCAGAGGCTGGTAAAGCGTGCAAACCGAATATTGTATATTTCGTGCTGGATGAAGTTTCCTCTACCAACAAACGATTTTTGTATCCAATGGTGGAATGTCTGTTCATGGCTATTCAATATGGAAATGTAAGCAATCGGATAAATATAAATCTAATTTAAACCATTTGCAAGTCATCATATTCTTAAACTGTTGTCCTCTGAACGCTGTATGATTTACAGCCATAAATATCCTTTATTTGGGTGACAGTTATATGGATGCTCATCAGCTGATGATGATTTCAACCACAGTCAAGAAGTAACAAGCAGCGTCTCGCGTGCCAAGTTAAAATCAAATAAGGAAGCAACACGATTGAAACCCCTTTGTAGTCCATTGATAGCACCATACGAACTATAGTTTGTACGACGAAAAGGTATCCTCAGTTTTGCGTTGTTACGGAGTGCTCGTGGTTGAACCATACAGGTAACTCTAAGACTAGAAGGTCCCGAAGAAACGTGCTCAACTTTTTGGCTCAGCTCTGGTACTCTCTTCGGTCCCAAGCTAATCGATTCACCCCTCGAAACATAGCAAAATCCACTAACCCCTCATTTTATCTGTCAAACTTTCATAGCGAATCAAAACAATCAGAGTGTAGTACTAGAATTTCGACTAGAATGGGATACGTTAATCGTTTGCTTGGGACCAATAGGCTAGACAAGTTGTGAGCCAATTTAAAATCGTTAGTTTCGTATTGATTGTTGGTTGAACGTTAACGTCGATTTGTTGTAGAATAGAAGGACAATCGAATCTGCCCTGTAGAATGTCTGCCACAAACTGGGCCCTTGTCGTATCTCTTCGACTCCACAAAGGATCCAGGTGAATTAACTGGCACCGACTTTCGTAGCTTGGAAGGCGATGAGGATCCCTTCCAGGCAATTTTCGAAGGGCAAACCAAATGAATCGTCGTTGAATAGACTCTACTCTTTGTACACTGTTTTGGTAATTGGGATTCCATATAGGGCAGCAGTATTCTTACACCGACCGGATGAGGGAGCAGTAAAGCAACTTTAAACAGTAGATGTCCGTGAAACTTTTAGCTCTCCTGAAAATGAAGCCGAGCGTTCTGGATGCCTTGTCGATCACGTACGAGATATGCTGGCTGTATGTGAGTTGACAATCTAATATAACTCCCAAATTCTTAATGTCATTCACACGATGTACGTCAACGCCTTCTAGGATATAACTGAATGTAATTGGATGTTTCTTCCCTGACAACGTGATTACTGAACATTTTGTTGAATTTACAACCATGCGGTTCAGTTGGCACCAATTAGCAAAAGAGTTGAGTTGGAGTTGGAGAAGGTGGCAGTCAGCGGTGGCTCGGATTCGGAGATAGATTTTCATGTCGTCTGCGAACGACAGTCAGTCGTGGACCGTCGAGGACGAAATTGACGTCTTTGAAATACACAAGAAATATCAACGGGCCGGAATACCCGAAGTGGCAGGGAACGAAAGAGATCGATCGGATATTGTAAAGGGCTCGAGCAATGCAATAATCATTCGAAGTATTGCGGATGTTTTCGTTCAGTGTTCTGTTCTTCCGCAACTGTAAGGCAGCATATGCTGAACTCGAGGGCCATTTAAAATCGTCGCAATTCTTGGAGCAATTTTACGCCAAAATATCTGGAATTGAGCCAGTCAGTCGAACATGACAGGACAACCCACCCGAAACGCTTCCCTAATAAAAAATAACCATAAACGAACAATAACCCAAATCATTGAACTATTCCACAAATGGTTTGGATGATACCCAGAACACGTCGTTAAGCAAATTAACCATACAATTTTTATTAGGGTTTGCAAGGAGAAAGAGTAGGAGTTTCAACTTATGGTGTATGGAGGACGAGCTCTTCTACCTCCATCCATTATTGGCAGTGACCTGACTGGCGGTCAAATTATGAAATATTTGAAACTGTGGATCAGTTACTGATAATTTGTTCAAATCCCTTTTATGAGTTCCGTTCACATGTCAGGTTGATCATGGAATATTCCGAAGACATTTGATCAATTTCAATGTTGACTTCACTCAGTTTTGAGTCGATCTAGTTCAGCGTTTCTCAATCTATGGGTCGAGGACAGGTCCTTAGATGGGTCCCAATAGTCTCAAGATGTTCGAAGTTTATGTAAAATTTATCTGCATTTCATCTTGTTGGGATAATCAAATTTGAGCTACACTGTTTAGCTCTTAGCTTTTACTTTTGTCACTACCTATATAGTAAAATAGAGATGGGCAAAACGGCTCCCAAAGGTGAACGGCTCAAAACTATAGTCGCTATATTCATAGTCTGGCGGATAGAATCTCGGGCACCAATTGAGCTGTCAAATAGCGGAACCAATCGAGCAAATCACGACTAACAACAGAAAAGAGCACATCAGTTATTGCGAACAAAACTCGTGACTCAAGACTCGCCTACACAAATTAATACCATCTATGGGTTGGGGAAGGTTTCCCCTATCCGATGATGTTGGTAATTTGCGTTCGATTGGCGAGGAAAGAATAATCAACGTTTTGTTTTTAAAAGTTGATAGTACCTTTTCAATTGTTGGTCTACAATATATTGTATTGGCTCCGCTTTTTGATAAATCGAAATTCTATCCGCCAGACTATGAATACAGCGTCTATACTGCACAAATGCAATTACGCCCAAATCTCAAATCATTCCGGATTTATTCACCATTAAATACATCCAGTCAAATTTCACAATTGTTTGTTTTAATAAAATTTAATTCATTGCTAGAGGCAATACATCTGGCAACGCTTTTTCAATGATACATTTACGATTGCTGGCAAAGCGCTAAAGTTGAAGTGGTTTTCTTCCGCTGGCGAAGCTGGCCAGAGCTAAACTGGCCCAGAATCACCAGCTACTTAGTATACCACAATCAGCAGTCAAGGACCAATTCTATTGACCACGAACGAAGTTTCAAGCTCAGGTTGTACCTCAGGTAACCGAAAAGGAGCATTCCCCTTTTGGAACGGGTCACTCCTGCATTGTCCTAGGCCGTGTCAATCCTCACCAACGAGGGAAGGCGCCTGAAAGGCATCTAAGCCCCGTAAAACCGTCGTGCAGTCAAACCACCACAGTAGCATTTCGTTTGTCCACAATTCGATTTGTTAAACGAGCGATTCGATCTGTCAAATGTGCGAACAGATGCTTCAAACGAAATATGCTGTCAGATGATATTTCTTTGATCAGAAAATCGAGACTACTTTGTTCATTTTTGAGTAAATATGAGGAACTCAAATTTACTCGCTGCAAATATATTTACTCTGAGTGCAGTTGTCTTGCCCCCAGATTACTGGTGAGTTTTCAAACGATCGGTACTCGACTAGCTGGCGTATATTAAAATGATTTGCGGCAGAAGTTTCAATATCAGTGGTCGCTTTACGATGTCAATGCCATTTGCGCACTGACATTGAGGTGAATGGTATTGATAATCTATTTTTGTGAACTGATACTGACATCAGGTGTCTAGTGAAACTTCATAGGTTTATCTTAAATATGGAACTTTGTCAATTGCTATTCTGTTGCCGAATAATTTGCAAAAAATCTGCCCCATTACTAGAACTAGGGCGGGGTTGGTATATATCTAGATAGAGCTGGAATTAGGGCCTAACAACTTTTGTAAACAATTACTTATCTTGATGATTTCTAGAAATTCAAGGCTCGCCCACGCAAACCAACATCCTCATCGGGTAGGGAAAGACTTCCCCTATCCGATGGTTAGGTTGGTCTGCGTGATCGTGCCTTGAATTCCTAGAAATCATCGATAGAAGTCATTGTTTACTAAAGCTGTTACGCCCTAATTCCAGCTCTATCTAGATATAATATGTTTAATCGTAAATTTTTCTTACTAGCGACATCTATTGTTAAAATCAAGTATTCCTTATTCCTTTGTTATACCAAGCACTGAAAACGAAACTAACTTAGAGAGTTAGCGAAGACAACAAATCAAGAAGACTGGCAACTCTTCCATTTTCTCATACGAACGCTATGAGACAGGTACAATCGCGTCATCTGCCGCTCAAAGGTAAATGCTTCGAACGAATTTGATAGCAAAGATTACATCCTCACAAGAAGGGTTTGTGTATTTGCTCATTTTTCTATGCGTTGCTTCCACCTTCACTCAAGCGCAGCGCCACTGAATCTGTCGCTTGGATTATGGCAAAGTTGCCAGTCTTCTTGATTTGTTGTCTTTGGAGTTAGTCACTTTTACTCAGGGCATGAGTAACATACGATTTCAGAAAATTATCCATACAAATGAGTAAAAGTTATGCACTCGCTTAGTAAAATTCATTTCAGTTTCAGTGTGTTAGAAACTTTTTATTAAACCGGGAAAAATATGTTGAACGCCCGGAAAAAAACTGGGAATTTACATTCTTAAATCCAGTGGTCACCTTGAATTAGTAATCGCGCAGTTCGATTACCTTAGAGCGAAGACAACAAATCAAGAAGACTGACAATCGCGTCATCTGCCGCTCAAAGGTAAATGCTTCGAACGAATGTGATAGCAAAGATTACATCCTCAGAAGAAGGGTTTGTGTATTTGCTCATTTTTCTGTGCGTTCTTCCACCTTCACTCAAGCGCAGCGCTATTGTATCTGTCGCTTGGATTCGTTTACAGTCGTTTTACAACCATTTTGGTTCACTTTGATCTTCAAAATATCTATTTTCAATATTGGTGGATCCGCAAGCTTATGGAATTTCTCCAAGTGGATCAAAATTAACAAAAAATTTGAGATTCGCTGATCTAATTAATCCTAGTGAAGCGGTTAACCTCGCTAGGATGACGCTGCTAAGTTCGGGAACAATCTTTCGAAAGAATCATGCCCGTTTGGCTGTAACAATGCTGGAAATCATGTCAACAGCCCATAGATTGTTTCCCAAAAGATAACCCAAACAAAAACTTTGCTTCATGTTTGCAAGTTGTGCACTGATTTATGAATCAATTCGGCAGCGCTGATGTTCCCCAATCATGCCATCTTTGCACTCTGTTACGTGACCACAAATTTCCAACCATTCTCTCCCCCCTTGCCACCCACCGAACGCCCATGACATTGGCCTTGGTGTCGCTCGTTCTCTGAAAGCCACCTAGCGGCGAATAGTCGAACCCGCCGCCAACTACATGTACATACTGCAAGCCAAAGCAACACAGGTAGGTACATGCTTCCTTCTGCAAAGTCCAATTACTCAACGACTGCCGTCGTCGGTCCTCTTGGTCGTCATTGTGTGTTTTAGCAAGAAAAGATAACGAACTTATCACCGGCGACAGCCAAATGCACTTGAGAGCAAACACACTCCGGCTGGATGGACCCTGGGCAGCTGTTGCCATATCCTCCGGTTTCTCGCTTATCTGGCTAGCGTCATTGTTGGACCATAAATAATAAGCCACCTATTCAAAATCGCAATCGATTGTGATCTTTCTCCCTTTTTTTAATTTTTGGTTCGGAGGAGGGAGCAATCAATTACCTTCTGTCATCGGCCCCGTGTCCACCGATGTACGATTTTACTCTGCGACTTCTATAATCTATTGACGATGAGTCGTTTTGAGCTAAGAAGAGATGTGACTACCTTCTCGAGGAACTGATAGCAGTGGCTTCTTCCTACTACCTCCTCGGTCGGCCTATCGTGACAACTGAGGTCAGATAAGCCTTCGGCATTTGGGAATTTGGACGCCGAGATGGAATTCTGTGCAAAGCCACACAGTCATCTCCTCCGGCCAGTGCACACAATCGCTCGCAGGTCGGTCGGCTATTGTGTCTCAGAGATAGCGCGTCGACGGCCGAGACTGCCGCACTGGGTATAGCCGAATGGCCAATATCAATCAGTTCACTTTCCGCAATCAGCGTGTGTGCAACAGTGGGTAGCGGTGCAGCTGTTATTGCTTAATCGCGGATCCTTCTTCCTATTGTGCCCCTCCTGGCTTTTGCTGCGTTTGTGTGTAGAGTGTTTCCCAGAACCTAATCCCGGCAACATCCGGTCACTTAACTAGAGTATCATTCTGTTCTCAAGTGTTACCGTTTTACGGCCAGATCCTTAACACTGAAGTGTGTGAGATCTCAAGTGTGCGGTGACCTCAAGTCCCCCTCCGCTGGATTTAGTTTTTCGCGTCGCAGCACAGTGCAGAGAAAGTGCGGCTACAAAATTCGGCGGACCGCGATGCTGCGGCTCCAGAAGCGCGCGTTCGGACGCACGCAAACAACCGCGGCGCAGCGGCAGGCCACGCGGTCGATCCCACGAATACACACAGACACGCACGCAGCCTACTGTGAATGATTGGGCACAGTCATGGTCGGCTCTTGCAGGTGTAGAAAGTTGCGCTGCTCCGGTCGCACTGGAAACATGTTCTGTTGCTTGTTGAGCAGGAGCTGAGTGTAATTCAAACTTAAGAAAGAGTCGTGTCGTCGTTTGGTGCAATGGCAAAGACGGCCAGTGGCAGCGCCAAGTCCGGTCCCAAGTGCCGCAAATATTTGCTAGTGTTCTACAGTTCGTTCGGGGCCTACTTTGTCCTGCTGGTGGTGCTCTATCTGAATGGATATTTCACGATCGAAGACGACGTTGCGGCCGGGTAAATTTCTCAAGTGGCGGCGAAGAAATTTTTAGGATCGAGAGAGTGTGTGTGGTTTGGGTGGGTTCGCGAACCGTGAGCGGTGTGGGTGGTGTGCGTGAGAGTGACAGTTCCGTTAGTTGCACCGCACTTTTTGCATGGATTTCGGCGAAGATGTTTGGTTGAAGCACAAATTTGGGAAATTACGTAATTCAATCGGTTATGAAGAGTTTTATTGTGCGCGATAAGCTAATTATATATGGCTCTGATAACCAATGACCGACCAGTATTGGTAGATTGGGACAAGCGCTACTGCTGTGCGCTGTTACACCTGACGCAAAGAGTGCGGTGATAAGATAAGTAGTAGGAACCACACGAGCAAAAATTTTGTCAAAAGTATTGAACAGTTTGATTTCGAGATCCAATATTTCCCCTCATTTTTCCCCTTCTGTTTGATTATCATAGCAGTAGATGGGGCCTGATCCTAGGCATCGTTTGTCAGGAAAGTTGCTATTTGTCTCGGCATAGTCGATAGGATACTTCAAATTTTAATGAGGAGCAGTTCTATATTGTTGGAAAGATTGATGTGAAAATATTGCACTTTAAGTGAAGAAGAAGAAGCTGATTTCAAGGTGTTTCTTCTGAAGTGAGATTAGTAGAAGACAGAAATCATCTAAATCAAAATCGCTGGATATTTTAATGAGAATCTCAAGTGTCCATAATAAGTATTTCTAACGTCTTCTTGAAACTAACTTCAATATATGAATTCGATTGGAATTATTATCGGTATAGCCTAAAAGCTCAGCCCTCATAATTCACTTTGACTGTTTGATTAACATTTACGTTCAGCCGTAGGTGGCTGGTTTGCTTCTGAAAATGAATGCAGAATGCATCGAAAGATGCCTCTCCTTGGCTAAGTATTACCGAAGACATCATATCAAGAAGACTGACAACTTTGCCAGAAACCAAGCGACAGATAGCGTCTGGTTGAAAATCTCTTTAATAAAGACAACCAACTAACCAAGCGACAGATACAGTAGCGCTGCTGCTCTTGAGCGATGGTAAATGCAACGCACACTGAAAACGAAACTAACGCAGAGAGTGAGTCACTTTTACTCATTCGTATGGATACATTTCAGCGCATGAGTAACCTACACTTTTAGAAATTTCTCCATACGAATGAGTAAAAGTGACTCACTGTCCGAGTAAGATTCGTTTTCAGTACTAGTGAAAAATGTGCAAATTCACTAGCCTGTCTTCTGAGGTTGGAATCTTTGCTATCAAATTCATTCGGTGCATTTACCCATTATGATCATATTTATATAATGGATCATTGAAGATGCTGAGGTTTTGACAGCACCGTACTGTGGCTACCACAGTATTTTACATTGGTTCGTCCGTATACAGTAGCGCCAAATCAAAGTTGTGGTGGGTTCAAAACTCAGCCATCTAAAATGATCCATTCGGTCATTATTGACTTTGTCGTACAGTTAGTTCCCTTTGAATTCTCTCCAGATTTTCCTTAGAATGTTCCCTGGAATTCCATCAACTTTTCCTTAGAATTCCCTAGATCAGTGTTGGAAAAATATCAAATAATCTAATCTCACCAAAGAACAAGACCACGCTTGATTTTCTCAGACAAAAATCAACAAGCAAGCAACTGAGATTGATATTGCAAGCTGTGATATCGGACATCGGAGCAACAAAACCTCATCAGATGCAAATCTCACCAAACTGTGGTGAGATTGAGTTTCATGATTTTTGCTTTACACCCGAATGCAACCGAAACTGCCATAACGGGTGGCAGAGCAGTCGCTTCGTGTCTACCATCGGTGTTGAGAAAAAAGAGATAGCATTATTGGCAAATCAAAGTTGGCACTAGTGGAGAATAGAAGAACTATGAAAGTGATGATGGTTTCAAAATTTTCCACGGAGAGGTATACGAGTGCAATCTTAAAATGCTTTTATTTTGCAAATGGAGCATTTTATTTAAATCTGCTTTCTGCTACAGTGGTAGAAAAGCTGAAATCTATGTCTACACATAAAAATCTGAAAAGAAATTATTTTTTCTATAGTATATGTCTTTTGAGTAGTACTTTAGTTTTCTACTAACGTAACATTAACCAGATTTAAATAAAATGCTCAATTTGCAAAATAATAGCATTTTAAGATTGCACTCGTATACCTCACCGTGTAAAATTTGGAAACCATCATCACTCTCATAGTTCTTCTATTCTCCACGAGTGCCAACTTTGATTTGCCAATTGTACTTGGTCTTTCTAAGAAAACGAGGTGCAATGGAATCATTTTGCGTCGATTCAATTCTCAGCTTCAACTTTACACGTTGTGAATAGTTTCGCAATATCAAAGGAGCTTGCAAAATCAATATCAAGCATGATATTGAGAGCGTATGAGAGCGGAAAAATATCTATTTGCTAATGATTATGCCATCACTGCCCTAGATACATCAAATTTTCTTCCTTAGAATCTATCTTTAGTTCTTAGAATTCCCATGAAATTCATCACAGAATTCTAGAACACTCAAGTTCAAGAATCTGAAGAAATTACCTAGTCTCACAATTATGAAAGATTTCTTACCATCAGAATCATGAGCAAATGTCTTAATCTTAGGCACAAATGTTCGACCATCCTCCAGAAAGCCGTTCATTCTCCTTCTTTTGTTTGAAACATCAGATTATGTCAAGCCTTATTTTAAATTGAATCTAGATGATGCTAATGAATGTCATGTTGAGGTTTTGTCTGGTCATAGTGACCGATGTAAAACATGCGATCAGCTTCACGGTTGAGGTCATTTATTGATCAAAACGGAGGTTCATTTTCTGATCTATTAAGCTTTATTTGGTATTTTTGGATATCATTGTCCTATCAATAGAATGTCAAAATGTGACAAATCAGGATGTTGCTGAAGCCTGGCAATATTCAGGGTGGCCACTGAACCAGGATAACCGGGTTATAGGGACGACCCCGGCGTAGTGGTTAACATCCATACCTCGCCAAAGTCACGACCCTAATAAACGGGTACCGTACACTTACGATATCATAGATGATACAACCATACCACATTCAAGTTGAGGTGATATCCCGAATTGGTGGTTAGGCGCTTCTTATGGTTATTGTCTATGTGGGAAGTTCAAATTGCTCCTCGAATAAGTCATGACCTTCTGACCATAATTTAAAAAACAAACAGTTGATTTTTTTTCTAGCTCCATAATCTTATAATCTGGAAAGGTTTTCTAAGATCAGGATCTTAAAATTTGTTCTCAACTGAAGTCTCGGAATCTTGACAATTGTTGTTGATCTTGGAACTTAAAAGTCTGTGCATGGAATCTAAAACTTAACTGAATTATTTCTTTCACACACATCTTAGGACATGTGTGCACATTTCTCATGCATTTCCTTAGGATTATTTCAAAATGCCTTCAGAATTACTTGTATTTAAAGAATTACCCTCAATAATATTATGATTTTTTTTCGGTAATTCCTAGAAATTGCCTTCATAAAAGTCTTAATTTTGTGCAAAACACTTCAGGAATTTTCTCCAGAAAACACTTGAAATTTACTCTACATTTATCTTTGTATTCTGAAAAATTCTCGCAATAAAATCGCTTGGAATATTCCTGGAAGTATCGTGGTATGCAATTTAGAATTTATAAAAGCGTTATTCCAAAATTTGAATTTCACCTCAGAACTCAGAATTTCCTTCAAATACTTCTCCAAACGCTCTTGGAACACCACTCAGAGTTTCATTGGAAAATGCTCCACATTTCCAGCCGAATCCTTCCAAACTTTTTGATATTTCTTTAAATTATTATAAATTATAAATACAAATTCTGTAAGGAATTCTCTTCAAACTAGCTAGAAATCCTGCAAAGATTTTTGTTAGTTGTATTCTTCTTCAGAATCTCCTGTTCCACTACTCAGAGTTTCTTTGGAAATATGCTCCAAATTCCCTGCCAAATCCTCCCAAACTTCTTGATATTTCTTCAAAAATCTTATAAATTATTTTAGGAACTTTCTTCAAACTAGAAAATTTCTGCTAAGATTTGTTTTGGCTATATTATTTGTTTCCCTTTGTTATTGAGAGTTTTAGCAACCGGTGGAAACTGACGATTTTGAATTTGCTCATTACTTGACTAGCCTATTGGTCCCAAGCAAATCGATTAACGTGCCCCATTCTAGTCAGAATTCTAGTACTACACCATGTTTGTTTTGATTCGCTATGAAAGTTTGACAGATGTATGTCGAGTATTTTCCTATGTCTCGAGGGGTGAATCGATTAGCTTGGGACCGAAGATAGTACCAGAGCTGAGCCAAAAAGTTGAGCACGTTTCTTCGGGACCTATCAGTCTTAGAGTTACCTCTATGGTTTTAGCCAGTTGGCTAATCCATCTCATCTATATTCTTATTCACAATCTCCTGGAACACTACTCAAAGTTTCTTTGAAAATATGCTTCCAGACAATATTTCTTCGAAAATCTTATCAATTCTTTTAGGAATTCTCTTGAAACTAGCTAAAAAATATGTAGAGTTTGTTAGCTATATTTAGAATTATATTCCTTTGGAATTATTATCCATAGTTCAATGCAGCTCTCCTCAGAATGTCGGATTGATTAATCGATCGATCAACATTTAAGAGATTGTCAGTTGTAGGTGATCATTAGGCGAAGTTTCAGGATTGTAGTTTGTCTGCCTGCCTCATGGTTAATTCACTTTGAATCCCTTTACGAATTCCCTTGGAATGCATCCATCAATCATAATCCCGATAATAGTATCTTAAGAACTACCTTAGAGTTAACCTTCCTTACAATTTTCTTGAAACACCAAAATTACCACAAAATTCTATTCAAATTCCACTGAAATTCTCGCCCAGATCAATCATCCCTAAAATTCCTCTACAATTCTATTCAAAACTCATTTGGCATTCTCATCTCTAGTTAATGCTTCGGAATTTCAGAATCCTAAAATGTTGTCAAAAATCACGCCACGAAATATCGAAGAATGTGAAAAACTGGCCTAACCTCAACTTTTTCAGAAGTCTACTATCTTGAAAAACCTGAAAATACGTGGAAACCCGGGAATCCTAAGGGAATTAAATTTTTCCAAGAAAAACTTAGAACTCTAGGGGAATTTTCAAATTCTCGTATCAAGCATCAAGCATCAAGCAATTCTTAAAAATTAGAATATAATATATTAAAGTACGCAAAAGAACCTTCTTACGAATTTCAAAATGTTTTAAAATACAATTTTATCTTCCCCGTGAATAACTTTTATATTTTTTTTGGACATCATTATTTTGGAGTGGATTTATCTTCAGTATCAATATAAATTCTGAAACTTCAATCCTAAAAAACAGATTCTGAATCATGAATAATTTCTACAGATTTTAAACTTAGGTAAATGTTTGAAACCCCTGGACCTAATCAAATCAAACTTGAAGACGTCGGACCAGATTTAAAAAAAATAAAAATAAGAGCCTTGTAAAAGTTTCTCAGCCCGTGGATTTTATTATGGGACACATGGGATCCCTTTCACAGACATCAAAATAGAGTACCGTAATTCGGGGGCAAATTGATCACCGGAGTGAAATTGATCAGTATGCGTTGCACTTTTAATTGCCACGTAGGGGAAATGGATGTAATGTCGGCCTAAATGCCCCTAATTTGGGCCCATTCCGAAATTCAGCAATCGACTAAATTTTCAATAGCAATCAAAAATATCCATTAGTACAGTCCCAATAAGGCGTTCATCCAGATAAAATTAATAAATAGCAGTTTTTTAGCGATGGGCCCAATCTTAGATCCATAGGCCAACATTAGAGCCATTTCTCTTATAACATTTTCGGTGATAAATATCAAGAGAAATCTTAGAAGTATATCATCATGAGACTCCAATGATTGCCTTGATGTGTTTTTCATAACAAATTGGAATTTTATAGAGCTGACGTAAAGTAGCATACAATATCAACATCCAGACAAACGATCATAGGACAGCAACGATTGATGTCATTACCATTTAAGTAGCATTTTTTACTAAACTAAGTGTCAATGAATCCGAATTATTTAATAAATTACGGTAGAATGTTTCAAATATCAAGAAATCCAGGGTTTTTCGCAAAATAACCAGTCATTTTTAATGAAATTGCCTACATTTAGGCGCATTTGAGATATCTTTTTTTGGCGTTTCAGCTGAAAATCCTTTTCACGCAAGGGTTTTAGCATCTGAATCGGATTCAGGGAACCCTCATTTAATAAGAACAATTACTAGAAATGCACTGGGAAGCCATTTGAGGGGTTGATCAATTGCACCCCATATCGATATTTTCAAATTTAGGATTTCAAAAATTTCCTTAAAATTAACAAAACATCGAATATTACGAGAAATCATGCAAGACGATGGAGCCCTCATAGCTACTGATTTAAATACCGAGTAAGATCCTAAGAGTTATCCCATCACGTTCGTCTAAAACTACGTGTTGTAGATATCGGAGAGAGTGAATCAAACTTTAATCGATCGGATTTGATGGAGCTATTATACAAAGGCGAGCAACTGAAGTCAATCTGATATACTGATGATTCCGAATTTGACCTGCTGAAACTAGAGAATTTAAAAGTAAATTTAGGTCCACCGAAAACGCAACTTTCTCAAGCATTGTAGCATCAGATTCACAAAGTAGTCCAGCTTTAAGATCCTGAACCAGAATTGTCCACTTAACCAAGGAGAGGAAGCATTGTAGCGAAGACAACATATCAAGAAGATTGGCAACCTTCCGTCTGCTGGAGTGAAGGTAGCACCATCTCATTGACAAATTGAGCAAATCAAGCTTAACTATTCAAATCGTCGACGTATCTGCTTTTGTAAACAATCACTTCAATCGATGAGTTGTCATAACTGCTAACTCACCCACGCAAACAAACACCACCATCAGGTAGGGGAATCTTTCCCCTACTAGCTGGTGTTGTTAGTTTATGCGATTGAGCTAGCAGTTGCCACACATCGTCGTTTGAAATGATTGTTTACAAAAGCAGGTACGTCGATTTGAATAGCTACGCTTGAAATACTCAATCCTCTCGTTTAAGAATGGATTAAAATTTCTTTCGGCGGAGCTATTTCCTTTAAGCAGTAGCGTACCGTAACCTCACTTTTTAGCTGTGCACCAACTTTCAAAACCAGATTTGATGCCACATTCATACTCGAATCGGTTGAAAAATACACTTAATCTTCTAGTTTACTTGATTTCTATCCATTGCAAGCAATATTTTGATAATTGTTTATGTTTTGAGAGTTGGTGCACAGGAAAATTGAGGTTAAGGAAACGCCACTGCCTTTAAGCCATCGATCTTCTGTCCTAGTTATGGTAAAACGTTTCCAATTTCATCAAAGTAAAATAGTTTTGTTGTCAAAATCCAAATTCCTTTAGGAAGTTGCCTACATTCAGGTGCTTCCTTGCATTACAAGAAATCTGGATTTTTTTTAGGAAGTCCTACGCCTTCCATAGGCATTGTCGTATCAACATTAAGTACGAGAGTAGGATTAGCAATTTTCATCTAGTTTCACTACCTTAATTGCTTACCCTTGAAAGATACACTTATTTCGTCTTCAATTGGCTGATTTCTGCTCACAACACTCTTTTTGACGTTCTCCTATTCACCACCAGAGGCTGAATCGATCGTTTAGTTCCCATTAAAAAGACTTATTCAAATCACTGATTGAAGCCGCTAGTGTATTCTACGCCATCAACCTCTACCGGCGACTAGTTGCAAGCGTGACGCTAGCTACCCGAGCTCGCCACCAGATGGCACCACGGGAGAATACAACGCCAGCAGCGGTCATGCGCCGTCCTGGCGGTTCCGGCTTCTGCCGGCAATAAACGTACACACAACACCCAAAAAGGATACCTACACAACAAGCCCGTTTCTTCTCCCAACGCTGCCGCGTCATTGTCCTGTTGTTATTGTCCTTCCCCCGTATGTTTGCACGCTCGCTGTTTGGTCGAGTTCTTTTCCCCTCTACCAAAATTGGATTTCATCAAACACGGGGTGGTGGTGGTGAAACGATCCTATGGGGACGAACTTATCGAGTTCTCACCTATCGCTGAACGCAACAGCTCGAGTCACGCTTGGCTGGGTTCCGGCACTCGGTCGAGTTTCAATTAGGACCGAACTCCCTCTGCCATTAATCGAATTAAAGACAAATAGTTGATCCGTGAACGTTATCTCGTGTGAATTTCCCCTTGGCCAATTCGATCCGTGTCCCAGCTGTCTATGACCGCCAAAGGGCAAAGGTTACTGCCATCGACCACCGACACTTCACTGGGCTGGCTCGTCGTTCGGCGGGAGTCGGATGGAACATTTTCCTTCTTCAGATTGCAGCAGTTGGTAGCGCGGGCTTGTCCATACTCTTTAGGGTGCGACCACCACTACCAATGCAACTCGGCAACAGTCCCGTCGTCAGAGGGGTGCGAAATTTCCAACGCTCCCGGAGAACTCCGGGGGCTGATGCGATGATGGGAGAGTGCAAACGATCCTGCCACACAGGAGTAAAGGAGATAGAGAGCGCACAGTTCGTGTCGTGCATCTCGGAGAGAGACGAGATAACGCTCGTCGAACCCTCTTTTAATATCCGGCTGTGGCTGTATGGGAAAAACTACCCCCTTGCAGCAGCAGCAGACGCGAGGGTAGTCGGCATTCGTTGTAGCTGATAGAGCCAGAGCCAGCAGAGGCCGGTTTGCGTCGAGAGTGAACGCAGCGCAAGTAGTGTTCGCGTAGAATAGCTGATACAGATAGGCGCGCCCTAGCCCTAGCAAGAAGACAGAAGCCGCCCAACGAAGGACCAGTTTTCCACTAATCTCTAATCACTGCCCCGCCACCAAAGGAACCAGTAGTATCCGCGGAACCCGGAATTGAACTTGAAACGTGCGAAAATCACGGCTTCCGGCAGAATGCTTTAACCAGAAGAAGCGATCTGTTCTTGGAGCGAAAAAAAAAACGAAAAAGGGTGTGGAAGTTGCAATTTTCATCCAACGACCCGTAGCCCACCGTGAAACAAGACGACGAAGGGTGGATGCCAAGTGCAGAATTCGAGGCCAAATAGTTTAAGCCAAAGAAAAATTGCGTGTGTGATATCTTTTCGTTTTTGGTTGGAACGACAGGAAGAAGAAGAAGAAGTTGATATACATATTTATATGAATCCCAATAATTGATTGGAACCAGCCCATCGAAGAACAAGAAGAAGGTCGTCAACAAAGCCGCAACGAAGACGAACGGGCGAAGTGCGTGTGATTTGAACCTCTCACTTTGGATTATATTCGGAAAAAGGAGGGTGTGTGATATTATACACCGTTTTGTGTGAAGAGTTGCCAACTGTTTGATATCGAACGCAAAAATTGACGCGCGCCGCACCACGGATTGCTGCGATCGAATCGAATATCACCAATTAAATGCGAATACTCGTCGCCTACTGAGGGCGAAGTAACACTTTTTGTTCTCCCAAATACTCATTCGAAATATACATCCTCGTCTGTTGTTTTACACTGACGATTAGAACCTAGTGCTTTGCTAACGGAATTAATCGCACAAAAAGCCGAAACAGTGAACCAGTTTTTACGATACATTTAAGCCCCCCGCTCATTGGGATCGATTGCGGTAAACGGAAATTTCTATAAACTAAGGTTTTTTCCCAAAAAGAGGAGAAACGCCTACACACAAACGCAACATAAGCTTAAAAAGGAAAGCAAGCCAAAGGATAAGACAGTAGTGCTAAATATTTTTTTTCTGAAACACACAAATTAGATCAGTCAAGAACTAAAAAAAAAACAAAGCAGAACAGAAAATGGGTGGTTGTGCGTCGAAAGATAAGAAGGAAAAGGTGGTGGAAAATGAAACAGCTGCCGCCAGTGGAACCGGCGCCGACGGTGGCGACGCTGCAAACAATGGCGGTGAAGGGTGTGTATCAAACTCGATGGTATTTTTGTCGAGGTAAGTGCGGCATAATGGTTCGAATTAAAACAACAACTGCCCCCCCCCCACTTAGAAGCAGCAGAGGCGATTGAATTGAATTGATTTCGCACTGGCTAATCTTCGGGTGCGCGCTCCCCGACGCTTTTCTATTTTCCAGGCAAAATATTATAGTGCTGGTTGTGGAAAAGTTGGGTGGATCGGGGGTGGGTACTGTTGTGTGTCGGAGCGAGAAGCAAGATGCCCTTTTTTGGGTGGGACGACACCTCAACCCAATTGGATTAATGAACTCTGTTCGTTCGGGTTGCTGCGATTAAATTTGATTCCCGCACGAAACCGAACCACGACGGGGAGTTGTTACTGCATTTTGCTTCCTCTTCTTTTCTTTTTTTTGTTCTAGAATGTAAAATTATGCCGCACATTGGTTACCTTTCAGGCCTGACGAGTCCAAAACCGAAATCCGTTGTTCAAAATTACAACCTTCCATTGCTTCCACGTTTTTTACAGTAAAGAAAAAAAATCAGTAGAATCTACCTTTAATCACACATGTCAAGCCATACGAGCGAGAGAAAGCATATTCTAATCATCATATTTTCCCTTCTTTGGCAACCCTCTTTCTACTTGCAGAAACAAATCAGACACCATGGTTGACGCTGCCGTTATGGAAAAGATGGAAGCTGGCTTCGCCAAGCTGGCCGCTTCCGACTCCAAGTCTCTGCTGAAGAAGTATCTGACCAAGGAAGTCTTCGACGCTCTGAAGAACAAGAAGACCTCCTTCGGCTCCACCCTGCTGGACTGTGTCCAATCTGGTACGTATTGGTGCGGGTGTTGACCAGAAGACAGCTTTCGATTACGGGTGATAATGAAATTCGAGTTAATTCGTTGCTTTGAAACCAATTCTGTCAAATGCAATCCTGGTGGCATCAGGAAGCTTCATCGGAAATTTCAAACAAAACGCGCCAGTATCCTCACCGCGGTCGTCTCTGAAAGGAAACCTGTACTTCCGAAAACTAGCACAAGCAGACTAGCAAGGAAATAGATTTTTTTAAGGATACAATTCCCAATTAGTTCTAAAAATAGTTTCAAGGGTATTCCGAGAATAATACCAACGGAGAAAAAATTAAGGATTTTTCTGAATTTTCTGAAGAATTCAGAGGAGATAACTCTGAGCAGAAATCCAGACATTTCAGCGGTGAAAAACACCGAATTTCTAAGGAAATATGAAGAGAGTTTCATGTAGAACTAGCTGAGTGTGCCCGGCCTTACTCGGGATTCAATATTAGCTTGAGTTTATGCGCCGATTAAAAAAAGCATGCTATATTGTACGTAGCCCCTCCTCTTATCTAAGGGGCTACCCCCTATGACCATCTCCTTATACATGCAAAATTTGGTTCCAGTTGCTTGATTAGTTTTCGAGTTTTGCAGAAATTTCAGTTTCATTTGTATGGGAGCCCCCCTTACAGAGGGGGTCTCGAACCATCATAAGTACCTTTCCCTGCCCAAAAAACCCCTGCATACAAATTTTCACGCCGATCGGTTCAGTAGTTTCCGAGTCTATAAGGGTCAGACAGACAGACAGAAATTCATTTTATATAGGGTAAATGACTTCCAAATACCAATTCGGATAAAAAATTAAGGAGAATTCCGAACAAATTTTCTGAAGAATTCAGAGCAGAAATCCTAGACATTTCAGCGCTGCACCGAATTTCTAAGGAGATATCAAGCGAGTTTTATGTAGAATTAAGCCAGTTGCCATACCGCTCTAACCATATCATGTCACACCTCTTCCATCCGCGTGTCTCCTGCAGGTTTCGAGAACCCAGACTCCGGAGTCGGCATCTACGCACCCGATGCTGAGTCCTACTCCCTGTTCGCCGATTTGTTCGACCCCATCATCGAGGACTACCACAAGGGCTTCAAGAAGACCGACAAGCACCCGGCCTCCAACTTTGGCGATGTCAACTCGTTCGCCAACGTCGACCCGACCGGCGAGTTCGTCGTGTCGACCCGCGTCCGTTGCGGTCGCTCGATGGAGGGCTATCCATTCAACCCATGCCTGACCGAGGCCCAGTACAAGGAGATGGAAACCAAGGTTTCCACCACCCTGTCCGGACTGGAAGGTGAACTGAAGGGCAAGTTCTACCCATTGACCGGTATGGACAAGGCCGTCCAGCAGCAGCTGATCGACGATCACTTCCTGTTCAAGGAGGGTGACCGTTTCCTGCAGGCCGCCAACGCTTGCCGTTTCTGGCCATCTGGACGTGGTATCTACCACAATGACAACAAGACCTTCCTGGTCTGGTGCAACGAGGAGGATCACCTCCGCATCATCTCCATGCAGATGGGTGGCGATCTGGGCCAGGTCTACCGCCGTCTGGTCTCCGCTGTCAACGAAATCGAGAAGCGTGTGCCATTCTCGCACCACGAACGTCTCGGTTTCCTGACCTTCTGCCCAACCAACTTGGGAACCACCATCCGTGCTTCGGTCCACATCAAGGTCCCGAAGCTGGCTAAGGACATGGCCAAGCTGGAATCCATTGCCGACAAATACAACCTGCAGGTCCGTGGAACCCACGGTGAGCACTCCGAGGCTGAGGGCGGTATCTATGACATCTCCAACAAGCGCCGCATGGGTCTGACTGAATTCGAGGCCGTCAAGGAGATGTACGATGGCATTTCTGAACTCATCAAGATTGAAAAGTCGCTGTAAATCAAAACTCCCCTACTAATCCAACACTAACACAAGCAAAAAATCCAATTGAAAAGTAAAACGTTAAATAAAAGCCAAAAAAAAAACATTAAAACAAAACTCGTTAAAATTTTGATTATTTTTGAAATGTACACCTTTCACCACTACTAAACAAAAATACAGATTCAAACACATTCACTTCTTGTAACCCCCCACCCGGGCCTCAGTCAGAACGGATGATCCTCTTGGTCCATCCCCTACCCCGACCTTCTCTCTAAGGAAGAAACGTGTAGATCATTGTTTCGGTTCAGCTGAGCTGCCTGGCAGACAATTAAAGCATCCTCTTCCATCGCCCGCCACCGCCCGAACGGACCAGAGTGATCCCGATCTAAAGCGTCTCCTTCGGTTTGCGTTCGCGCCCTTGCAAAGCAAACCGACCGAGAACGCCGTCCACTACCACAAGCACACGTGTTTGTATGTTTACTGTAAGCCTTTTTGTCTCTTCGTAAATAACTTTTATCATGAGTTTGACCAGCTGTGAGTTATACATTTGTAAGTTGTGCATTATTTTCATAAAATAGTCACTAACCAACGGAATATAGAGGAAAAACCAAAAAGATTCAAAACCGAAACAGAAAGGCATTAGTAGCAGAGAGCTGATGATGATAGATCGATTCAAGAAAGTTGTGTAGATGCAAGATCGGCAATTAGGTATGTGTGTTGCTTGTCAACTCAGTATTTTTGCAGTCGTGTCGTACCACCAGGTTGTGACGGTTCTCCTCACAGTGGGGAAAAGGATCCCAAGACCTCCACCGCCATCACCACACACACACACACACACAGTTGAGACCTGGTGCCCCCACACGTGTTCTAGATGAATGAAAAGCAAATAAAGACGCCTGAAATTTCAAATTTACTCATTATTTTAAAAAAATAAAAAAGGATTAAAAACATACCAAAGAGAGTGGAGTTTTCATTTGGTTGGGTAAAGAGCTAGGAACGAAAACCCCTGTACTGTTACTGTTTGGTAGGATTTTACTGTGCTTTCAAATTGTTCTGTCGAATAGTTTCTTCTGCTTCTTCTTCTTCTTCTTGATTCCTTTATTTTAATGTCGGTCTCTGCTCCGCAATCGAGTGCCAATCACCGACGGACATCGTAACACAAAAAAGTGTTTTTTTTTTTGTCTTTATTATAGAAACTTTCAGCCTTAGGCTGGTTCGTCTCTTTATTTAACAGAAGAGGCATCGAAGGAGACCCCCTTGGCAAAGCATATTACCACAAACGAAGTGACAGACGACTAACTGGCGAAGAAATCCATTTAAATAATGTGGTTCACTGTAATAGAATTTTCTTGGAAGCTTGTGCCATCATCCACCAGATGGGTTAGTTTTTTTGTTTTGATTTGAACAAAGTTGATTTTGTGTACAATGATTCTTTGACAGTGTGCAAAGAGTGCGTATCATTTTGTCATTTTTTTTATGCATTTCAGTTTTGAATAGAGTGAAAGAGATAGAACCAAAACATTCTAATACATTTGGTGAAAATGCTAGTACAATCCAGTAGTAGTGTTGCCATGTGGTACAATCCAGTAGTAGTGGTGCTGCCATGTGGTACACTGAAAAATTGAAATAGCAGGTTAGTCACCAAAGTTTTCGAGCCGCTCCGTCTGTCACTTCGTTTGTGATATTACGTAGTTTTCATAACAATTATTTTATAAAGTTCCATGGATTGAAATGTCCGGTTTAGTTGCGTTGTTCATCATCAAGTCAGTTAAGTTGTTAATCAAGAAACCTTAATCGTAGTCCTGTAGTGGCGCACTTTGTTGTTTAGAAGTTCCCGTGGTTGATGTCAGCTAAATTCGTTCGTACAGTTTTGTGTCTTTAAGGAAACAGAGCAAAGCTGTTTCTGTTGAAGGGTCGTTAGCAAGAATATCTCTTATACCAGTTTCTAGTCCGTATATTCTTCTCGAATCTTGATACTGAGGGCAAACAGGCTGCCGAATCCCACAAAAATCGCATAGGTAGGCTTTGATCGTATCGTCCCGACTGGAAGTGACTAATTCGTGTGTGGCCGGTTCGCAACCTAGATAGTATTCGTTGATCTTTTCTAATGATTTGGTCATTCCATTTGGTAGTCTCACCTTTGACCTTACGAAGAAAAAGGTCTCTCTCTTGTTGCCATGCTACCTAAGGCCGCAAGCTTATCTGCACTTTCATTGCCCGGGATGCCGCAGCCCGCATAAGCGCGAACCATAAATTGACCTTATCGATAATGGTTATAAATTGTTTATAATCCCTGCTAAACTTCAACTGAAATGGTTATGGAACTTTACATGAACGTTTAATGATAAAGTTTTAACCTTAAGTATTATAGTTTTTTGGAAGTGGACCTTACTAATAATGGGTTGTTAAGAACCATTACCATTCAAAATTCTTGTTTTCTCCATACATTTTCGGAAAGAAAACTATACTAAAACCTTTTAACTTATGGTTTGAGAACATTAATGGTAATGGTTATGGTAACCAGTAAGGTCCATGAATGGTTTTGTAACATCGATCAACTTTATGTGGAATATATCGCGAATTGGTTGCCTGTACATTACTGATTACCAATTCACGATATATTCCACATAAAGTTGATCGATGTTACAAAACCATTCATGGACCTTACTGGTTACCATAACCATTATCATTAATGTTCTCAAACCATAAGTTAAAAGGTTTCAGTATAGTTTTCTTTCCGAAAATGTATGGAGAAAACAAGAATTTTGAATGGTAATGGTTCTTAACAACCCATTATTTGTAAGGTCCACTTCCAAAAAACTATAATACTTAAGGTTAAAACTTTATCATTAAACGTTCATGTAAAGTTCCATAACCATTTCAGTTGAAGTTTAGCAGGAATTATAAACAATTTATAACCATTATCGGTAAGGTCAATTTATGGTTCGCGCTTATGCGGGAGTGTCCGGGAATCCAAACGCAAAGATTGTTAGGTTTCACTTTCGCCCGGATCATTTGTACGCATGGGTGACGTATACGGTCCGTTTCAAGGGCTTTAAGGACACTCGCGGAGTCAGATAATATGACAGTAGTTGCCTTTGCATTGGTCGCTGCTTGATGAATAGCTATGGCCTCAGCCGAGAAGACTGAGCACGTGTTTGGTAGCCGCTGGTGTATCACAAGATCTCTTCCTGACACACCAACACCTACTCTGCCATTGGCCTTGGAACCATCGGTGTATATTAAATCATATCCAGCTAACGTCGTCGCTTTCATACGATTGAAAGTACTTATAACTCCAGCCTTACTTTCTCCGACTTTATAAGAACGTTGAAAAGACCAGTTGACCTGGTGTCTTTTGATTTTTGATTATCCCCCATTCTTTCGTCACGCACTTTCCCTATATCTAATACATGGAAGTGGCAGTTAACGCATTGTCTGACTACCAAACTCCCAAGATGGGAGTATGTATAGGGGAAAGTGGGGCAAAGTGGCCACCCGCTTAAAAATCAACTTATTGAAGCCAACTTGAACTATCCATTTCATTTTAGTCTATTTAACTGTTTTTGTCTAGTGCGAATGTTTGAAAAATGTTGGAATAGCTCAAAAATCAGAAAATAAGGTCTATCAGTAGTTTCTTTAAATGGTCATTGGTTACTTATGTGACACGATTTTTTCTTCTTCTAGTTTTCAATAAACATTAAAGTTTGTCTAAACAAAATATTACTTAAGTCCATTCGGGGCAATATGAGCACCACTGATATTTCAAGCATTGTCTATTTAAATGCTTCAAATTTGTATTATGCCGTTTAAAATAATGACTGTATCATATGAAATCACGTTTAGAAGCAGCTTTAGCAGCAATGCTTTTGTAAAAAAATCAGCCATTCACAAGAATGAAAAAAAAAATATAGGCTTTAATAGGTAGTACAGTCAACTTTCGCTCGTTGGACTAAACCTGTAGCCCACTTTTAGTGAAAGACGTTAGTTGGGCTGAGCTGTCAAGCTGAAAATTGGTTGAGGGATACACCGATTGTTTATTATCATCACAATCCTTTAGCAACTATCAAAATTGTTCATACATGAGCCCCTCGAAAAAGAAACAGCACTGTAAAAAATGACGTTTGACTTCGATTTAGGTGGGCTACAGCCCAACTAAAACGTAGCTCACCTAAACATAGCCCAACGAGCGAAAGTTGACTGTACTTCTTAAATTTAATTTATTGTACAGAAATTAATTGCTTTTTTTCAAATCTTGATCAAGCGTAATAACGATTGTCATCAGCAAATCGCTGTATGATGGGCCAAAAACGAATAGACGGATTGATAGGCAATACGCCTATTTATTACCTTGGGACAGTTAAGAATCTCCTTCCAACAACTTGATCAGTCAATTGGTCAGAAAACGAGCCATCCAACAGAAAGATGTCCCAATTAATGGGGAGAAGAGCCCGCCCTTTATCCACGAAATGTTAACAACAAGGAGTTGATATCTTCACTCTATCCATCCAATTGGCTTCAATTGGTTGCCCTGGTGGTTCCTCCTCATCTCAAATTTTTGATGTATAGTAATATGTAATACAATAATCAGATAATCAGAAGCATAACGGCATAACGTCTACAACAATATGCGAGTCGATTGAAATCTCCCAAAAATAAATGCGTTGGTTCTTAACATAGAAGCGTGCATTTAAGTGAAGGATAAGAGAAAGGGGAGTCAAAGGTGTTGCTATGCAGAATTAGAAGTCGTCGAGATTGAATGCGCATGTTAAAATATCGTTGATCCAGTTACCTGTCATATAAATTTGCATATCATCTAATTATGAGAGTGAGTTGGAAATGCTACATAACATGAAGCTTTAGTGTGATAATTAATTAGCTAGAGAATGGTCTTAGAGACGGTAGGATAGTTCCGGTAGAGTACGGCAGTATGGAAATTGAAAAGAAGTCGAAAATGAGTGAAGGGCCATTAATACGACAGTACAAAAACAAACGCACACTTCTTTGCCTAACCCGTGCGATGTACGCGTTGATTTGAAGTACACACCAAAAATTTAAATCGAGGTCCAGCAAAATGGATTGCTGAACTGCTTCCAGCACAAGCAGTTTTTTCTGAACAAACAGCAATCCTGAAAGTTTTGCTGGACGATCAGTTAATTGCATGATCTATCAAACTTTCGATCATTTTGCGTTCAACATTCCTTTGATCTTTATGTTCAGAAATAGCAAGTCGGCTAGAAAGTTCCTTTTTTAACATCATCATCGTGCAATTATGAAGTAAGTTTATGAACTTTATCATTGAATCAATATGGTAATACTTTTATATTTGATTTCAGAGCAGTCAAGTGTTAAATTGCGCGAGTTTTGTCTATACGACCACAGACAAACAGACGTAACACTTCATTGTGTATCTTCGTTCATGCATTTAACGGTTGATTTGAATATTATCAGTTCCGCGAACTACTCGCCGCAGCGCTGGCATCGGATCACTTTGACGTTTCTATACATTCTATAGAACTTTTATGCAATATTGTTTGCGAGCTAGCGAGCAAGCTTGTTTTCCGCGAGAAGCCCGAGAGATGTCGCTACTGAGGTCATATGTTTTGAGATACTATATTTTCAAGAAAAACTATTTCCAAGAGTTACGTCTGTTTGTCTGTGATACGACTGTTGCAATTTTTACCCGCTAATATTCTCTTATATTTTCCCAATAAATAAACGAGTCAAATTAATAATTACACAGCAAAAAAATGTAATATCGATCAATGTAATTCAAGCTGATGTATGAAATAATGATGTAATAGCAAAAAGCAGATACACTATTACATCAATGGATGTAATTTTGTTCGCAAAATCGATGTACATCGTACAACGTTATATTACACAACCGATGGATTGACCTGGTTGCAGCCGAGGGGGAAGACGGCTTTCATTTGAGTACCTCTTTTACTCAGAGTTGCTCAGAGCTACTCTGGTTTGTTCTGGGATCTGACCTAATTTGTGACGAAAAAGAATTAGTAGGGCATATAGTTTTGGAATCTGACCATACAAATGTCAGTTCGATAACGAAACGAAAACAATGAATGAAGAAAATAAATGGATGCAAGTTTTGGCTCTCAAATCACTCTGATGATGGCTTTCTGCAGGGCACATTTCTCTTTGCAATGGTAATGAAATTGACCAGGATCTTGCTACCAGAGTAGTGGGCATCCAGATGCATAGAGCAAGCGAATGGATATTCCCTTCCGGCTACCAGCTCCGGCGGGGACATGTACTTGAGGTTGTGTGAGGGTCTCGGTTGCTAGAACAGGGAAATACAAACTTAGAGCAACCGTAACGGTACGCTGCTAAACTCATTTTAGCAGCCCTCATCATAGCGCAGCAGTCGGCTTCTCGGTGAGAAGCGCGTTACCAAATTTAGCAGCGCGATAGCAGCGCGAGAGAAAGGTTGCTATTCGTAGACATGTCAAAATACTCACTACCGGTACGGACTACGGCGAGTAAATTGATAACCGCGATAGCAGCGACCGGTGTGGAGAAGAGTGACTAAACTAAAATGAGAGTGCTGTGCGCTGTTAAAATAGTCGCGCAAATGACAACGACCGTTATGGTTGCTCTTACAAACTATTCCACCAAACCCCCTAGCACCATTTATTTTGTATCAAAACAGCAACGTTATTGCGTGATGTTTGTTTTGCTAGCCGGTTCTCCGATGAATTGAGTGTATTTTACGGCATAGATCACCGGCTGAAAAAACTAACGTTCCTTTACACCAAAAACATTGATTGCTTGGGCACTACTGTCAAAACAATCAAGATAATAAAATCGTTCATCAGAGAGCAAAAGAGTTCCTCAGAGTTACTCTGGATTGCTCTAATTTCTCACTGTCTTCCCCCTCGGTTGCAGCAGTTTGGATGTAATATTCAACAACTTTTTTTTTCTGTGTATGAACAAGTTTTCTTTCGAAACCAAAAATGAGAATCAATTTAAAAACAAACCATATTGCTGGCTATATACAGCAAAATAATTGATGTAGTTTTGCTGAAAAAATCAGTGAAATATTGCTGTTTATACGGTAATGAGCTGTCACTTCTACGTCAGTTTGTTTTGCTGGTCGTTCAGCTATAATATTTTGCTGGATAGATTGCTGAACTTCCAGCTCGGAAAAATCCAGCAAAATTTTGCTGGTTAACGGCAATAAAAAATGGGTGTGTATAGTTCTAGCGACGTTTCATCACTACCTAAAGCCCCTCGCTGCCGAAAGCATTTCCAGTCGATGGTGTGTTATAATACAATTCTAGACAGAGCTGTAATTAGGGGCCTAACAGCCTTTGTAAACAATGACTTCTCTCGTTGATTTCTCGGAATTCAAGGAACGCCCACAAAAATCAACATATCCATCGGGTAGGAGAAGTCTTCTTCTACTCGATGGTGATCCTCTCGTCATGACCAACTTGGTCATCTCAGAGAGAAAGCAGTAAGATGATTGTTGCGTGCTGTACCATCAGCAGCATTGTTGACGGCTACTCCCGCCTAATAAATTAATACACTAAAGCTTCATGTTAGATAGCATTTCCAACCAACTCTGAAAATCGCAAACTTCGCGTATGAAGTAGCATAAAAACATTTTGAATCTAATTATGATTATTGTCAATAATACTTACATTTCGATGAAGATGGTGCTACCTATTTTACCTTTTATGTGATACCAAACATCACAGAAGCCAACTTTGAATCGTAGACCAGGTCCATTATTAATACACTCGGTCACGCGGTGGAGATGCTCTCAGTGACATTGTCTCACTCTGAACCAGTAAATAAACTTTTTTGATGAATTTACTGACTTATTCATCAAAATACTGAAAAAGTCAGCAAAAACAAATGTAAACAAATAAATTACTGATATAGACAGCCATTTTTTTTACTGACTTAGGCCAGGCTGTGTTCCAATTAATCATGTTTTGTTGTCTTTGACATCATCCACATCCAGAGGGCCAGTCACTTTCGAATGTATGGGAATGGTAGGAAACCATTTGGAAATGCATGAAATTTTTCAGTTTTTATTCATTATCGTCTTTATGGGCAGTTTTAGGCTCTGAACCATTTGGTGGATTATTTTAACTTTTGGTTAAAATTTGACAGATGAAAAGTTATCGATTAACCCTGCTATCCGAGCATGGTTATTTCTGACAGACAAGAAGTTAAATTTTGACAACCGTGGCTCGAAAACCGGTCGATCGACAGCACGGGGATTTTCGAACATAGAAAATAACTTTCGAAATGTCACTTTTAACCACGAGTTAAATTTAACTCGGCAAATGGTTCACAGCCTTAGTCACAAATCGTGGATTTTCTGATATTCTCCATACTGCAAAAATGATTTTCCTACCACTGAAGGGGCGCCATCTCTCGGATCTTCAGTATAGCTACTATAGAGTATACTCAAATTATATAATTAATTGGAGAATTTTTATTTTAACTTGAGAGATTAGACATTATTTCCCCTCCGTTGAATCATTCAAGTGTCAAAAATAAGTTTTTCGTGGTTCAATTGAACTTTTGCTTGGTCGGCTTTACCGGAAGATTGTTTTGCTTGGTTTGATTTTTGGTACCGTTCTTCGTATCGATCGAAAGTTGATTTCCGGATTTATACTCTATCATATGGTAATTTGTATCGTCCGGTAGTTCGTATCGAGGGGGAAGACGGCTTTCATTTGAGTACCTCTTTTAAGGCCCAAGCGCAATGAAAGCGGAAGCGGAACGGCAGCGACAGCGGAAAAGCCCGATCTGAGTAAGCCTACTTGTCGCATTGAAAACTAATTAGAACCAATTCTACATCGGTTAGGCTTCTTGATGTCATTTGTGACAACTATCAAACTTTCCATTTCCGTTCCGCTTTCGTCCACATTGCGTTTGGGCCTTTACTCAGAGTTGCTCAGAGTTACTCTGGTTTGCTCTGGGATCTGATCTAATTTGTGACGAAAGCAAAACTAGTAGGGCATATAGTTTTGGAATCTGACTATGCAAATGTCAGTTCGATAACGAAACGAACACAATGAATGAAGAAAATAAATGGAAACAATTTTAAATTAGGAAATAATCTTGTTTTCTACCAGTTCATTGAAGTTTGGGCTATTTTATTAAATCACTCTGATGATGGCTTTCTGCAGGGCACTTTTCTATTTGCAATGATAATAAAATTGACCAGGATCTTGCTACCGTAGTACTGGGCATCCAGATGCTTAGAGCAAGCGAATTGATATTCCCTTCCGGCTACCAGCTTCGGTGGGGACATGTACTTGATGATGAGTTCTGTGAGGGTCTCGGTTGCTAGGACAAGAAATAAAAACGTAAAAACTATTCCACCAAACCCCCACATACGCCCCCCCCCCCTAGCCCCATTTATTTTGTATCAAAATCTTATTGTGTGATGTTTGTTTGCTAATAGCACAAACGAAGTAACAGACGACTAACTGGCGAAGAAATCCATTAAAATAATGTGGTTCACTGTAATAGAATTTTATTGGAAGCTTGTGCCATCATCCACCAGATGGGTTAGTTTTTTTGTTTTGATTTGTCATTTTTTTATGCATTTCAGTTTTGAGTAGAGTGAAAGAGATAGAACCATAGAGGTAACTCTAAGACAAGTAGGTCCCGAAGAAACGTGCTCAACTTTTTGGCTCACCTCTGGTACTATCTTCGGTCCCAAGCTTGTCGAATCACCCCTCGAAACATAGGAAAAAACAATAACCCCTCATTTTATCTGTCAAACTTTCATAGCGAATCAAAACAAACATTACGTAGTACTAGAATTTCGACTAGAATAGGGTACGTTATCGTTTGCTTGGGACCAATAGGCTACACGGATAGAAATCTCCTTATACCTTTTGGCAAATTTCCATTGCTGATTATTCATAAAATGTATAAGTCAACTAATAAGCAGACGCCTTGCAAAAAGTTAATAAAGATCATGTGTCAAATGAAATGTATAAGCGGTCACACATACCTTTTATGCATTCTAATAGGACCTATGTGGTTTGTTTTATGGAATGTATAAGGCTGATGCTTTGGCAAAAATGTATAAGTGAAACACATGAATTAAATAATTGATTTTCGTTTCGTGTACTAATGTGGTGAGCCAATTTAAAATCGTTACTTTCATATTGATTGTTGATAGAACCAAAACATTCCAGTACATTTGGTGAAAATGCTAGTTCAATCTAGTAGTAGTGTTGCCATGTGGTACAATCCAGTAGTAGTGGTGTTGCCATGTGGTACACTGAAAAATTGAAATAGCAGGTTAGTCACCAAAGTTTTCGAGCCGCTCCGTCTGTCACTTCGTTTGTGCTAATAGGTTCTCCGATGAATTGAGTGTATTTTACGGCATACATCACCGGCTGAAAAAACTAACGTTCCTTGGACAGCGCTGTCAAAACAATCGAGATAATGAAATCGTTCATCAGAGAGCAAAAGAGTTCCTCAGAGTTACTCTGGATTGCTTTTAATTTCTCACTGTCTTCCCCCTCGGTTCGTATCATCCGGCAGTTCGTATTCGGATTAATCGATTGTTTCGTCCCCATGGAAAGGGAGGAGTTCTATGCTGATCTGGTCTCCATCCAGTATCCGGTAAGTCCCAGAGTTCAACACGCTGGAGCAAAAGGTAATTATTGACAGATGTTTTTTTTTTCTCTCAGGCTTAGCCAGTAATTTTTGACAGTTCAGAGATTCTGCGATTTACGGAGTTTTCAGTTAAATTAAAAACTATTAAAAACTGGGTTGATTACTGAAAACTCAGCTGTTTGAAAACCCAGTAAAATACTACCGACTTCGGTAACATAAACTCCGTGTGTAGTAACCTCAAGTCCGTGCTCGGTCACAATGTAGGGTCTAATTATTTAAAATTTATTATTTAATTAATTAATTATTCATGCTAAGCTACAAAGCATTAGAAATTTTTTGCTTCATTTCAACGATCCCAGATATACAGACTTTTGTACGCGATTAAGGTGGACACTATCTTTTTTGAACCTTTGTAACTTTAATTATAATAACGATATTAACTAGTTATTGCATTAATTCTAGCTTCAGGATATACTTCATTTGATATTTTTAGGATACAATTAAAAAAGGGTGACCACTCTTTTCGTGTACAGAAGTCTGTATACACGGTAACCGCAAAATACCCAATAATGACTACAAAGTAAGCATTTTCGAGGGAAACTGGGACTACCCATTAAATGAGTAAAATTTTACCCATTTATGAGTAATTACAACTACAAAAACAAGTAGTAAGTATTCATTTTTGAGTAGCAAATACTCATAAATAGGTAATATATTTACTCATTGAATGGGTAGTCCCAGTCTCCCTCGAAAATGCTTACTTTGTAGTCATTATTGGGTATTTTGCGATTACCGTGTATATGGTATCGTTGCTTCATTTTAGTAAAATCGCTCAAAATTGCTCGACAATAATACACTGGAGTCGCTTTTTACGCGGTTTTTTCTTACACGGTCTTTTTTACGCGGTTTTTTTTTACGCAGATTTCGGAATTTACGCGGTTTTTTTTACGCGGATTCCGGAATTTACGCGGTTTTTTTTTACGCGGGACGTATCACCCGCGTAAAAAGCGACTCCAGTGTATAATGAATTCTCTCCTAACGGCGATTCAGAACGACCCATATTTGAGTTTAGTTCACTCAGAATCGCCTAGTGCAGGAACTGTGGACCTTGAAACCTCACAAATATGCCGGAAAATGAGGAAATTGACGAAAATTTTATCCAGTCTAGGAGTAGTACCAATAGACTGAGTGAATCCAATCTTACTTGTCTCATATTCGGGATTTTTCTTTCCTGAAAAAGAAAAACAGGGAAAACATTAGGCAAATTTACTCATCGCTGAGTTCCTGCACTTCAAGTGATTTATGAGATAACTAAACACAAATTCGATCAGACCACTCAAAATTCGCAAATCAAAGTTGGCACTCGTGGAGAATAGAAGAACTATGAGAGTGATGATGGTTTCAAAATTTTACACGATGAGGTATTGGCAAATCAAAGTTGGCACTCGTGGAGAATAGAAGAACTATGAAAGTGATGATGGTTTCAAAATTTTGCACGGGGAAGTATACGAGTGCAATCTTAAAATGCTTTTATTTTGAAAATGGAGCATTTTATTTAAATCTGGTTACTGCTACAGTGGTAGAAAAGCGGAAGTCTATGTTTACACCTAAAAATCTGAAAAGAAATTAAGTTTTCTGTATTATATGTCTATTGAGTAGTCCTGAAGTTTTCTACTAACGTAGCACTTACCAGATTTAAATAAAATGCTCCATTCACAAAATAAAAGCATTTTAAGATTGCACTCGTATACTTCCCCGTGGAAAATTTTGAAACCATCATCACTTTCATAGTTCTTCTATTCTCCACGAGTGCCAACTTTGATTTGCCAATAGACATAATTTCGTCAAAAATATATTAACTGAAAAGTGAATTCAGTGCCAACATTTCAAAGGGGCGTAATTGCTTTTGTAAACAATGACTTTAGCCATCAATTTCTCGCGAATGAAATCTTACCTTTTCAAAATAACAATGATAGCTGGTAGAGGAAACATTCCTCTACCTAATGGTGTCATTATTTTTCAAGAGTGAGCTTTTATTCGCGAGAAATCGATGGCTAAAGCCATTGTTTACAAATGCAATTACGCCCCTTTGAAATGTTGGCACTGAATTGATTTTTTCTGGCCTCGAATATACACGGCGAATGAGAACGACCCAAATTTGAGATTAGTTCACTCATAATCGCCAAAAGTGCAGGAACTCAGCGATGAGTAAAATTTGTCTCATGTTTTCCCCAGGATTTTCCAGGGAAAAATTCCCGAATTTGAGAAACGTAAAGATTGGATTCACTCGGTCTATTGGTACTTTTGAGAAAAATTTACTCATCGCTGAGTTCCTGTACTTTTGGCGATTATAAGTGAACTAAACTCAAATTTGGGTCGTTCTCATTCGCCATGTAAGGAAATCCATAAAAATTTTACTCAGTCTAGGAGTATACAGTAATCCACCCACCGGCATACATTGAGGGATGACTGTACGAATAGACTGAGTGAAACTTCTATCGATTTTCCTCATATCCGAGAAGATTTTTTTTTCTGAAAAAAGCCCGGAAAATTGAACAAACTGTTGAGTAAATCAATTTTGACAAAATTGAGTCAACTCGACTCAACTTTGAATGATCTGATCGACCGTGCAAAGCTCAAACGAATGAACTTTTAACATGGAAGCTACGAAACGATAATTATTCTCTCTCTCCTTCTCGTCTTTCATTTTAACAGAAAGAGAGAACTTATCGTTTACTCAACCAAAGTTGTTTATGTTTTCGTCTAGCTGTCAATATGCTCTCGTTTCGTCGGGCGGTGCGTGTGTGTGCGCGTGTGAATGCCGATGTGGACGACGGACGGGACGGCATGCAAAAGCGAGTGGGAGTAATGTTTTTATGCTGTGCTCTCATCTCGTTCCGTTCGTTCCGTCTCTGTATGCGGTTCGATTTATGCTCCATCGGGAGTGTTTCGCGACGGGCAGAAGACGACGGTATTACATTAGGAGGAAAAAGCACCACCGAGAGTGTTCGCGTAAAGGTGAAAAAAAGGCAGGAGAACCATTTATTTGGGATTTTATTCTGACTGCAATATGTTGATTTCGGCAGAAAATGTGCTGTTTGCTTTGAAGTGCAAGTAAATTGTCCGCCGGGATTCGGTCAGTGTTAAGCCATTGCTCCGGGCGCTATATTCTGGAAGTGTAGACCCGTGATTCCCGTTAACCGTTCTCGTCCGATGAGTAGGGAGTGTATGCGTTCCGAGTGAAAAAAAAATAGAGTAGACTTCCGAGGCGGACCAACCAAGCAACACAATGGCAGGTGATTTCTCTGGCTGTACGGCCCGCAAGAAGAACCGTGCCCAATCGGTCGAGTACAATCCGGCCAAGGTGGACAGCGGAGAAACCTCGAAGCAACAGACCAATCCGCTGACCACCCGGAGCGGGTTGCGGGTGTACAAGATTGTAATTCTGGGCGATGGCGGCGTAGGGAAGTCAGGTAGGTGTGAAAGGCCATTGCGCTATCGCTCCCGGTGGGTGTGGGTGGTGTTTATGGGTGGTATGGGATGGGTGGCTCTCCGTATAGAATGACGTATCCGACTAGAAATATGACGCTTATCGCGCAAAATTGAGAAAGTGTCTCTTGCTGGAGAGAAATTGTAGATAGCTACTCCCGATGTTTTCATTGCTGACGGTGGTGAACCGTTCCGTGATGCGGCTACCTGAAGATCGATTCAAGGTTGTGCGGAAGGAAGTTGCGGGAGAAATAGAGAGAGAGAGAGAGAGAGTTTATCTACGCATAGAAACGCATTCATATTTAGTGATAAATATGACGATAACAACAAGGGCAATAGGGACAGGTGAATGTCATTGAAGGGACAGAAGGGTGGCACAGACGACAACAGGCTCCATACACCTCCGCATTTGCAGGGGTAAAAGCTTGTAGGGAACGATTAGGTTCCGGGATGCTTTCCGGTTTCCAGTAGACTCTACTTTATTTCCTTCGGATGCCGTTACCTCAAATAATTTCCTCCGAATGGGATAGTCTGCTTGATTCATATTCAATCAATAATTGTTGAAAGCCCCTATTTACTGTGACAGTTCCTTCCTTTGGAACTATCAAACTCAAATTCACTTTGAATTGCTATCTGAATTCATTTGAATTTACTGTCGGGATGCATTTGATGTTTTACAAGAATTTCCTGGAAATAGTAATGTAATTCCGCGCAATTTTTTCTTTTAAAATAATTATAAATAGTATATAATTTGGATTGAATAATTGTATATGATACCTGCCTTAACTACTTGTGTGTGGGAAAAATATAAATTTAGATTAAATTATAATAGGTGAAATCGATGTAACGTCGGCCTAAATGCTCCTAATTTGGGCCCATACATAAATTCAGCAATTGACTAAATTTTCTATGACGCGTTCATCTAGATAAAATTGATAAATAGCAGATTTTTAGCGATGGGCCCAATCTTAGATCCATAGGCCAACATTAGGGCCATTTCCCCTATATGTACTGCAAAATTTTGGTGAAATGCGGAGTTGTGGTACTTTGCGTTACATCAGAATTTCTTTGATATTTTAATCAGAATTATTTACAGAATTGTCATTGAATTCTCAAAGTTTTCGCTCAACTTTTCCTCAATAGTTTAACGAACTTTCCATATTTTTTTTAAATTTAGTTCTTTTATTTAAAAGGCTCAATCGTGTTAGCTTTACAGAGCCGATAATTGTTCATTGTTTCGTAACAAAATTTACTTAATTAAAGGTCTAGTGGGAGTTGGGCCGAATACTCGCGGCTTACTCGAGGAGAGTGGTACATTGTCGAAGGATAGTATCAGGGGAGGAGCTTGGAGTGATATCGTTGTCGTCAGTATAAACTTTTTATATTAATTCAGTTCGAATTATCCATGAAATTCAGCGTTACTGGACAATTTATATTCTAGTTGGAATGCTGTGAAATTATCTTCAGATTAAAATTCTTTTGGAGTTCTCTAGAAAATCATGTCAGAATTGCTTTGGAGTGGTTATACCAGTACTAAGGAAAATTTGTAGAAATGTTTATACTATTCCATGAAAAGTTGTAGGATCATCCTTCTTTTTCGCATTTCAAGCTTACTGCTTATCGCATATTAGCTTATTGCGTGGTCTCAACTTCTTAATACTTTTCCACAGTTATTAAGACAATTATACCATTTTTCCATTGGTATAATTGTGTGGCAAGTACAATCATACTCCATGCCCAGGGATGTCGAGAGATTTTGCAACCCGAAAAACTCCTAGACCAGACCGAGAATCGAATCCAGCCACCTCCAACATGGTCTTGCTTTGTAGCTGTGCCTTTATCAACTGAGCTAAAGGAGGCCGACGTAATCCTACCTTGGAATTAGATTGAATCGTGCCTTGGGACTCGACAGAATCAATTATGGAAATTCATAATAAAATATATGGATATTCGATTGGAATCAGTGCCTTGAAATCTTAGGATTCGGAATCCTACCTTGGAATTGAATTGAATCGCGTCTTAAGATTCGACAGAATCTCGTCGTGGCATTCGATAAAACCTCACCTTCAAATACGATAGAATTACTCCACGGTATTTGACAGAAACCTATCTTTGATTCGTTAGAATCTCTCTTTCAAATACACAAGAATTTCATCTCAAAATTTAAAAAAAAAATCTTGCTGCAATTCAATTTAATAACACCTTGGAATTCGAGATGTCCTGGGAATTCGACCGAATTTAGTATTGGAATTCGAGAAAATCTAGCCTGGAGACTTGAACATACTGACACTAGCGCACCTAGCGGTAGAAGGCAAACTTTTCGTGCAGTTTAAATGGCCAGCATGGTTTGATGGTGTGAGTGCTCATAGAACATCCGTGTGAAGCGCATCCACAAGCATCGCTTGGTGAAAACAAATTTTCCCCCAATTTGTAATATACTGATTTGTTCACACTTCCACTTCTGTTCTGTGCTGGAGATCTTAGGATTTAAATAAATCCTACCTTGAAATTTAAACTAATCCGCTTCTTAGGATTAGACAGAACTCCGCCTCGGGATTCGACAAAATCTCGCCTCGCCATGAGATTCGACAGAATCTCTCTTTGGAATACAAATAAATCTAGTCAGCGATGGAAATCAATTTCGTTGGAATTCGGCTGAATTCCACCTCTGGAGTAGCAAAAATCTTATCTTTAGGTTCAACGCAATCTCTCCTTGGAATTCGACCGAATTCAGCATTGGAATCGGATAGAATCTAGCCTTGAGATCTTGGAATTTGATTGAATCTGAGCTGGGAATTCGATTGAAACGCGTCTTAGGATTCGACAGAATCCCGTCTTGAGATTCGATACAATCTCGCCTTGAGATTTGATGGAATTGCTCCTTTGATTCGACAGAATATCTCTTTGGAATTCAGAAGAATCTTGTCTAACGATTCAAACAAATCTCGTCTTGAGGTTCAACAGAATCTCTCCTTGGAATTCAACCGAATTCAGCATTGGGATTCGATAGAATCTCGTCTTGAAATCTTAAGATTCGATTGAATCCTATCTGGAAGTTCGATTAACATGCGTCTTTGGATTCGACAGAATCCCGTCTTAAGATTCGATACAATCTCGCCTTGAGATTTGGTAGAATTGCTTAAGCGGATTCTACAGAATACTTTCTTTGAACTTCAAAATAATCTCGTCTAGCGATTGAAATAAATAGACTTCGAAAAATTCGTGTTATGATGTTCTACGGAATCCCTCCTTGACCGAATTCAGCATTGGAATTTGATAGAATTTCATCTTGAAATCTCATCTAGAGATGAACTAGCCTAAGGCTAAAAATCTCTTAAATAAAGAATTAAAAAAAAAAAAAAAATCTTGAAATCTTACGATTCAATTGAATCCTACCTGGAAATTTGATTGAAACGTGTCTTAGGATTCGAAAGAATCCCGTTTTGAGATGCGATAGAATCTCGCCTTGAGATTTAAAAGAATTGCTCCAGTGGATTCTGAAGAATCCTTTCTTTGACTCGGTAGAATATCTCTTTGAATTTTGAGAGAATTTCGTCTACCCTCCCCTTGGCTAGTTTTTTAACCTGGACGTTGGTGGGCGGGCCTAATCTTATGCTTCATAGTGGAGCGTTGGAGACGGTTGGTTTAGGTCCGGCATCGTTGGCTCATGCCGTAACAGAATAGCGTCATGAGCATGCGATGAGGATTACTGAGCTTCCCCTCTCTGATGAACCATTGCATAAGAGAACCAAAGTTCTAGCCTGAAGTGATAGTATCACACTTGTTACTCCTTTATTTGAAAGCCGCGTTGTAGTACGCTTACGTATAGGCACTGACGTTGGGTGCGATACTGGCGGGTTTTGCCGCAAATCACTCTTATTTTATTTATTTTTACGCAGATAGATTTATTTAGGTTTGCAAGGGAATTATACTATTGAAATATTTCAGAAAGTGCCCAACAGTGCTCCTTCTACTTGCGTGTCAAGCTTTCGTTGTTGTTTTCATTGAGGTATTACTCAGGGAACAATGTTAAACACCATTTTTGTACATGGTTTTGCAACTTATCTTATATGTGCTTCATTTTGATTTGGGATAAGTGTTTGAACTATGGCTCGGGATTTCCACTGTGGCGTGCTTCTATTGTGACATAACCATACGTTTTTTTGTGGTGCGACATAGTGGAAACGTGTGAGCGTAGTTGAAGCATATACCCTATGTAATTTAAAAATCAGCTAGGAAACTAACTTCAAAGTGAAGCATTTTAGTCACTTGAAGGTGTCACCTGGGACGAACTAATATATATTAAATATAGGTCAAAGTCAAAAACAACTTGAAACACGTTAAATTTTAGATTACATTTGCAAGTGCAGGTACTTAATAAAGCATGGTAGGTAGATTAGAGATTTCAATTATTTATTAAATTACACTAGAGATATCATAATCATCAAACGAATTTAAATAAGAAAATTTAGACAGCCTAGTAGCATTAAGTGGATTAACAGAAGAGTTAGGATGCGGAGGGTCCGCTTAGGGAAGCAACTAGCCTTTAAAGCAACTGGCAACTAGCCTTTTCATGTATTGTCTGTTTATTTTGATTATTGCTTTAAAATATCAATTTGGTATATATGTGAAAGGATGAATCAGTGGGAGATGGATTTTCGGTTTCTTTACATTTTGCATCACTATATGTAATTTCCTCAAAACCCCCCAATAACCGGCCTCTTCAATCCCTTCCTTTTCCCATGGCGTTCAAGTGGTCCGCATAGACTATTCAGCCATTACCCGTCCTTTATCCTCGGCTTTGGATTGACTTGCGCTCCCATTGCCCCACCAAACGCTGCAAAATGAAAATGAAAATGAAATTTGAGAGAATTTCGTCTAGCGATTAAAATAAATAGGCTTCGAAAAAATCTCGTCTTGAGGCTCTACGGAATCCCTCCTTGGAATTCGACTGAATTCAGCATTTGAATTTAATAGAATCTCGCCTTGAAATCTTAGGATTCGATTTAATCCTACCTGGAAATTCGATTGGAGCGGGTCTTAGGATTCGACAGAATCTCGCCTTGAAATTTAATAGAATTGTTCCAGTGGATTCTAAAGAATCCTTTGTTTGACTCGACAGAATATCTCTTTGAAATTTAAGAGAATTTCGTCTAGCGATTGAAATAAATAGGCTTCGAAAAAATCTCGTTTTGAATTTCAACGGAATCCTTTCTTGAAATTCGACCGAATTTAGCATTGGAATTCGATAGAATCTAGCCTTGAGACCTTGGAATGTGAATTAATCTCACCTATGAATTCGATTAAAACGCGTCTTAGGATTCAACCGAATCCCGCCTTGAGATTCGATTCAACTCAACTTTGATTTGACAGAATTCTTCCTTTGATTCGCAGAATATCGCTTTGAAATCTCGTCTTGTGGTTCAACGGCATTTGAATGAATCTTACATTTGAATTCGATTACAGCGCGTCTTAAGATTCGACAGAATCCCATATTGACATTCGATACAATCCTGCCTTGAGATCTGATAGAATTTCACCGTTGAATACAAGATCATTCCTTTGGTTCGACAGAATATCTCTTTGACATTCAAAAGAATCTCGTCTAGCGATTTAAAAAAAAATACTGTTCGAAAAAAGCTCGTCTTGAGGTTCAACAGAATCCCTCCTTGAAATTCAACCGAATACAGCATTGGGATTCGATAGAATCTCGCCTTGAAATCTTATGATTCGATTTAATCCTACCTGGAAATTCGATTAACATGCGTCTTGAGATTCGATAGAATCCCGTCTTGAGATTCGATACAATCTCGCCTTGAGATTTGGTAGAATTGCCTAAGTGGATTCTACAGAATATTTTCTTTGATTCGGCGGAATATCACTTTAAATTTCAAGATAATCTCGTCTAGCAATTGAAATAAATAGACTTCGAAAAAATCTCGTCTTGAGGTTCTACGGAATTCCTCCTTGGAAGTCGACCAAATTCAGCATTGGAATTTGATAGAATCTCGCCTTTAAATCTTACTATTCGATTTAATCCTACCAGGAAATTCGATTCAAACGGGTCTTAGGATTCGACAGAATCCCGTCTTGAGATTTAATAGAATTGCTCCAGTGGATTCTAAAGAATCCTTTCTTCGACTCGGCAGAATATCTCTTTGAAAATTAACAGAATTTCGATTGAAATAAATAGGCTTCGAAAAAAACGCGTTAAACCGCAACGGAATCCGCTCTTGGAATTCGACCGAATTTAGTATTGGAATTTGATAGAATCTCCTTGAGATCTTGGAATGTGATTGAATCTTACCTGGGAATTCAAATAAAATGAGTCTTAGGATTCAACTGAATCCCGCCTTGAGATTCGATTCAACTCGCCTTGAGATTTGATAGAATTGCTCCTTTGATTCGACAGAATCCTTCCTTCGACAGCCTAGTGATTCAAAAAAATAAGTATCGAAAAAATCTTGTCTTGAGGTTCTACGGAATCCCTCGTTGGAATTCGACGGAACTCAGCATTGGAATTTGATAGAATCTCGCCTTGAAATCTTAGGATTCAATTGACCTGAAAATTCTATTGAGATGGATCTTAGGATTCGACAGCATCCCGTCTTGAAATTCGGTACAATATCGTTTTGAGATTTGATAGAATTGTTCCTTTGATTCGACAGAATAACTCTTTGGAATTCAAAAGAATCTTGTTTAACAATTTAAAAAAACGAAAACAGATTCTCTCCTTTGAATTAAACCACTGGGATTCGATAGAATCTCGCCTTGAAATCTTAGGATACGATTGAATCTTATCTGATAATTCGATTAACATGTGTCTTAAGGATCAACAGAATCCCGTCTTGAGATTCGATTCAATCCCGCCTTGAGATTTGATAGAATTGCTCCTTTGATTCGACAGAATCCTCCCTTTGATTTGACAGAATATCGCTTTGAAATTCAAAAGAATCTCGCCTAACGATTCAAAAAACTAGGATTCGAAAAAATCTCGTTTGGAGGTTCAACAGAATCCCTCCTTGGAATTCGACCGAATACAGCATTGGGATTCAATAGAATCTCGCCTTGAAATCTTAGGATTCGTTTGATCTGGAAATTGAAACGGGTCTTAGGATTTGACAGAATCCTGTCTTGAGATTCGATACAATCTCGCTTTGAGATTTGATTCGACAGAATAACTTTTTGGAATTCAAAAGAATCTTGTTTAACGTTTCAAAAAAATCTCGCATTAATTTTCAACAGATTCTCTCCTTTGAATCAGGCTTGATGGCGGCTCACTCGCGAGTTTGAAAATTTAATGAGCCGAGCGTGGCATTTTTCTGAGGAGTAGAATGCCTACTGCTACAGAGCTTGTGAGCGAAGGGGGATAAAATGAGAGTGAGGTTTGCTGCCATTCATGTCCATGTTTTCTATCACACGCTCTTAAGCTGGGTTTAGACAGGGCAAGTCAGTTGAATTCAACTGACTTGAACGCGAATTGAACGTGTAAACCATGCCATTCAACTGACTTGATCAACTCACACGAATTGAAAAAAGTTGAACCAGGCTCAACTTTTCAAGCCAATTGAATTCAACTGAGTTGATCATTTCACTTGCCTAGTCTAAACCCAGCTTTACTCTCGCTCTAGGTGAACTCTGAGCTTCTTGCGCCGAACAAAAAAGTCATCCGGGGTCTCGAAAAGCGCACCTCACGTCAAATCATCCTCTCGCTGAAGTTCACTCTCCCTCTCTCTCTCTCGAGGAGTTTTTGGTTAAGCTGGGTTTGGATTAGGCAAGTCAACTGATCAACTCAGTTGAATTCAATTGGCTTGAAAAGTTGAGCCTGGTCCAACTTTTTTCAATTCAAGTGAGTTGATCAAGTCAGTCGAATTGCATGGTTTACACATTCACTTCGCCTTCAAGTCAGTCGAATTCAACTGACTTGCCCTGTCTAAACCCAGCATTACTTCTTCTTTATTCCTACCGCCACTCACGCGAGGTGAGGGCTGGGCTAAACCTAAGAGAAGAGGTGACAATACGGGGACGAAAATTAACCACTTTTCTGTCAAACGTGAACCAGCTCCTGATTGGACGATTTCGTGTGCGTAAGATAGAGATAGAGATAGATAAAGATAGAGATAGAGATATAAATAAAAGAGGAAGAAGCCAATCGTCACCTCTTTTTCTTGGGGCTAAACTCGCAGGACAAGAGTGTTTTAACGCCTCCAGTGAGTTTGAGGAGTTTCAGCAAGCCTGCTTTGAATTCAACCATTGGGATTCGATAGAATCTCGCCTTCGAATCTTAGGATTCGATTGACCTGGAAATTCTATTGAGACGGGTCTTCGAATTTGACAGAATCCCGTCTTGAGATTCGATACGATCTCGAATTGCTCCTTTGAATATCTATTTACTATTCAAAAAATCTTGTCTAACGATTCAATAAAATGAGATTAGAAGAAATATCACCTTGAGGTTTAACAAAATCTCTCCTTGGAATTCAACCATTGGGATTCCATAGAATCTCGCCTTGAAATCTTAGGATTCGATTGAATCCTACCTTAAAATCAGACAGAATCCCGTCTTGAAATTCGGTACAATATCGTTTTGTGATTTGATAATATTGCTCCTTTGATTCGACAGAATAACTCTTTGTAATTCAAAAGAATCTTGTTTAACAATAAAAAAAAAACGAAAACAGATTCTCTCCTTTGAATTAAACTACTGGGATTCGATAGAATCTCGCCTTGAAATCTTAGGATACGATTGAATCTTATCTGATAATTCGATTAACATGTGTCTTAAGGATCAACAGAATCCCGTCTTGAGATTTGATAGAATTGCTCCTTTGATTCGACAGAATCCTTCCTTTAATTTGACAGAATATCGCTTTGAAATTCAAAAGAATCTCGCCTAAGGATTCAAAAAAATAGGATTCGAAAAAATCTCGTTTGGAGGTTCAACAGAATCCCTCCTTGGAATTCGACCGAATACAGCATTGGGATTCAATAGAATCTCGCCTTGAAATCTTAGGATTCGTTTGATCTGAAAATTCTATTGAAACGGGTCTTAGGGTTCAACAGAATCCCGTCTTGAGATTCGATTCAATCTCGCCTTGAGATCTGATAGAATTGCTCCAGTGGATTCTACAGAATTCTTTCTTTGACTCGGCTGAATGTCTCTTTGAAATTCAAAAGAATCTCGTCTTGAGGTTCAACTGAATTCCTCCGCGGAACTCGACCGAACCAACGTCATAAATTCCTCATCCCCATTCATAAATTTTGCAATTTTATCCTTTATACGATGCCTCCGCAATATAAAGGCAACAGATAGGTGCGCAAAAAGAAAACCACCTGGCTGTTGGCAAATAAAATCGACCTTCTTCACACACAATAAACAACTATAGGTATGCAGATGAAGGGAGAGCGATATGGAAAATCAATATTAAATCTAAATGATGATGATGGCGCTGGTGATGAATTATTTGTTATTGGTTAGGTGACCGTTTGAAGCAGGGAATCGGGCGGGATGCTTTTTTTATTTCTATCCAAAAATATACCACCCAACGCAAACGATTGCGTCACTTGATTTGATTGACGTCTCCAGCAACGATTCCTGACTTAGTTAGGACTATAATTTGGTGGATAAAATTAGTTCGACTTTTTGCAGCAAAGATGCGTGATACCAACTTGGCTGGGCCAAAACCGATCGAAGAATTTTTTTTTTAAATATTCAGTTGAACAACTTTATAAAACTTAATACTAAAAACGTTAATGTCAGGCAAATTTTACAAAAAATCGTATACCTCGGTCACAGACAAACAGACATAACACGTTGAATATTTCTCAATGTAAAACATCGTCGAAAACATTACCGCCATCTGTTGAGTCACTGTGGTGGGTAGTACGATGAACAGATGGCGGTAATGTGTAAACGTCAAACGCAAGGAAATTGACTATGCGTGCCACAGGTGGCGGTACTACCAACTACGATACTTTTAAATTGACCGTTCAATGCTTGTTCGATGAACAACTTGCGATTGTTATGTCTGTTTGTCTGTGCGTCGGTTGTTTGAAGGTGTACAGCATTTATGTCTTGAGCCTAGGGGCATCCCACTCTAAACTTTGTATTTCTCGCGTTCTACACAGAAAGTTCTTGCTGATATCTAAGATACCTACAAATACTTAAAAATACTTAAGAAATATTTAGCGTTATTACCACCTAGGTTACCACCGTTGCTAAACAAATTTAATTTGTTTGTTTATCTAATATCAGTGAGCATGCTCCACGGCCTGAAAATACTGCTGTAAACTTTCAGAAACGGTTGTGGAATGTTAAAATATTGATTTGGACTGTTTTGGATTCAATTTATACAATTTAGCTTTGGATTTATGTTTGCAAAATATAAACAAGCTAATGAAGTGTTCTTGAAGTAATGAAATTGGGTTGTTAGCGGAATGCTAAATAAAACAGCAAAAAAGGTTATCTTCCATTTAATTCCACTTAATTAATTTTGGTATCCATGACAGTTTCGTCATGGTTTTTATTAGTTAGGTAGGTTCCGATTCAACACATTGTAGTTTCATTTTTATACCTATGATCTTGACTTTTTTTACCTAGGGGATGAGTACTTAAGGGGGGTTAGATTTTGATAAGTTCTTTGTGGGAATGACACTGATGAAGACTGCACATTGTAGTCGAAATACGTATCTGTCATGGATACCAAAATTAATTAAGTGGAATTAAATGGAAGATAACCTTTTTTGCTGTTTTATGAAGTGTTCTTGTTATTGTGAGAGTTGCATAAATTATTATTTCACAATATTAAAATGCGTATCCCCCCTTGACAAACTTCTCAGACTTCTGCTTCATCGAGTCATCTGGTTGCCTCCATAGAACATAAAGGTAACGAAGCGAGTGTTTTGCAATCCTCCATCATCATCTGAAGCCTAAAAGCACGAAATCTATGTAGAGTTAAAAAAATCATTGACTCCTAGTAGGATAGTAAGATCTTAACTTTCTCGCCAGTACGGCGTAATCCAGCAATGTATGCTCCTCAAATAGTGGCACTATGGGGAGGTCCACCATCCCAACGAATAGTTCCTGCTGTAGCAACTTTAAATGGGACGCTTCACTATCGTGGCTCACTAGCAAATGAGCAGCATAGCTTCGGTTTATTTGATCTGTTCAGAATTGAAATAGGCTAAAATTGAATTTACCTTTTAAACCCCATGCACTCTATAACCGTGCAATACTAGAGTAGGGACATATCTCTATAAATCGCTGTTATCTCTTCTTATCATCGTTCCGAATGATCGGGCGAACGAACGTTCGGATGTTTGTAGAGTTTTACTCGTAGCTATTCTCTGTACACCTCATATAACCAGTACACAAGAGTCAGATCAGTTAGTTGCAAATAAACAAGCAAATCGTATGCATCCACTCCTATATCTCTGTCGGATATTGAAGCGAGCAATAAAGAAAATTCATTCTCTTACACTAAGACCGGACCAAATTAGTTTCTTTTTCGTACATAATAAATAGTCCTTCGAACCGGATTCTTGGTGCCGGTCAAAGTGTCATCGTATAGTCGGTTCGCGTTAGTGCGAAACATAGTCAGTTCACGAATAGTGCCTATAATTCGTGAAATTCGGTTCGCGTTAAACATCATTTACACGCCAGTTTAAAAGTGAGAGTACCGTGATACCGTGAAACAAAGTGATTGTACGGACAATACGGACTTTATTCAGTCTGCGCGACTGAAAAAAGGTGAACAAACCCCACTTGTTGGACTGAACGTAGGTGCTAAATTCTGACTCTGCTCAGTTTGCACGACTGAAAAAGTGCAGTGAACTATCGAACAACAGAACAGAAATTCAAAGTGAAATTGCATCGAAATTATAACGGAACGGGAAAGAAACAGTGATCATACCGCTAAGTTCGGAAAAAGAAAAAAAAATTGAAGTGCACCTTTCCACAAAATTCGCACCACGCGTGGCTGGGGCATATCGACGGCGTGAAGGTGGCTAGGCTTGGGATCATCAGCCTGAACAAAAGGGTCAGCGCACTCGGACGGATAGGACCTTTCAAACGATCGATCGTACCCTTCCCCCGGGTTGGCCTACTGTAAGTAGACTGCATGTACAATACTAATCTATTCATCGGATAGACTTTTGCGTTTTGCTTGTTCAATGATCAAAATTTGAGCTTTGGTTTGAGGATATGCGAGGTACTAACACGAGGTGGTGGCAAACAAATTTCTCGTGATTTATGATCCGTTGTTGAAAAAGAAACCGCAATTGATCGCTAGCCAGCAAGATAATTGGCATATTTGGAATTTGTTCTAGAGTTTCGATTTGGTTTCGATATTTTGTGGGGTTTTCGGTGGTTGATGATCGACATGGCACCCGCTTCTAAGTCGCTTCTTAAGCAAGAACGTTTCTGCTTCGACACTATGGAAAACGTGCTGCATTTTATGCAGGAGTATAATGAAGAGCGGGACAAATATCAAATCGAAGGATGGAAAAATCGATTGAATGAGGTTTTCTCCCATTTTCAAACTGTTAGATTGAAGTTGGAGTTGATCGACGAGGATGAAGAAGCAGAGGAAAAGGAAGAGGCGTATCGTAAAGTTCGTTATACGTTTGAGAAAAACTACGTCAAGGTGATTGGGTTTCTAGCAGCAGCTGATCGCAAAGCAAATCCCCCAATTCCTGCAGCCGTTGCATCTGGTTCGGCCTACCCAAATACTAACCCGATCCTATCGAGAATAAAACTCCCTGAAGTCAAACTGCCTTCCTTCGATGGCACAATTGCAGATTGGCTATCCTTTCGAGACTCGTTCAAGAGTCTTATCCATTCCAACCCTAGTTTGTCTGAAGTTGACAAACTTTCCTACCTTGTAGGATCTCTAACGAAGGAAGGCAAACGTATCGTGGAGTCTATCGAGATCACTTCGGCGAAATATTCGGTAGCTTGGGAGTTGCTCCAGAAACGCTTCGACAACAAAAAGCTAGTGGTCAAAACATACCTAGATTCGCTTTTCTCGATAAAACCTGTCAAACGGGAATGCTATGACTCACTGGTGCATCTGATAGATGGTTTTGAACGCAACCTGAAGATGGTTCAAAAGATGGAAATCGACACTGAGGGATGGAGTGTTCTATTGGCACACATGGTCTACTCTCGCCTGGATTCATCCACCCTGAAGCAGTGGGAGAATCACCATAAGTCAACCGATGTTCCGGAGTACAAAAATCTCATCGAGTTCCTGAGAAGTCATGCCATGGTCCTCCAGTCAATCTCACCTGCGAAATCTCGCAGCTCCGATCCCCCACCGTCCGGTCGAACGCAAAAACTGAAAATTAGTAACATTCATTCGGTCGTAAGTTCCTCATCGAAACCTTGTCCATTTTGCAAGCAGATATTGCACTCTGTCTTCAAGTGTGATGCATTTCGTAACTCCTCTGTCTCAGAAAGGTACGAGCTAGTGAAACTGAAGGCTCTCTGCATCAATTGCCTTTCTCCTGATCACCAGGTTAAATGCTGTCCATCCAGTGCGTGTCGTGTTTGTGGCCAAAAACACCACACAATGCTTCACCAACAAAATAGTAATCGCAATCCAAACCAACTACAAGCTTCAAAGCCAATTCAAAGTCCACCCAATTCCGAACAAACGCAATCCCAAGCTCAGAACCCTCGAAGCGCTCAAGGTGTTCCGACCAATACTCTTACGTCAGCCACTCCTGTAGTTCCATCAGTTCCAGTTGTCACTCCGTCGCTCAGCCACTGCTCCACCTCCTTGGTTGCCAACGTCCGCCCGATTTCATCAACGGTCCTGCTTCAGACAGCTTTAGTGAAGATCATCGATTCCAACGGATACCTACTGTGGGCCAGAGCTCTGCTTGATTCGGCCTCGCAGCTCAATGTAATCTCCGAACATCTCGTACAACGGTTGCATACTCGAAAGATTAAGGATCATCATACCATCGGTGGCATCGGGAGATCTACGACTGTGTCTACTCACTCTGTCATCCTCAGCATCCGTTCCCATTGCACCAATTTCAGTGCAGACTTGAAGTTCCATGTCCTCAGCGAAATAACGCGAGACCTACCGTCCAACGCGGTGGATACTACCAACTGGGAATGGCCATCTGATATCGTCTTTGCAGATCCAAAGTTCCACGAGCCAGCATCTGTAGACATGATCATCGGAATGGAGATTTACTACGATCTTCTCCTAGAAGGTTTCTTGAAACTGGGTCCAGGAAAACCGGTGCTGCAGAAAACCATGCTCGGCTGGGTCGTCTCAGGTAGAGTTGGATTGAACCAACCGCCAACTTCAAATGTGGTTGCTCATGTGTGCAGTACTCAAGCGGTAGAGGATCAGTTAACCAGATTTTGGGAGATAGAGTCGTGTCAGTCTTCCAGTACGATGTCCGTCGAAGAATCGTCATGCGAAGCTCATTTTGCTGCTACTACGACTAGAGACAATAATGGTCGTTTCGTGGTTACTTTGCCAAAAAAGCCTGAGGTCCTACAACAGCTTGGAAACTCCTACCCGGTTGCTAAACGCCGGCTCCTTTCGCTGAGTCGCCGCCTCGAAGCGAACCCTTTGCTCAAAACAGCTTACTCGGAGTTCATACAAGAATATCTCCAGTTGGGGCACATGCAGGAAGTATCTGAAGACTCTTTGTCCTCGTCCGCTTCCTTCTACCTTCCGCATCATTGCATCGTACGTCCGGACAGTCTCACCACTAAACTTCGTGTAGTGTTCGACGCGTCTTGTGCCACCGATACTGGAATCTCACTGAACGACGCTTTGATGGTGGGACCGGTAGTGCAAGAGGACCTTGTGTGCATCACCATGCGATTTCGTGTGCCGAGATACGCCATAATTTCCGACGTAGAAAAAATGTACCGTCAGATCTGGGTATATTTTCTCGACTGCCTTCTCCAGCAGATTCTGTGGCTAGACAAACCTGATGGACCTATCCGAATCTTCCAGCTCAAAACAGTCACCTACGGGACCTCTGCCGCACCCTATCTCGCCACAAAGTGTCTCCAGGAGCTCGCAAAGCAGGGTCAGTCGTCTCATCCGGCTGCTTCAAGGGTTCTTGCGAACGACTTCTACATGGACGACATGATTAGCGGGGTCGACGATGTGGAAGAAGGAAAGGTGCTATGCAGCCAACTGCTACAGCTTCTCCAAACAGCTGGGTTCAGCCTTCGTAAATGGGCTTCAAACTCACCGGAAATACTCGAACACATCCCAGCGCATCTTCGAGACGAACGCTCGGTACTCGACCTTGATTCGACTTCTTCCGTCAAAACTCTGGGACTCAAGTGGACCCCCTCCTCCGACGAACTCGGGTTCCACGTACCAAAATGGAACAAAGATGATGTCATCACAAAACGTACGACCCTCTGGGACTCGTAGGGCCCGTCATCGTACTTGCCAAGTGCTTCATACAGGAACTCTGGATGAATAAGAAGACTTGGGACGAACCATTGGAAGAAGAGCTCCAACAACGCTGGGTGCGGTTTAGGAGCGAATTAACAGCGGTCGAAACAATCGCTGTTCCACGTTGGGTGATACCAATTCCACAACCAGTCGTCATAGAGGCACACGGATTCAGCGATGCTTCTCTACGAGCATACGGTGCCTGCATCTATCTCCGAGTGGTGTCACCCAGTGGCGAAATATCCGTACAGCTCCTCACCTCCAAATCAAAGGTCGCTCCACTGGGAAACAGCAAAAATCAAAAGAAGATCAGTCTTCCACGTTTGGAACTTTCTGGTGCATTGCTCCTCAGCCACCTCTTCCAGAAAGTCCAGCACAGTTTGAAAATTGATCTAAAGTGCTTCTACTGGGTTGACTCCACCATCGTGCTACATTGGTTAGCTGGAACACCATCACAATGGAAGACGTTTGTAGCAAACAGGGTCTCCGAAATACAGCACATCACTATGCGTGGCAATTGGGGACATGTGGCTGGCCTAGAAAACCCGGCGGACATCATCTCCCGTGGAATGCTACCAACACAACTGAAGGATTCGGATATCTGGTGGCATGGTCCAACCAGGCTCAGGCAAACGTCCAGGTTTTGGCCGTCACACATTCGTACGGCTGACGATGATTTTCTGTCCGAGGATCTCGAGGAACGGTCGATCGCTCTGCCCGTTCAGATCCAACCTCCAAACCCAATACTCAGTCTACGATCATCCTTTCCATCGCTAGTTCGTCTGGTGGCTTACTTACGAAGATTTAGCCATAATTGCAAGCCTGCTAACCGACAGGATCAAATGAAGGGATTTCTCCGAACCACGGAACTCAACCAAGCAACCTACACTCTCGTTCGCTTCGCTCAAGCCGAGTCATTTCCGAACGATCTACGAGCCATTCGTTCCGATGGACAAGTCAAGCCGAACTCAAAGTTGAAATCACTCTCTCCGATCATCGTCGACGGCATTCTGCGTATCGGTGGCCGGCTTCGAAACGCGCCTGTTTCCGAAGACCGGAAGCATCCGATCATTCTTGCCACGCACCATCCACTTACGGAGCTTATCATAACCTCCTATCACGAAAAGTTGCTACATGCTGGTCCACAGCTACTCATCGCAAGCGTACGAGAGAAATACTGGCCACTGCGAGTACGCAACCTGGCGCGGAAGGTAGTTCATGCTTGTCTAAAGTGCTTTCGCTGCAAACCCACTGCTCTCGAACAGATAATGGGCGATCTACCAGCTGAACGCGTCACACCAACGTTTCCGTTCTTTAACACTGGTGTCGATCTGTGTGGGCCACTCTTCTATCGGCACGCTCCGAGGAAATCGTCTCCTGTCAAGTGCTACGTCGCAATATTTGTGTGCCTTGCGACAAAGGCGGTGCACATCGAGCTTGTAGCGGATCTCTCGACAAATGCGTTCATCACTACCCTGAAACGATTCGTTGCCCGGCGTGGCAGGCCAGCAGTCATCGAATGCGACAACGCTAAGAACTTTGTAGGTGCATCACAAACGCTAGCGGAACTACACGAACAATTCCGCTCGCAGCAGCACAAGCACGCTGTAACCACTTACTGTGGTGAAGAAGGAATCCACTTCAAGTTCATTCCCCCGCGCTCTCCCAATTTTGGCGGACTTTGGGAGGCTGCTGTGAAGTCCTTCAAGAAACATTTTAAAGCTACAATCGGGACAACAGTGCTGCTCAAGGACGACATCGAAACGTTCCTGACGCAGATAGAGAGCTGCCTAAACTCCCGTCCGTTGACTCAGCTGACGTCCGACCCAGAGGATTTGGAAATTCTAACTCCAGGTCATTTTTCTGGTTCATCGTCCACTGGTTTCCATCCCAGAACCATCCTATGAAAAAGTGCCGACAAATCGTCTCGACCGTTACCAGCAAACTCAAGAATTCGTCCGACGCATTTGGAAGCGTTGGAGCATGGACTACCTTTCCGGACTCCACCCCCGCACGAGGTGGACTCGCTTGCGGGATAACATCAGCATCGGGACGATGGTGCTGCTAAAGGACGACAATCTTCCGCCGCTCAAGTGGCGCTGTGGCCGCGTGACCCAGATATTTCGCGGAGATGATGGAAACGTCCAGGTAGTCTCCGTCCGAACCCAAGATGGCGAATACCGGCGCGCAATCACGAAGGTTTGTGTGCTTCCTGTGCAGCAACCAGCATCCGCTGGGACCAACGATCTTCTATCCGAGATGTAACAGCATGCCCAGCGCTGCGGCGCTTATGTGTTGTCCAATATTCTAACAGTTAGCACAAAACTAATGCTTCTTTTCATTCTCGACCGCAATAACACCACCGAGACTGGCTCCACTGGCACCCTGGTCCTCCGATGATCCCTGGCTTCCCAAACCAATGACTGGCCTCGATGCACTTCCAACAAAGGTACGAACACTCCCTTCGAACACTGCAATCATCCCCAAGGATTTCCGTCAGGCTTCACCAGCTTAGTTCCGAAGTCAGCGCCAGGGTACGAAGCCAGCTCAGGATTCCATCGAACGAAGGCCGGTCGGCAATCAGCTGATCGAGGAGTTACCGATGTCCACCGAGTCCTCAATGCGATGGAGACATATCATATGTGTTAATAGTTGTTAGAATTATACAGTTTTGCTCAATCGATCGCCTAGTAGTGTTAGGAAATTAGAAATTGTTTGAAAATTGAACTTTTCAACGGTGGCCGGCTATGTTCAGAATTGAAATAGGCTAAAATTGAATTTACCTTTTAAACCCCATGCACTCTATAACCGTGCAGTACTAGGGTAGGGACATATCTCTATAAATCGCTGTTATCTCTTCTTATCATCGTTCCGAATGATCGGGCGAACGAACGTTCGGATGTTTGTAGAGTTTTACTCGTAGCTATTCTCTGTACACCTCATATAACCAGTACACAAGAGTCAGATCAGTTAGTTGCAAATAAACAAGCAAATCGTATGCATCCACTCCTAAAGGGTGATACGGTCAAAATTTGGTCAATATCAACTTGACGTATTTCTTTCAATTTTGCATTTAAAAAACCTGAACACCCCTCATTTTGAAGGTGTGTGTGTGTAGAATGTTGCTCCTATTTTGATTTTGGAATTCACTCTTCAGTTGTCAAAATGCCGTCCAAGCAAGAAGAGCAGCGTATCAAAATTTTGCTCGCGCATCGCGAAAATCCGAGCTACTTGCACGCAAAGTTGGCAAAATCGCTAAAAGTTGCCAAATCAACCGTTACAAATGTAATTACAGTGTTTGGGGAACGTTTGTCGACAGCCAGGAAGTCTGGATCGGGGGGAAATCGAAAACCGGAAGCCGCTGAGACGACAAAGAGAGTTGCCGGTAGTTTCAAGCGAAACCCTAACCTCTCTCTCCGAGATGCCGCAAATAAGCTGGGTGTATCGTCTACAACCGTGCATCGAGCCAAAAAACGAGCCGGACTATCGACTTACAAGAAGGTAGTGACTCCAAATCGCGATGATAAACAAAATACGACGGCCAAAGCGCGATCCCGGAGGCTGTACACGACGATGCTGACGAAGTTTGACTGCGTGGTAATGGACGACGAAACCTACGTCAAAGCCGACTACAAGCAGCTTCCGGGACAGGAGTTTTATACGGCAAAAGGAAGGGGAAAGGTAGCAGATGTTTTCAAGCACATGAAACTGTCAAAGTTCGCAAAGAAATATCTGGTTTGGCAAGTCATCTGTACCTGTGGCTTGAAAAGCAGCATTTTCATAGCTTCCGGGACTGTCAACCAAGAAATTTACGTGAAAGAGTGTTTGAATAAACGTCTGCTGCCTTTCCTGAAGAAACACGGTTGTTCCGTACTGTTTTGGCCGGATTTGGCATCTTGCCATTACGGTAAAAAGGCCATGGAGTGGTACGCCGCCAACAACGTGCAGGTGGTTCCCAAGGACAAGAACCCTCCCAACACGCCAGAGCTCCGCCCAATTGAGAAATACTGGGCTATTGTCAAGCGGAACCTAAAGAAGACCAAAAAACTGCTAAGGGCGAGCAGCAGTTCAAGGCAAACTGGCTTTCTGTGGCGAAGAAGGTGGACAAGGTGGCTGTACAAAATCTGATGGCAAGGGTCAAACGTAAGGCCCGGCAATTCGGATTTGGAAAAGCGGAAGCCTAACTGAATATTTTTCCTGAATTTTATACTAATTGAACTTGAAAAAGAAATTTAATTTGATTTTTTAAATAAACGATTTCACCGATTTACACGCGTTTTCCCTTGACCAAATTTTGACCGTATCACCCTTTAGTGATACCATGGTTAATCTTGTCGAATGCTGCCGATAGATCAGTATAAATAACGTCTGTTTGAATCCGTAAGACACAGCAAGTTCGTAGTTGTTGAACGGCCGGGTACGAAACCATGTTGGTCATCGCTCAAATACTGTTTACAATGAGCAAATAAAGGCTCCATTACGACCAACTCAAACAATTTCGAAACAGCACACAGAGAAGTGATGCCACGGTAGTTATCGATATTGTGCCTACTGCCTTTTTTGTACACGATAACGACAGCTGGAACAAATCACGAAGTGGTGACAGCAAGCATTCGATATGGTTGGACGGTATTCCGTCTGGCCCCGAATTGTGGGCTGACTTAAGCCGGTAAGCTGCTTTGATGATCATCGTGTTATCTACATCGATTCTTGCAAAGGTCTGTCCGTGTAATGGCGTAATGGTGTCCGGCTCATCAGATAAATTTAGTAGTAAAACTAGTTTAGAGTGCAGTGTTTGCATGTGCAAGATCTCGTCACAATCTGTCAAGTGGTTATCGAGATAACTTCCAAGCAAAACAGTTTGGAATCGACAATTTGTCTTCAATGACTTCATCAGTGTCATTCCCACTAAAGACTTATCAAAAACCTAACCCCCTTAAGTACTCATCCCCTAGGTAAAAATGTCAAGATCACAGGTATAAAAATGAAATTACAATGTGTAGAATCGGAACTTACCTGTCCCGTGTGGTAAAATTGTTCAACGAGCCCCAGACGACCCAGCGGCGAGCTGGTAGCGGAAGAAAAACGAAGACGACCGACCCCGTGAACGCAAGGAAGGTGAGGGAGTACTTCAAGCGCAATACGAACCTTTCGATTCGGGACGTGGCCAAGAAGGTCAATTCTTCTGTCTGGTTCGTCCAGCAGACAATGAAACGAGTCGGGCTTCATGTCTTCGAGGTAAGGAAGGCGCCTCACCGAACCGATAAACAGAATACGGTGGCCAAATCCCGCACCAGGAAGCTGTACCGCGAGTGGTTGGTGCAGCCGAAATGCATCATAAAGGACGTCGAGACGTTTTTCGTCGGCAAGTGCCGCCTGGATGTTCCGGAAGAAGAAACTCGAAAAATTTGCCAAGGTTTACTCAATGTGGCAGGCGATCTGTGGGTGCGGCAAATTCAGCAAGCCGTACATAACGACCGGCACCATCAACGCCCAAATATATAAAGAAGAATGCCAAAAGCGCCTGCTTTCCTTCGTCCGGTCCCACGAAGGTGACACTCTGTTTTGGCCGTATCTGGCATCGTGCCATTACGCGAAACCGGTGATGGAGTGGTACGAAGTCAACGATGTTGTTTTTGTGCCGAAGGATGCAAATCCTTCGCCAGAACTTCGCCGAATAGAAAAAATTCTGGGCGATTATGAAGGGCAAGCTCCGGAAAACAGGGAAGGTCTTCTAAAAACGACAAGAATTTGAAGAAAGAGTAGATGAAAGTCTGTAAGAAAGATGGCGCAATTGTTGCACAGGATTTGATGGGTAGCGTTAAGTCCAAGGTGCGGGCATTTAGCCTAGGAGAGGAGGTTGAATAAACCAACTTTGCAAAAACATAGCTAATATGTGTTTATTTATTCCCTGAGAGTTTCAAAAATATCCGGCTTAAAATGAATTTTTGGTGATCATTTTTGTTTGTTGCCTTTTTTTCGAGTACAGTCTTTAACATGTTACTAGCCTATCTTGCTGACATTTTTCTTGTCGATAATTATTACAACTGGTTAAAACTCTGTTATAGTCTGAACAATCCTTAGCACTAAAAATACATTACATTTCTGATGAGAAAAAAAAATATACCATTTATTTGCAGCCGTCACGCTTCAGTTCGTCAGCCACAGCTTCCTGGACTACCACGATCCGACGATTGAGGACTCGTACCAACAGCAGGCGGTCATCGATGGGGAGGCGGCCCTGCTGGACATTCTCGACACTGCCGGCCAGGTCGAGTTCACCGCGATGCGGGATCAGTACATGCGGTGCGGCGAGGGATTCATCATTTGCTACTCCGTTACCGATCGGCACAGCTTTCAGGAGGCGTCCGAATATCGGAAACTGATCGCCCGGGTTCGACTCACCGAGGACATCCCGTTGGTGCTGGTTGCCAACAAGTTGGATCTGCAGTCTCAACGGAAGGTTGGTGATTGACGCTCTCCCAGGCGAAGTTTTGGGAAATCAACTCTTTTTACTTTCCTTTCGTAGGTTTCGACAGAGGAAGGCAAAACGTTGGCGAAACAGTTTGGATGCCCGTTCTACGAAACATCGGCCGCTCTGCGGCATTACATAGACGAAGCGTTCTTCTCACTGGTCCGTGAGATTCGGAGAAAGGAAGCGCAGAGGGTGAGCGATAAATGTGCTTGAAGATTTCAAAATAATGTAATTTCTATTTATGTCATCTTGGTTCCAGGACCTCAACGGTGGTTCCAGTTCCGAGAAGCTTCACTCCCGACGGCGCAGCCGCTGGTGGCGGTTGCGTTCGATTTTTGCCTTGGTATTCCGACGGCGCCGAAATACGATCGGTAACTAATAGTAATCGAAACTGCACAGACCGTAAGTACACGAGCTACTAAAAAAAATCTACTAAATGCACAAAAGTGTGGCAGCAATCGAAAACCAATGCAGCATTCGAACCCGCTTTGAAAAGGAATTGAAAATTGACTTATCAATAGAGCATCATTCGTGTTGAGAATTTGTGTTCCAAGTCGAAGCTGGGGACACGCCAAGCGACCAAAAATTTATAACTATAACAGTTACAAAATTTCCCCAAAAAAACAAAACTGTGCTAAGGTTCCATGAGAAACCAGGAGTTGTTGAATATTTCGGTTAAGCTTTAGGAAAAGAAAATTAACACATCGAGAATGTAAACAAAAATCCAATGTTGAGGCAGTGTGTATTTAGAATTAAGACTAGTACAGAGACATAAGAAAAGAACATCGAGACCGGGAGAGACCGGAGGTCCACTCGGGCAGTTCCTGTCAGTTTGTTAGATTTCATAGTGTCGTTAATAGCGATGAGATGGTAAGATCGGACTGGAGCAGAGACCGAAGATTGTATCATACAGAGGAAAAGGGTAATTGCCCATGATCATAGCATTTTTACTCGATGTAGTTCACACACACACAAACACGTTGTTAAGAGTTAAGAAGGGTAGGATCAACTGCCCTGAAAAGAGTGCTTTGTTGAGACGTTCATTTTATTATGCTAAAGAGAGGATTTCGTAGAACGATAGTTTACCAAGCTGGACTAATCCAAAAGAAAGGAGGAATGAATAATATATTTAGGAGTTACACTACAAGAATCCACTAATTTCACAACAGTATTTATAAACGCATTTATTTATTTGTTAACAATAACAATCTTTACAATTGACTAATCTGTGATTTCCCAAGGTTCAATCTTCTTTGCTTTGAAGGTAGTCCCTCCGCAAGGTACTACAGTTGCCGTTAGATCTCTTAGTTCGTTTCATTTTACAACCTAGTTCTGGATTGTTTCAAGTTGAGTTACCAAACGTAAGAAACACAAACGCATAAAGGCAGCATTTGCATTCAGTATTGACGTAGGCATATAATCCAAACAATTGCGTATTCAAACAGGGTTCCAACATTGAAGCGTAGATTTATTACCAAATATTAAACAACCGATACTAAAGATAGAAACACAATGTATGGATTACTGCTCGCTTCCACGTGATAGCAACTAGGAAAAGGATGATAAGGAAGCGTATGTTTTCTACACACAAAAAAATAAAACAACAAAAATCAAAAACACAAACAGCTCCGCTGTTTTGTGGTTCCCTTATATCAGAACAAAAAAATCGGATCAACTAGAAACGTTAGCTTTGTATAGTGTATAATATAGTTCCTAGCGCAACTTTTACTAGGAGTTGTTATGCTGAAATGCTGTCTATGTTTATCGTAGAGGACCTACGGAGAGCTGTTTATAAAGAACAATATTTCCGCTATTTGTATAACAGTCTCATGACCTATGGGATTCCTATTTACATGGAACTATTATGCGAAAAGCGGCAGAATAGCTTCCAACTGTGGTGCGTTCGCTATGTGCTGTATAGTTTAGTTTTTGATTTGGGATGTTTCACTAGTTTTGGAAGAGTGCGTTTTTGGGTTGGAAGTGACCGTTCTAATTTATTAGCCAGATCTTCACTTGATTTTCCGGTTGGAGGGCTGCCCCAGAAGAAGTTTGGAGAAGAACATTTTTGGAAGCAATTGGAAAAAAGATATCTTCTGCTGGTGGTAGTTTCCGGGGAAAATAGAAGAAACTTCCTAGCAACGTCAAAAGAAGACGGAATACGATTCCAGTGGAAGCCACAGTTCTTCATGTATCGTTTAACCACAGACCAGCAGACGTAACTCTTTAAATAAATTTCCCTTAAACATATCGTCACGGAACTCACTAACGACATCGCACGAGTTATTCGCGGAAAAAAGCTGCTTGCCAAGCCACAAACAATGTTGCATACAAGTTCGACAGAATGCATCGAAACGTCAAAGTGATCCGATGTCAGTGCTGTGGTGGGGGACTCGCGCAACTAGTAAATTGAAAGTTAAGAGTTACGTATGTTTGTCTGTGGTTCAAGAGAAAGTTAAAAAAAAATCTGATACAGCTATCTGATCACAAGATTTCTAAATTTTCTAATTCTCGGGAAATCCCGAGAAGAACCATGAACTGTTACCATATTTCCGGGTCGCCAAAGACGGCCGGAAAATGGAAACACCACTGCCAATGGCCTAGCTTCGAATTTTTTTGAAATATGTTTATGTGTTTATTTGTTATGTGTGCATCAACAGGCTAGAAATATTCCCAATGATGTGTTGTAAAAGAGAAGTACAGACTACATATACTACAGTTACACACGAAAATAACAAGGAAAGCATTGTCAAGTTACTAAAAATTTTACACTTAGCTGTTGGGCGTTAAGCGCCTTCGGTCAGCAAAAAAAGGCAGAGAATCTTCGGCCAAGCACATTCCGTGTCAAGTGGAAATCGAACATTGCCGTTACTCGGTTGAACATTCGCTGCAAGCCGTAAATAGCGCTCCCTAAGCTATAATTAGTTCGAAGAAGTGGAAGTCTTAGCATAAGACTGTTGCGTAGTGATCGAGGTTAAACATTATTGTTCACTTGTTGCAGAATTGCTTCGCTTGCAGTCGATTCTTCCTTGCAGAGTATCGGCGACGGTTAAGGATCTGAAAACATCACTTCGGATACGTAAGGGCTCGACATAAACGAGACCGGATTTTCCAACTAGAACCGTCTGATCAGAGCTGTGCACGCTATTTCAAAACTACCCAAATTTGGGTGGAATCCACCCAAATCGGTCAAAACTGAACCTACCCAAAAATGGGTAAACTGTGTTTGAAGTGACAAGTTGACAAATGAAGAACATCGACATGAATCCGATCGACATGAATCCGATCGACATTGTCCATTTGTCAACTTTTTTTTTTTTAATGCGTTTATTTTTCCAGGCTCATTTGCCGTAGCTTTGCGGAGCCGATATTCATTGTTTAGGTTACAAAATTTCTTAAAACTAACGTTAGTAAAGCGGGGGCCGATTACTCGCGGCTATCTCGAGGTTAGGGGTAACAAATTGTAACAAATGGATGGCAGGGTAGGGATTGAGAACACAAGGTTTGGAGAGCAATGTGCTCTTGATCTCGAACTAAGCGACCAACTGATGAAAAAGACAAACATGGGGGTACACCGATGGGCAGCTAACAACTTGGGGGAACACAAGATGACACTAACTACTAAATCCTCAGAGCTATCCGTTTTAAAAACACATAAATTAAATTGCAATAGTCGAGATCTCGGCTCGCCAAGATGTCTCTAATGGACCGCATGGGTTATTTTCCTCGGGCCCTGAGGGATGCGGATAACTCGGATCTAGCAACACAATGGAGGGTGCATGACCAAAGCACGTGGTCGATATCGTGATAGCCACTACCACAAGCGCACAAATTGCTGCCTGCGAGCCCGATTCGGAAGAAATGCGAGTCTAACGACTAGTGATTGGACATGAGCCTTGATATGACACGTATAAAGTCACGAGTCATGTCCAATCCTTTGAACCATGGCTTGTTCGATACCTGTGGGAGAATAGAATGTACCCAGACAACCAGAATGCACGTATATTCAATGTTGTTTTCGTGATATACAAACATATATACAAACAAACAACTCGTATACAATGCAAAGAAATGGCTTATACGTACAAAAGTGGAGGCCATATACGTGCATATTTTCGTTTAAGTTTAAACGAGATAATTTAACATCATATACGATTTAATCTGTAATAACAAATTCATTTTTAAAAGTCTTACGATGCTATCCGATTTAATTATGATACAGTACGACGGAAAACTGAGCCATCGCATATAAGTCGGAAATTTGCATTCTATACGATTTAACTTAAACATAATGCGAGGTATGCAATTCTTATATGCGATTTTGACTTAACCTGTAGCAATTTACGATACTGTCTGTACATTGTTATACGACTTCTGGTTGTCTGGGTAACCATCTTCCCAGATCACTCTCATTCCATTTTTGTTGCCAGTTGGTGAGGACGTGCTGACGGGTAATTGAGAAAAATTCCGCAAAGGCGATTTGTCGATCAAAAATATCGCCTTCCATAGCGCCCACCTTAGCTAGGCGAGTCCGCTTTCTCATTACCCGGAATTGAGCAATGAGATGGGACCCAAACTAAGGTGATAGTATAGGAGCAGTTAGATAAAGTACTCAATTTAGCTCGGATTTCGGTCAGAAAATACGAGGAGTGCTTCATTGATCGAATAGCCTCCAACGAGCTAAGGCTATCAGTGAAAATAAAATAGTGATCAGATGGTAGTGAGGCAATTTGCTCTACTGCGTAAAATATGGCTGCTAGTTCCGCAACGTATACGGAACAGGGTTTTTGCAGTTGATATGAGGCGCTATGAAATTCGTTGAATACTCCAAATCCAGTGAAAGCGTTTATAGTTAACCCATCTGTGAAAAAACTCTTATTGTTACTGACATGGTGGTACTTGTTTGCAAAAATTAAGGGAACAACCATCGACCGATGGTAATCTGGTATTCCATGGATTTCTTGCAACATGGTAAGATCAAAATTTACAGAGGAACTATAAAAGTCTTGGAGGCAAACACGAGAGGAATTGAATGAAGAAGGGCCAATCTCCAGCGTCATGTAATCGTAATAGAGACTCATGAATCTTGTTTGAGGATTTCTGTCGAGCAGCTTCTCAAAATTTTCTATTACCAATGGGTTCATTACTTCACAACGGATAAGAAACCGGAAGGACAGTTCCGCGAAACGATCTGTCAGTGGGAGAACACCCGCGAGTACTTCGAGGCTCATCGTATGCGTCGAGTGCATACAGCCAAGCGCGATTCGGAGGCAACGGTATTGAACCCGTTGCAGCTTCAGGATATGTGTTTTCGCCGCGGATTGAAAACAGAAGCTACCGTACTCTAGAACCGACAAGATGGTTGTTCGATACAACCTGATCAGATCTTCCGGGTGTGCTCCCCACCAAGTTCCGGTAATTGTACGAAGAAAATTGATTCTTTGTTGGCATTTTTGTTTCACATACGCAATATGTTTTCCCCATGTGCATTTGGAATCGAACCAGACACCTAAATACTTGAAAGATATACTTTGAGTGATTGTTCTACCCTTTAGTTGAAGCTGTAACTGTGCAGGATGATGCTTCCTAAAAAAAACAACCAACTCAGTTTTCTCCAGAGAGAATTCGATACCCAGCTTCATAGCCCGAGTAGACAAATTGTCTAAGGTATCTTGCAATGGTCCTTGCAGGTCCGGTGCACTTGGCCCTATAACGGACACAACCCCGTCATCTGCAAGCTGCCTTACCGAGCAATTTTCATCAAGACAACCATCAATGTCTTTTACATAAAAATTATAAAGAAGGGGGCTTAAACATGAGCCCTGGGGGAGACCCATGTAACTAATTCGTGAAGTTGTCGAGTTTCCATGAGAAAAGCTCATATATTTCTCAGACAACAAGTTGCTCAAATAGTTGTTCATAATTGGTGAAAGCCCACTATCGTGGAGTTTATCCGAAAGGACATCGATACAAACAGAATCAAAAGCCCCCTTAATGTCCAAGAAAACTGAACGCATTTGCTGTTTTTGCGCATAGGCCAGTTGAATTTCAGTTGAAAGCAACGCAAGACAGTCGCTCGTTCCTTTGCCTCTCCGAAATCCAAATTGCGTATCTGAAAGTAAACCATTCGACTCGAACCATTTGTCTAGACGAAAAAGAATCATTTTCTCCAACAATTTCCGTATACAGGACAGCATCGCGATGGGACGATACGAGTTATAATCCGACGCGGGTTTACCGGGTTTTCGAATGGCGATAACTCTTACTTGCCTCCAGTCATCCGGAACAATGTTGTGCTCCAGAAATTGATTGAATAAGTTCAACAAGCGTCTCTTCGTGACGTCTGGGAGATTTTTGAGCAAGTTGAACTTGATTCTATCCATTCCTGGAGCTGAGTTGTTACATGAAAGGAGAGCAAGTGAGAATTCCACCATCGAAAACGGGGAATCTATTTCGTTATTACTCGACGGACGATCACGAACGTTGGTTTGAACCGACACCGAATCCGAGCAAACTTTCCGCGCGAAGCTGAATATCCAACTGTCCGAGTACTCCTTGTCTTCGTTAATCGGTGATGACGCGTTTCGCATTCTCCTGCCGACATTCCAGAGTGTTCTCATGGAAGTCTCTCGCGACAAACCATCGACGAACCGACGCCAGTAACCGCGTTTTTTGGCTTTAGTCCTTAAAGGTTTTCTCGAGGTCGGTGTACCGCTCAAAATCCTCGACCTTACCGTGTTTGCGGAAGCGTTTAAACGCGGCGGACTTCTCGCTGTTCGCGTCGGTGCATTCCTTATCCCACCACGGGGTGGGAGGTCGCTTGCGAATGGAAACACCCGGAATACGTTTCGTCTGTGCTCGCAGCGCGCAATCGATTATGACACGCGCGAGAAAGGAGTACTCGTCCAGCGGAGGAAGTACGTCAACCGATTGACTGGCATCAAGAACCGAGGTCGCGAATTTTCGCCAGTCAATGTTTTTCGTAAGATCGTACGCGATGTCGACCGAGCGAGTAGAAGATGAACCATTGGTAAGAGAAATTTTGATTGGCAAATGGTCACTCACTACCGTAGGGATCTTGAATTACTTTCCACGAGCAATCCAACGATAGTGAACTCGAACAAAGTGAGAGGTCTAATCTGCTTATTTTTGCTGGAGGTTTGGCTACTCGTGTTGCTTCCCCGGTGTTCAGAATTGTCATTTTGAAGAAGTCGCACATGTCGTATATCAAGGTTCAGCGGTTGTCATCGTACCGTTCCCCCCAGCCTGTACCGTGAGAGTTAAAATCTCCCAAGATCAACCGTGGCTCCGGCATAGCCGTGCAGATATCCGCGAAACTTTGACGAGAGATCGCGGTTTTCGGTGGAAGATATACTGAGGCAATACTGAGGCATTTACCTCGAATATTAACCTGACATGCAACTACTTCAATGCCTGTCACCGAAGGCAGATCGATTCTATAGAAGAAATGGAGCTTGTTGATCCCCAGAAGCACCCCTCCATACGAATCTGCGCGGTCAAGGCAAATAATGTTGAAATCGTGGAAAGCAAGATCGTTGTCTGAAGAGAGCCATGTTTCACAAAGGGCAAATGCATCAGAAAGTAAATTGTTAACTAAAAATTTAAATGTGTCAAGTTTTGGCATAAGACTTCTACAGTTCCACTGAAGAACAGAGATCATATCCCCGACCTCATTCGGAGAATTATCCATCAAAGGATATGATCGATGCAAGGAAGGACCACCTAGAAGCTAGTTGCTTCAAAAGAGTTTTCACCATTGGCAGCACTAAATTAATAATGCTCCTCGTTGAGTCAGAGACATTGAATATACTGAAGAAGCTATCCACAATACCAGAAAACGTGAACATGGGGGCATGTTCTTGCTGATTATTCAGCTGCTTTTCTGGCCGAAAAACTGGGACATCTGGGGTTTTAGATGATCCTGGAAGTGACGGAAAGTTCTTGTCATAATTACAAGGTTTAAAACCCGGTGGAATGGGTTTCGGTGCATTTCCGTTACCTCTTGATTTTTCCAAGGTGGAAGGGTGGTCCGTACGAGTGGCCTTACGAGGCTTTTCGGTGGTGTGTTGTTTTGCTCGTTTTCTCGTATTGCCTTTAAAGACAAACGGACTACCCTCACCGCCCTCTGAGTCAGAGTCTAGATCATCAACTGGCAAAATGGAAAACGTGTTACTGTTTTTTGGTGTGGTCTGAGAAGATGAAGCGGTATTCTTCAAGAGTTCTGCTAGTGTTCTCTTGGAGCGAGCTTGCAGAGACTGCTTAAGTTTTTCTCCCTGCTGCTTATACCTCGGGCAGTCAGTCAGGGTATGTAGGCTTTCCTTGCAGTACACGCATTTTGGAGGAGCATCGCAAGGGCCCTCTTGATGTTGCTCGCCACACTGATCGCAGCGTGGTTTGTTCGAGCAGTAGTCCGATGTATGATCAAGTTGTTTGCATTTCGAGCAGTTCATTACCCGAGGTACAAACAGACGTACAGGCAGCCGAACCTTGCCAATAGCGACGTAGTGAGGTAACGCTGAACCCGAAAAGGTCACACGAAACGAGTTTGACAAGGAATACGTTTTTTTGGAGCCTACTACGGATACTGACTGCATTTGAAGGCAGTCCAATATCTTCACCTTCGGCAAAGCACGGTTTTTAAAGATTCCAAAGGAATCGGGACCCAAGAAATCATCACTAGTCAAACTCGCTTCGGTGACCACTCCTTCAATTTCTACCTCACTACTGGGTATGTAGACTCGGTATTCCAAAAGCTCGCATGTTACAATTTGGTTAGCCTGCTTCCGGTCATCAACGGTAACGCGCAGTTTTATTGGTGTTACCCTGAAAATATCGGTAACAGCCGAAAAATGTGTTGTTAGATCCTTAGAGATCCTCGGAATGTTCAAAGGTTTTTGTTTGGGCCAGAAAAAAACAACCCATGGGCCTTTCGAGGCTTCTGGGTAAGCCTTTAGGCGGGGGAGCGCAGAGATTTTTGGGGGCAATGGTGCATTTGTCAACTTGTCACGCCCAACACAGTTTACGTATTTTTGGGTTCAGTTCTGACTGATCTGGATGGATTCTACCCAAATTTGGGTAGTTTTGAAATAGCGTGTGGTTATGTACATCGAGCGGTCACTGTACTGAAGAAAAGGATTCCGGTATAAGAATGAGATTCTGCTCAACAACGCATTGAAATCCAGGAAGCTGAGTATACAGTGTTACCAAAGATGAATACTTAGATGAAACTGTCGGAAGAAAAACTTTCTATTTTAGTGTCCTCTTTCACGGTCCCTTTCATCCAATGAATACCCCCCGTATGGAAGGTAATTTAGTGGTTTTGCTGCCCCCGGTAGAAAAGAAATTTTGCGCTCTTTTTTACAAAACAATCACACCATAATCAGAGATGTCCCATTTTTTAATTACTCGATTAACAACTAATCCATTATTTTTTGTTAGTTGTGCTGTCATTTTTCCACGAATGATAGTGCAGCGCATGTTTGAAATAATCTCGGAAATAATCGGTGATGATCCTCTAGAGAAGTTAATGCTTGTATCTGTATGATATAACTGATTACAAATATTTTAATTTTCGGTTCGTTAATCGATTAATCGATTATTCAAATGAAAATCGGCAATCACTAGATGAATGTGAAACGTCATTTCAAATATAAGGACCGTACATAAATAATGATACAATTTCATTTTATCTGTCAAAATTTCATAGCGAATCAAAACAAACAATGTGTAGTACTAGAATTTCGACTAGAATGGGGTACGTTAATCGTTTGCTTGGGACCAATAGGCTAGTCAAGTAGTGAGCCAATTTAAAATCGTCAGTTTCGTATTGATTGTTGGTAATACCAACAATCAATACGAAACTAACGATTTTAAATTGGCTCCATTCTTGACTAGCCTATTGGTCCCAAGCAAATCGATTAACGCATCCCATTCTAGTCGAAACTCCAGTACTACACTATGTTTGTTTTGATTCGCTATGAAAGTTTAACAGATACAATGAGGGGTTAGTGGATATTCCTATGTTTCGAGGGGTGAATCGATTAGCTTGGGACCGAAGAGAGTACCAGAGCTGAGCCAAAAAGTTGAGCACATTTCTTCGGGACCTACTAGTCTTAGAGTTACCTCTATGGTAATACCATTTCAGTGGATCCGTACGTCCGCCGATGAATTTCCCGATTCTCATAAATCTAGATTCGGATCTGGGGGCACATTGCGCATCTCGAAACGAAAGACTGTTTGTAGGAACGCTTGTATGAAAAAGTTTTTCGTTTCGAGATGCGCAAGGCCACCCCTGGTCTCCTCACAATACCTTTGGAGATGTCGACTAGCTTAGGTTTCTGACCCTCGTAGGTGGAACTTCTCCTAACACTGGGATGCGTCACCACCGAAAGTTCAGTTGGAAGATTGACCTGCAGTCCACGTTCCTCATTCGGAATTCCTGGATTAGCTGCTGGGCCATCTCGTGGTTAGTTCTGATACAACGTCGTAGGTAGTTCTTGGCTCTCTCAGTCATAGCTATCAGCAGTAACTCGGCTGCCTATTTAATTCATTAGCTTCAATTATCCCTCGAATTCCGCCGTTTGGCTAATCTTACCAATGTGTAACCGTTGCTTAATCATAAAATGATTAAATTTTAATCTTTCTCTGTTTATAGATATGTTTGGGTGTACCTGCTAGATCGGGTTGCGTCGGTATGCTCGATCGACTTTGTTTCCGGCTAATCAGTCGATCATACCGCAATAGGTTGGCAAATCGGACCGAGTTTGGTTAATCTGACTAACTGAAGTTTAGGCGAACCAGCCCCAGGCTGAAAGCCTCCCTAATAAAGATAAATTAATAAATTAACTTAAGTTTGTCAAATCCATCTAGACACGACACTCTACAAAATTTAGTGAAACACATGTACAGAACGGCAATTATCTAACTCCATTCCCATTGTAGCCCCAACGAATTACAGCACTGTTTCAAAATATACTTGCTAGTTGCTAGATTTATTCAAAGTGGATCCGTCTTAAGATTCTATAGAAGGGAACAAACCACAAACAAGGTATTGCACTCTCATTATCCAGACAAATGAAGTAGAATTTACGGCAAACATTCACTTTAGGATAAAATTCACTCCAAGCAATAGACAAAGGATCAACTCAAACCCAACATTGAGCAAAACCTGATATACGTATGGAATCGTAAAAAGCTTTTTGCAAAACTTACATCCCACGAGCTAATCCAGAAAAAAATTATAGGTATTTCGGTTTTTTCTTCACCCCACACGCAGCCACAAAGTGCAGGAAAACCAACCAAGAAGAAAGCAGCAATATTTTACACAACCAAAAAAAAAACGTTCGAATAAAACAATAACTGTCGTTCAGCCAAAATGTACTACTAGCCGTTAGGGAAAGCAACCAAATACTGTAAACTATAATTAGTTCTAAATCAAATCTAGTCTTACCGAAAAAAGAAAAAGAAAAACGCCCAAAACCATCCAACCACTATTAGTTGAGGATTCTGCCCCGTTTGTTGAACGAAATGACAATAATTCTCTTCGGAAAACAGAAATCACTACCTACCCAACCTACGTTTCGTTTCATTTTACGTTGCATAACAATCGAAGCGCAAATCGTAACCGCCGAATCTTTTGAGCAGAGTCTGAATATACCAATTTTACAACTTGTTCGCTTTCGTCTGTTCAATCAGTTAGTCTCAGTTAGTTTAGCCTGTAAGACAACACATCAGTGTAGTTCAGTGAATCAAGCTGTTAACTAGAAATGTTAAAGGTAACGAAGAGTTAAGGGTAATCAGCCGAAGAACGTACCTCTTTAGGGGGTTCAAATCAGAATTGAACTTCGGAAAGAGTGTGCCAAGAGCGAGAACGATGTGTGTGGTTTTTTTTACAGAACCGCACCGCACAAAGGAGTACTGTAGAACAGGATAATTGTATGAAACCAAAAGTGTAAATTAGGATTAAATTGAAACAAAAAAAAATCAAACATGTAACGAAACCAAGATTTAGGTCAGAATAAAAAAGAATGCTATATTAGAGCAGTTGTCAGTTGTCTTTCATTTGATTTTTAAAATTATTCAACTGCTCGGTTAGCTGCTGCCTCTCGCCGTCGCTGGCAAACGTGTAGTTGATGGTTCGCTCCTGGAGCTCGATAATATCATCCTGAGATAGGCCGAACGTTTTGGAACAGATTTCCAGCTCCTTCGAAAGGCTTGTGTCAAACACTCCGAAATCGTCCGTCTGAAATGGATCAACAAAAGTCATTCTCAACCCATTCCCTTTGAACAACGGTGTTCACGCTTACATTGATGCAAACGTCGAATCCTCCCTCCCACAGCATCCCGAAATGATGCTTCTCGTAGGAAGACACCGTACTGCACCTCAAGTTGCTAGTGAGGCAACATTCGAATGGAATTCCCTTCTCCTTGGCAAATTGGAGATTTTCGCCCTTGATGAACGTCCCGTGACCGATGCGATCCGTTCCGAACTCGAACATTTCCCGAACCTCCTGGTCATCGTCGAACTCTCCGCAGTGCAGGGCCATCCGCAATCCAGCGACCTGAGCCGGTTTCATGAGTTTTGCGTAGTCGGAAAATTTAGTCCCAAACGGAGCGCCACTCAGATCCATTCCCTTGATGATGTCCGGATAGGCGCGGAGCAGTTCCAGTACCAATGCGACGTTCTCCTCGGCTTCCACGAGCCCCTTGGAACGATCGATCGATGGCAGCAACTTTACGGTAATAGACGGCAGGTCCTGATGGGTTTTCCTGAGGAAATTCCGAACATCATTAACATATCGTCCTGCTTGAAGGAAAATTTCACATCCAACCTGATCGCTTCCAGAACCGTAGTCAGGTACTGCCGTTTGCTCATGTTGGCCGTCGATTTGGGCGTCGTCCTGAGCTCCAGGTAGACCACATTGTCCTCGGCAAACTCTCGAATCACGGACTGCTTGGCACAGGCTAGCGTTTCCGGTTGGTCCGTTAGCTCGTGGGCGTAGGTGAACTTTTGAAAGCATCTGTTGGTTTTTTGTTTCGTTTCAGAATTTTGGAATGAGTTAGAACGGCGGCGCGGCAAAGAACATCTCTGAGCTGTAGGGTAAACGCTCCTATAGTTGCGGTACGTTAGAAGCGTTAGGTTCCTATAGTTGTGTATGGAGACTCCGTACACAACTATAGGAGCCTAACGCTACTAACGTACCGCAACTATAGGAGCGTTTCCCCTACAGAAATTTGAGTTGGGTCCTCAACAAGTTTTATCACGGAAAAGCGCACAAAGGTCTTATACTATTCCCAATCTGCCAGGAAATTCGCTAAGTCTTCCGGCAGTTAGGTTCCAGGAAACACCGACATCTGGTCGAAAACCTCAACCTGTGGACCGGAAGCTGGACAGGAAGTTCACACAAGGCTATGTCAAAAATAAGTGTGGGAACATCGAAGAGTAATGTCCAACGTGTCAAGGAAAGTATCGTTCTAAAGGCGTCCAACAAGCAGAAGAAACCGGAAAGCATCCGTCGAGCCAAAGGCTCGGAAGTTATACACGGCCAATGAGAGTAACTCAAAATTGAGTCGAATTAGACTCAAAATGGCAAAAAGTGGATTACTCACTGAAAGAGTAAAATTTTCCTCGATTCTTGAATATGAGGAAAATCGAGTGATATTTCACTCAGTAGTAGACACCTAGACTGAGTAAAATGTTGGTCGATTTTCCTCATATTCAAGCAGTTTTAAGTAACTCCACTTTTTGCAATTTTGAGCTAAGTTCGACTCAATTTTGTGTTACTCTCATTGACCGGTGAGAGTAATAACTGTTCGAAGTCTCGGCCTATCGAAACCTATCCATTTCAAACCTGGCCAATCAATATCTACAAAACCATCTCAAATAAAACAGGACAAACCAAGCAGAACAATAGATTACCCATTCAGGCAAAAATATGCTTCTTCCGCTAAAAACTCATCTTTAAGGCCCAAACGCAATGTGGACGGAAGCGGAACGGAAACGGAAAGTTTGACAGTTGTCACAAATGACATCAAGATGCCCAACCGAAGTCGATTTGATTCTAACTAGTTTTCAATCCGACAAGTAGGCTTACTCAAATCGGGCTTTTCCGCTGCCGCTGCCGTTTCGCTTCCGCTGTCATTGCGTTTGGGCCTTTAATCAGCACAAATTGTTTGTTGGGAAGTCACATTGAACGATTCCCAAGTAACAATTTCAGTTTTATCATGGTCATTTATACTTGAAGGACCCTCGATAAAACCTGCAATGTTACTTGGGTTTGCGTTCGTTTGCAGCATGTGCTGGGCTGCCAATTTGTTAGCTGTATGTGTCAAAAAGCTAAGTAATAATTTCGACAGTGAACATGCATAAGGGGGTAAACGCTCTTTGTCGATTTTCTCTTTAAATTGCTACAGCTAAGGGAAGCAATTTTCTGAAATTTACAGTGCTGTAACAGTTTGTATTGGCCATCAAAATGAACAACAAACGCACCGAGAAATGTTAATCCAAGCGAGCTATTAAAACCAACAAAAATCACGATGAGAATCGATCATCCCGTTTACGCCCTTATGGGGTGTTTACATCTGTGCGGATTTGCTAGCGCTAGTGTACTAGCCAACTAGCACGAATTTCAGTTGCTCCTGAAATCTCATGCTGGTAGACGCTGATGCCCTGTTTGCATTATGCTTGTGACCTTTTTTGCTAGCAGCTGGCTCATTAGCGCTAGTGAAATGGCATAAGTGTAAACACGAAAGGGAAGTAAAGCCGTTGGTCCCGGCCCATGTGTTGTGTTGTAAATGGGTGCGATATCCTACGCAGGTGTGGAAGCTGCCTTCCTGCACATTCGATTGCCGTCAATGGATGTCAATTGATGTCTGTCGGTGATTGGCACTAAAGAGCCTAAATTCAGCACAAGATTGCGGAACAGAGACCGACGTTAAATAAAGGAAAGACGAAGAAGAAGAAGAAGAAGAAGAAGAAGAAGAAGAAGAAGAGGGAAAACTGTTCTGAATTTCAGATCATGGGCCTCCCTTAGCTCAGTCGGTAAAGACACAGCTACAAAGCTAGACCATGCTGGAGGTGGCTGGGTTCGATTCCCGATCCGGTCTAGGAATTTTTCTATTTGGAACATTTCTCGACTTCCCTGGGTACAGGCATCGAAAGCTCACAATTGATAGCTGTGGAAATCACTATGTTGAGATCACGCAATAAGCTAATAATATTATGCGAAAAGCTTGAAATGCGAATAAGAAGAAGAACAACATTTTCTTAGAATAGATAAATCGGAATCATTCAGGACGGGCTTTTGGTGTTTGGTGAGCAATTCATTTTTATAACTTTTAAATAGCCAGTGAAAGTTTCAAAACAATTTACGAAATCCAATGCCCTTTTCCGCAGTTTTCAGCCTGTTTTGCTGTTTTTAAAACAGTATTTTGGCGTTTCAAGGATTTTTTATTATTTCATTATGGAGCTATTTTTTGCGTTTTGAAGAACCAGTCTTGCAGTTTTTGATCTGGTTGGTGATTTTAAGTTATTTTTTTTTTCAGTTTTAAAGTCATCTTCGGTATTCTAAATCATTTCAGATTTTCTATGGTCATTTTTGGCGCATTGAAAACATGTTGGTGATGGTTGACCGTTTGACGTTTGTTAAACCATTTTTGACCTTGTATCGAAATTGATTTGGTAAGGAATGAAAAAAATGTGTAAATTATCTATATTGATTAATTTATTAAAATTATGATAGGGCCAAATAGAGGAGCAAAAACTGGCTCAACTACCCTGTTCACCTTCCTAAAACTATTCCATTGATGCTTCAAATCAAGCACATATAGAATCGGCTTAAAAGTTTAGCTTGAGTTGCAAACAGTTTGTTGAATTTACTCACTCTTTCAGGGTCAAATTCTGGCCACCCGTAATCCTGTAGAAGCTCTCGTCACCCGAACTGCTGCTGTTATCTTCCTGGCCGAATTTCAACTTCCTCAGCTCCTGCAGCGTTCGGTTGCTCAACGATCCATTCAAATGGGCATGAAGTTCCTATAGCGGAAAACAAGCTGTCTAATATTACATCGTTAAATTGATCGGTAATTGGCTAGTTACTTACGATTTTCGGAACTTTTTGGAAGAAATCCATTGTGATGAAAGCGGAAAAAGTAGAATAATTTACTCACGCGATTTCGGCTGATAGCCGGCTAGAAGGTTTGTTTTGTTTTGAATCAGAGTAGTTTGACGTTTCGCCTTGATGTGAATGTGCTTGTGAACTATTTCGGCACTCAAATAATGTTCTACACCGTTGATCAGATAAACTCAAAATTGAGTAATAATATGTGGATTTACTTAGGCTGTGAACCATTTGCCGAGTTAAATTTAACTCGTGGTTAAAAGTGACATTTCGAAAGTTATTTTCTATGTTCGAAAATCCCTGTGCTGTCGCTCGACCGGTTTTCGAGCCACGGTTGTCAAAATTTAACTTCTTGTCTGTCAGAAATAACCATGCTCGGATAGCAGGGTTAATCGATAACTTTCCATCTGTCAAATTTTAACCAAAAGTTAAAATAATCCACCAAATGGTTCAGAGCCTTAATGAGTAGAATTTATACGGCAAGTGAATCTAACTCATATTTGAGTACCGTTCACTCAACACGGATACGTATTTTATTGATTGAATTTAAAAATATAAGTATAAATTTGATTTAATAGTTGCTTAGATTTTCCTTCTTTACTTTACTTAATTCTTGGGTTATTAGTTAGGTAGGTTCCAATTCTGAACGTTTTTTTTTTTTTTTTTTTTTTTTTTTGGTTTGTTTTTTTCCGTCGATCTTGTTTTCCGTGCTGAGCACCAATGCTACCGACGTGCCAGGAAGGCAGCTCCCACACCTGGACCCTACCTATCGACCCATCAACTCATGAACCGGGGACCAACGGCTTTACTTCCCATCCGAAGGAAGGCGTGATCAGAGATGTTATGCCTCAGAACATCCCGGCGGCGCCAACTGGGATTGAACCCAGGCCTTCTGGGGTGAGAGGTAATCACGTTTACCACTACACCACCGGCGCCGTTCAATTCTGAACGTTGTATAGTTTGATTTTTATACCTGTGATCTTGACATATTTATGGGATGAGTACTTTAGCGAGTAGACGAGTGCATGGGTGGATTTAAGTTCACTCACTCGACAAAAAGTGACACAGCGGGGCCCTCTTCCAGCGTTGCCAGAATGTTTTATAGCTTATCGGTATCAAAGGTTTTAAAAAATCGGTATTTATCGGTATTTACTATTTTAATTAATTATATATTTTTGGCGTTTTTGAAAGCGAAAATTTTAACTTTTGGACGAGCTTTTGGACTATGAAGAAAACTCCGGAGAATGTTTGAATTAGCTTCTGGAGGAAGCTGAAAACAAGAGCCAGCGATAGAAGCTCTCCTGGAGGAAATTTGAGAAAAGTTCTTAGAGAAGTCGGAAAAACATCCACGGAACTTCCAAGACATAAATTGAGAAACTTCGAGCGAAAATTTAAAGAAACTTTCAGAAAAAAATCGGATTTCACATTCACAGGAAAGCAGAAAAGTTTCGGAAATCGGAAATAAATTTCAGACATAGCCATTTCCAGGGGAAGCCAGAAGAAGCTCGAAAAAACCTTCCTAGAGAAGTAAAAAAAACCAACTGGACAAAATTCCAGAACTAGACGAAAGAATTTTCTGGGAGAAGTTTAATTGAACTTCCTGGAGAAGGCGGAGGAAACTTCCTGAAGACGCTGGCAGAAACTTCCTAAGATATATTGGAAAAAAAAATCTGGAGGAAGTCGAAAGCCCGAGTGCTAACAGAACAGTCGAAAGAAACAAGGTCATAATTCGGGAAGAAAAAGCTCTTGGGGGATGTTCTAATGATCGATAAAATTTTCCAAATGGTCATAAAAGATCCCTGCAGACCCCGCAATGCCCCTGAAGTTTTTGGAACATTCCTGAAATGTACTTAGGAATATTCCATATTTCCTCGGGCTGTTTTGGAGTACTCTGATCATCTTTGAAATAGTTGGAACTTCCCCTGATTATAATGAGACTACCGGAATATCTCTAATCAACTTTGAAGGTTTCTAGACTTTCTTGAAGATTACGAAATAAGTTAAGCACTCTCACAATTTTCTTGAATTTATTGTAACATCAGCTTTGGAGTTCTCTGATCTTCCCGATTTTTCTAATTTTTAAAAGCTATCGACACTGCCATCAATAAGCACGGAACTTCCCATAAAATTTTCTCACAATGTGATAATGTTTGTGTAACTTCCCTTACGTTTCTTAAATTTGCATGAGCCCCTCGGAACAATGCTGAAGTTATCGGCAATTGCCTGAGTTTCTCGGAAGTCCTTTGAAATTTCAGCGATTTCCTTGAAATGTGTTGATCTTTTCTGATTGTCCTGATGTTCTCGGAGCTTCCTAAAGTTCTCTCAATTCTCCTGAAACTAATGGAACTGTCCTGAAAACCATTAAATATTCCAAAAGTTCTTTGAACTTGTGAAGTATCCAAAATATTTATGATGTTTCCTTTAGTTCACTGGAGTTCGCTGGACCGGGTTTTAGAATTTTAACAGAAGTTACATTCTTTAATTTATCGAAACTTACTCAAAAGTCTGGACTTTTCTGAAGTTTCAGAACTTTTTAAAAGTTCCTGCAGCTAGTGTGGATCCGCAATCAAAATCCAGAAGCATCCCTGAAGTTCCGGGAAGAATCATTCGAGCGAAGACTGAAGTAGCTTCCAAGGGAAGTCGAAGTATGTTTCCGAGAGAAATCGTAAAAAGAAAATTTCAGGGGAAAGTTGGAAGAAAATCCAGGAAGTTAAATAACGTTTAAAACGTATTTCCCGATTCCTCCGGAATTACCAGAAAGTGCCATCGACTGTTTATCGATTCATGGGAACCAAAAACGGTGGGGAAATTGAAACATTAATCGAGAGAGTATACATAAGACATTTTTGAAAATGATATTTTTTAGAACTAAAGACTCAAAAAATTTGAGATTTTCAAAAAGATACAAGTCGCACACAAAAATTTTGATTTTGATTATTTAAAAAAATCGGTGTACATCGGTATAACACCTCAAAAATCGGTATTCTGTGGAACCTTATCTGTATATCGGTATCTAGTTCGGAAATCGGTATAAATACCGATAAACCGGTGTATCTGACAACGCTGTCCTCTTTACTAAAAATGAACACTAAAAAAATAATGAAATCTAAAGTATAAAAGTTACGCTAAATCGCAACTCTCCGTACCGACGCAAAGGTCGGTATAAATGGAGAGAATGCAAACTTAGTATAAAAATGGTTTATGCGTGCCATAGTATAAAATCGAAATATACTTACAATGCATAGATACGGTTTATTCGAGAGAATGTCTTATTGGCTTCTTTATTCCATTGATGGTAAATATTATTGTTTTCAAATATAAATACAAATTGTTTGTGGAAGGTTTTTTTTAATTATTTTATTTTTTATTAATATTATTATTTAAAAAATACTTACAATTTCGATGTTCATTAAGATGAACTCGTGCTCAAGCAGTCTAGCTGCCCAGCAGATCACAGGTGCAGTTGAAATGCACCGGAACAAAGCTCTTCACCAGCACGAAGCTGCGAAGAGAATCCAAATGTTATTTTTCCTATCATTTTAGTTAACACTGATCGAATTTCACTCCGTTATTCGGACTTAGTATAATTTTGACGAAAATTTTAATCGAACCAATGTATAAATTTTGAAAAACCATAAAATGCATAAAATTTAATCTATATTCGTTTTGTAATATTTTTGAGTGAACACACGAATAAATACTCGCGTAACATTTGAAACAGGCCTATCAACTTTTGTACGCAAAACTTGTTAAGCTCTTTTCGTGCGAACCGTATACGCCCACTAAACCAACAATCAATACGAAACTAACGATTTTAAATTGGCTCACCACTTTAGTAGCCTATTGGTCCCAAGCAAACGATTAACGTACCCTATTCTAGTTGAAATTCTATTACTACACTATGTTTGTTTTGATTCGCTATGAAAGTTTGACAGATAACATCAGGGGTGTGTGGATTCATGCAGAACATGCAGGGGTGAGTGAAATAGCTTGGGACTGCTTGGGACCGTTGTTCTGGTACTGAGTGAGCCAAAAATAATAATGATTTTCTTCGGGACCCAGTGGTCTTAGAGTTACCTCTATGCTAAAACTAACAACACCATCAGGTAGGGGAAATTCTCCCCTTTCCAACTGTACATTTTGCAATACTATTTTTAATGTAGTCAGTGAATAATACCGTTGAAAATTCAGTAGAAACGGTAAAATCGCAATTTTACTTTGAATGTCATGCTAGAATATAGAAAAAAAAACCACATAGGACGTTTTGACTAGTCAAGTTGTACATCGGACATGTTACATTGGACGATTTTTTCTCAATGACATAATCAATGAGTGTTACATTGAACGTTTTGTTCTACATGATACTAGATTCCCTTTCACAGATTTCAGAGTAGAATACCTAACTTTAGATTGGCCCCGCCTTTAGAAAACGAGCACCAATCATGTTAGGCAGTCCAAATGACCGAAGTAACAATCATGTACTCATCAATTCAAACTGTACATTGGACAATTTTTGAAAGTATATTTGGATTAGAAATACTGAGAGGGAGAGATAAGCGGAAGGAATGTTTTGAGCCAAATGAACTGTCAAAATCTGAGTCAATCGGACATTCCCATTAGATTTTTTCTTATTCTAACTAGATTAAATTCGAGAGTATTACAATCGAACAGAAATTCAATCACCTCTATGTTTCGTGTGTTTCTCAAGTTCAACTAGTTTTTTGAATAAAAAAAAAACAATATTCTAACTCTTTTGATTAATTGATTTTAGTTGGTTAATGAATGGCACAAAGAAATGTGCAAAATATTGCGATGTAATCAATTATTAATTTGCACGTAAATCGAATCAAAAGTAACCGTCATGTGAAATGCTAGCTTCTAGCAAGGGTTGCAAGATTATTTAGGTACAAATCCCTGCTGCCGAATTGTATTTGGTTTTCTCCGCCCATCGCTCCCTCTGAGTATTTCTAATTTGGATGGGTGTTCTTGTATCACACACATTTATATAGAAAAGCAATAGTTTGTATCACTTAACTCGATTTGTTTACATTTGTTACTTAGGATCTTTTGAAAAGTGACGCGGGAATTGCGCACAGTGAAATACAGATTCGACTAGCCGAAATCAATATCCTTTCAATCTACCAAATACCTACTTAAATATTTTTTTATTATCTCTATTAAGGAGACATTCAGTCCTGGGCTACTTAAATAATGTAGAAATTCAAACCAATGGAAAGAACTTGAGAAAATGCAACAACATCCAAGTTTAAAATTTAATTAAATAAAACCAGCAGATAAATTTAACAGACGCATTATCGCAGGTAATCATGCCTACTACCATAGGGGTAACTCTAAGACCAGAAGTTCCCGAAGAAACGTGCTCAACTTTTTGGCTCAGCTCTGGTAACTATCTTCAGTCCCAAGCTAATCGATGCACCCCTCGAAACATAGGAAAATCCACGAACCCCTCATTTTATCTGTCAAACTTTCATAGCGAATCAAAACAAACACAGTGTAGTACTATAATTCCGACTAGAATGGGATACGTTAATCGTTTGCTTGGGACCAATAGGCTAGTCAAGTAGTGAGCCAATTTCAAATCGATAGTTTCGTATTGATTGTTGGTAATACGTAATGCGTCCCAAACAGAGGACCAATTTGGTGTTTTCGAACGGAAGGTGTTGCGTACTAGAGCCTGTGTATAATGAGTCACGCCAAGACAAAAACAGTTGAGCTCGCATCACGGTTTTCGAAAGATTCCCGTTCTTTTCACTAGGCAACAGAGGACTTCTACATCAACTTCAAATGACTTCTAGCGAGAAAAAATAATAATAGCGGCTGTAGTAAAGCCACAGACAAACAGACATAACTCTTGCAAGTTTTTCATCGAACAAGCATTTAACAGACAATTTAAAAGTATCGTAGTTGGTAGTACCGCCACCTGTGGCACGCATAGTAAATCCCCTTGCGTTTGACGTTTACACACTGCCGCCATCTGTTCAGTGTAGTGCCCACCACAGTGTACTCAACAGATGTCGGTAATGTTTTACAGTGAGAAATATTCAATGTGTTATGTCTGTTTGTCTGTGGTAAAGCATTATATCAGTGATTTTTTTTTTTAATTATCTTATCAAAAAATTGTACGAATTCTCATTACTGATCATTACCAAACGTATCCCATGACAGTTTAATGCTCACTGCGTGTTTACGATCATTTCTTCGATTATATTTTATATTTTATTGCGATACCTTTCGTGGACCTTTCATAGCATCGTAATGTTTGTTTACTTTGCCCGATAGGTTGCCGGTTTGACAGTTCAATAGGTAGACTTGGCTTCACTCTTGGCGTGACTCATTATACACCGACTTTATTGCGCACCATCTACGGTGGAGTGCAGATGAATGCCGGAGCGTGGAGGAGGCGAATAAACCACGAATTGCACCAGCTGCTGGGAGAACCATCCATCGCCCATATTGCAAAAATTGAGTGATTAAGGTGGGATGGGCACTAGACTGATGCAAAATTTGACTTTTTCGCTCCACAGTGCTTTAATGGTTTTAAATCGGGTCCTGATTAGCCTCCCAAAGTTAAAACTCATTTGGTTAGAAACAGACTTCGCACAAGCCATTTGAAGTTTACATGTAAATTACTATGGAAAATCTCAACTTTTTGTTCATTGCCTTCTAGTCTTTTTTCATATTGAGCTGCGAAACAGTTCGATATCCATTCTTATAGAAAATTTTCTCAGCTACAACTTTGCTAAAGATCGTTTCTATGTAAAACAAGACAGGAAAAAGTTATTAATTATTTAAGAGATTGGTAAACTTATGACATGATCAAGCAGCTGCTTTGTAGGCAACACTGTATTTTGCAGTGTGACATAGTAGCCATGATTATTGTGTCCTATTAAACGCCCCAGAAACACCAATGTTGCCTGATGAGCAGTTGATTGAGCATGATCATAAGACATCAGCGCATTGAACCATTGATAACTTTCGATCCTTGAATTTAATTAAAACGTGGTCTTGAGCAAAGTTGTAGCTGGGAAAATTTCCTACAAGTACAGTCGAAAGCTTTTGAAAAAGGCCGATATGGTGAATTATTAGATAGACATGAACAAAAATCTTGGTTTTACCATAGTAATTCCCATACAAACTTCAAATGGTTTGTGCCATCTCAGTTTCTCACCAAATGGGTTCAAATTTTGAGAGGTTAGTCAGGATCCGATTTGGAATCGTTTAAGTATTGTGGAGCGAAAATTTCAAATTTTGCATCACTCTATTGGGCACGTCGTCCCTAATAAAAATAACCATAAAAGAGAGCTTAATGATGTGTTCGGGGTATCATCCAAACCATTTGTGGGATAGTTTACCCATCCGGGATACAGTTCGTTTATAGTATTTGTTTCTTAGGGGTAAGCATTCCGCACGACGACCCAGTGAAAGTGGTTCTCAAAAGCGCCACAACAGGAACAAGAAGAAGAGGCGCGCAGCGGACAAGGTGGATCGACCAAGTAGAAGGCGACCTGGGGAGCCTTCGCAGACTACGAGCATAGAGGTAACTCTAAGACTAGTAGGTCCCGAAGAAATGTGCTCAACTTTTTGGCTCAGCTCTGGTACTATCTTCGGTCCCAAGCTAATCGATGCACCCCTCGAAACATTGACGTTGACGGCGACTCTGTAGCTCTTTACTCCTATGAGAAAATCCATAAGCAAACGTCAGACTGTGCGTGAAATATGGCGGACTTTGTACTATCCTTTCACTCCACCGAAAATTCCCATAAGAAACTGTCTATATTTGCTGGAAGAGGAATTTTTTCGACGGTGCCGTCAACGCCAATAGGAAAATCGACGAACTCCTCATTTTATCTGTCAAACTTTCATAGAGAATCAAAACAAACAAAGTGTAGTACTAGAATTTCAACTAGAAGGGGGTACGTTAATCGATTTGCTTGGGACCAATAGGCTAGTCAAGTAGTGAGCCAATCTCAAATTGATAGTATGGAGGCGAACCAGCCTAAGGCTGAAAGCCTCCTAAATAAAGCTAAATAATAATAAATTGATAGTTTCGTATTGATTGTTGCTACGAGGCAAGCGAAGTATTCATCTTTGGGCGAAGTGTGGCGATGGATCGAGTAGAGTGGAGACGACTTCTGCGGACAGCAGAGCAACAAGGCCTTAGCCTGATTGGTAAGGTAAGGTAAGTAAGGCTTGACAACTTCCCAGGGCTCAAAATCATGATTTCATTGCCAAATATCTTTTTGGACATTTTTCAAACTTTCACAAAATTTCGATCAGGCTTGAACATACATACTTAATTCAGATAACCGGAGTCGGTAGAATTTTACTGGGCTTTTGAACAGTCGGTAAAATTTACAAATTACACGTGAGAAATCAATAAAATTTACAAATTCTATTTTTTATAAATAAATGAGGAAAAATTGAACAAAGTTTAGACAAGCTCAGAATAAATTTACTAATTTTTGGATTTTCACTGATTTTTTAACATTAACTGAACAGTTCTGTAGTTCAAAATTTACGGAACAGTGGAGGCATGGATTAGTGTGTATTTTTTTCTTGTAGAAAATTCCAACGAAAATTTATTGTTGTTTCGGAACAAACATTTTTTCCAGGTTCTAAACTTTAAAAGAACTGCTGAAAATCTATTGTGTTACTGAATTGGAAGGGGAACTCACCCTCTCTCCTCTGCCGACGACTGGCTACGTCCATGGATTTAATATAAAAGGAAAGTTGATAATTAGAAACTCCTTTAATTGCCCCTTTGGCTTGTCACCTAAAATTGGCGAGGGCCATTTTCGCCACCCCCTCACTACGGTGTTGCATGTTCAAATCAATTTTTCAAACGATAGCGAATATCATATTAATTGCTTGATATTGTCTTGAGTTTTTCATCAACAATGACGCCACGGTATTTTATATCCAGCACTCGTTCAATTTCTAGAAAGATGTCTTGACTTACACCGATATTTGTATTGAATTCGATTCTCTCTTAAGTGGACCCTACACGATTGCTTTTATTGACAATAACCGTATTGTCAATACATTCTATATTGACGTCAATACATCGGTATTGACAATAATTCTGTATTCACATCATCAATATTATTGTCAATAATTCCCCTTCGCGTCAATATATTGATACGTGTGGGGTTCGCTTTACTCTTGATGCTCACCAACCCTCTACTATAGTGGACCCTACACGACAGTTTGTATTGACAATAATCGTATTGTCAGTACATTTTATATTAACGTCAATACATCGGTATTGACAATATTTCTGTATTCACATCATCAATATTATTTTCAATACTTGTAAGCATTGACAATATTTCTTACCGTGTGGGGTTCGCTTATGTTCAATCAAATTTGTTGTAAGAAAACTCTCTCGAGAGTCATATAAATGCAATATTTCAATGATGAAAAAAAAATCAAGTGCATAGTATCGATTAAGACTAACATCCAATAGATTTCAACTGCTCAGTTTCGCAAACTTCGTATAAACGAGGAACAACCCAGAGCGAGCATAATCGGTATCGTGATTAATGGTTTCGAAAGATGAATTACATCTCATCAACATCAAATATAAATAAACAGACGGAACCGCTCATTCCCGTTTGAGGTTCAGCGTGCTATCTCTACACTGTGTAGTCCTATTAATATCAGCAGTGATGGCGCTGATGATACCTCACCTCCCTAAAGTTTGGTGAGACAGTGTCCTACTCCTGGGAAAACGATTATCTCCTAGCGGAGGCGGCGCACTTTCAAACAACGCGTCAGACTTGAAATGTGTTATTGATGCTCTTCTTCCAAATGAAATGTTGCGCTAGAAGTAGAGCAATGTGAAACACTGGGCGAGGATATTGCAACCGGTTCCTCTGCCGCGTCGTCGTCGGGAGCAATTTGGGAGATTAGTAGGGATGATTTCATTGTTTTACCTGGACCAACGGATTATAAGAGCATTGGAAATTTTCCCACCTTGGAATCATTCAAAACGGTTTTGAAGTGAAATCGTCGATTTTAGATTTAATTGAATATCCCTAAAGCTCGCTTCCACTGATCCATCTACCCTCAGACAGGATCAATCTATTTTCTCAACTGGACACCTCCCACAAGCAACCCCCCCGGAAAAGATCGCACCCGGAAGACGACCCAACAGCGAGAGGAGCTCGCTGCTCCAAAAACGGGGTTTTACTACTTTTGTTTTATTGGATACCATTTCTCTTTATCTTTCGCATGTCTCCACCATCTTCTTGCTCTTCCTCATCTCTCGCCTCGCGCAATTCATTTTGCTCGGAAAAACGTGACCCCGCACACTTACAGGGAGCAAAACAAAGGCACGGAATGCAATTTAGTCAGCAAGAACAAAGCAAATTAATTTTCACACGATAAATTACAACTATATAGCGTTGAAATTAATTTGACGTGGCAATGGAGAGAAGAAGGGAAAAAAAAACAACCTAACCCTAGCAGATAATAGAGAAACAGTGATCCTTAGTCACTCTTAGGAAATCAATTACGGGAGATTAATGACAAAGTCAACTTTGAACAGTATCAGCTTCTACTTGTTTGGGGGTAGATAAGAGCCAGCACACTTGATTGCTTCGTGGTTTGGGTATGGGGATTTGGAAGGGGGGGTTCCGGACGTATTTTCTGACGCATTGATGAACAGCCGGTTTTATGATGGCACTCGGGTTAGAATAGCAGCCTGCTGCTATCTTGATACATCCTAAATACGAACGCGTGGAGAAAGATTTCCCGATCGTGGGAACTTTGCTTTATAGCACTGGTCGGGTGCGTCGTAAAAAGGAGAGCGAAATTCTCGCTCTAATTCAGTTTGATGGCGTTCTAATTGATTTTGGCAATTTCAGTTTTATTTGCTGCTTAGGATCCTGAGTATGCTCCAGAATGCTATAACGTGTGGATTGGGATTGGTTTACAACTAGCAGAAGATGCAAAAATGAATTGGATGCTATTCCTGCGGGTTTTCCTTCAATTTAGATAACGTGAAACCATAAGTTCCACTCACTCAGCATTTTTTAAATTTTATAAAAACGAATATGGCAAAAACAAATTGGCTTTGCACAGCTTAGGTTCAATCACACTAGTAGCTTGTTTTAACTCTATTGCTCTAAATTCAAATCAATTTACATTCTCCTTTCAACGCAGGTGCTATAGCTACTACTGTAACATACCAGCCTTAATTGTTAGTATATATATCTAAATTCTATTCCACCTCCTCCCCCTAGAGGTGTCCTATGATTTCCGAAATGCTGACCACGACAGTATCGGGGAACTTCTTTCGAATTTGGACTGGCACAGGATACTCGTCCCTGCCGATGTCGCTCTCGCATATTTTGGCTTACGTCATTGAGTGACACGTTCCGAAAAAAAGTTCCTAAACAAGGTAATCAGCATCCTTGGCAAACAAGTGAACCAACAATCAATACGAAAATAACGATTTTAAATTAGCTCACTACTTGACTAGCCTATTGGTCCCAAGCAAATCGATTAACGTACCCCATTCTAGTCAACATTCTAGTACTACACAATGTTTGTTTTGATTCGCTATGAAAGTTTGACAGATAAAATGAGGGGTTATTGATTTTTCCTATGTTTCGAGGGGTGAATCGATTAGTCTTAGAGTTATCTCTATGAGTGAACTCCGTAACTCAAGGACCATTATGCGAGGATCAATCATGCGTATCAACGAACCAGTCGCCAATGTCATCGGCGTTATCAACTAGAGGTTTTGGACTTTTTGGAATTATGTAAATGGGCGACGAAAGGAGTCTGGCCTTCCATCGACTATGGTACTGAACGGCGAAGAAGCTTCATCCCCTCAGGACATTTGCCGTCTGTTCTCAACCAAGTTTGCGAGTGTATTCTCGGATGAGAACCTACCTGACGAGCACGTTTCTCTAGCAGCCAGTAATGTTCCAATGTCTGGTCAATCTTTGGCAGCTATCAACATCGACCTCGCTATGATAACTAGGGCGGCTTCGCAACTGAAGTCTTCAGTTAAGCCTGGACCTGACGGAGTTCCTTCCGTCTTTCTCATAGTATGGTGGCTCTGTCCCTCTCCAGTGGGATGTTTCCTTCCTGCTGGAAATCAGCTGAGATGTTTCCAGTGCATAAGAAGGAATGCAAAAGAAACATCGACAACTATCGCGGCATCGCATCGTTGTGAGCCATATCTAAACTGTTCGAGTTGGTCGTTATGGAACCATTAGTTTCTCACTTCAAGCAGCACTTGAGCGAAGACCAGCATGGTTTCATGGCAGGACGGTCGACTACTTCCAACCTTCTGTGTCTCAACTCGTACATTATGGAGAGTATGACAGACCATATGCAAAAAGATGTCATCTACACTGACCTATCAGCCGCCTTCGGCAAGTTGAACCATCCTATAGAGATCACCAAACTGGATAGGCTCGGTATAAACGGCAGCCTCCTACGATGGTTCGCATCCTATCTATCTATCTGATCGTCAGTTGTAAGGTGCCATTCGACGACTGCCGATCTCCTTCGTTCCCGGCCCGTTTATATTTCAGTGCCAACATTTCAAAGGGGCGTAATTGCTTTTGTAAACAATGACTTTAGCCGTCAATTTCTCGCGAATGAAATCTTACCTCTCCAAAATGACAATGCTAACTGGTAGAGGAAACATTTATCTACCTGCTGGTGTCATTATTTTTCATGAGTGAGCTTTTATTCACGAGAAATCGACGGCTAAAGCCATTGTTTACAAATGCAGTTACGCCCCTTCGAAATGTTGGCACTGATTTGTTGTGTATTTCAACGACGTCAATTTCGTCCTCGATGGTCCACGACTGTCATTCGCAGACGACATGAAAATTTATCTCCGAATCCGAGCCAAAGGCTGACTGCCACCTTCTCCAACTCCAACTCAACGCTTTTGCTAATTGGTGCCAACTGAACCGCATTATTGTAAATCCCGAGGGGGGCGACACATCTAAATCTCAATTCTAGATGCTCAACAAATCTCACACTCGCGAATCAATCTTCGAAAAATCTTCTTTCATTTATCGCATCTACTTGCATCGCGCATAATATTTTTGCAGGAAATCTTCAGAATCGTCAAGCTTCTTTCTATCTACTCAGCGTGTGCGCAGCAAAGCACAACAAAACACAATTTTCCCTGCATCGTAGATAGAGTCGCCCCCCTCGGTAAATCCAACAAAATGTTCAGCAATCACGTTCTGATGGAAGAAACATCCAATTACATTCAGTTATATCCTAGAAGGCGTTGACGAACATCGTATGAATCACATTAAGGCTGTGAACCATTTGCCGAGTTAAATTTAACTCGTGGTTAAAAGTGACATTCATTTTCTATGTTTGCAAATCCCTGTTCTGTCGATCGACCGGTTTTCGAGAAGAATTTAGGGTGTGAACCATTTGCCGAGTTAAATTTAACTCGTGGTTAAAAGTGACATTTCGAAAGTTATTTTCTATGTTCGAAAATCCCCGTGCTGTCGATCGACCGGTTTTTGAGCCACAGTTGTCAAAATTTAACTTCTTGTCTGTCAGAAATAACCATGCTCGGATAGCAGGGTTAATCGATAACTTTCCATCTGTCAAATTTTAACCAAAAGTTAAAATAATCCACCAAATGGTTCAGAGCCTTAGCCAAGGTTGTCAAAATTTAACTTCTTGTCTGTCAGAAGTAACCACGCTCGGATAGCAGGGTTCATCGATTACTTTCCATCTGTTAACCAAAAGTTAAAATAATCCACCAAATGGTTCAGAGCCTTAGATTGTAAACTCACATACATCCAGCATATCTCGTACGTGATCGACAAGGCATCCAGAACGCTCGGCTTCATTTTCAGGATAGCTAAAAGTTTCACGGACGTCTACTGTTTGAAGTCGCTTTACTGCTCCCTCGTCCGGTCGGTGTTAGAATACTGCTGCCCTGTGTGGAATCCCAATTACCAAAACAGTGTACAAAGAGTAGAGTCTATTCAACGACGATTCATCTGGTTTGCCCTTCGATGATTGCCTTGGAGGAATCCTCATCGCCTTCCAAGTTACGAAAGTTGGTGCCAGTTAATTCACCTGGATCCTTTTTGGAGTCGAAGAGATACGAGAAGGGCCCTGTTTGTGGCAGACATTCTACAGGGCAGAATCGATTGTCCTTCTATTCTACAAGAAATCGACGTTAACGTTCAACCACGAGCACTCCGTAACAACGTAATGCTGAGAATACCTTTTCATCGTACAAACTATAGTTCGTATGGTGCTATCAATGGGCTACAAAGGGTTTTCAATCGTGTTGCTTCCTTATTTCAAGAGCAAATTTTCATTATGTCGTAAGTAACATTCGCACCGATCCGAGAAAAATAAAGTTTTGTTTTGATGACCGAAAAGTTATTCCTATTTCCAATTAAACACATATAATCTCATAGTGATAGCAATGTTTAACATATTTAGCCGGGTTTTAATCATACAAAGGCAAATCGCTAGTTTTCATGCTAAGAAATACTGGTTTTTGAGTCAAAAGTTATTATACGTCGTTTGGTGGCCCCTATTGTTACTTAAGTCAAAGTGTATTTACCAGGATATTCGGGAGAATTATCAATTACGTCTCCTTACGTGCAGCCCATTCATCATTTTAGGACCACCGAAATCATCTTAGCAACAAACAGTTCGATTTATTCACTTTAATAATGAGAAAGCAAAACGACGAAAGTACACTTTTCACGGGTTTCTCAGTGCTGTTACTTAAGGCAAACGGCATCTCCATAGAAATCGGGTGACTTAAGTAACATCGAAAACTATTTTGATCGGAAGGTGATTACGTCAAAAAGCAATTCGACTGGTAAATAAATTTAAAAATGGGATGTGATCCTATATTCGGACAGTATATAGTGTAATAGCAGGAGCATCGATTGACACTGATAGCTCGACTTTGTTTATCTTTGTTACGTAATGAAAATTTGCTCTTGATTTGATTTTGAAAATAACTGGAAATGTCTTTACATGGCCGTGGGGATACAAAGAGAAAGTTGTCAAAATTCAATTTGTGACTAACAAAATTACTTTATACTAATGTGACCATAATGGGGTACTTCATTTCGCAAACATTGTTATTTACAGAACGAAGCACTTTATTGCATATACTCATCGTAGCCCAATTGCAAATTGCATTGAAAGCTATCCTTAATCTTGTTTTCAATCGCGAATCATCAACAAATTATCGCTATTATATCTATAAACAAACGTACACCCGGTATTCACAGTCACCTATGTTTTATGGGCCACCTAAAGGGTGTCCCACATCAAATTGCATCACGGAAAAAAACGCTGTAGAAAATTACCCATTGCATTGTGTTTCTTCGGTGTTTTTGGGTGTCGGAAGCAGCGTTGCCAGATATACCGATTTATCGGTATTTGTATTGCCTACCCGCGCTAAAATGACAGAATTGTGAGCGACTTTTATCTTTTTGAATATGTCAATTTATTCATCCTTTAAAATGTCATATGCTTGATATTCTTCCGCTAGTGTATCCATTTCCTCGCCGTTTCAACCCAAGAATCGAAAATGCTAATTTTTTAACATTTTGATGTTTATTTAACCTTCTTCTATCACCAGCAGGCTTCCACCGGAAGAACCTTTCGGGTTTCTCCAGAAGTTTAATCCAACTACCTCAGAAAGTTTCTTCAAGCGCCTCCAGAAAATTTCATTCGTCTTCTCCTGGAAGTTCCTTTAAACTTCTACCGAAAGTATCTATCAAATTCTCCCATTAGTTGCTTTCGTGTTCCTCTCGAAGTTTCCCCAGGCTTTTTCCGGAGGATTTAATCGAATTCTATTGAAATGTTTTTCCGAGCTTCTTCTAGCTTTCCCTGGAAATGCCTTCTCCTGGAATTTTCTTCAGATTTCTGAAAATTGTCTATTGGATGTGTCATCCGATTTTTCCAAGAGTTTCTCGACATTTCCGATTTGTCATAGCCCTTTCTTCAAAGTTCCCCTAGAATAGCTTCTTGTTTAATTTTATTGCAGTTTTTCGATCTCTTTCAGATGCTAAATCAAACATTCTCAGGAAATGTTTTCAATCGTTCCTGGAAGACCTTTTCTTGTCCAAATGTTTTTATTTTGTTTATTGCCTTCAGAAATACCGATAAATCCGATATTTGAAAACCATTGATACCGATTAACTTAAAATCAATCTGGCACCGCTGATCGGAAGGTGTCAAAGTAGCTGTCAAAACGTTTTTTGAAAAATATAGTTTTCTGGCAACCACTACATCTATAACAGCTGATTCAAATACGATGCGTTCGCTGTTGATTGGAGAACGGATAACAATAAACAATGGACCGGTGGAAACTAACGATTTTAAATTGGCTCACTACTTGACCAGCCTATTGGTCCCAAGCAAATCGGTTAACGTACCCCAATCTAGTCAAAATTCTAGTACTACACAATGTTTGTTTTGATTCGATATGAAAGTTTGACAGATAAAATGAGGGGTTCGTTGATTTTCCTATGTTTCGAGGGGTGCATCGATTAGCTTGGGACCGAAGAGAGTACCAGAGCTGAGCCAAAAAGTAGAGCTCGTTTCTTTGGGACCTACCAGTCTTAGAGTTACCTCTATGGTAGTGGTAGTAGCATAGAGGTAACTCTAAGACTACTGGGTCCCGAAGAAAATCATTATTATGTTTGGCTCACTCAGTACCAGAACAACGGTCCCAAGCAGTCCCAAGCTATTTCACTCACCCCTGCATGTTCTGCATGAATCCACACACCCCTGATGTTATATGTCAAACTTTCATAGCGAATCAAAACAAACATAGTGTAGTAATAGAATTTCAACTAGAATAGGGTACGTTAATCGTTTGCTTGGGACCAATAGGCTACTAAAGTGGTGAGCCAATTTAAAATCGTTAGTTTCGTATTGATTGTTGGTAGTAGCATAGAGGTAACTCTAAGACTAGAAGGTCCCGAAATAACGTGCTCAAATTTTTGGCTCAGCTCTGGTACTCTCTTCGGTCCCAAGCTAATCGATTCACCCCTCGAAACATAGGAAAAACCAATAAACCCTCATTTTATCTGTCAAACTTTCATAGCGAATCAAAACAAACATTGCGTAGTACTAGAATTTCGACTAGAATAGGGTACGTTAATCGTTTGCTTGGGACCAATAGGCTACTAAAGTGGTGAGCCAATTTAAAATCGTTAGTTTCGTATTGATTGTTGGTAGTAGCGTCTCGAGAAGGATAGTGAATGTCACTGAGATTTTCTTTGTTTGCAGCCAGATTCATGTGATAGGCGTGACACCTCAGCAATTGATCATACTGCTAGAACACATAGACGCCGCTTTGGTATCGCGTGCAAAAGGCGTTTAGTGGTTTGTTAAATGAACGGAGAGGCATCGACGGGGGCGAGAATTGTCTTCATGACTACCAACTACCTGGAGACGTTAGATCCTGCTTTGATATGACCGGGCCGTCAAGGAATACAATAACAAAGCATATTCTGAATAATCCGATGAAATAGTCCACATCTGCTCAGCAACGATTCGATCAACCTTCATTATCGTGCCCCCTAGACCCTAGACCGTTTTACAATTGTTGTCTTAAGAGCTTAATACCCCGGACAGACTATGGCTTATATCATGTAATATAGGCTGTCTTGCAATGAGCACATTCTATATTACATGATATAAGCCATAGTCTGTACGGAGTATAAGAGCTTATCCCCAATTGCGGGAGTCCCGAGTCCGTGTCCCGAATAGATTTCTGTGGAATCCTACCGATTGCTGGAGGGTGATCTCTACTTAATAAAAACGCAATAAAAACAAAAAGATCATCACACGAATGTAAACATTCTTGGCTCTAGGCAGTGCTGCCAAAAAAAAAGATTGAAAAAAATGTTCTCATTGTTATTGAAGGGTGTTTGAGTCTGTCGAAAAGTGATTTTGATGTGTTTAGCACAAGGTGACAGAGTGACTTACCCCTTGACCCATTGGGTATTTTCTCTTGAAAATTTGGGTAGAAGTAGTTTAGAGTGTATTGTTAACACTGTATTTTTATCGCTGTCAGTTTTTCGAAAGTTGGAAAAAATGGCGCCACCCGAAAAGCAACGTCGCGAATTGATTTTGCGCAAGCACCTGGAAAATCCTCAACTCTCTCATCGGGACATCGGAAAACAACTCGGAATCGTGCAGTCAACGGTGAGTCGTGTGATTAAACGTTACTACGAAACGCTGAGCATCGAACGGAAGGAGAAATGCGGTCAGAATGGATGTTCTATTAGTGATCAGGATCACAAGCGTGTCGTGAAAGCGTTTAAGCGGAATCCCAATGATTCGGTCAGGGGGGGGGGGATGGCCAAAAAATAGAATCTGTCCAAGTTTTTCTTTCAGAGAGGCAAGGGAACTATATACGTACAAAGTGTAAAAGACTCCTAATCGTGACGAACGATAAAATACGGTGGGAATGTCACGGACCCGGAAACTGTACACCCAGATGCTGACGAAGTTTCATTGTCTCATCATGGATGATGAGACTTACGTCAAGGCCGACTGCCGGCAGCTTTCCGGTCTTCAGTAGCCTTGTTCTTCACCACCCAGCACAAGTTTAAAGTAAGGAAGAAGAAACTTTCAAAGTTTGCCAAGAAATACATGATTTTGCAAGCAATCTGCTCATATGGCAAACGGAGTCGTGACTACCGGGACTGTAAACGGGGAGATCTACCTCAAAGAGTGTCTACAAAAGCAACGTTCTGCTTCCTCTATTGAAGCAACACGAGGGCCCTACGATCTTCTGGTTGGATCTAGCTTCGTGCCACTATTCAAATGTTGTCCTGGAGTGGTACGAAGCCAACGAAGTCACTTTCGTACCCAAGGACATGAACCCCCTTCCCAACGCACCGGAACTAAGGCCCAACGAAAAATACTGAGCTATTATGAAGCAGGCACTACGGAAGCATCCCAAGGAGGTCAAATCTGAGGAAGACATGAAGAAAAAGTGGGTTTCCGTACAGAAGAAGCTGCAGCCAGATATTGTACAGAACCTAATGAGTGGAGTTAATCGTAAAGTGCGAGCGTATGGTTATGGTATTGAAGTTTAATGAAATAAATATGCCAAATGCTTACACTCAAAAAAATGTACACGTCTGATTCAAATGATTGTTTTTTTTTCAAATGCACAACCACATTGATTTTCAGGGATTTCCACATTGGATCAAAGTGTTGTTCTAGTGCTTTACACTTTGGATTGATGAAAAATCCCACACCATCAATTCAAGCGTATTTCACGTTGAATCCAATTGAATAACTTATGAAACCACACCACTGTTCAAAACAAATCGATTTCAAGTGATTAACATTTCAATAGGATGCGAATTACTTGTTTCTCAATGGTAAACAAGAAAATATTTTTTCCACCTGTCAACTTCATCCAAAATCAAGTAAAAGATGCCGTCACCATGGGAAACAGCTGCACCGTATGCAAATTATCCAATTCCCAAAGATTATGCTCGAAGAACATTTACGTGGATAGCAGGACCAAGAGTTATTTTCTAACTAGATAACATTTCCGAAGGAGATCATTACCAACCGCAAAAACCAGTGGTAAAGATGACTATTAATCCGTGGCCCGATGTTTCAAGTTGATAGGTTCAGTGAAGTGTTGATTGACAAGGAGAGATCTAGATAGAGCTGGAATTAGGGAGTAACAGCTTTTGTAAACAATGACTTCTCTCGATGATTTCTCGGCAGTCATGGCTCTTCCTGGCAAATCGACAACATCGAGTAGAGGAAAACTTCTCCTACCCGATGGATATGTTGGTTTATGTAGGCGTGCTTTGAATTCCGAGAAATCAACAAGAGAAGTCATTGTTTACAAAAGCTGTTACGCCATAATTCCAGCTCTATCTAGAGGTAATCATATGATATGTATGACATTCTGACGTTATTTTAGATGTGGGCGTAATTGCTTTTGTAAAAAAATATATCAATCGCTGATTTCTCGCGAATAAAACACTTTTTGAGCACGAAGTGTTTAGAATCGTATTAATAAGCTTATAAATTGCTCTTTTGATTGTCGATTTCTCTATATTTAGGTGGTGAAAAGATGAAACTCTCACTAAGATGTGCTCGTTCCCTCGCTGCTGGCGTGCAAAAGGACCAGTACTAAGTAACTAACGGATTTCCACACTACATGGCGTATAAGATCGACTCAAATTTAAGTTTGAGATTACTCTAGAAAACGTAGTTCACTTGTAGAATGAGTAAAATTTTCCGAGTCTCATAAATCTGTTTCGAATATGACAAAAATCGACGAAAAATTTACTTATTTTAGAAATACATAATCAAAGAATAAATGACATATCCAATGGAAAATATTCATTAGAATTTCACATAACTTTCATGTGCTATCATAATTGGGAATTATACCACAAAATCACATGAACCTTATGTGTCAAATGAAGTTTAAGTGATTTATCATATAGAACTCATGTGATCACATGAATGTTATGTGAAATTCAGATAGATATCATTGGTTTTGTTAATGGAAAAATATTATGTGCATTCCCAATGGACACTACATGAAAACTTTTTTCCGTGTACTAATTTCATACATCGTACATCGAGATGTTGCTCATATTAGAAAACAAATTCCTGTAAAAGCTTGGAAAGTTTTACTCAGTCTATGAGTTAACTACGTTCTCAAAAATATGAGTGAATCTCAATTTTGAGTTGACCTCATTTGTTGTGTAATCGTAATTTATCTTTTTATTAATTTCTTGTAACGTATACGGTGTAAATGAATGCATTCCCAATTCGTTAAAAGCATTTTATTTTTTTTTTTGCTCGAACATGACTTTTACAGACATTTCAAATTTCGCATCTATTTCATGAGCACCCCCCTGCTCTCCCCTTCGCCACACGCAAAACTTCGGATGGAATCCGCGTGTGTCGCAAGTAAGTTTTCATAGTGATCAGAAATAGTTTATATCAAAACATTCACTCTTGAAATGGATGTGTTTGCCAAATTGCGCAAATTTAGATTTGAAGCATCCGGCAGTATTAAAATTGAATAGAAGTTGAAAATGAGCGAAGGGCCATTAATGCGACAGTGCATGTCAAACGCACACTCTTTGCCTAACCCGTACGATGTACGTGGAGATTTGAAGTATGTCTTCAAATCTACAGACAAAAGTGTTCGTCTGACCTTGCTCATAAACTGTTTGCGGCTGTAGAATAGTTCTAGCGACGTTTCATCACTACCTAAAGCCCCACGCTGCCAAAAGCCGTTTCCAATCGATGGTGTGTTATAATGCAATTCTCGATGAACATTTCAAATGGTCCTATCTGCTTTGATCGATTCTCTTCATCGACTTTCTCTTTTCATAACCACTGCTATCCAAACAGATTTTGCGCTAATTCTACCACATAGCTTGATAAAGGAGGTTATTAACTAGCGTCCAAAACGTCAAATACAACAGGGAAAGGTTTTGCAGCTGAGTTATTGTCGAAAGAGAAAGTCGATGAAGAGAATCGATCAATGCAGATAGGACCTTTAGAAATGTTTATCTAGAATTCTTCTTTACCTAACTATTGTGTTGCTCCTCTCATCATGACCAACGTAGTCATCTCAGAGAGAAAGCAGTAGGGTGCTTGTTGCGTGCTGTACCATCATCAGCATTGTTGACGGCTACTCCCGCCTTGAGTTGTTACATTCAAAGTGTTTTTTATGTTACTTCGTACGCGAAGTTTGCGATTTTCAGAGTTGGTTTGAAATGCTATCTAACACGATTTAGGTAATTTTCTACAGCGTTTTTTCCGTGATGCAATTTGATGTGGGACACCTTTTATTATCGGTCAGTCAGCTCTGTGTGTTAATCAAATAGAAGTGGCCCATTATACTGGGGTCACTGAATGTCTGAATGAATTGTTCGCCGTTGAAAGAACCGCAGTAATAAAAATGGCTATAGATAAAACTCATATCTCAAAGATTTCCAATCCGTCATCCTCTGAATCTGCGTTGCGTGAGACTAACCATCGACAGTTATGAACTAGGACAACATTAAAAACGGAGGAAGTTAAAAAAAAATCTGCTGACCACATGTTTTCCATCCGCAATTATCCTTACCATTGTGTTGAAGCAGATACGCTCGGCTCCGGCTGGTCAATTATGGACATCTTTTTCTTTCTTTCTCCTGATGCATGTGCACTGCCCGATGAATTTTGTGCACCGATATGTAAATTCGTCAAATTCGTGCACGTGTTTCAAGTGGCATTTCTTTCGGTTGTTTTTCCGTTTCGTGAAAAGTTGGAGATTGTTGTGAGATCATTTAGAAGTAATTAATCATCAATGCCAGCGGAAAGAGCAGGCAGATTTCCCCCCTCAGACGCCCATGCACGGAATGAGCGCACATCAAAATGATGAACGTTATAAAAATAACCGTAAAATTCGGAGGAAATTGTCTTTTTTTTCCCTTCACCGACAGAAATCTACACGTTGGGTGGGGGGTGGTGAGTGGCAGCGGGGCCCGAAATGAGATTGGTGAAAGATGGATGCGTCATTTGATGATGAATGCGCGCGTCCCATTCTCATCACAGCTCTATATATTGTAGCCAACAAACAGACTAATCATGTGGCTCACAAAACGCTCTCTCGTGACCATCGGAGTATTTTCTGTTTTCTCGGTTTATCTTTTATAAACTCCTAAAATCCGCACCGGCGACGCCGAAGGCAATCAACATATCAACATCACTGAATGCGAAAGGGAAAACACCGGAGACGGAGATGCCCCCACTTTTAGGAATCACGCCGCCTTGCCTGGTCGACCGCGCCGAGGATAATTGAAGCGAAATTATAATTATTTAATCTGACCAGAGCAGCTTCTGTATTTTCTGCCGGCAGGGATCGGTGAAAAGTTACCTCTTTTTATGTTGCTTCGATTTTGCATAAATTATAATTTCCTGCTGCTCCCATATAAATGCCCATACCAGCCACCGAACTGTAGCTCAGCAAAGTAGGAGCAATGGCAGCTGAAATCTGGTCACGCAATTCGTTTTTTTTCTGTACGGATTTCTTGATACATGCAATTGTTCGGATGTGAGGGAAAAAAAACAGGGAATCGATTTTAATGTTTGATAGCTTTATGCAACGGACAAATTTGAAGGATAATTGCAGAAGGTATTATCTGAGAGAACATGCAAACGAATTAACCATTTTGGTCCGGCTATTCCTATGTTTCGGAAACAAAAAGGCAGGAACAAAGTCTGGCGTTGAATGTTAGAGTATGAATTTCCGTTGTTCTTAATTTTTTGACAGGATGGCTTAAATGGTTTCCAACCGGATCTTGACCATAACATTTTCACAAATTCTTGTAAATCTAAATAACTTATGAATATAAAGAGAAAGAGAAGGATTAGTAATTTCCATTAAATTGCACTACTCCACTCTTTGGGAAAATGTCCCCAGCGATTCCTATTCCAACTCTAGCTCTCAATAAAGAGCCGTCCGTGTAGTTGGGGTACGATCCGGTCAGCTCTGCTACCGAGCTCCTAAGGGCTGCGGAATTGTCCCCGGCTCTGAACTTCTCCTTTATCCGGCTGTCGATGTTTGGTGCGGGAAATTGCCAACTCTTATCTCCGTACCAGTGAATCTTGGCCACTGGGGGGCGATTGTACGGAGAACCAACAATCAATACGAAACTAACGATTTTAAATTGGCTCACTACTTGACTAGCTTATTGGTCCCAAGAAAATCGATTAACGTACCCCATTCTAGTCGCAATTCTAGTACTACACTATGTTTGTTTTGATTTGCTATGGAAGTTTGACAGATAAAATGAGGTGTTCGTGGATGTTTCTATGTTTCGAGGGGTGCATCGATTAGCTTGGGACCGAAGATAGTACCAGAGCTGAGCCAAAAAGTTGAGCTCGTTTCTTCGGGACCTTCTGGTCTTAGAGTTACCTCTATGGGAGAACTCTGCCCCCTTCGTTGAGGAGGCAGATTCTGTCGTTTCAGGCGGTATTTGCTGAAAATGCAGCGGCTTTGTTGGCAATGGCTATTGTACACTAGGGTGTTTCATTTTGAAAAAAGTGATGAATTTTTGATAGGCCACCCTCCAGTTCGATTCATAGCCCAAAAATATGAACCTGTGCAAAAAATGGTAAAGATTGATGAAGGTTTAGAGGTCGCGCCAATGATTTGGATTTTGTATGGAGATTTTGGTGAATTAGTATGGGAAATTATTGATTTTCGTTTACATTGCTCTAACTTTGGTTGTAGTTGTCCAAACGTTGAAAAAAAAAATATGTGGTTGTCATGACAATGATCAACAAGCCTGTTGTTGTTGCGATGAAATTGGCGTTGTTGCCTTGTACATATTCATCTGTCAATTTACCCTATTTTGCCATTTTTTCACATTTTTATAATTCTTGATACGCTGCAAAACTGAGCGTAGCAACTGTAGGCTTTTTGTTTATTGCCATAGCAATAACATACTAAATTTTTTCGACATTTGGACAAGTAGAAGCAAAGTTATAGCGATATAAGCGATTTTTTAAATTCTTCCATAGTAATTCCCATACAAATTTCAAATCATTGGCGCGACCTCCTAACCTTCATCAATCTTTACCAATTTTTGCACAGGTTCATATTTTGGGGCTATGAATCGAACTGGAGGGTGGCCCATCAGAAATTCATCACTTTTTTTAGAATGAAGCACCCTATTGTACACCGGACCGAGTGTTTGTATTGCCTTGTCGGTGGCGATGCAGGTCAGCTCGAATCCATACATCAGCCGGCTCTGTTGTTGGAGTGGTGGGGACGGGAGATAATGCGGATGAGGTTGATTCTGCTGCGACAGCTGACCTTGACCCGTTGAAGGTGCTGGTCAAAACTCAGCGACCAGTCAATGACAATCCTCACCAGTTTCACAGTTTTCTTCAGTGGGATGGCTTGATCACCGATCTTTATGGAAGGTCCGTAGGCCCGATGTCGGTACTGGCAAACGTGGCACCTAGCGCTCTTTCCAGCAGACAGCTGAAAGCCTTTCGGTTGACCATCCGCTCTAACTTCGCCACGTCCCGTGTCAGCTCGTTTGATTAAGGGATGGGAACAACCAAGCTCTCCATCCAATGCTCTGGATACGAGTCTGTCCGCCAAAGCTGGTTGAAGAGTTTCAGCATTTTTACTTTACCCGGAGTAGGCAGGTTCTTGAGCAGCTTCTACCATAGAGGTAACTCTAAGACTAGTAGGTCCCGAAGAAACGTGCTCAACTTTTTGACTCAGCTCTGGTACTATCTTCGGTCCCAAGCTAATCGATTCACCCCTCGAAACATAGGAAAATCCACTAACCCCTCATTTTATCTGTCAAACTTTCATAGCGAATCAAAACAAACATAGTGTAGTACTAGAATTTTGACTGGAATGGGGTACGTTAATCGATGTGCTTGGGACCAATAGGCTAGTCAAGTAGTGAGTCAATTTAAAATCGTTAGTTTCGTATTGATTGTTGCTTCTACTAAGCGCGAACTGAAACTCCTGCCAGGTGAAATCGTCTGGTTGATTCTCAAGTTGATCGTCTCCGGAGAAACGCGAAAACTGCTTACGGACGAAATCGATGGGTTTGCTTGCCGTTGGAAGGTCTCCTCGTACTTGGAAATCACCGAGAGGTCAGCGAAGTAATCGCCAAGCTTATCTGCAACGTTTGCCACTGAGGGCGTTGACCTTACCCCAGAGCTCCGCCGAAGACTGTCAGGCGTTTATGCTTTCGAGGAAGTCGGTCCAATTGGATCGTTTGGCAGATTGTGCCGTTATCGATAGGTACAGAGCGCGTATTACTCGTCGAAGGGCTTTTCGTCGGGCCTTGAATGACTTCTTCGTTTCCTCGTTCCACCATCTGCACCGTTTGAAAAATTCATGTACATTTCTGCGATATATAACGCACACGTCGTTAACGCTATATTTACCGTAAATTTACACGATATTTCATGTAAATTTAAGCGCGATTTTGTTGCATACAAGCTTGTAAACAATTTTATTGTTTATGTAGATTATAGCATAAACTTAAACGAGGGGAGATATTACACGATGGTTACAATTCAGAATTATTTTCTGTGTGAGGGCTTCACGCCCCGGAATGCTGCTGGTTTTCGGAATGGTTGCTGACGCAGCTGCCTTTATTGCTTCAGTGGGATTCTCGATGCTGTCTGGGTTACTCTCCCTATCGGCTTCGTCGTAGCGCCACTGAGGGCTACGCGTTGCTGCCGGTATACCGGTTACAAAGAGCTGCACCTGAACCGGGTAATGATCGCTACCGTAGAGGTCCGGTGCATTCTTCCAACGAGGAAACGACTAACAGCAGTTACATCGACCGCCGTGATGTGCCATCCATTGTAAAAGGTCGACGATCCGTCATTAAGGATGACTATTATATCCTCCCTTTCGAACTTGTCTACCAGTGTGGAACGTTTCGAGTCTAACCGGGGGCACCCCAGCTGGAGTGGTGTGCATTCAAGTGTCCCAAAAATATACGCGGTTCAGGTAGGTTATCGAAGTGAAAGAAGTCGACGGAATGAATGATTCGACGAGGAGTGCAGAGCGATTTTGGAGAAGAAGAACGCAGCGCGGGTGGTAATGCTGCAGCATGGAACCCGACAGAACGTGGAACGGTATAAACAGAAGCGGAAACAGCAGACCCGCATCTTTCGGGAGAAAAAACGCCGCCTGGAAGAAGCGGAGTGCGAGGAAATGGAACTGCTGTGCCGTTCCCAAGAAACACGGAAGTTCTACCAGAAGCTCAACGCATCCCGCAACGGCTTCGTGCCGTGAGCCAGAATGTGCAAGGATAAGGACGGGAGCCTCTTGATGGACGGACGTGAGGTGATTGAAAGGTGGGAGCAGCACTTCGATGCGCACCTGAATGGCGAGGAGAACGTAGGTACGGGAGACCAGCGCAACGCACTGACCCAAATCCCACGCTGAGGGAAGTTAAGGATACCATTCAGCAGCTCAAAAACAACAAAGCAGCTGGTGTGGATGGTATCGCAGCCGAACTCATTAAGATGGGCCCAGAAAAGTTGGCCACCTGCCTGCACCGGATGATAGTCAGGATCTGGGAAACAGAATAGCTACCATTCACAAGAAAGGCGAACATTTGGAATGTGAGAACTTCACAGTGATCACCATTTTGAATGCCGCCTACAAAGTGCTATCCCAGATCATCTTCCGTCGTCTATCACCTAAAATGACCGATTTCGTGGGAAGTTATCAAGCCGGCTTCATCGACGGCCGATCGACAATGGACCAGTACGGTAATTCATCCAGAAATGCCGTGAATACTAGGTCCCAACGCATCATTTGTTCATCGACTTTAAGGCGGCATACGACAGTATCGACAGCTAAGGAAAATCATGGAAGAAAACGGCTTTCCTGGGAAGCTGATCAGACTGATCAAAGCAACGATGGACGGTGTGCAAAACTGCGTAAGGGTGAACTATCCAGTTCATTCGAATCTCGCCGGGGACTGCGACAAGGTGACGGACTCTCATGCCTACTCTTCAACATCGCTCTAGAAGGTGTAATGCGACGAGCCGGGCTCAACAGGTATTTTCACGAAATCCGGTCAATTTGTGTGCTTTGCGGACGACATGGACATTATCGCAAGAACATTTGGAACGGTGGCAGAACTATACACCCGCCTGAAACACGAAGCAGCAAAGGTCGGACTGGTGGTGAGTGCGTCAAAAACAAACTACATGCTAGTAGGCGGAACCGAACATGACAGGATTCGTCTAGGAAGTAATGTCACGATAGACGGGTAGACTTTCGAGGTAGTGGTGGAATTCGTTTACCTTTGATCCTTACTGACGGCTGACAACAATGTGAGTCGTGAAATACGAAGGCGCATCATCAGTGGAAGTCGTGCCTACTACGGACTCCAGAAGAAACTACAGTCAAAAAAGATTTACCCCGCACCAAATGTACCATGTACAGAAGGCTAATAAGACCGGTGGTCCTCTATGGACACGAGACATGGACTATGCTCGAAGAGGACCTGCAAGCACTCGGAGTTTTCGAGCGACGTGTGCTAAGGACGATCTTCGGCGGTGTGCAGGAGAACGGTGAGTGGCGGCGAAGAATGAACCACGAGCTCGCTGCACTCTACGGTGAACCCAGCATCCAGAAAGTGGCCATAGCCGGAAGGATGCGGTGGGCAGGGCATGTTGCAAGAATGCCGGACAACAACCCTGAAAAGTTGGTGTTCGCTACTGATCCGGTTGGCAGAAGAAGGCGTGGAGCGCAGAGAGCACGATGGACGGACCAGGTAGAGCGTGATCTAGCGAGCATTGGGCATGACCGAGGATGGAGAGCGGCAGCCGCAAACCGAGTATTGTGGCGTACTATTCTTGATTATGTCTTATCTTAAATGTGATGTTGTACAAATAAATGTAATATGTATGTAGGTTATCGAAGATGCCGATTTGACCGTTGAGGTTTGCTAATCTCCCACCAGGCAGGTATGCGCATGCAATTCCGATGTTGGCTGGTTCCTCCAAGTGAACTCCCAAAATGGGAAGCTCTGAGTCAAGGTCGATAGCGACGGAGTGTCGGAAATTGTTCCCGCGTTTAGCTGTCCAGCAGTATCTACCGCCCAAAGAACGGTTCATCTGCTCAACTGTAATTTTGTTGACTTCCAGGGAGAATTAGCTTGACATAGCAGCTCCAAATCAGCTAGATGATACAAGAAACCATTGATTTTACATTGCAACAGGAACTTTATCGGCTTTGGCAAAGCCGGTAGGGAGTACGAGCTGTACGAACCAGAGGACTCAGTTTCGTCACGGTGATGGCTGCTGCTCTGGTTGTCGAGTAGACTAATATCGAACATGCTCGATGCATCGTAGTGCTGCGAAACGGACGAAAGGTCGATTTCGTATGCCGAATAAGACAGAGCCCCACCAAAGACAGGTGGCATCCTGGACAGGGATGTCCCAACGGAAGCGAAGGATGTGTTGTTTCGGCTAGCTGAGTTATTGGCTATCACTGGGTTCTTCTTGGGGGTTTTCGTTTCGTTTAGGTGCGGAAAATGAAAGGCATAATAGTCCCATAGAACGATTTTGAATATTTTTTAGAATTAGTTAACTGATTCCGGAGAAATGGTCCGAAAACACGGATTTGGAAATTAAGTCGTGTTTCTCGGCAACCACTGGACCGAATTGGACGCAACTGCCGTCAAATGAAAGGTATTATGATCTCATAGTAGTAATAGAATCGGCCATCCGGTTCCGGAGATAATCCCGGAGCAAGATCCAAAAAAATGGATTTAGGGTAACTAAGTAATGTTTCTCTGAATATTTTTTTAAATCGGCCAACTGGTGTCAGAGATATGGCCAGAACAAGTTCCAGTGTGTATGGGCCATGAGGCCTGAAACGTGTTAAACCCATCATGCGGTATTTAAAATTTCATGAGAATTCAACATCAAACTCAATGGTGGTCATATGGAGCACCCAGGACCACATTGGGCACACCCGGATATGTTCCAGGTATCTCCGGGGAAGTGACCACCATCTGACTCGAACTAAAACTCATTAAGCAACACATAAAATGACATGATAATCCAAAAATTAAACCATTAAAAGTCATATTGATTGCAAAGGACCACATTGGCCAAACCCAGGCATGTTCCGAGTTCCTCCGGAGAAGTTGACAGTTGAACTAAAACCCATCATGCGACACATCAAATCACATGAGAGTACAAAAATAAGACCATTGGTAGTCACATTGCTCACAACCGGACATTATCCGGGTGCCACGAGGAAGTGGCCAGAATCTGACTTGAGTTAATCTCATTTTATATATTTACCGCAAAGGCCTTTGCGGCCCTGGGATTTGTTCGTCGCAATACAAGTAGCTTCACCGATATATATGCTCTCAAGACACTGTATTGTTCAATTATTCACAGCATCATGGAACATGCTGTTAGTGTATGGTCGCCATATCATCATCAGAATGGAAAGGGATCAACGTAGCTTTATACGGTATGCTCTTCGACAACTTCCGTGGAATGATCCAGTAAATCTTCCTGACTATACAAGCCGTTGCAGACTTATAGACATGGAAACTCTAGCTCACAGATGCACTATACATCAGAGGTTGTTTGTATTCGATATTGTCAAATGGGTAACCTGGATTGCTCTTCACTGCTGCAGAATATTAACTTTTATGCACCTTCTCGACAGCTTCGTGAACGAGACTTATTTTTAGAACCTGTCTGTTGTCGTTGTGTTGGGTTTTGGCGGTTCGCGGGTTGAGCAAATTACCTTCTATTTAGGACCTACGTTGTGTATTATTTCGATTGTGGTTTATCCGTGATCAGTGTTGGGAAAATATCAAAATATCAAATCTCACTAACGCCCAAGATCACGCTTGATTTTCGTAGACAAAAATCAACAAGCAAACAACTGCGGTTGATTTTGCAATCTGTGATATCACAGCTCGGAATATCAAGCTAACAAAACTCACCAGCTGCAAATCTCAACAAACTGTGGTGAGATTAAGTTTCATAATTTTTGCTTTACACCCGAATGCAACCGAAACTTCCATAACGGCTGGCAGCAGTCACTTCGTGTCTGCCATCGGTGAAGAGTGAAAAGAGATAGCAAACTATACTTTCTCTTTCGAAGAAAACGATGTGCAACGGAATCATTTTTGTGTCGGGTCATTTCTCAGCTTGATTTTTGCACGTTGTGAATAGTCTCGCTATATAGATCAGTGCACGGTCCCTAACCTCACTTTTTGCTCCCTATCATTTTGCTTCTGAGTAAAAAAGATAGCAACGAATGGGAGCCAAAACAAACCACCCAAAACTGTCAAAACTTACGGGTGAGAGAAGAGTGCGGCAAATCTTCGTGAACTGATCAATCAAAGGAGCTTGTAAAATCAATATCAAGCATGATATTTTGTTCCAATATCACGCGTGATATTGCGAGCGCATGAGAGCGGAAAAATATCAATTTTTCTGCCGATGCGAATGGAAGAAGATTTTTACTCGCTGATTGAAGACCGGTCAGATACTCTCGACTCCAGCGTTGCCAGTACCTTTGAAACATCTGCTGTCGTTGCTGATAGTGTGTGAGGCGGTTTGAGGGTATGGCTGTAAGGTCGGGCTCGGGAAGGGCTTTCATGGAGGTGCCGATCAAATAATGGGCTGGTGTGAGGGCATTAAGATCTGAGGGCTCGTCTGAGAGGGACGCTAGAGGTCTTGAGTTGAGGTCTGCTGAGATTTGCACGAGCAAGGTACAGTGCGTTAACTGGTGAATTCCGATTTCCTTCTTCAAAGCGGATTTTGATGAGCAGACTTCTGCTTCCTACAATCCACCGAAATAGGGAGCTCGAGGGGGATTGAAGTGCCAGGAAACTTCTTGCTGCGACAACTCAGTTCCAACTTGCTGCTGTCCAGATTTGCTATTCAGAGCCTTGTAGAGTTCGTGTAGTTCGTGTTTAGTACCTTGGAAGTTCGTCGCATTGTCTGAGTGGATCTCTTTTAGTATTCCGTGATGACCGATGAATGTTTGGAGGGCGGATATGAATCCAGCTGCAGATAGGTCTATGACAAGTTCAAGATGTATAGCTTTGGTCGTGAAACAGACGAATACAACAACGTACACCTTTGGAGGGGCTCCACGACGATACGGTGGTTTCAAATAGAAAGGGCCACAGTAGTCGATCCCAGTCATAAACAGGGTGCCTTCCATTCATTTTGACTAAAAAAATGTTTTAAGAAATTATGGAATAATAAGATATTATGAAAATATTTTGATTATGTAAACAACAAGAAAAGATTGTTAAGTTTGTGTTTGACACATAATACCTGCCAATTTTGCTACATGAGAGTCGCAATAAGCGATTTTGTAATTTATCTCACCCACTCTTCGCTCTTCACTCTTCGCGAAGAGATGATCAGAAAAACGTTCATTGTGACTCTGTCAAAGCTAAATTTGCAGGTTTGATGTGTGAAACACAAACTTTACAATCTTTTCTTATTACTTACACATACAAAATATCATCATAACATCTTATTATTCCATAATATCATAAAACATTTTTTTAGTCAAAATGAATGGAAGGCACCCTGGTCATAAAGAATGGACGAGCCGGGCGCACCCGGGTGGCTGGAAGCTGTCCCATAGCCTGCTGTAGGGGTTGAATCGAAAGCAACGATGACACTTTCGAAGGACGGATTTTATAGCAATTTCGCCATGAATCGGCCAGAACTGCTGCCTCAGGACCGCAAGAGTAGCTTGATGTCCTCCGTGGTGGATTTGTAGATAGAAGAAGAACTCGATAAGCATCCGCGTGTAAACAGGCAAGCTTGGTAGAGCTGCTAGATGAACCGTTGCGTAGTCCTCCAGTGAGTGGCGGAGACGACCACCTACCCTTATGATTCCTTCCGTGTCTATGAAAGGACACAGTAGTTTCAGCGGAGATTTAGGAAGAACTTGATGGGTTTTATTCAGGGTTTTCAATTCCTCCAGGAAACATTCCTCCTGAACTAAGTGCAACAAAGTCATCTTAGCAGCCTTAATTTCCCGCACCTACAGCAATGCAGAAGTACACCGCTGGTTTGATTTGCAACAGTTTGCAGAAGGCGACTAAGCGTATTAGTTGAAGCAAAGAGGAATGAATCTAGAAGATAGGATCCGATTCTACTGCGATGGTATTTGTTTGAACGATGACTCGAGGTTCCAAATCCACATCTGAAGGTACTGGACCAGAGCTTGCGACTAACCAGCGATCAGGTGTTTGCTTCAACCATGACGGTCCCGTATTCCAAAGTTTGCTTTCAAGGAAATCCATAACAGGCATCCCCCTTGAGACTAGATCCGCTGGATTTTCCTTTCCAGCTACATGCTGCCACGGGTGTCCATAAGTGGCTATCTGGATAGCCGATACGCGGTTAGCGATGAAGGTTTTCCACGTATTCGGTGGTGTGTGCTACAGTCGAGTCCGACCAGAAGAAAGACATCATATTATCCAACGAGAGAGGTTTGATAACTGACGCTGTTGATGTCTGTCACTTTGGTGCCATCAATTTTGAGATATTTGCATTTAATGTTTTCAAATAAAAAAAAACCCAAAGTTGGCAACACTGTAGATAAATTACGATCTCAAATCATTCACAATTTTTCTAAAAAGGTACCCAATGTCGTTTGTATCTTGATTGGTTCCACAGATACGTGAAATTGAAAATGGGTGTTTATTAAAAATCTGGCAGTCCCAGAACCGGGGGGGGGGGGGGGGTGTAGGCCATTGGTACAAAACTTTTGATTTTTTAGTTTTAGCCTAGAATATGTAGGCCAATGGTTCAAATCGGAGAGGGTTGATGCAATTACTCGGTTACTTGAGATGGAATAACCCATATGAGTATCTGCCAAGAAACACGTACAAATTCGAGAGAAGACTCAAATATTTGTCCTTCATCGAACTCCTTCATTTAATTTCACCATGGCAGTGATTAGCCGACAAAGTAGTATATTAATTTGAATTTAAATAAGCCCATGGTACATTACATCTCACATCACATCAGATATTCCCAGACAACCAGAAGTGCTATAACAATGCACAGACAGAATCTTAAATTACTACAGTTTGAGTCCATGTCGCATATAATAATGAAATTGATTTATTTTCCTACATATAGGGGAAATGGATGTACTGTCGGCCTAAATGCCCCTAATTTGGGCCCATACATAAATTCAGCAATCGACTAAATTTTCAAAAGCGACCAAAAATATCCATTAGTACCGTCCCAATGAGACGTTCATCTAGATAGAATTGATAAATAGCAGATTTTTAGTGATGGGCCCAATCATAGATCAATAGGCCAACATTAGAGCCATTTCCCCTATATGTATTATACTGGTACAAGAAAAATTAATACAAATCCGCTTATCAAACTGACTGACATGTAACATGATTAAATCGTTTATGATGTCAGGTTGAATCGTTTATAAAGCCAATAGGTTTGCACTCCACTAATGTTCATAAAAGCCATTGTTGTGCATTATATAACATCTGTTTGCCAGAGGATACGTTCGTGTATCATAGAAACAACTTTGGCATACATTCGTTTACCTCTAATACAAAAGGAAATCTTGATAAAAAAAATAATTTTAATGTTACCAATACACATTTCATTTGCTTCCACGTAAAGCACCTTTCTTATCATTACCCATTAAAAACAACACTAGGGAAAAAATAAGTCGATATAGCCTCAACTTTCCGCAATAGTAAGTTCATGCTCATAAACAGAACGGTTAAATAAAACAAGCGTATCGCAAAGCCATCCACCACGGAAAGGGGGCATCGACAGCACTGACAGAGGGCATGCATAAAATGTTGTTGTTTATGTGACAGCTTGTCCGCCTTGGGCCTTGTAACCGCAAAAATGTTGTTACTTTCTAATGGTTCAATTTGATATGAAGAAGGTGCTACATTGTAGGCTTGGGAAACGCTTTACGCAATATATCTTTGCTTTAAAACTTAAGTTCACTTACAAGTAAGAAACATCGGTATTCAACTGGAAACAATTTCTTAGTTCAAATGAGCGTAATTTTCGATCCGATCCCCCTTCTGATTGGTCAATTTAATTATATACCACCCCATCTCCCACGAATATCATCATGTGCTTTGATTCACAGCACACAACCACCGAATAACGAACCGATAACAAAGTAGAGCATAGAAACGACCGCGAGCTCTCACAACTCTCACCCGTACGAATCACATATCACCGTCCCTGACCACCACCCCAAAACAGCTATTGGAGTAGTGGCTGCCTTTTCGTTGTATAGGTATCTCGTTGCTATCGCAGTCGAATAAACATAATAAAAAAGCACCGATCGTATAATCATATAAAAGAGCACTCTCCGCCAGTCCGTCGGCAATCACACATAATCAATTTCATTCGTTTGCCGCGCCCCCTTGATAGGCGGGGTGCCGTTGCTCAATCATCGGTCGCCAAAGCAAAGCGATAGAACGAGAGCGCCCGTCGGCTTCAGCCGCGAACGAGTGAAAGAGTGCCGCACTAGAGCGATTTTTGATTGTGTGTGGTGTGTGTGCGTGTGGAGAAGAGCGAGCGCGTCATCGCGCGGACCAGACCGGACGGGTGAATATAAAATATAAACCGGAAATCGAAAAGTGGGGTGGAAAACGATCGTATCTTCACACGATTTAATTGCAAGTGAGAGAATTCGGACGCTTTTTTTTTTTGTCACTCTCTCTCTCTCTGCCTCTCGCTATATCAAACTGGCGGCACCAATACCAATCAGTCTGTGCTGGCTGCAGGCTGCAATTGCACTATTGCAAAATACTCATTTTTTTTGCGCTTTATGTACCTATAAAAAGAGAGTATGAAGATGAAAAAAATAGCAACATGGCTTGCGCTGTTTTTTTACCTTTGTTTTACAAATAGCAACGCGCTCTGTATATGTTGCTAGGATATGATCGCGAAGTGAAGCGAACAGAGTTGCTGGACTATCCATATTTTGCTAGTTTTTTATATATTTTAATAAACTTTCAGGTTGCGAAAACATTGCATGGTGGTATTAGGTTGCATGGGTGAGCGGGTAGATTTGACTAATAATCCAATAATTATTAACGTTTGAAGACGCACAGTGAGACGAAATAAAAAAGGCGAAACATGGTCATTTGCGACGTAACTATTGAGTGTAGCATTTAGATGTTTTTAGGATGTTTCTGCATTTTTTAAATAGGTACTTTGCTTAAGTGGTGATTTTTTTTTGCTATATACACACTTGGGTATACACTAAGATAAAAAAAAACTTTTAATGTCAATGAACATCTATGGAAACATTGTAGTTGAAATCTGTGAATGCTCATCAGCTGATGACGAATCAAACCAAAAGACAATCATCGGAAATTTGAAAGCATATTGTTAAAGGGCTCGAGCAATGCAATAATCATTCGAAGTGTTTCAATTTGGGATGACGCTTCTTGTACCAGTGTTCATCCTGTATTCAAGAGGAGAATCATCTGATTACAATCCAACCGTCATCCGGTTGCAGCTATCATTCGAAAAAGCGATTTCGATGTTTCGATTTGAATTTCCTGAAGTTTAATTCGAACTGAGGATGATATTTTGGTACAGTGTAGTGGCGAGTGCTGTCAGAAGTAGGGATGCCAGATTTTAAGGCATGTCTACATTTTGAAGACATTTGAAATTCTGGGAAGACTTTTATTTTCCGCTGATATTTTGAAGACATGTCATGTTTTGTGAATACTTTTGAAGACATATTACGACATTTGGGAATTAAAGTAAATTTTGGAGCACACAATATAATATTATATTTCAAAGAAAGCGAAACCTACCACGAAAAATCAATTTTGAAGTCATGAAAACAAAATCCATAAGTCTGCAATTTTGTACAAATTTCCAAACTGTTTTTAAATCTCAGATCTTTAAAATATCCAGTGCCCTAGAGTTTGGAAAATTTGTTCGCGTTCAATATCTTCAAAAATATCAATATCTTCAAATTCAAATATCCTAAAATGCTAAGAAGTCTCGGACATTTGTTTTATTTTAGATTAGCAATGTAAAAAATCCAACATTCCGAATTTTTCTGTTAATCTTCCATCTTCGGGATATTCATTTCAAAAGTGGAAATCTCAGAATCTTAATTTTTATCCAAGTCAGATTTATCTTGGAACCCTTTACAGGATTTCTTTGGGATTTGTTCAATAATTTCTTCAAACTCATATAAGAAACCCATCGTTGGACTTCGACTCTATATGGTAATACCCATATTGTTTTATCACAAACACTATAGAAATGCACTGCAGTAAACTCTTGAAATTACTTTTAATTCTCAACGAAACTCCGAAACTAAAACTCCTCCAACTTCAATGGAACTATTCCTTAAATTGCTTTTGGATTTTGCTCAGGAATTTCTTAAATATACTTCAGAATTCTCATGGAATTCCCTTTCGAATTTTCATGAAATTCTCTTACTAATTGCATTGGAATACTCCATGAAATTACTTTCAGGCTCACCTTAAAATTTCCTTGAAAATCTCTTTATAATTACTTTTGAATACATCTTAGAATTATTGTGGAATTATTCTCACAACTTTCATTGAATTCTCCTCGTTATTTGCCTTGGAATTCTTTTTCAAATCCTTTTTAAATTGTCCTTAAAATTTGCCTGTAACTCTCTTCACAGTTTTATTCAATTCCTTGCCACTCCCTAAGTTTTCTTCCTAAAAACCCGTGGAATCGTGCTTCAATCTTCATTTAAATTTCTCCTCAGAATACTGTTGGAACGCTGTCAGAATTCCCTTGGAATTATTCACACGTTTCCCAAGTAAAATTGTAGACTAATCGACGTTTTAAAGTATTATGCAAGTCTAAACAATGGTCTACTCAACTCTCATCTAACCAAAATTGCTACTTGGGTTGCTTGGTTGATGCAAATTGCATTCTCAATTTATATCACTCCCCTGCGGACATGAAATGAAAATATTATTTGCATCAGCCTATGCTTAAATAATTCTTAGAATTTTCTTCTCCCCTTGGAATTCTTCTTAAAATTAGGTTGAAGCTCTTCTGATTACTTCTAAGAATTCTTCTTAGAGCTACGTTGAAAATTTCCTGAGCAGCAACCAGGGATCAGAAGGTCCTCGGAATTACCTTGGAAGCATTCCATAGATTTCGCTTGAAGTTCTCCTCAAACTAAAAATGGAATTCCAGTCTGAAGTCTATTTGAATAGTCCTCAGAATTTTGGAATTATCCTTAGAATGTCATTTAGGATCACCTGAAAATCCGTCCTTTTTATGCTGGTTACTCATGATTAGTCCAAGAGTAACCAGCTCCGAAACCCGACTATTATTATCAATAATATTATTACGCTTTATTTCGTAACAAATTTGTTTTCCTCGGGCTAAATAGAGACATCCAACCAGCCAACAAATTTGTGTTAAGCCGATGCCAATCGATTGGCTGGTTTAGAATTAAAATCCATCCGTAGTTGACGAAGTTATAAGTGGTCAAAACCTGACAGCTTTTCGTAACGCGGTCGATTTTGGTTTTTTTTTAATTGCACCCCCAACATGTTGCCGAGAGACGTAATCCTACGTCAAAAACCGTGCAAATTTATTCCAAAATCTAAAGCACTAGTGCCATAACTGACTCACATACCCTAGAAATTTGTCGATGTCCATTATATGAAAAAAAATCCAGTTTATATAACTTAAATTAATTCCCAGCTTGTGATCTCGAAATAGTCATAGACTTAATACAAAATTTCTGTAGTTTCGGAAAGTAAAAATCTGCTCCAAACTCTGTTCCTGGCTTTTCTACTTCGTGATCTTGAAAGTTTTCCAAACCTAAGAGGTCGAAAAAAGGGCCTAGGAAAATTTCCATAGATTTCGCTTGAAGCTCTCCTCAAACTAAAAATGGAATTCCAGTCTGAAGTCTATTAGAATAGTCCTCAGAATTTCTTTGGAATTATCCTTAGAATGTCATTTATGTTCACCTGAAAATCCGTCCTTTTTATGCTGGTTACTCATGATTAGTCCATGAGTAACCAGCCCTGAAAACCGACTTTTATTATCAATAATATTATTTTTAGTAATTAGGGGAAGTGTGCCAGTTCCAAGTAAAAGGCGACATGCGGTCCCATCGCAGACTACGAAGCTGGCGAAGTATGGCCATGGATCGAGTAAAGTGGAGACGACTTCTTCGGACAGCAGCGAACAACAAGACCTTAGCCTGATTGGTAAGGTAAGTAAGTCCCAGTTATGACCCTAGTGCTTCCCTAACTCACGTTCCGAAAACTTCAAGGTAGCTCCGAGAATATCAATACCGTTTAGAACGACGGAGGAAATTAAAATATGTATCTCGACAAGGTTAGTTCCGATAGCAATACGGTTCCATAGATTTCACAAAAATTCACTTCATCGAATATTTAAAAGAGCTGCCCTGGGTTATTTTTAACGGGGAAGAACTATGCAAATGTTTCCTAATGAATTAGGAAGATTGCAACTGTAAAGCTGTGGGCTAAATTTCAGTTGCAAGTTTAATGATGTTTAGGGATCCAAGGAATATCAGGAAAATAGTGAGAATTTCTGGGAAGTTCCGAGAACTTCAGGTAGATTTCTAGAGCTTTAAGGCTGTTTCACTAATTTCAAGAGAGTAACGGGAACGTCCAAGAAGTTCCGAAAATTAAAGTATAGTTCATAAAACTTCAGGGAAGTTTAGAGAACCTTAGGAAGGTTTATAGATCTTTTGGACAATTCCAGATCATCATCAGTAAATAAGTGAGAACCTCAGGCTCAGGCAAGCTTCGTGAACGTCAAGAAAGATTAGGGAACTTTGAAGAAGTTCTGAATCATTAAGGGAAATTCTGATAGTTCATAGACAAGACTATTGACTCCGTCTCCAACCAGAGGTTGCACAGACTGAGCACCTTACACTAGACAACGGACAACACACCGAGAAGCTAGATCTAGACATCTTTGAGGAATTACAGAGATCTTATGGACAGTTACAATAACTTCAGGGAAGTTCCGAGAACTGCAGAAAAGTCCAGACTTTCGGGGAAGTTTTAAGCGTAAGCGTAAGTTCTTTTTAATTTCAAAGAAGTCCAGATCAAGATCTCCTGAGAACTTAAGAAAACTTCATTGATAGATCGGGGACTCCAAAGAAGCTCTGAGAACATAAGGAAAATTTAAATGATTTTTAGGACAGTTTAATTTCTTTCAGGGCAGTATCAAGAAGTTCTGGAGGATTCTCCGAAATCGTTAAATTATATGAAAGAATTTATAATATTCCAAGAACATCGCATGAACTTTAAATAAGTTCCGGGAAACTCAGGAAATTGATGAAGTTCCGAGAGTTTCATTCGCATTTTGGAAACTGTGAGCAGATTTTAAGGGAATTCCGTAAATTTCATGGTGAAATCAAGTTTCATTGGATTCAGGGAAGTTCCGATGATGAACATCAGGAAAGTTTAAGTGATTTTTAGGACAGTTTCAGTTATTTCAGGGAAGTACCAAGAAGTTCTGGAGAATTCTCCGAGATCATTAAAATAAATCAAATAACCTATAATATTTCAAGGAAATCGCATGAACTTCAAATATGTTCCGGGAAACTCAGCAAATTTATGAAGTTTCGAGAGTTTCATTAGCATTTTGGAATTTTTTTGCAGATTTTAAGGGATTTCCGTAATTTTCATTGTAATTTCAAGAACTTCAAAAAATAGCTAGAAGTTTCATTGTATTCAGGTAAGTTCCGAGTACTTCCCAGGACGATCAAAGGCCTTCGGAGTAGCTCCATGAATTTAAGGAAAATTTCTGGAAGTTTCATGGATGTTCAGAGAAGTTCAGGAAAAAAAAAAGAATTTTAGGCATAGCACCGTGAGCTTTTAAGAAGTTTTCAAGGCTTATGAAAAACTACGGGTACTTCAATTAATATCAAGGAACTTCAAGGCAATTAAATGAACTTAAGTGAAATGATAGGAACTTTTAAAATATATATAATTCAGGGAAGTCTAAAGAACTTAGGGGAAGTTCACTGATCTTTCCGGTAGCTTCAATAACTTAAGGCGAACCTGGCTTTTAGCTGAAAACCTCATAAATAAAGAAACAAAACAAAAAGTTTCAATAACATAAGGAAAGCACATTAGAATCAGGAAATTTTTAAATAATACAATGAATTTGTTTCCATAATTTTAGGGCGTTTTCATGAGCTTCAGGAAAATTTTGGGAATTTAAGTAAAACTATTAGAAAAACATATATTATTTCGATTTAATTTCAGGTAATTTTGGAGACTTAAAGAAGTTACAAAAAATTCAGGAATTTCCAAAGAACACGGAAGATTATTGAAAATCTATCAATTTCAGTAAAATAGTACGAAATTTGAAGAAGTTCCAGAGAACTTCAGAGATGTTAAAAAAAACAACTGAACAACTTCATAGAAATTCAGAAAACTCAAAAGACCGTTAACACAAAGAACTTCGGAGATGTTTTGAGAACTTCAAGGAAGGTCAGAGAACTTTAGGGCAGATCCATTAATTTCAGAGAAATTATAAAAAAAGAGAGTTTCGAGATCTTTATGGAAATTGCTTGGGACATTTTTAAGATTTCAGGGCGTTCCTAGAATTCCAGAAAAAACGCGGGAACTTCAAAGATAATACATGATCGCTAATTGTGGGAACTTTAGGGCAATTCAGAGATGTTGTGAGCATTGAAGTTTTTTTTCGGAAGAACTTCAAGTTCTATTAACTTTAGGAAAATTGTGTTGCTTTTAAGAAGTTCTCAAGACTTCCAATGAACTTCAAGGAAATCTAGAGACTTTCATAAATGTTTACAGATTTTTAGGGCAGCTACGTGAACTTTAGCACAGTTCCGAGAACTACGTCTCAGACAGTTTCATGGCGAACTAAATGCATAAAAATTTTACTCATGTCTCAGTGTCAGTTTGAGGGAACTAAAATGTATATACATGAAGATATCCATCAATTCCTACGTTAGAATTATTCTTCTTCTTCTTATCATTTTAAACTTATTGCTTATAGCTTATTAGCTTATTGCGTGCTCTCAACTTAGTGTTCTCGAGGCACTTCCTCAGTTATTAATTGAGAGCTTGCGATGCTGCTGTACCATTTTTGCATGGCAAGTACAATATTATAATTAAGGGTGCTACTGAATGGATCACATGGCTTGAGTTAGACTGGGCACGCATATCTAATAAATCAGTGAGTAACCAGCTCAAAATTTACCATGAAAGTACAGCTCAAAATTCTTTCGGGTAAAGCCACAAAATGCCGAAGTCAAGAATATTTCTTTCAAGCCCAAGAATCTTGCATGTTTTCCAAGATCCATTATTTTGATATTTGTTTTCAAATCTGCGATCTTGGAAAATATGTAAGGTGTGGCATCTGAATCTTCAAAATTTGATTATTCTTTTTTAAGGTTCATGATTTTTAACTTTTCTTTTAACATGTTTGTGATTCAGAAGCCGACTCATAATTTTGAAATTTTTATTAAATCTCACAGTCTTGAAGATCCTTCTTAATGTGAAATTTAAAACAGATGTCTTGCATCTCACTTAATTGAATTTCAAAACACCTAAAACAATTTCGCAGTCTATTTCTTCTCCTTACAAAATTAGTGCTTATGGCCCATTATTATTTATACCAGCCCAGTAGCTTTTACAGACTTCATTTAATTTCTATGTAATTTAACATATCAGAGACATTGAGAAGCATTTGAGATCGCGCACATAAATTCAATTAAATCTAAGTATGTACTTGGATTATTTAAAAATTAGAAATATGTATCAAGATTCTTGAACTATCTAAATTTTCAAAATTCTGAAAATTAAGTTACTAAGTTAAGCGGCAGCACTCTCTCTGTATCTTATGGTTTTATGATTATTAATAATTACATCAATTGAAACAAAATATATTGAAAGCCTTCCCCCTTCAGCTTGAGCTTGAGCTTGAGCTTGATTGACCGCCCACGGTTGCTACTCTGTTACTGCCAGATCAGCTGTAATTACACAGAGAACCAATAGACGATGCTTGGGACTAGCAATCATCCTCAATGTGTAAAAACTGGTGATCTTAAATTAGGCAATACCAGCGCCGGCCGCGCCCGAACACAGGTCAAGAAAGGAATGGGAAGGATTGTGTTGACATGACACTCGCTTTGATGGAAGCCGAGAACACCTCTGCACTTCCACGAGGAATCACTGGGATGTTGGATAAGAGGGTTGGGTTTGCAGCAGGGTTCGTTTTGGTAAACGGTAAGCTGAATTGATGTCCTAACGATCATATAACGCGAAGGAGCTTGGGACTAAACCCACGGTCTTCTGCTCAGTAAGCAAAAACGTTTGCCACTAGGCAGACGAGCACCTTTTTAATCACCGAGTTGCTGTTATTACCATGTAGTCATATTAACAAATAAAACGATTGACGAATCTTGAATGTGGATGGGCCTGATATTAGACTCACGATGTTCTGCTCAGTAAGCAAAAACGGTTGCTCTAAGGCCACCGAGCCCCTCATATCACATAATACCGTTGCTCAAATTTGTGTATCCATTCAAACCCGGAACCAACGACAACAACGAGTTTCGCAAAATACACGATACACAAGCGATTTTACCATAAATCTCATTGATATGTAAGGACCTGGGACCGCGTTTTTCTGCTCAGTAAGCAGGCCACTGTAACCGACGATCTTTCAAATCCGAAAACTAAAAACTACGAAAAAGTGCTTAGGCCTTCATTAAGTTCCACTTTCACGCGACGTTCAATGACAGGGTCCTATCCAGGATTACATCTGAAAAATCCAAATCTGGCCAACGCCCACCTTAAACTAAAACCTGTTCTAATCCACCTGAAATGACTAACGAATGGAAGACTTTGACTACCCAGCCATGCAATAGTCTCATTCGGTGCCTTATGGCAACTTGATGATTCTATTGCGCTCATCTTTTGGCACCACCCAGGGGAGACTTGGTCCTGTACCCAATGCTTAACTTATCTCCATTCCACTCAGCTACTCGCAATTTCTTGTGATATAGTGGGCGGAATATTATTATATGAGACAATTCAATGCAGACGTCTTTCCAAATTTGGCAGATCGACAGGTAATCGGTGAGTTACCACGATAGTTGCTATTCAACAGCTCGACAGCGTCCCATCGTCAACGCCTGCTATGAGAATTTCCCATTGCAGACGCCAACGAAATGACGTCATCGAGCTATCGATCAACTACCCTGGTTATCGCCTGGTACCTTATAGCACGACGCTAGGAGGCGAACCGGAAGAATCGATGAGCTACCTCTCCCCCAGATATTGAAAGCCTTCCCCCTTCAAACTTGAAAAGCAGAAGATGAAGAAATATATACTGAGGTAAGGGAGACCCAATTTCAAAACACCTTCAACCTTCAACACCTTATTCAAATGATAAAATTCAGAAATCTGACTGTTTTTAATCTGAACATTGTTTAGTTTGAACCGCGCTAATCTGCACGCCCTGGCAAGATGGACCAGCCATGGTTTTAGCCGTCATCAGACAACAGAAAACACACCAAAAATCTGCACGCCGTGTAATCTAAACATTGATCAAACTTCATTTAGCAGATTAAATGGAGATTATCGAAATGGAATGATACGAATCGGAACGCAGAATCAAAACAAAACAGAAAATAAGGCAACCAGAAACTCACTGTTCTGATGGTCATAGGTTTACTAAAAGTTCAACTTAAACTCGAAAATTCATATTAACGGGGGTCCACGGTAGTGGAGTATTTGTTTTTTTTTTAACTTTAAAACAATTTAATTAAACTGCCTGAATTCGACCGAATTTTCGGTAAAAATTTCGAAGCGTGTAAAAAAGTTTTCCAATTCTATTCTTCTATCTAATTCTATCACCCAAATCAACCGAACTGGCATCACTTCTGCCAGCCGATCAAATGTGATCTTCGATCGTAGTTGTGCTTTGGTTTGTGCCCTCGCAACGGAAAAAAAGTGATCTTCCGCAACACAGTGCATAGCTCCCTCCCTCTCTCATGCACCCAACTCCCAACAATCAAAATGCATTGGCTCACGTATACTAATGCAAGTAAAGAGCGCGAGAGAAAAACTCACGCTCTCTCACAGCGCTTATATACAACATGCTCTGCTTGTGTAGGTGTCTTCTCACACGACCGGCAAAACATCTTGGGGCTCATCGCGAAACGTGTACGTCGTGTGTAGTTAGCTCTCTCTCCGCACTGGTCCTCTCTTTGTCCCACGCGCTCGCTCAGACGGACCCCGTTTGTGGTGGATTGTTGTTTTTTTTTTCTTCATTCCCACACCGCGTCTCGCGATTCCAATCAAATCGAGTTTCCTCTTGTTTTTGATGGTGGATTTTTGTGTTGCGTCGTCGTCGTCATCGTCGTTGTCCGTTCCGTCGTCCGTCCATCCGAATGCAAAAGTGGAATTAATTGAAGGGGTCGGACCCTGTGCAGCCCGCTTTTTCCCCCCGCAACTCGTCGTCCGGATCCCTGACTGTGAGGAGGAGGAAAGTCGTCGCTCGCCGTTTTGTCGTCGCAGTGCCGTGCGGCGTCGATTCAAGCTGTTTGGCTGGACTCTCGCGGATCACCGTCGTAGGTTTAGTGCCGCGGAAATTTGTTTAGAACGTTTTCCTCCAATCGAGCATTGGTAATCCCGATAACCCAATATCCCGGGGAAAAGTCGCGTGTGTGTATTGTTGTAACGAAGCAAAACAAGGAAATCGTTGGTCGTTGGTCGGTGGTCCGTCGCCATTCTACTTTTTATGCGCTCTCTGATTTGGTGATGCTGCTGCAACTGGCTCCTGGTGTCACGCATATGCTTCCATGTTGTTTGGCGACACCGCGCGAACGTACCTAACCTCAACTCACTGGTGACCGCGAAGGGGTGGAAAACACTCCCCGATTAAGTGGAATACGCACGGGGTGGTGTATTTGCATATACGATTGTGTGAGTGTTTTCGTATGTTGGAAGCGATTTTTTTTTCAGCCGTTTTCCTGCGGTGAAATTGCGGAGAAAAGTGTTTGACAAAAATTACCGACGAGTTGTTAACTGATTGAGCAAATGTGAAAATTTGTTTGTGTAAAAATAGCTGGTGAATTTCGGGTTTGGCTATTTTTGGAAGCGTGTGAATTTGTGGCAACGGAACGTGAAAAGGTTTGGAGTGACCAAGGAATGATACGTATGACTTTAGGAATTCCGGAACTTGGTGATTGACTGTGAGAAATTTAAGGAAAGGTGTTTACGGATATCCAGAATCGATATCGGAACCGTTGCAGCATCTTCAGGTTTATAAGGTGAGATGTTCAATCTGCTATTTCGTTCAAATCAATTTTAAATGTAATATATTGGGGAAAGTAATGCACTTCCGCATAATGATTTGAAGTGTTGTATAAATTAGCAAATACGATAGTTCATAAGCTCGCGTCCTTAAATCATTGCGCTTTAGCCGTCGGTGATAGCAATTCTTGAACAGCAATTGCTTTGGCGGATACAATGAGCGTAAATCGGGTTCACTTGAGTTGATAACAAGTTTTTTTTTTTAAAGAAGAGGTTAGCCACAGAACAAAATCTGATTTGAGATGTGGGCGTAACTGTTTTTGTAAACAATGGCTTCAATCGCAAATAGATGTTCGATCTAGCAAACAAACTATATCTACTGCTAGAGGAATCACTCCCCTACCTGATTGTGTTGTTAGTTTACGAGATGAAGCTTTTATTTGCGAGGATTGAAGTCATTGTTTACAAAAACAGTTATGCCCGAATCTTAAATCTGTTCGGAGATCTCGATCAATTTTTGAATAGAATATATCAAGCCGAACAATGCATTAGGTCCTAAGTAACATTGATCGATTATTTTCATTGATTTTCTCTTTCGTTAATACAGTTGGGTACAGAACCATTCCTTGACGTGTTTGTTATATTAGAAGCTAGATAATAGCGATCTGTGTGGTGAAAACAGCTGGGAATGTATCGCAATAATGACACTTACTAACTTTAATTTAAAACACGCATAGTGGCCACCCAAAGCGGGAAATACGGGAAAAACTCGGCAATCTAAAAAAACCTAAAAAGATTTTTTTTCATTTTTATGAATGTAGTTTTTACAGAAGAGCAAATTGAAATCATGAAAGTTAAATAGTAGGGTACTGGATGTATTTTGACCCACCTGGCTATATTTTGCACATTTTACCGCATACAATTAATACAATTTAACAATGGCCTCGCCCTTACCTCATTATACTTGTTCAAATCTCTCAAAACGTAAACAAATAAAAAAATATGGGTTCGATTGGATACAAAATCAGTGAAACTAGTAGACCCTGTGCCATTTGAAACTGATTTGAATGTGAAAATGATCCTAAATAATGTTTTCAAAGTTGTTGAACAGGTAACGAGGTTACACCCTATTCCCGCTTTTATCAAAAATGTGTTTTTCAAAGTCATAAAATGAATATACAATCAATTGAAAATTAAACAATAGTGATGACTCAAGCTTCAATTTATCGTGAACCAAACATAGGCTACACCGAACCGAGGAGAAATGTACGATTTTCATTCAATTTTGTGTAAGAATTTCGAAATGATTTTACATAAACTGAATCTAAGCTAAATTTGTTTTGATGGTCCGAATTGATGTATTGACCAAGAAAATAATCTTATTGACTCTGGTAAAATATAGTTGTTCACTTTCCAGACTGTTTTAAAAATTACCATCAAGGTTCTCTTAAGAAATATTTATAGAGGCCTTCATAACTTTGAACGTCACTGTAAGAGAATCTCGTTTATTTACTTTTATTCTGATTGGTCATTAGTCATCATACCGATTGCAGGGCTGCTAGCAGGTCACTTTTTAATGGCTTGGTCATTATTTTCCAGTCAGTCACTAAAAAGTTACTTTTTTCACCACAAGGTCACTAAAGTTTAGTCACTTAAGTCACTTTTTACGGTTAATATTGAGAGTAAAGGCCCGAATGTGATGCTAGGGGAAGCGGAACGGCAGTGGCAGTGGAAAAGCCCGATCTGAGTAAGCCTACTTGTCGGGTAGGAAACTAGTTTAAATCAAATTGACTCTGGGTTTGACATCTTGTCTTCATTTGTGACAACTGTTAAACAATGAGGCTACCATTCCGCTTCGCCCACGACGTCATTCATTTTTAAAAATTCAAAAGTAGGTTTTTGAGTTCAAAACGAAAATTTCGTTCATGAAAATATGGTCAGTGCATTTGCCTACCACAGTGGACACATTTTCATTGACGAAATTTCGGTTTTAAACGAAAAAAATGCTTGTGAATTTCCAAAAAATAATGAAGTTCGCTTTCCCCCAAAGAACTTGCCCTTAAAAATATCATCAAAACGCATTATTTCGTAACAAATTTGTTTTCCTCGGGCTAAATAAAGACAACCAACCAGCCAACAAATCCGTGTTAGGCCGATGCCATAGTGAAAGCGAAGATAAGTGAAGAGGCGAGCGAATGAAACGAATTTAAGGAATAATATCAATAATGATATTTCACATATATTTTTTTCCATAAATCTACGCAAAAAAAGTAAGAGATTGTATCCAAGACTCGACCGTAGATTTGACGTAGGATTGCGTGCTCGGTATCGATATTTGGCGACTATGTTAGGGAAACCAATATTTGCAGGCAATCGGTGATAATTTTGATTACCATTGCAACAGTTGAAAATTTGTGTAATTTTTAATAGTGACCTATTGAAAATTGATAAAGTATTCATTTTAGCCGCTTAGTAGAAAAATTACCAATCGATTGGCTTGTTTAGAATTAAAATCCATCCGCAGTTGACGAAGTTATAAGTGGTCAAAACCTGACCGCTTTTCGTAACGCGGTCGATTTTGGTTTGTTTTTTAATTGCACCCCCAACATGTTGCCGAGAGACGTAATCCTACGTCAAAAACCGTGCAAATTTATTCCAAAATCTAGAGCACTAGTGCCATAACTGACTCCCATACCCTAGATATTTGTTCATGTCCGTTATCTTAAAAATTATTCAGTTTATATAACTTAAATTAATTCCCAGCTTGTGATCTCGAAATCGTCATAGACTTAACACAAAATTACCGAGGTTTCGAAAAAAAAAATCTGCTCCAAACTCTGTTCCTGGCTTTTCTACTTCGTGATCTTGAAAGTCTTCCAAACCTAAGAGGTCGAAAAAAGAGCCTAGGAAAATTTCCAAGCTCTAGACATTTTCGCAGGAATCAAAACTTTGTAAAATTTATGAATCCCGGTGGGTTTAGTATTTATCTAAACATCGAAAAAAAAATCATCGCCCAGAATCATGAGTTTTTGTTTATGTTCATTGTTAATCTAGATCATGAAATGTTTTCTATATTTTTAAAATTATTGCATGCCATACAATTTTCTTAATTTGATTGCCTTAGAGATATTGAATTTTTAAGTCCTAGCATTCAATAAATATTGGTCCACAATATCAAGAATACATCCCAGAATCTTGCATTTTTTTTCAAGATCGAGATTTTAAGGCGTAGATGCAGCCAAAATTGTCTAGGTCATTGATCTTACCATCTCGAAAAAAAATCCTCATCACAGAATAATGAGATTTTTTCTTAGATTAAAATCTAGAAAAGTTGCCTAGTTATAAACATTTGTTAATGTTTGAGGTTTTAAAGAAGCTTCTGCATCCGAAATCTTCAAAATTGTTTGTCTTTAAACTTCAAAAATTTGTCAAAATCCGAGAATTTTTCGTTTCAACAATGCACGATCTGAATCGAAAAACAACTTAGTGAATAGCTTGTTTTCAAAAAAATCAAGGTGAAGAGCGAGGAAATAGAGGTTAGAATTGGATTATGCTCTTGCTTATTTGATAGATATCAAATTCATGGGATCCTTAAACCATGTGCATTATTTTAAAGAAGCATGATTAATGCTCATGAGTTGTACTGGTCACCATAGCCGGTCGAACTCCAGAGGAAACAAGAACTGCACTACCGTTCATACTGGCGACAACGCGCTGATGAGACAACGAAACTTTGCCCCCAAGCTCCTCCCCTGATCCTATCCTTCAACAATGTACCTCTCTAACCTCGGGTAAGCCGCGAGTATACGTCCAACTCCTACTAGACATAGAATTAAGTGAATTTTGTTGCAAAGAACAATGAACTATGGGCTCCGTAAAGCTAACGCGATTGAGCCTTCCAAATAAACGAACTAGTTAAAAAAAAACAAGTAACCGATAAAATGTTGATACTGCAAAGCTTGATATTCGGCCTAAGTAGTTGGCCGAATACTAAGGTTGCCGTATATTCGGTACATCACTCGTTGAGAGTTTATAAAATTTCTCGAAGTGGGTCGCAATCAACCAAAGATTGAAATCGTATCTTTTTGATCAGTATAGTGACATTTATTGGTCACTATTTTTGATATTTTAGTCACTAAATTCACTACTATTGTTTCACATACCTACTACCAGTACTGCAATTGTGAAAAGTGAGAGGTTAGACAGGTCTAGTGAACAGTGATGGCATAATCATCACTCAAATGTTTTTTTTTCCGCTCTCATAGCCTCTTAATATCACGCGTGATATTGGAACAAAATATCAAGCATGATATTGATTTTACAGCTCCTTTAATATTGCGAGACTATTCACAACATGTACAAATGCAGCTGCGAGTAGACTCAACACAAAACTGATTCCATTGCACATCGTTTTCGTAGAAAGAGAAAGCATCATCTCTTTTTACTCTTCACCGATGGTAGACACGAAGTTACTGCTGCCAGCAGTGGTGAATGTTTCGGTTCCTGTTCGGGTGTAAAGAAAAAAATTTTGAACTCAAACTCACCATAGTTTGGTGAGAATTGTAGTTGGTGAGTTTTGTTTGCTTGATATTCAGAGCTACCGTATCTAAGCTTGTAATATCATCCGCAGTTGTTTGCTTGTTGATTCTTGTCTACGAAAATCAAGTGAGATCGTGCCCATTGGTGAGATTTGATCTTTTGATATTTTAGCAACGCTGCTACACTGAACCAAAACATCCGCAATACTTCGAATGATTATTGCATTGCTCGAGCCCTTTAACAATAGGCATTCGAATTTCGGATGATTTTCTTATGGTTGAATTCGTCGTCAGATGATGAACATCCATATGACTGTCATCCAAATACAGGATGATTTTCGTTTGAAAATTAGCTATAAAACATACGGCACTCAGAGGACAAACATTTAAGACTAGTGTGACATGCAAGTGCTTTTAATTAGATTTATAATTTGATTATCTACATTTCTATACTGAATAGCCATAATAAGCCATTCCATTATGGATACAAAATTTTCTCGTGGTGAAGGAAACCTCCACCACGAATTAGCCAGACATTGGTTTTCATTCTTTACCTATGTTCGAAACAGCTTTGATAGCGATGCATATGCTTCCACCTCGTTTGTCAGCTCAGATCAGCAAATGAAATTCGATAGAATTATTAACATCATCGTTTTGAATGATTTGCGTTATGGGGCTGAACCAATACCATATGCATTTCCATTTAGTATGACAGTCATTCTGCAGAGAGCATTACGCATTTCAACTGAAGGCCCTATCCCTTCTCATAACAATTTTCATCCTGTATTCTAGAGGAAAATCATCTGATTTCAAAACAACCGTCATCCGTTGCAGGTATCATTCAAAAAAGCGATTTCGGTGATTTGTTTTGAATGGTCTGAGGTTTCATTCGATCAGAGGATGATGTTTGTGTACAGTGTAGTTAGCGTTAGCGTTATCGTTAGCGTTATCGTTAGCGTTGTTGTGATATACTTCGTAGATTGGATACTAGCGACACTCACGTCTCTTCTGAAATTCTCAGCTAGACTACTTTCAGGAATAATGCTGGGGAGTAAACATTGATTCCAATCTAAACAAGAGTAACAGAAGCGTGACTGTCGCTATTCCCGGCCACGCCCATCTTTACCATAACTAGGGATAGGGAAGGAAATGTTGATGTAGTACTTACTTAACGAGAGGCCACCGACTTAGCGACACCCTCATAAGTGCTACGGAGTTGGAGGGTTGGGTAGGATATTCGGTTAGGATTCACCTCGAGTTGGCGATGCAACCAAAAGTATGTATTGTTTATTTAATCTCTCGATAGCCGGCTATCGAAAGAACATATTCATTTTGTTTAGTGATCATGAATTGTAAGAGTCATGACGGAGTGCTTGGGATTAAACCCATGATTTTCTGCTCAGTAAGCAAAACGATCCCTCCAGGGTCATCGAGCATCTCTTAACCATTACACTTCGCGACAAAACACAACTACGTTTTCGCTTGTTATGCAAATAGTTTCAGACGTTGACCTCAAATTGGCGATGCAACCAAAAGTATGTATTGTTTATTTGTTGTTCATTTAATCTCTCGATAGCCGACTATCGAAAGAAAATATTCATTTTGTTGAATCCAAATCCAATCAAAATTCAGTCAGAAACCACAAATAAACAAACAAACAAATAAAATCATATTTCAATTCAAATTCAGTCCAAATCCAATCAAAAACCACTCCAAATCCAATCCAATTCAAATGCAATAATTATTCAATATAAATTCAATCCACACCCAATTCAAATCCAATCAAAATCCAAAATTCAATCCAAAATTCAATTAAAATCCAATTCACATTCAAATCCTGACCTCCAAGTCTAAATGCAATTGCAAATGCAAAAAATAAAGTGCAAATCAAATCCAATCCTGATCCAATCAAAATTCAAGACTTGATCAATTTAAATCCAGTCTGCATTTAATACAAATATAGTCCAGCTACATTTCAAATTCAATCAAAATGCAATCAAATTCAATCTAAATTAAATTCAAATTCAATCTAAATCCAACCCCAATTCAATCCAAAACCCGTACACATTAAATTCAAATCCTATCCAAATCCAATCCAAGTCCAATACAATTCAAATCCAATCCAAGTCCAATATAAAAAAATGGATAAAATAAAGTGCAAATCCAATCCAATCCAATCCTGATGCAATCAAAATTCAAGACTTGATCAATTTTAATCCGGTCTGCATCCAATACAAATATAGTCCAGCTATATTTCAAATCCAATCACAATGCAATCCTTATTTAATCTAGATTGAATCCAAATCCAATAAAAATTCAATCGAAATTCAATCTAAATCCAACCCCAATTCAATCCAAAACCCGTACACATTAAATTCAAATCCTATCCAAATCCAATCCAAGTCCAATACAATTCAAATCCAATCCAAGTCCAATATAAAAAAATGGATAAAATAAAGTGCAAATCCAATCCAATCCAATCCTGATGCAATCAAAATTCAAGACTTGATCAATTTTAATCCGGTCTGCATCCAATACAAATATAGTCCAGCTATATTTCAAATCCAATCACAATGCAATCCTTATTTAATCTAGATTGAATCCAAATCCAATCAAAATTCAATCGAAATTCAATCTAAATCCAACCCCAATTCAATCCAAATCCCGTACACATTCAATTCAAATTCAATCCAATTCCAATTCATGTTCAATAAAAATTCAGCCTGAAAGCAATACAAGCCAAACTAGAAGTCTAATCCAAATCCAATCCAAGTCCAATCCAAATCGCATTCAAATCCAATCCAAGTATAAACCAAATTCAATCAAAGTTCAATCAAAATCCAATTCACATTAAAATCCTGAACTCCAAATCAAAATGCAATTGGATAAAATATTGTGCAAATCCAATCCAATCCCAATCCAATCCTGATCCAATCAAAATTCAAGACTTGATCAATTTAAATCCAGTCTGCATCCAATACAAATATAGTCCAGCTACATTTCAAATTCAATCAAAAAGCAATCCTTATTTAATCTAAGATATTCTAGCAACGCTGCTAGTGAACAAAAAAAAAAAACTAGCTAGTGAACAAAAACAAAAATAAGAATTACGAACCATCAAAAATCTTCATCAAGATTTTGGTATTACTCACAAATACCTATTTGGACAGACTTTAATTTTGAAGAAATTTTCTAGTATCTCAGACAAAGAGTTTCAAGATGCTGGTTTTTATGATTCTGGATTTCAGATTTTCAAGAGATTTTCAGATTTTCAAGATATTAAGATTCCAGATATTCAAGTTTCCAGATTTGAAAACAAATAGCAAGGTTGGGTTGGGCCAAGATGGAGTAGTATAAGTGGCAAAGTATCTGGGTGTCTTATACAAAGGTGGCACAGAAAGAAGAAGTGTTAGTTTGTTGACGAAAATGAACTATGATCATTTGCGTAGGAAATCAATTTGGCAAGACATGTTTGACCAGCATACAGCTTCCGGTCGTATGAATCATGGCAAAATAGTGAACTTTTCATGAGCATTAACGGCAAATAACTCATCCACACTAGCGCACCGTGAGTACTGTACTACCTATACATACTCCCATCTTGACTCAGTAATGTTCATGAAAAGTTCACTATTTTGCCATAAAAAATGCCATATTTTCGGACGGATTTGGACAGATTTGCACCTGTTTCATAAGTGTATGCTGGTCACAAATGCCTTACCACGAATGGGGCCTCCCTTAGTTCAGCCGGTAAAGGAGCAGCTACAGAGCAAGACCATGCTTGTGGTGGCTAGGCTCGGCCCGGTCTAGACATTTTTCGGGTTGGAAAATTTCTCGACTTCCCAAGGCATAGAGTATGATTGTACTTGCCACACAATTATACAAATGCAAAAATGGTACAGGCATCGAAAGTTCTCAATTGATAATTGTGGAAGTGCATCTCGAACACTATGTTTAGAGCACGCAATAAGCTAATATGCGATAAGCAATAAGCTTCAAATGCGAAGAAGAAGAAATGCCTTACCAAATTGATTTCCTAAGCAATTGTACAATCTTTAATGTGGATTTCGCGAATAAACACCAGGAGCACTTCTTATAGCAAAACTTGCCATACGAAATGTTCATAGTTCATTTTCGTCAAATATCACTTCTTATTTATGTGCAACCTATACTAATCCATCTCGGATTTGATCCTTGGAGAAATTTTTAGGATTCAGGATCTGAATTTATAAATCGGGGGAAATTATAAGATGAATTCCTGGAAAGTTCTAGAAAATATTCAAAGTAGGGCTATTCAAAGTAAGGTAATAGAAAGTTTTAGGCAGTGTTCTATTGGAATCTTTAAGGTGATTAAGAGGAATATTTTTTGGGAAATAGACGGTGGATTCCATGGGAATTCAGTAAAGATTTTCAAGAGAATACTTAGATGAATTCCATGGTAATGAAATTCTGAGGAGGGTTCCAAAGGAATTCAGATAAGGGTTCCAACTAAATTCTGCCGAGAACTTTAAGAAATTTCGGGAAGTTTTCCAAGACACATTTCAGGATAATTTCAATATCATTGAGAGACGCTAAGGTAAGGTAATTCTGGTATACTCTCCAAGGAACTTCTGTAGAATTTTAAAAGAGAATTTCAAGAAAGATAACTGAGCGGACCTGTGAAAAATATCGAGTGCAAAATTAGTTTGGAAAACTTTCCCTTTTTCAAAATAATAGAAAGCAAACATTTTCAAAAATTCTAGACATTTATTTGTATTTCTGAATTGCTGCAATTTTTTCATTTGAAACTTTCCTGGTAAAAAACATCTCTTCCCAGGTAACATCAATGTTTTCGTGGTGTTCTTAGATTTTCGAATAAAAATTGTAGACTGTTAACACTTGCAATGTTTGAGAAATCATAGCTCAGTAATTTATTGACACATTTCCAATCTATTAGCGCCATTTGAAACTACATACTCTAAAGATTTTTTTCGGTATCATAGATTTAAAATCTGTTCATAAGCTGCTCAATAATGATTTGATCAAACATTGCCAATTTTCCGTAACACATTTACCGGAGGCATCGTGTTCGGAGTGGTAATAACCGGGAATTGTTTTAGGTTTGTCCTGGGAAAACCGGGGAAATTTCGGGAATCCCAAAATGCAAATTAAGTACCACCCTGTAAACACAGTGCCGTATTAACGGTAGGGCGATTGTGGGCTAAAGCCAGGGCCCCAATTTGGACAGGGCAACCGGCTAAGAGACGGCAATCATTATGTATGTGAAAATATTGGATTGCGACTCTTTAGGGTTGGATCAACCAGGTGGAAGAAGACCTATCGAGTTAATTAAAATAAGATATTGGTAATCGGTTTCTTACAGCTCTTGAAACATCCACGATGGTGAAGTAAAGGCTGACTAAAAGAAAACTGGTACGCCCCTCGCGCGCCGCTAGTGTTGGGAATCGAACATGACAGTGGTTTGTTTACGCTTCTATAGAGAACAACTGGTGCATGTTTGATCAAAGTAGTCGATCGAGTTCAGAAATAACGTCAAATGCAATTCGAAAGAAGATAAAATATTGTGCACCAAGCTGACTCAAGCTGGTTAAAGTGCTGAAGATGCCGAAAACAACTTTGAGTCGAGTGCTAATAACCTACAAGGAATCCCTGAGTGCGGAAAGGAATCAGCAGACCTACGAAAAAACTGGAACCAGGGATCGTCAGCTGCGCGAGGTGCGTTAAAGCCAACCCCGGTTTTTCGATCCGAGATGTGGCCAGAAGGTACAACGCCAACTTTCAAATGGTGCGAAACATCTTTGCCAGGGAAGGCTACAAGTCGTACAAAGCCAGTAAACATCTGAACCGGCACATGAAGCAGAATTCCGTGGCCAAAAAGTGTGCAAGGCTCTTGTACGACCGTGTTTTGATGAAACGCAAGGGCTGCACTTTGATCGATGACGAATCATACGTCAAACTCGATTTTAAGCAGCTTCCCGGTCAAAAGTTTTACATTGCGACCGGACGTGGGGATGTGCCGGGAAGATTCAAGTTCGTGTTTGCCGAAAAGTTCGCGAAGAAGGTCATGATTTGCAGTTGTGGCCTGAAAACGGAACCATTCGTCACATCCTCGACGATGACATCCCAAGTTTACATCGAAGAATGCCTGGAAAAGCTTGTATTGCCGTTCATCCGCAAGCATAGGGACAAAGTCATCTTTTGGCCCGATTTGGCTAGCTGCCGCTACTCCAAGGTGGTTCTGGAGTGGTATGCTCGATTTTTTCCCCAAGCTAATGAATCCTTTGAAATTGCCCGGAATTTCAACCAATCGAAAAATACTGGACAATTTCAAAGTAGCGACTTCGACGAAAAGGCGGTGCAGTCAAGGACATCCAGCAAATGCGGGCAAAATGGAAGAAATGCGCTGATTCCGTGTCGGTTTCCACTGTACGGGCGCTGATGGGCTCCATCAAGAGGAAGGTTCGAGATTTCGTTCGAACTGGAGAAATGTAACCAACTAATGCTGTAACTTTGAAGCACTGTAAGCACTGTAAAGCAACACTTTTTTTTTTGAACTTTTTAAACTTATTGAATCACGAATTACAGGTCTTTTTGTGCGTACCAATTTACTTTTAGTTAGTCTTTATGAGATCTGGGTTCAATTTAATTCTGTAATATTTACGTCTGGTTGAGTTTCGTAGTAAGTTTTTCCAAAGCACTAACATTAGAAAATCATCTCGTGCTGTTAGTTAGCCTAAACTGTAAACCAGAAGTAGATGAGTTGTAATGCTAATTTATTCGATTTTGTATTAATTAGGGCGCAACTTGAAAAAACGGAATTTAACTTTTACATCTGTCGTTGTAAAAAATGCTTTCATTAAAAAAAAGCCTCAAGATGATGGACTGTCATAACATTGCTCAAATTTAAATTGAAGGTCGTGAACATGTTTCGTGAATTTCTATACTGTTGCATTTTTTTTCTATACTGTTGCATACTATACATTTGGTTAAAAAGCATGACAACATTTGCTGTACATACTAATTAATGACATACATATACACTGAAATCGGTTTTCCCAAATGTGAGAATTATCCTCAGTGTATTTAATGCAAAGATGATCATCAACTGCTCAGGATAGCAGTCAGTTTCAAAATTAAAATTGGTTACACATTATATGAGGGGTGGTATGAACCAGACTTAATTTTTTTTATTTATTACGAAATATTGGTGAAAAATGGTTTCAACACTTTTCTTATATAATTGGCAAGCATGGGAAGTCGTTTACAAATATAGTTTAGTAAAATTGAATGTACATTCCCGATCATAACTTGTGGGTCACCCCCAAAGAAACATGCAAATGCGTTTTGTTCATATCACTGCCATTTACGTCCAATTTTCACTAAATCATCAGGATTACTCAAAATTTAGTTTTCTTCATTAACTTAATTTTACCTAGCCCCACGGAAGCCACATGTTGAGTGAAAGTGAACCCAATTTTGGGTAGTTTTACTTTAAATTGAGTGGAGTTCACTTTTCTACACGCTACTCTGATTCTACACAGAGACTGGGTAGTTGGTACCCATTCTCGTGTGCAGTAAAGTGTTGTCAAAATCTGGGTAAATCAGTTTTGTTATGATGAGTAGAATCTACCCAGATTCTGCATAAATGCTTCTAACCGCATGTTTCTCAAATTTACAATGGCGCCGGTATGAAAGGGAGATTTTTGCGCTGTCTAAATATGCTACAATACCGTAGACCTCTGTTAATCTGAACGACACTTCGTGCATATTAACGAGGTTCATTTTTAATTTGAGCTTCTAGCAACCCTATGACCATTAGAAATTTTAGTTCCTGGTAGTCTTATTAGCTGTTTTGATTATGTGTTACATGTGCTAGATGACGTTTGAGATTTTTGGTTTAGATTGCACGGCGTGCAGATTAACAGGGTTAGAACTAAAAACTGTTCAGATTCAGAACGGTCCAATTACCGTAAAGTCCATGGTACTGCTGAAAATTTTTCAGCTACGGTACTGTTTTAATGGCGAAGCTACCAGCAGGTAGTTGGTACGTATATGATATGTTTCTGATCTTTGAAAATCTTTTTAATTCCCAACTTTTCAGGTATCCAGTAGCACATTACTGGCCAATGTTTGTTGTTGGTTGTGAACCAATTTACAAAATTTGGGGATTGCAATATTGAATTCCATTTCGAAAGCTCATGATTAATCAAGGACACGGATTCAGGTTTAGAGCTCGAGTAAGATGTCGCTATGAACGCAGACTTCACAATTCAAGAACTTCTACGAGCCATCGGCTCTGCTAAAGGGTACTCTACCGGCAGCGACAACGTTGGATATCCATCTTCTCCAAATTGTCCTTGAGTACAGGTCAAATTCTCATCCAGGTTCACTGATTCAAAGCCCTTTGTATTAAAACATCTCCAAACAGGGTTAAACATATCATGCACATTATTTACGTTTGAATTCGATATGTTTAAGACGTTCTAGGTACACCAAATTGTCCTCAAAACTTGTTAATTAGGCTACCATCTCGCATTTTAGTTTGATTACTTTCATAGATCAGGGGTTCTCCATAAGCTCGGTCGGTAGAGCCTGCGACTATAAAGCACACCATGCTGGAGGTGGCTGGGTTCGAATCCCGGTTGGTCTAGGATTTCAGATTGGAAAATTTCTCGACTTCCCTGGGCATAGTATATTATTGTACTTGCCACACAATATACACATGTAAAAATCGAACAGGCTTGGAAAGCTTTCAATTAACAACTGGGGAAGTGCATCTAGAGCACTAAGTTGAGAGCAGGCGTTAAGTTACAGTTGGGACGTAATAGCTAGAGAAGATCATAGATAGCACTAACTAGTGGAGGAATTCCGAATTGTTCTGTCCATCATCCAACAGTCCTTAACCCCCTGATCAACTTTGCCGAAGAAATCATCCGTCTAAATAATCAGGATCTTGAGATACAGCAGCGCAAACATATTCACTTTGAAGGCTCACTAGTGCCGCCTAGCGGAAGAATTCTGAATTGTTCTGTCCATCGTCCAACAGTCCTTGACCCCCTGATCAACTTTGTCGAAGAAATCATCCGTCTAAATAGTCAGGATCTTGAGATACAGCAGCACAAACATATACACTTCGAATGCTCACTAGCGCCGCCTAGCGGAAGAATTCCGAATTTTTCTGTCCATCATCCAACAGTCCTTGACCTCCTGATCAACTTTGCCCAAGAAATTATCCGTCTATATCATCGGTATCTTGATATACAGCATTCAAATCATGCAAAATAGGAGATTTTAGGGCAAAACTGTGAAAAACCCCAACTTACCCTATCGTGCCCAAGATGAAACCCACTCCAATCGATTTCTGAGACTTTTTTCTATAAGAATGACTATGTTTTAGTCTCTTGTTCCAGCGAGCACCGAAGTTACTGAATTTTAACACATTGTTTCGATTTTGTCCCCAGTGTGCATTGTTCTGGTTGCATCGTCCAAACAACTACCAACGGTACGTCGACATCTTTCGAATGCTGTTGACGCGGTGAATAAATGGGCAGAATCTGTAAATTTTTCTCTATCGACTTCCAAATCATGCCTTCTAAACGTCTGCTAAAGATCCAGACACAGTTGAGCTAACTCGAGAACAGCGATAGTTCTTGATGGTGAAAACATACCAGAGGTCAACGTTGCTCGCTTCCTGGGAGTATGGATTAACAAGAAAGGCCAGTTTACCATTCATCGCGCAAAAACAAAAGAAATCCTTCGCAATCGAATAAACTTCACCAAGGCTTTGGCACCGGAGGCAAGCAGGTCCTTCCTATGTAAAATTGTATGTCAAAGCTAACATACGGTATTGAATTATTTGGAACAGAACTCTACTGGAGTCTACTGCAACCTATTTTCAATCAGTTGATGAGAGTCTCATCAGGAGCTTCAACGCGTTGGTTGCCGTCCCTGGAATCTTCCTCGTACCAAGGTGGATTGGACCGTCAAGAGGGCCATCAAAAAGGGACAGAACACGAATAACGCCAGGATCATCACTCGAGAGCGCCTCAGCACCAAATATTGCGAGTACACCAAAATTTATACGGATCGATCAAAAACCTATAACGAAGTTGGCATTGGAGTCATCGGACCCGGCATTCTAGTCGAAAGAAGCCTTCAATTTCAATGCAGCATCTATACTGCAGAATCTGCAGCCATCTTAGCTGCTGCGCAATGCGCTCCTAGGACACCTCAGTAGCGGCGAACTTCATCACCCATTTTTACAAGCATTCAAAAAAGTAGCTGCAAAAACGACATTGTGGTTTGCTGGCTGCCTGGTCACTGGTGGGAAATCCAGGAAACGAAGGAGCAGACCAAGAAGCAGAACGAGGACGGACTGCTAGAACGTTTTCCCTATCAGTTCCTGCATCTGACGTTTCGCAATAAATCCAAGGACTTTTCCGTCAAAGGTTCTGCCTTCCTTCAGAAATGAAATGAATGGAAAATGGACGGACAGGGACGGGCTTCGCATAGGACATACATGGCTGACGAAGAAACATCTATTCGATGGAATTAGTTCCCCCAAATGCGAAGTATGTAACTCTGAACTCACCGTTGAGCATTAGAATGATGCAAAATTTGAAATTTTCGCTTCACAATACTTAAACGATTCCAAATAGGATCCTGACTAACCTCTCAAAGTTTGAACCCATTTTGTGAGATACTGATATGGCACAAACCATTTGAAGTTTGTATGGGAATTACTATGGTAAAACCAAGATTTTTGTTCATGTCTATCTAATAATTCACCATATCGGTCTGCTTCAAAAGCTTTCAACTGTACTTGTAGGAAATTTTCCCAGCTACAACTTTGCTCAAGCCCAATTTTTTGATTAAATGCAAGGATCGAAAGTTATCAATGGTTCAATGCACTGATGTCTTATGATCATGCTCAATCAACTGCTCAGCAGGCAACATTGGTGTTTCTGGGGCATTGAATAGGACACAAAAATCATGGCTACTATGTCACACTGCAAAATACAGTGTTGCCTACAGAGCAGCTGCTTGATCATGGCATAAGTTTACCAATCTCTTATATAATTAATAACTTTTTCCTGTCTCGTTTTACATAGAAACGATCTTCAGCAAAATTGTAGCTGAGAAAATTTTCTATAAGAATGGCTATTGAACTGTTTCGCAGCTCAATATGAAAAACTACAAGGGACAGCCCTATGGGGTTGTACGCAATGGTCACGTAGGACAACGTGGTCTTATATAATAAATCTTATTTGTTAACTACAATAGGAGCTTGTATTTTGTGTGGACGCAGGCAAAAGAACGTAAGAATTCTATAAGAAACACTTATGAAATTTAGCCACAAGAAATCAGTATGAATTTCATTGATTTGCTTTATGAAAAATAATGTTGGCACAAAAATAATAAATCGGAACAGAGATTACGGGGCCCGTGTGTTGACCACTCGTATTTCCACGCTTGGGAAAATGCAATTGTTAAAGCTGTATAAGAGCTACCTCATGTGACCCGAAAATCATTCATAAGTCACGCTTATGAAATTCATATGTGTTGTTCATAAGTCGAGCCTTATGAAATTCTTAATTTTATTTACCTCAGTGTACACTGAGGCAAATAGACTTAAGAATTTCATAAGGCTCGCCTTATGAACAACAAATATGAATTGCATAAGCGTGACTTATGAATGATTTCCGGATAACATGAGGTAGCTCTTGTACGCATTTAACCACTCCATTTTTCAAGCGTTGAAAGACGAGTGGTCAACATATGGCCCCGTATTCTCAACGTCCATGGTTCGGTTCAAGTCTGTTCCGATTTATTATTTTTTTGTCAACATTATATTGCATAAGGCAAATCAATGAAATTCATACTGATTTCTTTTGGCTAAAATTCATAAGTGTTTCTTATGGAATTCGTTCGTTCTTTTGCCTGCGTGTAGGAATAGGAATTTGAGCGGGGTTATCTCTATTTATACTCTTTAGTATGACGCACTTGACATAGATGGCCCACAGCGACTCACGAAGAGCTACAGATTCCGATCAATAGCGGTGTGGCTTCTCCTTCTATGGATGCTCATGTGGGCTGCAGCCACGCGCTGAAAGCACTGCTGCTGCTGCTGCTAATGCCGACGACCAGACACCACCGCACAAGGTGATTGGAACTGAATCCGATCATCGATTGAGGCCAGCCTTGATAGCTAGCTGCTTGTGGGGAGCCTATCGTTGTGTTCTGGAAAGTACCACCACTCACCACGCGGTGATTGAATAAACACTGTTTGGTGAGACCGGATGGAATTCAACATTGAAATCTGTGTTAGGGGAATCGCTTTTCGCAGGCAAACGGTGATAATCATAGCAACTGTTACACATTCGTGCAATTTTTAATAGTGACATTTTGAAATATGATAAAGTCTTAAATTAAACGGATGCGTAGAAATATTTCTGATCGATTGGTGATAAAATTATTGAAATTGGTCCAGGGGCAGCTGAGTTATTAACGTACAAAATCTTTCATAATTTTGTTACATGTTCCATTTTTGGTTTTCACAAAGTGTACCCCCATATAGAAATCACAGACGTAGTCCTACGTCTAAAAGTCTAGAAGGCAATGAACAAAAAAATGAGATTTCCCATAGTAATTTACATGTAAACTTCAAATGGCTTGTGCAAAGTCTGTTTCTTACCAAATGAGTTGTAACTTTGGGAGGCTAATCAGGACCCGATTTGAAACCATTTAAGCACTGTGGAGCAAAAAAGGTCAAATTTTGCATCAGTCTATTGAGCATATATGTACTGCTTGATTGTATAAAATTTGATCATATCAGGTAAGAAATAGGATTAAGTAACAACCTCCATACTATTCTAAGCAACACGAAACAAAACGAGACAAAATTACTGAAATTCATAAGAAAATGTAAACTGTTCAATGCACTATAAGAATTATAAACTAAAGTATTAATCAGAGGCGAATGAACCTTCAGGTTTAAAACCTCTATAATAAAAAAAAAGATTAATCTGATAGCGCCTAGAGGAGCCAGTCGGATGAGGCTATGTTTGAGCTTCTGCAGCGGAACTCGGCTTTTCATATCTATCAAAATGGGTCAAGTTTACCCAGATAGAAAAAAATGTCAACATCTGAGTAAGCTTTACCCAGTTTCGTTCAAAAATATAATCACCCAAATCTAGGCAAATGCATGTTTACCCATTTTTGGAAAGGTTCAGTTTTGACCGAACTTGTAGACTTTGCCGAATTTTGAGTACTTTTCAAATAGCTTGTAGGCATTTAACGCTTTTGTAGTTAGCAGTTTGCTAGCTGTCAACCTAAAACAAATATTATTCGTATAAGACTAATCTTATTTTTTTCTATTACATATTATATTCTGTTTTGCCATAACCTTCAGTTTGAATTATTTAGAACAGGTTATTTATCACAATAGTGGGTAAAATTTTACTCAACTGTGAGTTGTTATTGAATGCCTTGTTGATATTGATCTGTGAACTGCTAAGCGCTCATCCGTCGCAGATCCAGACATAGTTTCAAGTAAAGAGCCTGAATTTATAAAGAGACGCCATGTCAAAATTGGAACAATCTATTGTCTGTCAAAGTCATAGGAAAAGTCATTCCAATCGAGCAGAAGACCTGTCAAGTGGATAATATGTCGACTCTTTATAAATTCAGGCTCTTTAGTTTCAAGATCCTGTAGCTCAATTTTCTCAAAGAAAAAAAATACCAAAATCATCCTTCAAAGCTGGAATTGACATTTTTTTTTTTGAGATCTCGGACATGGGAAACAATATTGGAGTCAAATTAATATTAGAAAATAGTAATAGTTCCGGATTCCAGACAAAGAAATGTTGATCAAATCCAAACTTTGACCTAACGATTCATTCGGAGTAGAGATCAATTTTTCTTGAAAGCGATCGATTTTGTGAAATTCACCGAATCACCCCTCAAAAGCCCTCAATCCATATTCCTGTAGAGCACTGTTTAACATTTTTTTTTATTAGGAATGAATCGGCGTCCACTTTTCAGCCAAGTTAAAGCTCTGCCACATTTGACAATCACAAACAAATATCAGTCAAATCGAGTCAAATCCTGAATAAGTTGATCATCAGCTAACGTCTCCAAAGCACACAATTGCCTCCTCGGGTCTAGCCTGCTTGGTGGCATACTCTTTGAACTGATGGACGTCGTGTGTCCGAATGTTTGGCGACGTAAGCACATGGGGGAGGGGAGAAGCGACACCTCCTACATGAGTATAGTTGCAGCCAACGCGGATAAGCTAGGCACCGTGGCAGATGGAGGCACGGGTCGGGTGGGGAAGGCCAGCATTGAGGGAGGACACAAGCCTGAACGCTAAAAGTTAATTGTTTGGCCGGGAGAAACGCGCGATGGCCACGTCATTATAATGAAGTATAATGGCCAGAAACAATCGGTTATACCTACAATTATACGGAAGGTAGGTTAGGTGGGCAGGCAGGTAGGTACTCTCCACAAGACCTGCGTTGCGCGTTGGGCCTCCGAGCCTCCGATAATGGCAATTAATGTTTGTGCTTCTATAGCTTGGCTGTTTTTTTTTGTTTTGTTTCTGCCTGCGAATGTGTGTGCGTGTAGATAATGTGGTTTAAATTGAAATAGATTGTGCCTTAGCTGGAAATTGAATCGGGTGCAGAGGTTGCGATTAGAGGTGGCATTGTTCGGTTTGGTTCGCGTTATAGCTGCTATTAAGCAATTGAGGTTTTGATTGCTGCAATTGGAATAAGGGATTTGTAAAGAAGAGAACTCCAAGGTACTTGTGAGTAGAATTGCAAGAGAAGAATGAGAATCCAAAGGGAATTCTGATAAAAATTCAATGAACAGGATGATTCCAAAAGAATTCTGATAAGTATTCCAAAGGAAATCTATGAAGTATTACAAAAGGATTTCTAAAGAAAATTTCAAGAAATTTTCTAACACAGTTTCAAGCCTATTGCTGTAATCATTTTAAGAGAAGTCAAAGAATAGCTCCTAGAGAATTCTGAAGAGCATTTCAAGGAATTTTCAGCACTGCTCATAGTGAACTTTATAGGGAATTACAAAGATAATTCCATGGGAGAAAATTTTTAAACCCAAAGAATTTCCGGACCTGGAATCGAAATGCCTCCGGCTTGGTAATACCATGCCTTAACCGAGTAGGCCCTCCCTACGATCAATAAAATGCGGAATTTCGTTTCCAAAACTCTTCCATTCCCACACCGTGCTACCACCACCACTACTTGCTTGCACTCTGATTGTTTTCTCCACTCACCACCATGCCCATCTTACGGGTAGTGCAATTTTAATGGGCTAGGACCACAGAGCCAAGCGAAATCCATCAGCTCTTGTTCGCTTATCAAACCACGAGAGGCACTCACCGGCAGGCAGCAGCAGCAGCAACGGGTCGAGCGCGGTCACTATTCAATGCCTACCAAGTTGTTTATCGCAGGAAAAATAAAAAACTATTAGCCAAAGCGTCATCGCTGTGTGGTCTCTGTTCGATATAGGTAATAACTACCTACTTACTTGCTGCAATGGTTGATGTGAGCGCTAGACAAAACAAAGTCTAAATTGGAAAACTGCAAACACAAAAAAAAAGGTCGAGTGTGCGGTAAACAAGCCTCCCCGGAATCAATTAATAGTTTCATTTTAGCAGCATGAAATTCGACTGATGTGTGATTAGTGTGGTGAAGTGGCGGATAAACAATAGCAATAACGTAACGGAACGGGAAATTGAGTTGGCCTCCGATAATTATTGTTTGCGTCGATTATTCGCAGTTTGGTGCTTTGATCCAAACGATTAGTGCCAAGCGATTAGTGTGTGCGGTAATTTTCTGGTGTTTTTAAAATTCTGTGACAAATGCGATCGAAAAATCCTCTCCCCCTGCCGGCTTACGATGCCGATGCCGATGCCGATGGGGAGATGGAACTCCGCGATGATCCTGAACGAACAGATCGAGTTGGAAATGACTCAACGCTGGTAAGTTCTCACTCTTTGCGCTAGATTTGGTCCCCGGCTCGTTGGGAAAACAAAACAGGTTCCCCGTTTTTGTTTATATTTACACAACCACTCGAAATTCTTCTCCGCACTGTGGTCGTTCATCGTCGCATTGTGCAGTTTGGACCTAACCTCACTTTTTAAGAAAAGAAAAAAAAAACGGACGAATCCTGCCGTGGGATCCCAATATTGAAGTTGGTTCGGTTCGTTATCCCAACCAGTTTTCTCTATACCAATAATGGGGCAATGGCATCTCACTTTTGTCGTAAACGTGTGTTGTTGTTGTTGTTTGTGCCGAACGAAAGGGAAACTGTGAACCGGTGCGGTGTAAGCATTTTTTTACGTTCTTAGTGCTGCTGGTAAAACACCACCCATTCACAATTTTTTTTCTGCCGGTGATTGTCTTCGGGAGGGATATCTACTCTTGAAGGAACAGTAAGTGCGAGGCGCCCCGGTCTCTGTCTGGTGAGTGGGAGAGAGGGTGCCGAAGTGTGCCACGAAAATAAGATAATAATGCACACCGTTTAGTTCGTCGTATGCCTGTGTCTGCCGGTGGTGGTGTAAGAGTAATTAGGAAAGTGGTTGGTAGTTTTTTTGGGCAGAGGCCGATCAGGGCGATACTACTGAAAGGTGGTTGCTGACTGGAGCAGATGTTTTCTGGTGCACCGGCTGCGATTATTTTTCTGGGCCGGATGTTCTGACACCGCACCGGACGCGTGTTGTTTGTGGTAAAGATCCGTCGATGTTTTCGATCAAGGACCTCAACCAGTTACCCAAGACAGAACTTTCACAGTACGATACTTTTTTGGTGTGACGTATTGATGGAAAATAACTTATTTAATTGATCTTCTTGTTCGCATTTCAAGCTTATTGTTTATCGCATATTAGCTCATCGGGTACTCTCAACTTAGTGCTCTTAGAGCAAAATGCACTTCCATAGTTATAAATTGAAACCTTTCGATGCCTGTAGCATTTTTGCATTAGTATAATTACGTGGGCAATTAAAATCATACTCTATTCCCAGGGAAGTCGAGAAATTTTCTAATCCGAAAAATTCGTAGAATGGACCGAGAAACCAACGCAGCCATGATCTTGCTTTGTAGCTGCGCCTTTATCGACTGAGCAAAGGGAGGCCCCAATTTTGATACCTTTGAAATAATGTTTACACTCAACCGGTAAATGTAAGATTCTTTTACAGATTTGCATTAAAAGTATACAGAATTTGTGTTTCACCGCATGAATAGGTTTTGTAATGTGGTCTTCGGAAGCTTTTTTTAAAATAATTTTGCAGTTTTAATGTTAGCTAAATTTCAAACAAAGTTTGATTGCCCAAATGCACTGCACATATACAGTGACCTGCCCAAAAAAAGATCCACCCTTAATACATGTAAACATTTAACATGTTAACAAAACTTATTTCTTTTCAAGAGAGTCTGTGATTTTGATTTATATTCCGTAAAATTTAAACCAGGGGTTAATTTCGCCTTCATAGTATTCATGATTTTTAGTGCAGAACTTCCATTATCCACGGCCCATACAAATTTTAAAAATAGACAATTGTCTACGCGTGTGGGGAGGGGGCAATAATCCCAAAAAACTGCCCGGCATCCAAACAATTAGAATTTGAAATCTTCATGTGTTTTGAGAATTCATCCAGTTTTATCCTCTTTTTTTAACTAGTTCGTTTATTAACTAGGCTCACTCGTGTGCGACACTTTGTTGAGTCAACAATCCTTAACTTTTTAATTAACAATTTTAACATTTTAAACAGCAGTAAATCTAGGTTAGTATTGGGTAGCACTTACTCGTGGCGGGCTCGAGGTAAATGGGTAACAATTTCGATTGGAAGGAGCTAGGTAGGAAACTGGTTTCTGAAGCCTCCTTCAGCTACTATAGACTGTTCCAGAAAGTATAAGCACACTTTCAAAATAATAAAAAAGTCATGTTTTTTTTTTAAGTTTTAATAATTTTATTTGACAAATCATATTTGTATTTGTATTTCAAATGATATTTTACTCTCGTTTAATCTACATATTTAATCATAGCCAAGACTCCTAACTTTTCCTCGAACATGACCCATTAACTTCTGCACAGTGGTACTTCCCACCATTTTGACCACTTTTGGCCAATCTTTTTTGAATTTTTGGATGTCGTCCGCTGGTTTTATTAATTTTCGAAGCTTTGCTTACTTACTTAAGGGTCCTGTGCACCACCAGCGGTGCAAAGGGCCATCGTGAAAGACTTCCATCCTGGGCGGCTGCTCGCTTTTGCCTTGACCTGGGCCCTGGTCAGATTTCTATCGACTTGCTTAATTTCCTTATTGAGGCTCCGCCGCCATGAGCCCCTGGGTCTGCCTCTGCTGCGATATCCTGCTGGATTCCAATCCAGCGCTTGCTTGCAGATTTCGTTTCCGCCCCGTCGAAGTGTGTGGCCGACCCACCTCCACTTTCGCTCTCGAATTTCTGTTGCTATCGGCTTCTGATGACATCGACGATGGAGCTCGGGATTCGAGATCCAGTTGTGAGGCCACCAGGCACGAATTATATACCGCAGGCATCGGTTGATGAAGACCTGCAGCTTTTGAGTGTTCTCCGCTGATACACACCACGTCTCGCTGGCGTATAACAACACAGACTTCACGTTCGAGTTGAAAATTCGGATTTTGGTGCGTTGACTTATCTGGTTGGATCTCCATACGTTTCGTAAACTCGCAAAGGCAGCCCTAGCCTTCTTGATTCGGGCACCTATGTCGCTCTTGGTCCCGCCGTCCGACGCTATTTGGCTGCCAAGATATTGGAAACTTTCGACCTTCTCCACTGCTTGCCCCGCTACCGTAAAGTTGGAAGGGTTGCCCGTGTTGATATCCAACGATTTGGTCTTGTTGACGTTGATGGTGAGACCCGCCGCAGAGGAGCGTTCGGCTAGGTCATTGAGCTTACTCTGCATATCAGAGCGCCGTTGTGCTAGTAGAGCAACATCATCAGCCAAATCGAAGTCGTTGAGATGCTCCATGGTGATAGGCTGCCAAAGCAGCCCACGGTTCGGTACACGGTCAATTGCACCTACCATGACCTCGTCGATTACGATGAGAAACAGTAGCGGTGATAGTATGCATCCTTGTCTCACACCAGCGACTACCCGGATAGGGTCGGACAAGGCTCCGTTATGCAGAACTCTGCACGTGAAAGCCTCATAATGCGCTTCGATGAGGTTGACGATTTTATCCGGGACTCCCTTGCGTCTCAGGGCGCCCCACAGATTCTCGTGATTGAGACGGTCGAAAGCTTTTTCGTAGTCAATGAATCCCAAATAAAGGGACTCTTGGAATTCATTGACCTGCTCCAGGATGATGCGGAGCGTGACAATATGGTCCACACAAGATCTTCCGGCACGGAATCCTGCCTGCTGCCGTCGGAGAGTCGCGTCGATCTTCTCCTGTATCCGATTCAGGATAACTTTGCACAGAACTTTGAGAACAATACACAGTAACATGATGCCTCGCCAATTGTCGCACACAGTCAGATCCCCCTTCTTTGGGACCTTCACTAAGATGCCCTGCATCCAGTCGGCCGGAAAAGTCGCGGTGTCCCAGATATTACAGAATAGTTGATGCAACATTTGTGCGGATAGCATGGGGTCAGCTTTGAGCATCTCTGCTGATATGCGATCGACCCCTGGAGCCTTGTTGGATTTCATGCTTCGGATAGCTGCTTCAATCTCCTGCAGTAATGGGGCCTCGGAATTGACGCGAGTGATGCGCCGCACCCTAGGCGGATCATGCCGAGATGTTGATGGCTGGTTGGCCGTCGAAACTTGAAGAAGTTGTTCGAAGTGCTCAAACCAGCGTTTCAGCTGGTCAGTGGGGTCGGTAAGCAATTGTCCAGTCGTGTCCTTCACTGGCATCCTCGGGTTCATCCTTGCTCCACTCAGGCGTCGTGATATATCGTAGAGGAGGCGTATATCGCCAGTGTTTGCGGCTTTCTCCCTTTCGTCGGCCAGGGAGTTCACCCACGCTCGCTTGTCCCGTCTGCAAGAGCGCTTGACTTCCTTCTCTAGAGCCGAGTACCGTTGACGGGCTTCGTTCTTGGCTCCTCTGGTTCTCGCCCACTCTATCGCGGCTTTTGCTTCTCTACGCTCCTCAATCTTCCGCCAGGTTTCATCTGTGATCCACTCTTTCCTCTGGGTGCGCAGCTCACCCAAGTTGTTCTCGTTTGTTTCTATAAAGGCATTCTTGATGGCCGTCCATTGTTCTTCTACGCTGCCACTGCCAAGAATTCTATTAAGGATCCGAAAACGTCAGAAGCGTCAGGAAATCATGAATATGTATATATCAGAAAATAAGCCGGATTATTAAACAAATTAAGAGAACTTCAGGTAAGCATAGATAAGTTCTGGGAAAATTAGTGAGCATTTATAATGGTTATAATACTTAAGGAAAATTGTCGAAACTTCATGGCAAATCAATTCATTTCAGTAAAGTTGCGGGTTATTAAAAAAATACTAATAAGTTCAGGGCAGTCTAGAGAACTTTAAAGAAATTCAGTAATCGTTTAGGCGGTTTTAATAACACCAAGTCTAGACTATTGAAGCAGTTTTAAAGCAGTGTCGATAATTAAAGGGAAGTTTCATGAACTTCAGAAACATCTTGAGAACTTCAGTGAAAATCATAGAACTGTATTAATTATTTCGTTCTAATTCCATAAACATTGCGGGGGCACAAAAGTTCCAGAAATTTAGAAAAACTTCGAAAACTTCACAGAAGGACAGTGGTCTTCAGAAATATTTCGAGAACTTCATAGGAATGTATGGAGCTTAAGGGGAGATCCGTGAACTTCAGGATTTTTTATGAACATTAGCAAAATGCGGAAGCATTTGAAAGAAGTTTAGTAAGCTCCAAAAATTGGAGGAATTTCAGAGGGAGGTCAGTTTCATTAGTTTCAGAAAATTTGTGGGAACTTTAAAGCAGTTCCCAGATTTTCAGATAACTTCAAAGACGTTAAAAAGTTAATTGAGGTCTTCGGATGAGTTCAGAAGTTCACTGAAGCTTAAACAGTTTTAGGACGGTTCAATTAAATTCAGCGCAGCACAACAAGCTTCATGAGAACTGCAAAAAATTTGGAGAAGTTTTAAGAGTTTCAGAAAAGAACAGAGAACCTCAGAGCAGTTTCTTTAACATTAGAGAAGTCACATAAGTTTTAAAGATGTTTAGAGAATTTCACCGAATTGTTAAACCTTTAGAGGAGATCCATTATCGTTAGAAAAATTGAGGAAACTTTGGGAAGTCCTATAAAGTTCAGAAAAGTTTAAGAATTTGATGAGAAGTATTGTGAGCATCAGGCTAGTTTCTCAAACTTCAAAAGGACTTCAAGGCAGTTTCATTAACTTCTGGGAAAATTAGGAAACTTTCTAGTAGTTCTAATAACCACAGAAAAGTCCATTCCTTATTCAACGGAAATTTCCATTGCATTATTTTTCAAAATTTCATCTTCGTTTCAGATTTCGATTATAATCTCACTCCTTCCCTTGGAATTCTACTCACATTGAAAGTCTCATAAGAGTTCATTGGTATTTCTCCTTACAAATGCCTTTGATTTCTTCTTATAATTTGATTGGCAAACTCTCCTGAATTTGTTTCCTGGAGCTATTCTCAGATTTAATTGTAATCCTCCTTTTAGTTAAAAAAAAAATCATTTTAGTAAAAAAAAAAATCAATAATTTATGCTCCGGATTCGTTTTCTCCCACAAACTGTATGAAATTGTCCTCAGAATGCCCTTGGAATTTTCCTCTGAAGTTCACAGGAGTTGTGCTCTTCAGAAATTCATAAAGGGTTTTCATTGAAATTTACCTTTAATTCAATTCAGGGTTTCTTGAAATTCTACTCAAAACTTTCAGGCTTCACATGAAATCTAGAATTCCTCAGAACTACCATAAAAGTAGATTGCATTTGATGTTTTTCTGAATGATTTTTTTTCCAGAACTCCATTGGAATGACGTCCTTAAAAATAGTCATGAAATTCTATGAGCCTTTTAAACTTTGCATGAACTTTGACTCCAGATACTTGAAAATTTCCTGAAGTATTAAAGCTACTAATACAGGGTGTTAGGGATTTTCAGGGAATTCAATTATTGACCTGGAAAATCAGGAAAATATTTCGTAGTCCTGTCCCATGTCCCATTACTTAAAACTATGATTGATCTCACTAGTTTCGTGCAACTAAATAGCTCAATAATTAATGTAGATAGTTGCTCAAATGGCTGAATCGACACCCTGTAAAAGTGATACACAGTGGCATAACTATCCTACCCACCATGCATGAGCTCCAGAGACGAAGTGAGAGTTTGCTTCGCCCTTGGCGAATCATCCTTTCCTAATTGTTTGCTCTGAGCCTGAGGATGTTTAATTTACGCTCCAAAATCTTGAAAATTGTTTTGGAGTTTTTTTTTCTTCTATCTTCATAATTTCGTTGGAACTCTTCGCAGGTTTTCTTTAAGTTTTTTTCAAGAATTCCAATTGATTCATGCATAAATTTGCTTGCAGCTCCTGTCATGATTTTACAAAAATTATCATGGGAATCTAATATAAAATATTGTTGTGATTTAGGATTTCTTCCCAGGAAACTCATGGAATTCTCTCTACAACTCTCTTTTTATGCTTTCGTTCTTGTAATTATACGTTTGAATTTTTCTAAATAATTTCCTTTAAAATTCTTAAGGAATATTCCTCAGAATTACTTAACAAATCTTTTTAAAATATCCCTCAAATTCTTCTTACAATTACCATAGAATTATGCTCAGTACTATCTTGGAGTTCTTCTCAAAATTCTCCTGTAAACTCCCTAGGAACTCTCCTGAGCAATCTTCATGGTATCCTCCTCTGAATCCTCTTCCCAGGGACTCAAATAATTTGTCCTCGAAATTTTTCTTTGTCAAGCTAGTTTCCAAGGTGAAGATACACTCCGCAGGATATTAATTTTATCCTTTGTCAAATTGTGCCCCTTTGTAAAGATATGTTCTGCAACCTTGGATTTAAATTCATAATGAAGTCCTTTATCCATCTCTTTGTTAGCCTTTTTTACCTCTGCGATGTGTTCCTTAAACCTTGTTTCCAAAGTCCTTTTCGTCTGACCAATGTAGATTTTATTGCAATCTGGACAAGGGATTTTGTAGACTCCGGCGTTCCCTAAGACATTTATTGAATCTTTTGTTGATCCTAACAGTGAGACTTCAGCTGATTTATCCTGCTGCTGAATACTAAATCTAGGCCAAAACTTCTAAACTTCGAAATCAATGGTTTGGTAATGTTTTTGTCGAAATTCACCGCTACCCGGTTTAAACCCTCAGTCACTGGTGTAAGATTTGTCGAAGTACGCCTAAAATGATCCCTTGTTCTTTTATCGATTACTGCTTGAATTGTTTTTTTTTTCTTGATACCCATTAAGTCTAGCGATTTCAAAAATGTGAGCTATTTCCTTTGATTTGCCTGTATCGCTAAGAGGTGTGATGAAAAGCGGCCATTTTGTGTTGATGGGAATGGTTTGAAGTGCTTGGTATTACTCTCTTTGTATTTGTTGGTTTCCTATAGATTTCGAAATTGAACGAAGACGTTTCCCTGATGATGAAAAGATCTAAAAAGGGGAGTTTGCCGTCCTACTCTTCTTCGTGAGTAAATTTGATGTCCTTGTGAACGTTGCTTATCCCAAGTAACATTGCAAGTTTTATCGAGGTTTTAAAGCATTCTACAAGTCCAAATCATGGTCTACAGAACCCTCATGAAACCAAAATTGTTACTTGGGATGGCCTCCAAAGTTTTTGATAAATCTTCCCTTTTGACAATGCTAAAAATGTCATCCACGTACCTATACCAACACTTGGGCAACAAATTCCTATCCTTCAGAGTATTTTCAAGGTTAGCCAAACAATTCACATAAAAATGGAGAAAGCGGATTGCCCATCGAAGCACCTTTGGTTTGTGAAAATGAAATAATTTTCCTCCATACAAAGACGAGTAAGCTTGAGATATGATCGAACTTTGTTTTTCCAAGTAGAATCCTCGCGTTGCTTCAGAAGCCAGTCCTCTGAAAGGCTGATGGCTTCCTTTACTGGTACACTCGGAAAAAGTGCTGTGGCATCAAATGAAACCATGACTTCATCTTCCCGAATCTCTCCTGATACCTGAAGTTGATTTGCAAATTCCTGTGTGCTGTTAACTGAGCGAGTGGCACATTTTGAAATTCTTTTACTAGCCATTTGGCAAACTTATGAGTGGGGGATCCTTCAGCCGAGATAATCTCCCTCATTTCGTTTCCTGGTTTGTGAATCATTGATAGACCTTTGATCCTAGGTAGAATAGGGTTTGAAACTTTCAATTGATTCGTAGTGTTGCCAATGGTGAATATTTTCAACACTGCTTCTAAGGGTGAGAAAATATCCATGCCAAGGACATCTTCTCATATCATGGAGTAATTCGAGCAAATTTTAAGCGATTAGGCAGCCTTGTTTGCAGTTTATTTCAACCATCGCTATTGTTTATGAATTGAACTGATTACCTGGTTCTTACCACGATTAAGTTGTGAATTTAGAAAAATGCGGTGCCTTTCCGTTTTTGGCAATACGTGATTTCTGTCTTTTCTACATTCAATAAAATGTATCGAACGCATTATTCCATTTGAGATTGTACTGGACCACTCTTCATGGGTTAGGGTAGAGCAGAGATGCCAGATTTACAGACATGTCTGTGAATTTACAGACTTTAATTTTTTTCGCAGACATTTTTTTCGTTACAGACATTTACAGACTTTTTAGTTTTTTTCACAGATATTTACAGACTTTTGTAATCAAGAAAAAAATTTAAAATTTATTGTGTACTCGATTGTGTTACACTGTTTTACATCTTTGATCAAATTACACGTGCGATGTATTTTGCAACACGCATTAGAAATTCGCGCTTTTTCAATTCCACCACATGAATGAGCTGTCACTGTTATATATAGACACTGTCACTTAAAAAATTAATGAAATCGTGGGGGACTAAAGTCCAAGATTTAATTAAAAATTACTCTAAAGTTTGATTTATTGATTTATGATCGGAGAAATCCATTTTATCGGACTCATCCGATATAATCGTGCTTAAATCTCTAAAAACAAATAATATTGATTTTTATCGGTCATATCTCTTATATAGGGTCACACATCCGTTTGTTTATAAGAAAGGAACGTCGTCAACCAACAATTCAAAAAGGCGGATCAGCTTTTGTAATCAAATCTTGTAATGATCTTTTCTCGCCAATCGAAGCTCACCTTGCCAAATCAACAACACCGGGGAACGGTTAGGGAAATTTCTCACCTAATCGATGGTGGAATTGATTTGCGTTGGCGTGCTTCAGTTTGCAAGATAAGATCATTATATGTTTGCTGATCCAGTTTTTAGTATTGTTGGTTGATAAATCTGTTCGAAAATCGTATGTTCAAAAATCATTTATGGTGATTTCTTGAAGAGTCCACAAATTGCCTGATGATGGCTGAAATATGCCCTATCACTTCAAGTGTTCTAGAGAACAAATTTCGGACACAGTTGTGATATCACTCATGAAGTTGGAACTCCCTGTCTGCTGCATCAAATGTCAAGTTCCAGTTGCATTGTTGTATGTTTTGTGGCAGCTGTGCTCTTGAAATTTTGAGGTGATAGTATAGCGCATTACACACATTATAGGAAGTACGGAAACGCATATGTCACGAATGGGAATTCTCCGATATCTTCAAGGTCATTACTGATTTCCATCACTACCTCAACTGACTTCCCCAATCTCAGGCATCCGGTGCAGATCAGCATCGATGGCACCTATCGTTTGGTCTTGCGTTTAGTCACGTTTGGCCATCAATTCATGCCAAATCGCCGGGCAAATATCGTTGCTTCCAGAGTTTGAACATGCAACAATCACAAAAGCAGGCGCTGTTATTATTTTGCAAAATGTAATGAATATGTTGCGTTTCAGCAACCCTGATACTGATCCAAATTTTCTGAGCCTCATAATTTTTTTTCGAATATGACGGATTTCACGCCAACTCATCCAGTGGTTGGCAGCACCCTCTCAGAACCTTATGGAACTTTGTGGGTGTGGAGACTTAGCAATTTTAAGCAACTTTGCGTACTTATTTTTTTCAAAATTTATCTCGCCTAACATTTGATAAGGGTCAAAGTTTTTTGTCGATTTTTTTTTCAAATCGATATAGCTTAAAAATGACAAGCCCTACAAAAAAGTGATGTATGGCGAACTTTTAGCAAATAATCTGAAATTTTATAAAAAAATTTAAATAAAATAAAAAATCGGTTTCTACACTCTAAAAAAATATATTTAAAAATTAAAAGTCATTTTCCCAAAAATGGTACCCCTCAGATTTGCTTGATATTTTTTCTCATGAAAGGCAATATAATTACCTAACTTTTGTTCATACATCGCAAAGTGGGCGCTTTTAAGGAAAAAAAGTTGTTCTAACAACAACTTTTTCATGTTAATTTTTTTTAGCGTGTTTCACTCAAAGTCGAATAGTAATACGCGCACAACCTTATTAAAATTCGATTAAACTTTATGGGTATACTTTTCGATAATCTGGGCGAAATCTAGCCTAACATTTGAAAAGGGTACAGAGAAGTTACCTGCAAATCGTCCAATAAGAGTTCAGAACAAAACGTTCTAATGAGGAACAGCCATCTCAGCATGGTTTGCACTTTCCTGTGATGGATTGTATTATAATATATGCATACACTCTATCCAACTTCTATAAAACCACCCTCAAATTGTTCCAAATCAACAGGTAAACTAAGTAAAAATCACTTAGTATGTTTTATTCATGAAAAGATTTCAATTCATGTATTTGTGATTAATTTAATTAGAAAAATAATCATTCATTTATTTTTATGTATTAGGTGTGTCCATTAGTAAGCAATATGCATATATGTTTATACCTCATCTCTCAAGTGAATACATATAATAGCGCAGGTAACTTAACGATTATTTAAGGCATGCCTAAAATAATCGTTAAGTTACCTGCTATATAGCAGTTATATAACAACGCAGGTAGTCACATGAGAGATATAAGGTATAAACTTAAAGCACCGCAGTCTGTTTCTACCGACATAATCTAATATTTAAGTTTGGTGATATCACAACAATGCTCATAGTTGCTGTAGTGCATAGTTGTTGAAAGTGTAGTGCTGCATAGTTGTTGAAACGAAAAAGTGTTTATATATACAACAATGGAAAAATCTGCTGAATTGATTATTAAAAGGGTGCAATGTAGTGCCAACATAAACAATCCCAATTGCAGCCGCAATAATTTACGTAATTTATCATCAAGTCTCATAGAGAAAATACATTCGTGGGGCTTTGATCATCAATTGGATGTAACAATGCGTATTTGTGAATCGTGTCGTGGAATTTTAGTGCACAATAGGACACCTCTCCCGAAAAAGAGGCGATCGGATGGAAAAGAATCAAGCCATGCTCGGAAGTTTGAAGAGCCGCAACCATCAACAAGTCATCAGCAATCAGAACATCAGGAATTTGATGATACACTAGGTAAATAATAATAACTTTAACTGTTTCAACTGTGTGGTTTAAGGATTGTACATCGAAGATACAACTTCATTTTCAACATTTTTTTAGAGCACGAGCTGGATGAACCGCTTATCGTACAAATTTGATCGATTGGTAGGCCAACCTCGGTGAACAATCTATCAAATTTTCACGACTGTACGATATGCGGTTTATGCAGCTCGTGCTCCACAAACATGGGGAAAATTCAGATGCGGCTTCGATGTACCGTAAACGGGGATGTCTTTGATAATGGAGGTAACTTTGATAATGCAGCTAATCCAAAAAGTTATGACTTAATGCGGCTCATTACAAAAATAAAAAGAATTTTGCCAGTTTGTGCAACTTCAAGTCCAAGTATGGATTGGAAGCAGAATGGCACTTCTTCGCAACGTCTCATGGGAAAGGCCCATGTGACGCAATTGGAGGAACTCTCAAACGAATGGCAAAGAGAGCAAGTCTTGCTCGAGATTATGGAAACACAATCACAACTCCACAAGAACTGTATGACTGGGCAGTTAAACAAACAGATACAAGCATAACAAAATTGAACTTCTGCTTCATATCAAATGATCAATACACAAAGATGTCCGATGAACTCAAGGAGCTGTTCAGTCATGTAAAAACTATACCTGGTACACAAAAATTTCATTGTTTTGTACCTATTTCTCAAAACATAATTTCTACTAAGCGATTTTCACATTCAACGGAAACTCCGAAAAATTTCACTCTGTTTCCGATAGACTAATAATCAATGAAAAACTCAAATTATGTATGGAGAATTATAGGAAAATAAATTATGCACTAAACAAAAACACTAGAGTTTTCATTTATTAAAACACCATTCGAAATGCAGGAAAATCCTCTGTATTAGGCCCTTTCAAATGTTAGGCTAGATTTTTGTTTTAAGCACGCCCAGATTATCAAAAGGTCAAAATCTTTATGCTCATTAAGTTTCAACGGATTTTAATAAGGTTGTGCGCGTATTACTATTCGACTTTGAGTGAAACACGCTAAAAAAAAATTAACATGAAAAAGTTGTTGTTCGAACAACTTTTTTTCCTTAAAAGCGCCCACTTTGCGATGTATCAAGAAAAGTTAGGTAATTATATTGCCTTTCATGAGAAAAAATATCAAGCAAATCTGAGGGGTACCATTTTTGGGAAAATGGCTTTTAATTTTTAAATATATTTTTTTAGAGTGTAGAAACCAATTTTTTAATTTATTTAAATTTTTTTAAAAAATTTCAGATTATTTGCTAAAAGTTCGCCATACATCACTATTTTGTAGGGCTTGTCATTTTTAAGCTATATCGATTTGAAAAAAAAATCGACAAAAAACTTTGACCCTTATCAAATGTTAGGCGAGATAAATTTTGAAAAAAATAAGTACTCAAAGTTGCTTAAAATTGCTAAGTCTCCACACCCACAAAGTTTCATAAGGTTCTGAGAGGGTGCTGCCAACTCCGAAGACGAGTTGGCGTGAAATCCGTCATATGGCAAAAATCGACGAAAGTTTTACTCATTTTAGAAGTATATAAAATAAATATAAAGAATAAATCACAATATTCATTAGAATTTCACATAACTTTCATGTGATATCATAATTGGGAATTGTACCACAAAATCACATGAACATTTTTTGTCAAATGAAATTTAAGTGATTTATCATAAATAATTCATGTGATCACATGAATGTTATGTGAAATTCAGCTAGATATCATTGGTTTTGTTAATGGAAACATATAATGTGCATTCCCAATGGAAACTACATGAACACTTTTTTCCGTGTACTAATTTCATATGTACATCGAGATGTTGATCAAATTAGAAAACAAATTCCTGTAAAATCTCGTAAAGTTTTACTCAGTTAACTACGTTTTCAAGAATATGAGTGAACTAATCTCAACTTTGAGTTGACCTCATTTGTCGTGTAATCGTAATTTATCTTTTTATAAATTGCTTTTAACGTATACGGCGTAAATGGATGCATTCCCAATTACAATTAGATTCAATTCGTTAAAAGCAGGTCATTTTTGCTCCAACATGACTTTTACTGACATTTCAAATTTCGCATTATACATTATACAGTTTACAGACATTTCTGAAATTCACAGACATTTTTCGCAGACTTCTGAAAAAAAATCTGGCATCTCTGGAGTAGAGGTCCACGTGATATTTCATGAAAAAAGTTCAGAAAGCACTACCCTACTACACTACACTGTAAAGGCTGGTCTGCAGCTAAAATTGTTTGTTGAGTAGCACATATCTGAGGAAAGTAATAGCTGATGAGGTCGTGTTGAAAAAACCATGTAGACACTGCATATGGATTTTTTTTTTAGAAAATTACTGGAAAATCAGGGATTATCAGGGAATTTGGTTTTATTCATTGAGTCGACACCCTGCTCTCGTACTGCACCCTTCGGGGGTGCCACTATCGCCGCCCGCACACTATGGTCCCCGGTAGTTACCATTGGTTACACCTTGCGTGCCATGCGCTCCTTTGTGGGAAAACACAGACTACTTTGTGGCACACATCGATCCAAATAAACACGCACAACCGCTCACTGCGCTCTACGCGCCGCCGTTCATTTTATTCAATTTTAAGAAACCATTGCGCTATGAGACCGTTTTTCTTGGAAAGGTTCAAATTAGAGCTGGGTCTCTTTCCGAAGTTCTGTGCCGTTTCCGAACCGTGTGAAAATGTGGCAAAAATGGCGAACTCGTCGGTCACATGACATGTCTTAATTTCGTAACCCCCTCCCCCCCAACCCTTCCGAGCCCAACCTGTCTCGCTCAGCTGGCTGTCCCATGTGCATGTGGTTGTGAATGATAACGACATTTTGAATATGTAACACTCCGTCAACACCAGGTGCACCGAATAATTACACACACACGGTTCTCAGGTTGCAATTATATTGCCGGGCACTCCTTTCGCCGGGCTTTTCTCGAAGATCTCCAAGCTCCTCCGTCTGCTGAGCCAAGATCAATTTTTTACTCACTTACTTACCCTACTAGTAGCGTAGATTGGTGTAATTACAGGTTGTTGCAGCAGGCGCAGAGGTAGGTGCGCGCCTCAATGAGTCAGGTTGCTGCGCGGTTGACAGCCTACTGTGCGATATAAAAATAGCTCTTTATACCTGGCTGACGGTGGCAAACGGTAGCTCATGTAGGATAAATTGCACACCGTTGATCTAAGCAGCTCGGTGACGATCGGCATGGCGACGACGACGACGACGACGACGACGACGATGATGATTACAGTTATTGGAGCGAATTAGAGGTGATCATCGGGTTTAGACAGAGCGCAGTTAGTGTCGTGCCGGAGATTTAATGCCGCGCGATTATGGTGACGTGAGAAAATGAAATCTTCGAGCCATGAGCCGTGGTGGAATGGGCACTGATTACGGTGACAAGAATTTTATTTTCGCCATGGCGAAAAGTTATTTTCCCTTGGGAGAAAAGCTGCTGCTGGCTGAAGAAAAAGAAGCTATCAAATTCCTAAAGATCTAATTAAAACTCGATGGGCGTGGCTTAGCTCGGAGCTTCGCTGCTCCCATTCCATTGCTGCACAATTTATGAATGGTGATTGGTAGCACTCGTGCGCGATTCGTTGAGCACAATCGTATAATTACGTGCATTTTTTTCCCCTACCGGCTGTGATATCTGTGGAGCTCTTTATTACGACCTTATTTGCTACCATTCGTGGAGATTTTTTTTTATTATAAGTAGAGCGCTTACTGGTTACTGCAATGACGTTCGTTCGCCGCAGCCAAAGGCGAGCTGCTTGATTATTAAGGTGACAACATCAATAATAATTTGTCTCTTGCTTTGCACACTTAGGTGAAGCAATTTCGACTCAAGTCGTAATATCAATTGCCCAAGTCCCGGAATTCGTTTTTTTTAATCTTTCATTAACGACATGGTTCAGTGAAGCTCCCACACTCTCCGTGTCTAGGGGTAACAAGCTCATGATATCGATGCCGTGCAGATCTGGACATTTAACTCGATGCTAGTTTCTTTGTTGCAAACACTCAATAGAGCAGTTCCACGCCAAATGACATATCGGAAAAACTCGACCTTCTCCGATATGCATGAAACTTGCCACTGCAATATTGATAATCAAGATCCAAAATGGCCGCATTTTTGCATTACACATAATTATGCAAAGTTTAAGGCAAATCGGAGAAGGTTCAGTCTTAAATTTTAATTTTCTATCCTGTTTGACCTGGAACTGATCAGTAGCATTTTTAGCTACGAAAAAAATTAGCAATCAATTAATACAAGAAAAGGCTTCCGTGAATCACGTCATGCTCGTATCAACCCTAACCGAGGTGCACCCTAACGCTTTTTTGGTGTGAGTTCAGCACTCGCTCGATGGCAGCCATACTACTTAAATACAGCAGCAAATTGCGCACACCAGCAGTGTGTCTGCTGATAATATAATTCCGCCACCGTTTTTTTTTCGTGTTTTTTTTTTATTCCTACTTAATTTATATTAATTGCAGGGTAATTGGTTTGAATTAATTACCGCACACCCAACCAGCAGCTCGCTACACATTCAGCGGTGGGTTGGCCGTTGTTCGTTCGTACATTGCATTCAGCAGTGTCGAAAGACGCCTTCCTTTTTTCTTTTTGCTAAACTATATACCTGTACCATTATTCAATTGGTAGGTTTTAAAATGCGCGACCGGCAGTAAATAGGGTTCATTTGCGTGTTTATATATCAAGTGTATCATAATTTTATGTAGGTATGGGTCGCCAGTCGATTGTTGCGAATCTTTAGCCTGGGGTTACAGGTTCGAATTCAGACCGACCGATGATAATGATATGCCGATAGCTATGAATGTGGTGTTCAAGAGAGCAAACACTTGAACTCAATAATGATAATAACTTGGCATCATGTGAGCCAAGTGCGGAAAAGTGACTATGCATGACTTGGGGGCTAATTGGTTTGGATAAAATAAAATTGATTGCTTCCTTTTCTCCTTCGATTGACAGTCGCAGTGTGTTGATCGATGGCAATTTTAGTTGATTATCGGCCGGCCACCGTGGATGTATTACTTCTCTAGAACTGAAGATGAATTGTGGCATATTTTAATAATAACTTAATCACTGTGATTTTAGTCCTTCCCGCTGGACGTGGAGGTTGACGTTACTAAAACGAAGGATTATGGGTCTTATAAATAATACTGTGCTTTCCCGATTTTATCAACTCCTGATTTTGTCTACCCCCGATTTTGTCAGCCTGCAGATTTCACTGAATCAAGCTGAACATTGCATTAGGTCCTAAGTAACATTGATTGATTCTCATCGTTGACTTTCTCTTTCTTTAATAACTTGAGCACATAACCATTGCTTGTTGTGTTTGTCGTAATAGATGCTAGAGAGAAGCCTCTTTTGTCGATCTGTTTGCTGAAAATACCAATGTCTTTACATGGCCGTGGGGATACAAAGATAAAGTCGACGAAGAGAATCTGTCAATGTTACTTAGGACCTAATGCAATGTTAAGCAGTTTTTAACCCGTAAAAGCCCGGGACAAACTTTTTATTTTCAAAAATTTGCCATGGCCGATTAAATTGATTTTTTTACATCATTCCGGTGAGTGGTTCTTACATCTGTTGAGTGGTACTCCTCCCCATGCCTCTACCTCTCTTTGTTATATATTCAAGAATGTGTTGGCACGCATTGCGACAACATACTATTTTTTTCGTGGCATTCCCAGAAATCATAGAGAACTATATGCGTATCATGCAATCGGTTCCGGATGTTCAGGATTATGGAACCATATGGTCAACTTTATTATCTACCATAACCATATCAAGCGACATATCAAACCACATCTACTCGCCGAAATATGACCAATGCAAGGGGGCCAGATAACCGGAAATACCGGGAAATATCCAGGAATTTGAAAAGTAACCGGGAAAACCGGGGAAAAATCCGGGAATTTGATAAGAGAACCGGGAAAAATAAATTTAGGAATAAATTTTCACACCAGAATTTAAGAATAAACCATTAAAACAGAGTGATTTTTTACCTAACGCCTTATTGTTTTTAAAATTTAATCACTCAGCAATATTTCAAATTGATTTTTGCGATTCAATTTCAGATGTAAAGTGCATGGGCCTTAAAACAAAATTTTGAAGATGCTGGACTTAAAAAACAAATATTTGTAAAAATTGAAGCTGAACTATTCTTTTCCCGGGTTCTAATTTTATTCAAAATTCTCATGATATGAATTTCAGAATGAACTTGGAATTCTGCTCTGAATTATTATAGAATTCTTCTCAAATTAAGCAGAAAACACTCTGCGTAATAATTACCGTTGAATTCTTTTCAGAATTTCCTTGAAACCCCTTATAAGAAATTGTTGGGAATCCGTCTTAGAATTCCCTTAAACCTATTCGGAGACTTTGATTTCATTGAAATCCTTTTCAAAATTTTCTTTTAACTCTATTCAAAACAGCTTAAATCTTTCGAAATTTGGAATTATTTAGAAACTCCTTGAAGTATTTCAAAGAATTCCTTTCTAATTATTAGCAATTTTTTTGCAATTAATTTTGTTGGAGTTCTTTGATGAATCTTTCACACTAGGGTTGCAATTATCGCCAGAACACTCTTAGAACTCTATGTCTTGTTGAATTCTCATCATAATTCTCTTGGGATTCTTCAAAAATTACCTAATAATTTAATTTATAACTTGTAATCTTCTCCACAGAAGTCCCTCCAAATTCTTCTAACGATTTCTAAGGACTTCATGTCAGAATAATTCTGAAAATCTGCTCAGAACTTCTCCTTCGAGAACCATGTGGGAATCCTTCTCAATAGTTGTTTGAAATCAGCACTTTGAATACTTTTAAATTTTTCTGAAAATTCCAGGGTTTGTGCGCAAGATTCTATCGATTGTTCTGTAATTTGTTATAACCTTTAAAATGCTTCCAAGTCTCAGAGCCTTGAGAATTTGAATTAATTTTATGAACCATGTTTAGTTTCACGTTGAGCGAGTTCAAACGTCATTGGTTTCACATATTTTATTTTCGTGTTTAACTTTGTACATCAGCGCGAGTACTGAAAGGTTAATGTTTATGTTTTTGTTGTTGTCTTTATTAGAGAGATTTTTAACCGTTGGCGAGTTCATCTCTAAATCTTATGTTAGTATAGACATTGGAGTGAATACACAATTTTATCCGATATCACTATCAATTCTCATTTGTATCAAGTTCATTTTTCTGAAACATTTTTTTTAATTAAATCTCTTATTCTTAACAATTCTGTTTTATAACCTATTCATTCAGATAGCATTTGGCCCAGTGACCTTAATCTCTGTCACTTAATAAATTCTAGGGCTTTTAAATCATAAGATGTATCGAGCATAAAAAGTGGTAGAATTCGATTTATCAAAGTATCTCGAAAGATCAATAAATTGTTTCGAATACATTAAGTGACTCATAGAGTTGATTTTTTCCTATAGCTTTAGAAAACACTTTCTGTAATTTGGCTTTTATTTTTCCCACAAATAATCGCTGAAAATTTGCAGTTTGCCACGATTTAAAAAATGCGTACAATTTCGTTTTTTGTTGAATATCAACAACCGGGAAATTTTTAAGATTTGAACCGGGAAAACCGGGAAAAACCGGGAATTTCAAAATGAAAAGTCACAGGCCACCTTACCAATGGCCCAACATTACAACCACGGAGCCATAAGGCCACCGTAGAACCGGTTCTGTATATTCCGAATTATGATTCCGTACAGTCATAATTGATATATCTCATAACCATATCAAGCGACATAGCGTCAAATTCGTTATCTATCATTGCCATATCAAATCACATCTACTCAACGAACTATGGCCACGTAAAAGCCGATTTAAGATGTACCGAATATATATATATATATATATATATACACAGAATTTCAGAAAAATACAGGGTGTTAAATAAGTTCGAATACACTTTAAAAATGTGTTTAAAAAAATGAAAATACAAGATATTCTTTCCTGAGTAAATTGTTTATTGATATATAAGCTGAGAGCACCCCCCCCCTCCGTTGTGCTGTATGACGAGCTTGAGACGTTTCTCAAAAAAATCGCACGCGGCACGTACCTGGTCCATCGGCATCTCGTCCCAGATCTTGGAAATGAGCTCCTTAAATTGGTTCATAGTGCTCACTTGATGTTCGGTCATTGTCCAGTACGACCATACATAAAAGTCCAGGGGATTAAGGTCCGGGGAGCTGGGAGGCCCCAAAGTCTTATCGGAAAAATCAGTCAAATTCTCCCGACACCACGCTTGGACGATATTCGTTGTGCGGTGCGCCGTCCTGTTGAAAAACGTAATGATCCCGAAGTGTCGGGGCCACAACCTTCTCCAGAACCTCGGTCTTATAGTACGCTCCGTTGATTTTCACGTTTTTCTCGATAAACACCAGTGGGAGCTTCCCACGCCTGGATACGCCCCCCCATCACAAACCATCACCAACGCGGTGCTCTGGAATCGCGGGATGTTTATTTGCGACGGGGGAATGCTGGCCAACGTCGGCGCCCACAGACGATCATTTTGGACATTATGCGGCTGTTGCAAGACAAAGAGTTTCTCATCAGAAAACACGAACTCCTGACCTGCGTGCCGCGAAAGTATCAGTTTGGTTCTGTCCAGCCTCTTCTTCGTTGTGGCCTCCGGTACGCCGTGAACCTTGCGTTTCTTGTACGGCTTGTATCCCTTGTCCTTCGTCATGATGGTGTGGGCAATCCCGATCGACACATCCAGGTCAGCGGTTAGAGCGGTTCATTTTTCGACGAACCCGCTCCCGGGCGGCCGCGTTCGGCGAGGACTCCAGCAGCCATCAAGGCTGCTGGAGTCCTCGCCGAACGCGGCCGCCCGGACCTCGCACGTCTTTGGTCGAGCCCGTTTTCTGCTACCGGGCTACGACGTCGCGATACTCCTTCATCGTGCGCGGTAAACAAACAACAAATGACAGCAAGTCGACATCATAATACACAGACTGCACATGGTGCGCACCTACCCAACGATAAAAAGTTGTATTCAAACTTATTGAACACCCTGTTAGTGAAGGTGAATCGAACATACAGAGGGGCGGAAACGAAAGCATATGCTGGAACTAGGCAAGAGGCAAGCAGAGGCAGCAGTCATGGTTTCAGTGGAGCTGAGAGAAGAGTCTCAACAAGAACATCAAGCTAGTCGATAGGAATTGGACCAGGACCCAGGTCAAAGTAAAAACAAGCAGCCACCCAGGATGGAAGTTGGCGAATCGACAAGATAGGTTGATGCATATCCGCATTCCATATAAAATGTAATATATTTGTATGTAAGATTGCTTATGTCCCCCTGCGGGTGGGGCTTAAGGGGGAAAATACAAGTAAAATTTTTTTTTATCGATTTTTTATATTTTACTTTTAAAAAAAAAATTAAAAATGCTACGAGCACGAGGAAGGAGTAATCTATGGCCCCGGTATCGCCGATTAACCGTAAGTTCCAGAAACCATGTTTGAACACAACCCAAAAACTTTAAACGCGTTTTCTCGAAACAGTGTTTTCCAAATTGGCGGGAAAAATAACTCAAAAAGTTCTCATCCAAATGACTTGAAACCTGGCGTATCTTAAAGGAAATAGATTTTACTCTATGTGAACCACTGATATCATGAAAAAATTAACAATAAATAATTTTCAGGTCTGCCTGCCTTTTTTTTTGGTTTGGTTTTTAGTATTTGTTGCATAATTTCGTTTCTTGCTGAATATTACCATCTGGAAAATTTTCGAGATTTTTATCGAAAACCGGGAGAAAGCCGGGAATTTCTATATGAAAATTCACTGTCCACCCTGCTTTAACACATTTTAGGTCATTCGTGACTTGTGCGGGGATGAGATTTGAACTCATTACTTAGCGTTAGATGTATGGATGCTTACCCGTCCGTCTCCATATCTTCTTCTTCTTTTAAGCTTTTTGTTATTAATTGAAGACATTTTTTTTATAATTACTTTATTTGTACAGGCTTAATCGAATAAACTTTACAGAGCCGAGTTATCCTTTCCGTTATACATTGTTACTGTCTTATATTTAAAGTTAAAGGAACTGGACCGAGTACTCGTGGTTGTCTCGAGGTTAGTGAAGATTTACAATTTTTTGGATGGGAAAAGGGAAGAAGGAGGTTTGAAATGTGGTTTACGATACAAATATTTAATTAATCCTAAAGCATGAAATTATTTCTATTTATCTTGAAAACAAACATTGAAAAAAAAACCCACACGTACAAAATACAAACTAAACACAAGGTTAATCAAACTTACCATCTAAGGTTAATATTCTTAAAGTAAACATATATGAGTTTCATAAACTCCAGATCGCGTCTAGCCAAAATATCCCGAACTGGAACATTAGGTTGTCTACCTCGAGCCCGAACAAGGTAACCTTGTCCACATTCACAGAGATTGCTGTCACCCAACCCCACACGGAACAAGTGAGCGTTTAGACAATAGTGATTGGACATGAGACGAGACATCACGCGTATGAAGTCTCGACCCAAGTCCAACCCTTTGAACCATGCAAACTTCGACACCTTAGGGATAATTGAATGTAGCCATCGTCCCAAGCTCCCTTCACTCCATTGATGTTGCCAGCTAACGAGTGACTGCTGACGATAAATAGAGAAAAATTCACTATAGGCGATTTGTCGATCATAAATGTCGCCTTCCATAGCGCCCACCTTCGCAAGTGAATTCGCCTTCTCATTGCCCAAAATTGAGCAATGCGAAGGGACCCACGCGAAGGTGATGATGAAAGAGCGCACGGATAAAGCACTAAGCAGCTCTCGTATTTTCAAGAGAAAATACGAGAAGTGCTCTACCGGCCTAATGGAACGGATAGCCTCGACAGAACTGAGACTATCCGTAAAAATAAAGTAGTGGTCTGGAAGAAGTGAAACAATAGTTTCCAAAGTGTAGTGAATTGCTGCCAGTTCAGCCACATATACAGAACAAGGAGCTTCAAGTTTTCGAGAGGCGCTATGAAATTCATTAAACACACCAAAACCAGCGGACTCCTCTATTAGAGATCCATCTATGAAAATCGCTCTTGCAGAATCAACATGGCCAAACTTTGCAGAGTATAATGACGGAGCAATCATAGGACGATGATGCTCTGGAATTCCGCGGATTTCCTGCGTCATAGATAAATCAAAATTCACTGAATTGCCGAAATCGGAGAAGACTACACGATTGGGAATATTTCTTGAAGGGCTGACATCCTGTGTTAAATATAGGTAGTACAAAGTCATAAAACATGTTTGAGGATTTAGCCCTAACGGAGCCGGTGGTGTAGTGGTAAGCGTGATTACCTCTCACCCCAGCAGGCCGGCGTTCAATCCCAGTCGGCGCCGCCGGGATGTTCTGAGGCATAACATCTCTGATCACGCCTCACGCTATGTCTGAAGGCAACATTCATGTACCTCAGATTTTTCTTCACAGGATGTTAGTATTGATTCTAACAATAAAATCTGTGATGGTTTTAAAATATTTCATCTTGGGTTTTTTGAGAACAAGTGTTTTGAAGTTTACAAAGCTGATTATGAAGGCGTATATGGACTATTGACCATACAACAGCATACAAATGCAGTCAAATAAGGTTCAAAAGTTGATTGCATTAATCCAAATGGCTTTAAAGAAGTTTTTTTTTGACTCCCAAGTAAGATCCATATTGATTTTGTCGACTTTGTGATAAATCAATTAATATTTGTTCGTAGCACAATATCTTGTTTAATTTCTCTTCCCTCATAATAGTAAAAAAGAAAGAAGCGAGCAGGACAGTCCGAGACAGCCACGTTATCATAGTAGGCGTTGATTTTCATCCTATTTCGAGTTTTTTTTATGGATATATCGTGTAGAAAATCTGGAAAAATTAAAAAAATCTCATGAAGAAAATACATAGCTCGCTTGTCGTGCTTCGAAAAGCGGCTTTGTAAAAAAAATGAAGCCACTTTAGTAGCGACGATCGTTGAAAGATTTTTACCGGAGTTAAATAAAGGAGATAGTAGGTATCCGAAAGTTTTGTGTCTTGTACTCAGCAGCTGGCGAAGGTGGCATTTACCACTAAATCATCCTGAGGGGCGGAAAATTTGCTTGGATTTTTTAAAATAAAAAGATATGTTTGACTCAACGGCGAGATCGGAAAATAAATTCTGGCAACCATGACGATATTTTTTAAAAATCGTTTAACCGATAATGCCGATAATACAGGAATGAAACTCACATGAGGTTAGTTACTCTTGCCCAGTGAGTTTAGGTAGCCCTCACCTTGAATTACTACAGAGTTGCTAGAGCATCATTGCAGTTCCCATATTTTGTCCATGGAAATTTTTCAGAAAGGTTCAGCGACCTTCTTGGAAATTCTGCGAACTATAGGGAACTGTGATGAATTTTAGGAAAGTACTGCAAACTTTAAATAATTTCCTCCAATAAAGCAGATAAATTCAACAACTTTCAGATAAGTTCATTGAACTTCAGGGAAGTTCTACAAACTTCAGGAATATTATTAAAACTTTAAAGATGTGCTTCGATCTTCAGAGAAGCTCTATAACCTTCAGGAAAATTCTGCCGACTTCAGGGACGTTTTGTGAGCTTCTGGGGAGTTCAATGTCGTTCTGGTAAGTTCTACGAACTTCAAGAGAATTCTGTGAACTATAGCAACATTATATGAATTTCAATGATGCTCTGCAAAAAGTTCTTTAAACGTGAAGAAATTTTGGCAAGCTTTATGATGGTATGTGGAAAATTTAATAACCATATTGCATGGATTTAGATGCATTTTCCTTGTCCGGGGGCCGCCATATTGGATTTTGGTCCACCATCTTGAACTCCAAAATGACGGTGGATGTCAATTTTACACTTCCCCTCATCGAGCCCCTTCCGTAGATACCCATATTGCATGGGTTTAGATGTATATTCCCTGTCCGGGGCCGCCATATTGGATTTTGGTCCGCCATCTTAAATTCTAAAATGGCGGTGGATGTCAATTTTCCACTTTCCCTCGTCGAGCCCGTTCCGTAGATACCCATATTGCATGTGTTTAGATGAATATTCCCTGTCCAGGGGCCGCCATATTGGATTTTGTTCGGTCATCTTGGATTTCAAAATGGCGGCGGATGTCAATTTTTCACTTACCCTCATCGAGCCCATTCCGTAGATACCCATATTGCATGGGTTTAGATGCATATTTCTTGTCCGGGCCGCCATATTGGATTTTGGTTCGCCACCTTGAATTTCAAAATGGCGGCGGATGTCATTTTTATACTTTCACGCATCGAGCCCATTCCGTAGATGGGCTTAGATGAATATTCCCTGTCCGGGGGCCGCCATATTGGATTTTGTACTGCCATCTTGCATTTCAAAATGGCGGCGGATGTCAATTTTTCACTTCCCCTCATCGAGCCCATTCCGTAGATACCCATATTGCATGGGTTTAGATGCATATTCCTTGTCCGGGCCGCCATATTGGATTTTGGTTCGCCATCTTGAATTTCAAAATGGCGGCGGATGTCAATTTTCCACTTCCTCTCATCGAGCCCATTCCGTAGATACCCATATTGCATGGGTTTATATGCATATTCCCTGTCCAGGGGCCGCCATATTGGATTTTGTTCCGCCATCTTGGATTTGTGGGAGCCATCTTGGGTTGAAATCCACCATTTTAATTTCATCTGGAATGTTGACTTGAATTTCGGAATTGCCCAAACTCTAGAATTTCACATATCCTATGATTTTCGATGATTTTGATCTTGGTTGATATTGATGCTGGTTGATTTTGAGAATCGAAAATCACGGCTGATATTGGTCGAAAATCACGTGTGATTTTCGTGGTGATGATGGCTTGTGATATTGGTGCCTGTGATTTTAGGTGATCTTGATCTTGAAAGATTGCTGATTTTGATTTTCTGATCTTGATTTTAGCCAACCCTGATTTTGTATCATCAATAGTTCGTATACGCCTTTGTAAACGACTAAGTATACTTCAAAACACTTTTTCTCTAAATTCCCAAGATGAAATATTTTAAAACCATCACAGATTTGATTGTTAGGATCAAAGCTAACATCTTATGAAGAAAAATATGAGGTACATGAATGTTGCAAAAAAAAGTGCCTTCGGGCATAGCGTGCGCCTTCCTTCGGATGGGAAGTAAAGCCGTTGGTCCCCGGTTCATGAGTTGATGGGTCGATAGGTAGGGTCCAGGTGTGGAAGCTGCCTTCCTGGCACGTCGGTAGCATTGGTGCTCAGCACGGAAAACAAGATCGACGAATAAAACAAACCAAAGGAAAAAAAAAGAGGATTTAACTCCAGAAGCTTCTCAAAGTTTTCGATCACCAGTGGGTGCATTAATTCGCAACGGGTGAGGAGCCTCAGAGATAACTCTGAAAAACGGACGGATAGTGGCAACATGCCCGCCAGCACTTCGAGACTCATAGTATGAGTCGAGTGCATGCATCCTAACGCGATACGAAGACAACGAAAACTACCATATTCTAGAACCGATAAAATCGTTGTCCAGTACAACGTCAGAAGATCTTGTGGATGGGCTCCCCACCACGTTCCGGTAATTGATCGAAAGAAATTGATCCTTGGTGGGCATTTTCGTCTCAGATACTCAATGTGGGATCTCCAGGTGCATTTTGAATCGAACCAGACCCCAAGATATTTGAAGGACATAGAATGAGTGATCGGTTTACCCAAAAGTTGAAGCTTTGGTTGTGCTGGGCTATGCTTCCTAGAAAAAACGACCAACTCAGTTTTCTCCGTGGAGAATTCGATACCTAGCTGAATAGCCCATGTAGACAAATTGTCCAAGGTATCCTGTAAGGGTCCTTGCAGGTCAACCTCTTTTGACCCTGTGATAGACACTACGCCATCATCTGCAAGTTGTCTCAACGTGCAATTGTCACTAAGACAATTGTCAATTTCTCTAACGTAGAAATTGTACAAAAGGGGGCTTAAACATGAGCCTTGGGGGAGACCCATGTAGCTAAATCGAAAAGCTGTAGAGTTTCCATGAGAAAAGCTCATATGTTTTTCTGACAGCAAATTGTACAAAAAAATATTAATTAATGGAGACAATCCACAAACGTGGAGTTTCTCTGAAAGAACTTCAACGGATACTGAATCAAAAGCCCCCTTGATATCCAAGAACACAGAAGCCATTTGCTCTTTCTTAGCAAAAGCCAACTGAATTTCAACCCATTTGTCGAGGCGAAAAAGGATCATTTTTTACATCAATTTCCGAATGCACGAGAGCATCGCAATGGGGCGATACGAATTGTGATCCGACGCGGGTTTATCAGGCTTTTTAATGGCTATCACCCTCACTCGTCTCCAATCGTCGGGAACAATATTGAGCTCCAAGAACTGATTGTACAAGTTCAACATGCGCCTCTTAGCAACGTCTGGGAGGTTTTTCAGCAAGTTGAACTTGATTCTATCAGATCTCGGGGCAGAATTGCCACACGAAAGGAGAGCGAGTGAAAGTTCGACCATTGGAAAAGGCTGACTGATTTCGTCTACCGCACTCGCGGTTTCGCGAGGAATCAACTGCGACGGAATTGAAGACATTATATGCCATCCAAATGCATGAATTTGGATATTATGTAGGAATCACAATGACTAATGCAAAATTTTCAACAGTGTTCAAAGGGTTCCTATTTGGTTCCTGATTAGCCTTCCAAAAATTTGAACTCATTTAGTAAGAAACTGATTTGGCACAAACCATTTCAAGTTTATATGGACATTACTATGGGAAAACTTATGTTTTTGTTCATATCTATCTAACAATTCACCACATCACTATGCTTTTAAAAATCATAGCGGTAATTGTAGAAAATTTTCTCAGCTACAACTTTGGTGAAAAACACTTTTCAATCAAAAGTAAGGAACAAAAGTTATTAATGATTCAAGTCACTGATGTCTTATAATTATGCTCATTCAACTGTTCAGCAGGTAACATTGGTGTTTCTGGTGCGAAGAATAGAGCACAAATATCATGACTACTATGTCACACTGCAGAATACAGTGTTGCCCACAAAACAGTTGCTTGATCATGTCATAATGGATTATCAATCTCTGAAACAATTAATAACTATTTAATTTAATGTTTGGCTAAAAAACAATATTCGGCAAAGTTGTAGCTGAGGTAATTTTCCATAAGAATAGCAATAGAAATTTTTAACGGTGCAATATGAAAGAAGGATAGAAGACTACGAAGAAAAAGTTTGGTTTCCTCATAGTAATTCCCATATAAACTTCAAATAGTTTGTGCCCAATCAGTTTCTTACCAAATCAGTTCAATCCTTGGGAGGCTAATCTGGATCCGAATAGGCACCGCTTGAGCACTGTGGAGCGAAAATGTCAAATTTTGCATCAGTCTAATGCCCAGGGATGTCAATAAAAATACAAACCCGAAAGATTTCTTTGACCGGACCGGGAATCGCCTTCAGCTTGGTAATACCGTGCCTTTACTGAATAGGCTATCTGACGCCCTGATACTTGGTCTCCATATCATCTCTCTAATTGAACAACTCTCAAATCACGAATCCCAAATCATAACGTAAAAATCCTGATCGGCACTCACCAGTCTAATTGAATAATGCTAAATCCGCCTACACAACCAAAATAACCACAAATCCTGTGGGTTGATATCGTTTCGGCAAGCACACATCCACTCAAGTGGTCGTCAATGCGGGTGTGGGTGACCCTCACACCTCACAAGCATCCCACAATAAATGATCTTGTTAATCTTCCAACGACTTGTTTTGCCATGATCCTCTTTATCGAGTCAACTCAATCATTATACTTCCATCTCAATTGCCCGAACCAGCATAATGTGCATGGTTTCAATATCTCCCCTCTCGCAATTGGTGCGAAAAATTGATATTTATGCTTGTCGCATTCTGCTTCGATTATCCCATTTTCCACGGGCTGTCAATGATATACCCAGGCCCACCTCCCGCCGGTCGGCTTTGATTAATGAAGTCCTTCGTGCAAGTTCGCAGGATGATTATCATTCCCTCGCCCTCTCTAAACTGCCGTTGCCGCGCCGCCGTCTTCATTCCGGAGAAGGAGAAATCGGAATCCAATTTGGCCGATGCCGTCGTCGTGGACAACAACTTTGTATTCCATGACGAAGTAAGTCGGCAGCAGTAAACCGACAGCGACCGAAAGGGCATTAGCAGCAGTAGGTAGGTAGGTAGGTGCAGGACTCAATTGCTTGGGCTTCTTGGTTGGCTTGTAGGCTTTGAAGAAATGAATATCAACGTTTCTAATTCCTGTCGGTATGATATTAAATGTTCCCTCTTATTAGGTTCTTGCTTATGCTTTCCTCGTCCTCGTGTGTTTATATCTTTTGCAACTTTCTACGCCTCGGGCTTCGGCTTGTGATAGCAATATAAATGTGGTGAATATGAAAACGGAGAAATTCGATATTATGTCTCAGACGGAATTTAATTTTGAATAAACACATGCGACAACTGGTGCTCCTTATTTTTTTTTTGCTGTGTTCCGTTTGTCATTTCTTCACCTTACATCACCGCCTGAGTAAGACGACGGCATGGTATCGATCGAATTTTAATACCAAATAAATCGACTTAGTTGTGCCGTCGTCGTCGGTGATGGTGGGGTTGAATGTCATCAAGGTTCAACCGGTGTTGAATTGCGGAGCGTGACGCAGCCAAAACCGTCTTGAACTGGAAGAAGTATGAAGGCAAAAAGTTCCCGACTTGCTACAACGAACAAATTTAAACTTTGAATACCATCAAAATGCATCCCTCATGGATCGAACGACACAGTTTTCTAAAATTAGCCTTCTTTTAACCCATAAAAATGAGCTAATTAATACTAAAATTGGATTGTCACCCAGCCCGCGCCGCCAGCATCCGGATGGTCCATGTATACAAAATGGGTTTTCGTTTGATGCTCTTTCTCTCTCGCTCTAAAATCTGTCACATCTGGTTAAAATTCATTTGCTTGGTCGACGGTTGGTGGAAGCGTGCATACGATATCGGAAAACAACATCTCAAAACGAGTGCCAGGCATATTGGAAGATGCAAAACTTGCTTAGGGATGTGGGTAGGGTGGAACGGAGTCGTCGTCGTCGTGATTGGAAACGGAAGAATGAAGATTGTTTTTGCTCTGGGTCAGGTTTCGTGTCCTGCGTGTTTTGTTTCTCTCTGTGTCTGTTGTTGTGCTTGCCAATGTAGGTCGATCTGGAGTGATCGTTAAGTGATTTTGTAACAGTTTCAATGTTTGAATGTTTGCTATTAAGTTTGAATATTGTTTGAGGTGAGCAGTAAAACTTTGGTGATTTCTTCGCGAATAGCAGTTTTAAACGTTTCAAGTTGCCACTTTTCCCAAATTGCTGTAGATTGAACATGAAAGCTTCTAGTTTAGGCCGAATTGTGCTAGTTCCATTCCTTACGGCTCCCCAAACCTTATGATAACAAACGACACTGTTGGGTGGTGTAGCCTGGGCAATTCTGTCCGACAATAGCAAAGTGATGCGGTGCGACGTGAATTCTGAAGGCGCTGCTCAAACAGCATCTGACTGGCTTCCAGCGGCTGAACAAGAAATGGGCATCCTCGGAAGCTCCACATAAGAAGATCAGGGATGTCAGATTTGGCGAAGAAAATTTGAAGACATTTCATGTTTTGTGAAGACTTTTGAAGGCATGAAGATATATTTTGGTGATCACAATTGAAGTTTTTGTTTTACAAGACAATATGTTGTATACACATTTCAAACAGCTTCTTGGCAATGAAAATTTTGTCCAAATGCTTACCCTGGTTTCTAAAAGGACTGGGAACAATCTTGAATGAAGTGATCATTGAAGTAAGAGAAATCAGCATTGAAAAATCATTTCATAGTCTTTGAATCTTAGAGTCAATCCTATAATATTTTAATGTCATTGAGTTTCAAATATTTATTTGGGTCCTAGTTTTTGAAAATCTGTTGAATGCCAATACCTCAGACATGTGATTTATTTTAGATTATAAATTAAAAAGTTCGGTGATTCAAATATTCGAGTCTCAGAGTCTTAATAAACTGAGATATTCAAATCTCCTCTTGGCATGATAATTTACACATTTTTCGTAGTCCAAAAATATTAAAAACAACCGATTTTTCCTGAAAATTCTCTTGGATTTTTTTTTAGCGAATTTCCTATGAAATTATCTTTCGACTAATTTATTATTGCTGTTCAGGCATTGTTTAAAATGTTCCTCAGAATACTCATGAAATTCTCGCTTTGAAATTCCCTGAGGAATTGCTTTAATATACTAAAACGAATTCTTTTGAAACTTTCCTGCGGAATTCTCTTCAACATTCCTAAGAAATACTCCTAAGAATTCGTATGGAATTATCCTCAACATCTCCACCGAGTTCTCCTCGGAATGATCCTGGAATTCTACTCAGAACTTTCTTGGAATTCTCTTTACAGGGTTTCTTAGAACATACTTCAATTAATTTCAATTAGGATTCTCCTGATAATTATCGCCCAAACCTCCAAGGAGTTCTCTTCAGAAATCTTTTGAAATTCTGCATAAAATTCACCCAAAATTCTCATACAGCTATGTCTCGCGTTACCCACTGAGTTCTACCCACCGCTTTTTCTCAGCGGGTTTCCAAGCAGTCGAGAACATCAGAGCGAATGGTTGAAACCCCACCGCGAAAAATCGATGGGTATTACTCAGCGGGTAACGCGTTTTTCGGGTGATTACCATTCAATTTTCCTTAGCATTTCCAAATTGTATTTTTTTTCCCCATGCATCGAACTCCAAGAATTCGCATCAGGATCATTTTGGGATTCTCCGAAGAACTACCATGGAAGTTCCCTTTGAATTAATTTGATGTTCTTCTTGCAATTTTCTTAGAATTATCATTGGGTTTCACCACGAACCAGGATATTCTAAAAGCTACCTTGGAACTAATCCTTATATGTTTCTTGAAGCTCTTGTCCTAATTACTGTGTTCAACTCTTCGAAACTTCTTAACATTTATCCTTAGAACTTCCTTTTAAATTTCATTAGAAATTATCAATTTTAAAAGCCCAATATTACACTCAAGAAGAAGAAGGTTTGAGCTGGTCAAGTATGACCTTCCTGGACCACACTTTGTCCCATAATTTCAATAAGCTTCTTCAAACTGCCACTTTTGACGTAGGACTACGTCTTTGTTTTCTATATCGGGGTACACTTTTCGACTACGAAAAATGAACATGTAACGAAAAGTGGTCAGGTTTTGAACGATTATAACTCGACTATTTCATGATACATTTTCAATATGTTTGCATCAAACGATCGTAATATTCTCTACATAGGTAAAACTATTGATTTTCAACAACATACTTTTGAAAAATTGGTGAACGTCAAGCATGGTCTAAAACACCGTGTAAATCAAAGAATCTTGCATTCCCATCCCGAAACCTCAATATACTGTACCAACCATTTTTGTGGCATGACTGCAGTCATCCAGAAGTTTACATTTATTTATTTTATTTATTTATTACACCCCTATTGGACTGTCGCTTGTAGTTTTCCCTACTCTTTGAAACGCTCTTCAAGAGATGGAGCAAATTATACCAGAAGTTCAAAAAAAAAAAAATTGGTCGTTCAGCACGTATAGTATTGGATCAAACGGTTATTAAAAAAGGCGCCCTCTCCTTGGCTAGTTTTTGCACCTTGCTGTTGGTGGGCGGGCTTAATTTCATGTTTTATAGTGGAGTGTTGGAGACGGTAGGTTTATGGCCGGCGTTGCTGGCTCATGCCGCGATAGAATGGCGTCATGGGCAGGCAATGGGGATTACTAAGCTTCCCTTCTCTGATGAACCACTGCATTAGAAAACCAAAGATCGAGTCCAGCAGTGATAGTATCACACTTGTTACTCCTTTGATTGAGAGCCGCGTCGTAGTACGCTTACGTATAGGCATTGACGTTGGGTGCGATCTGACGGGTTTTTCCACTAATCACTCTTATTTATTTTACCGCAGATAGATTTATTTGGGTTTGCAAGGGAATTATACTATTGAAATATTTCAGAAAGTGCCCAACAGTTCTCCTTCTATTTGCGTAACAAGCTTTCATTGGTGTTTTCAATGAAGTATTACTCAGGGAACAATGTTAAACACCATTTTTGTACATTTTTTTTACTGGTTCGTTTATTTACTCAGTCGTGTGTGACACTTTGCGGAGCCAAAATCAGTAATGTTTGAATTGACATTTTAGGTTGGAAACTGGTTTCTGAAGCCTCCTTCAGATACTACTCTCAGACGGTTGACCAAATCCTGGCTGGGCAGGGGCAAGTAGCACAGGAACAGGAGGATAATAAACCTTTGACACAATGGCTGGAAATTGTTTGGAAAGGAGGGGATGGTCACATCAAACTCTAACATCAGACTAACAAAGGAATTCGTAGATCGCTTGCATGTAGGGAAGATCACGTGTTCCCAATACATCTCTTACTTCACGGAAGGGTTACTGGGGTATCCAATAGTCGTGCTCTGCAGGCGTCATTACCCGGGCAATACCAAACTGCGTGATCGATGTCATCATAACCGGTTCTGAACCTACATATATTGCTGTCAACGAGGTTTATTCTATAGAGATGTGCGTCTGGCAAGTAGTGGTTGGACATAAGTCTTGACATCACTCGAATGAATCCCCGACTTACATCCAGACCTTTGAACCACGCTCTCGAAGAATCATTTGGAATAATGGAACGTAACCACCGCCCAAGAGAATTACTTGTCCAATCGTTTTGTCAACTTAAAAGAGAACTCTGACGTACTAATGGGAAAAAATCATCATGTGAAATTCTTCTATCATAAATCTCGCCTTGTTGTGCGCCCACCTTTGCGAGAGAGTCTGCCTTCTCATTGCCTGAGATTGAGCAATGTGAGGGGACCCATACAAAGGTAGTCATACCAGCAAACTCATCTGCTCCCTTACCTTTGAAAGGAAATAAGATGAGTGCCTACCTTGTTTCATCGACCGAATAGCCTCAATCGAACTGAGACTATCCGAGAAGATGAAGTAATGGTCTATGGGCATATCGGAAATCATCCCCAATGCGAAGTTGATTGCTGCTAGCTCAGCAACATAAACGGAACAAGGTTCCTGAAGTTTCCGAAAGGCGGTTGAGTATTCATTGAAGACGCCGAAGCCAGTGGATCCTATCCTTCTATTGCAATTGACGTGTTGGTACTTTTCAGCAAAAATGCGGGGATTTGAGATAGGTCGAAGTTGAACTGGAACTCCTTGAATAGCCTGTTTCATGGAGAGATCATAGTCAATGAGGTAACTGTAGTTAGTAAAGCATACACGAGAGGGGTTATAGCAAGGAAGGCTAATATCCGATGACAAATAGTTAAGATAGATTCGCACGAATCTAGACTGGATTCTCAATTACGAGTTGTCAGTTGGCGTAGAACTGATCATTTAGTTAAAAATATAATACTGCTTCTTGATTCCAAGCTCGGCCCACGGGTTCTAATTACGTACAAACAAATAGGAACGTCATTGGATTTACTTCGTCATACGGATGACGGAAAAAATTGATCTTTTGTTATCGAAAACAAACGATGTAAATATGTGTGACTCATTAACGCCGAAATCAGATATATTTGAGTTTTCTGCTCGATATACCAAAATGGGCAATTAGGCCGAAGTAAAGCTTTACCCTATTAACGTTTTAAAAATCCAATGACTTCCGGAAGAACGATTTAGCGGTTAGTGGTGTATGTGCCCACCACTGCTTTGACACTCTAACACAAGCTTATGCTTTCGCTTAGCTTCGTGTTCTTTGAAGCACTTCTACAGTTATTAATTGCGAGCTTTCTATGCTAACCAATGCATGAATTTGTATATCGTGACTCTATGTCCAGGCAAGTCGAGATTATCTAGCCAGGCAAAACCGGGAATCGATCCCGCTGCCTGGTAATACCGTGCCTTAACTAACCATGCTTTCCGAGGCCCCTCATACGGCTGCCATAAATCACGCTTCAGGGAAGTCGAAATTCACGTCCCCCAATCCAATTATGACACTTGGTAGACGTATCAAATTTATCGGCATCAATAATTCCACCGCAAAGTGACAATCGTCAGGACAATCCGAGGACACCAATCACCACCACCAGGAAGGTTCTTGACCTGTCTCGGTTTCTTTATTCGTTATTCATGATATTTGATCTACCCGTAGGCACGATGCGGTCGACTCCATACCGCCTTGCTGGCTCATACCTCGTACAATATTGCTTTCCTCATAATTTCGTTCCATTATTATTTAATTATGCCCACAAAGTCCACAACAACTGCGCGGTCAAAGCAACGAACGTAACGAACTTACCTCGATTTCGCAGGAAAAGGAGTGTTTGTCACAAAAGCCCGGGCTCTCTATCTGGCGGGGTCGCATCTGTCTACGCCGGACTGGACGGATACAGCGATTCAGGTCATCAAAACAAGCGGAGGGAGGGCGTTATATTATTGATTCATATTAAATACGTGGCGCGACCGAGACTTCGCTTTCCCGGAGCTACAATTTTATCGTAATGAAATTCTTTTCTTACGCAAATACACGGCTTCGACTTGTACTTGGGTACTACGTCGAAGAAGATGATTTGTTTTTCAATGGATCATGTCCGGTTTTTTTTTCTGGAGCGCGTGTTTCCAAGCTGTCAAGAGGTGGTGGTGATGAGTTCGGTCGCACTACAAAGCGCCGGAAGCGGAAGTTTGAATGAAACAAAGAGTTCAACACCTCTTTGGACATTTCGATGAAATACGATTGTTGGTTTGATAAGTCCGGATGAGGTACATACATATATGAATTGAAAGTGGGGCGGGTTTTTTTTCGGAAGGGTTATGACGACGAAGGATTGCGACTCGTTACCTACGACAGAGCGCCCGCGAACCGTGCTCTTCTACACGAAATAAAACATGAAAATGTAATGTAAACAAATATCCGAAGAAAACAAGTGTTTGAAAGTGTCGGACTGGACGTTTGAAGCACGCGAGGAACAAAGAAGATGAAGAGACCGACCATCAACGGTCGGACGGCCAGACGGCAGGTTTTTAATAATTAAACATATCCCGCCGGACTGTGTTGACTTTTTCAATTTTAATATTTGACTTATCCGAGGTGGAAAGAAGTGGATAATAATTAATAAAAATGTTGAACGCATCTCGCCCGCACTCGTTGTGCGATCGAGCTGTGTAGCGTGAAGTTGATTGACCATCCCCAGCGAAGAGGTTGCATTCGCTTCTACAGCCGAGTCCCGAACAGGGTGGTCTCTCGCTCGGTATTTGTATTGACATAAAAAAAAAACTTTATTGAGACGAGATTTTCTACGAATTTGTTTGCTCGATAAACAGCGAAGGGTTCGAACCTCGCACGATGTCCCTTTCGAACAAATGCAACCTACCTACCCAGTAGAACGCATTTGGCTTAATGTATTTTTAATACTGTAAATTTCCCAGAAAAATTGATCAAAACCCAAATGAGTTATCTTTCCACCCGGTGCGCTATGACTCCCCGCATGGCCGTTTAGATTTTACGATCTCGGAATCTCCCCCCAAAGTGACACCAATGTGAAAGCATGCTAAACGAATCTCTTGGCTCGGTCATTAAATTCTTCGTTTTGATCCACTACCGCGACTTGCTGCTACCGGGGGGAGGGGACCCGAAAAATCTCGGTCAAATACACACCGCAAGTCAACCGGCGATGACGACGACGCTGAATAAATTATTCAATTAAATTCCCCTCCGGACATCTTAAGAGTCAACAAACACATTTTCACACAAATTAAGCTGCTATAAAAATCGCCTGCTGGTTCTTCCCGGTCGGTGTTGTTGTTGTTGTTGTTGTCGTCGCCGTCGCCGATTTTAGGTAGATCTCTTGTTCTGCGTGCGTTCAGATTGATCGCGGAGCTGCTGTTTGGCTTGTTTGTCGCTCAAATTGCTACCTCAAACCGAGGAATCTGAAGATTTTCTCGTACAGTTGCCACAGGCAGAATTATTTCGGTAGTCGACGATTAGATTGATGTGAATAGGAGTTCCGAAAGGTTTTCAATAGGGTTACCATTTTGAATGCTTTTACGCTTTTGCTTTTGCATTTCATTGTCTATTGAAATTTTTTTTTCGGAATTATTAAACCATTGGAAATTTTACACTTGTCACATGTTGTAAATTATGTGTTTGATACATTAAACCTGTAAATTTTGCTCTCACAGAGTCAAACTTTTATGATCGGTGAATATTCACTTACATACTTTTCGCAATCCGAAATTGACAGCTTTCAAGTACTAAATACAGCAGTTTGGCTGAATGACGTGAATAAAATTCTAATGAAAATGAAAAGATTCATAAAATTAAAACACTAAACACGGAAATGCAGAAGGTTTTTGGAGCCCAAATTTTCAAACGTTGATTGTGGAAATTCACAGAATTTGAGTTGTGCCAGTATTGTATGAATTATGGATAATAAAGGAACTGATTTTCTTATTTCAAAATTGAGTCTTAAACTTAGTATATAATCAATAGCCCAATTTCAAAATTTTGTTAAAATATTGTTAATTTGGATTCAAAGTTCTAAACCATTTATTTTATTATTAATATATTATTGTATGGAATAGCAAAAATAATCTCGTAGTTATACACCAAAAATGCGGTCGTGCTGTGGACACAATGCTTAACTTTATTTTATTTTTTCTAGATATGATTTATATCAAGTTCAAAAAATTTTAAATACAAGGTTAAATTTTTTTGGTATAGGGGAAATGTCTCTAATGGTGGCCTATGGATCTAAGATTGGGCCCATCGCTAAAAATCTGCTATTTATCAATTTTATCTAGATGAACGCGTTATTGGGACGTTACTAATTGATATTTTTGGTCGCTATTGAAAATTTAGTCGATTGCTGCATTTATGTATGGGCCCAAATTAGGGACACCTGCATTTCCCCTATATGAAGCGACCTATACCGTGGCGAACCAAAATCCGTACACCTACAAAATCAATCAAAATTTGTACATTTCATACAAAACGCCTACTTTTTGTATGAGGTGTACGAATTTCGATGCTGTACGGATTTCGGTCCCCCACGGTATAGTTGAATAAACTGAATAAATCTTTGAACACTATTTTTTTGTTGAATATTAACAGCTTGGAAATTCAAAATGAAAATTTACTGGCCAGCCTTATGGCACTTTTCACAATTTCCTCCAGTTTTGGCATATACCAGTTCATGGCCTAGGTGTCAACTTAGTGTTCTAGATGCACTTGCACAGTAACTAATTGACAGCTTTCTATGCCAACCAATTTGTTTATTGTGTGGCAAGCACAATGATACTCTATGTTCAAAAAAGTCGAACAAATTTCCAACCCTAAATATGTCCTCGATCGAACCGGAAATCGAATCCGCTGGCTCGGGCTTGGTAATATTGTGCCTTTACTGAATAGGCTTTTTGAAGCCTCATCCTGCATACTTTTCATGCAAATCTGTAATAGAATCTTACATTTCTCAGTTGGTTTAAAAAACGGTTGAAAAAAATTACGTATGCTCGATCTGTTTGATTTTGGCTAGCTAAAAAACTAGATGACTTTCTAGTCGTAGTGCATTGGAAAATAAAGCTTTGTTCAAACAAATTCCTAACGTAAACATAACAGAAATTAATTAAATGCAGGTTACAATCTTTACCAACGTGAGTGATTTTCGATTGAAGAGCTGGAAGGATTGGATTTAGATTGTTATGATTGCCTGAACAATGCGTAAAGAGCAAATCGAAACATTGAACGTTGCATGATAGTGGAGGCCTAAATACTTTTTCGTAGCCTTTTGTTTTCGGATTTGAAAGATCGTCGGTTGCAGTGGCTTGCATACTGAGCAGAAAAACGTGGTCACAGGTCCTTTCATATTAAAAATGTATGGTAAGATCGCTTGTTTATCGTGTATTTTGCTAAACCTTTCGTTGTCGTCGATGCCGGGTTTGAATAGTTATAACAACTTGAGTAACGGTATGATGTGATATGAGGGGCTCGGTGGCCTTAGAGCAACCGTTTTTGCTTACTGAGCAGAACATCCTGAGTCTAATCTCAAGCCCATCCACATCAAGATTCGTCAATCGTTTTATTTGTTTATATGACTACATGGTAATAACAGCAACTCGATGATTAAAAAGGAGCTCGTTTGCCTAGTAGCAAACGTTTTTGCTTACTGAGCAGAAGACCGTGGGTTCAAACCCAAGCTTCTTCGCGTTATACGATCGTTAGGACATCAATTCAGCTTATCGTTTACCAAAACGAACCCTGCTGCAAACCCAACATCCCTGTGATTCCTCGTGGAAGTGCAGAGGACTCCTCGGCTTCCATCAAAGCGAGTGTCACGTCAACACATTCCTACCCATTCCTTTCTTGACCTGCGTTCAGGCGCGGCTGGCGCTGGTATTGCCTAATTCGAGATCACCAGTTTTTACACATTGAGGATGATTGCTAGTCCCAAGCATCGTCTATTGGTTCTCTGTGTAATTACAGCTGGTCTGGCAATAACAGAGTAGCAACCGTGGGCGGTCAATCATGCTCGTGCTCAAGAGCTGGAAGGATTGGATTATCAATATACTATCGCGAAATGCGCCGTAGGTTTTCTTTACCTGGTTGCTCCATCTTATCCCATCCCCAAAGTATCGTAATCTTAGATTCTCACCTGTATACGTAAAGAATTGTGAAAACGCTTCCAATGCATACCAGGAAATCACGGAAATTCCCGAAAAAAAAACAATAAACCTTAACACACGGTTGTCGGTCACTAAAATTATAGTTTGTATTTTTTTATAGATGTAGATATTAGGTGTTTTTGATGGTTTATTTTCAATACATACTTATTTTTTGTCAATTTTTTGTCATGATTTTTCACAGCGCAGATTTCATCTTTATCTATTTATGTATTACTTTCCAAATTAGTTTATCAAACAATTTCAAACTTAAAAATTGATAATGGTTTTCGATTAATTAAATTAATGTTCGGTTAAATACTCTTATGCCATGTTTGAATTAAGAGTTGTAACGTGTTATGTTATAAGTTGTATTTAAGATACCAGAACAATTGTGATACATTATTCTAATTCTAATTAGACTAAACATTGCACAAATGTTATCAAATTTTCAACATATTGGACTCGTCATCTGTGGATATGTATTGGATTTTAATAATTTCTTCTGACATTTTTCGTTTGACAACAAGTTTACGATAGTCCCCCGCCGAGTCGAAATTATTTCCCCTTGGCTGCATATTTATATAACCTACCTTACTACAATTAACTCAACATAACGTTCTACATCTCATAGAGTATGCATCTCGGTTGGTCAGTGAAGCAAATTAAATTTGATGCTATCTGGAATTGAGGTCAAGAACACCGTCCGTATTGACTTCCAAAATGAAAGTGCGAAACCGCCATTGGGTGAAATTTCCAATTTCTTCAAGGTGCTGGATGCGAATGCTGCTGAGATGGAAGCAAACTATCGGATATCGGAGGAAAGAGTCCTATTCATCAAGTTTAATCATTACAATTCTATGTTTGTCTAAGGCATATTTTAAGGAACTTTTAAAGGCTTCTAGTTAGAATTTATCCGAAAAAAGTGATTTTTTTTTTAAGATCTAGGATATCCAAATTATTTTGAAGATTAGACCTTCATCTTTAAAAGATCAACAGTGACTCAAAAGAGATGTACTGCAAAAATATGTTTTCAAAAATCCTCGTAAATCCCTCGTAACCTTATGAAATCAAGAACAGCAAATACGTGGCTCAATAAGATCTTCAAACCATACTTAAGAATTGATCTTGATGTTCAATATGCTCAATAAAGTTTTGCTCGACGTCGCGAAAATATGTACGACTCCAGATAGTTTTGTAAGAGCTCATTACATCAGGGAAGATATATATTTGTGATAACAAAATATCTAAGATTTCCCAAATCATCCTGGAGTTCAGATCTTGATATTCTACAGGCTTAAAGAGATATTGCACGATGTTCTGGCTGGTCATCCGTAGAGCCCTGTTGAGATGATAAAATGATAGTTTATGTTTAATATTTTTCTGTTCTTCAATATTGTGAAGAGCTACTCTTCTTTTAACATAATATGTAAACAATATCAATATATCATATTCAAAATTATCATGAATTTATCCTTAAGGTGATAGGGGACGTCATTAATAAAAAATCAAAACCAGAATTACGTTCATTGCACTGTACTTGCCTACCGGAACACAGAGTACACATTTCCATTGACAGAATTTTGGTTTTAAACGAGCAAACTATTAGTGGATTTCCGTGACGTCCCCATTCCCCATACACTTTCCAGTAAATTCGCTAGCTAGCCTCCTCATAATTATCTTGGAATTTTCTCTGGTATTCCCTTGAAATTATCCTTAAAATTACCTTGGCATCATTCTTAAAATTCCTTTGCAACTACATGTTTTAATAATTAAATTCCTTTGAAATTCTTCTCCATTTTTTTAACCTTAAACGCTTCTCCGAAATGATTTGAAATTATCATCAGAAATCCTTTGTAATTTCCTTCTGAATTTTCCTGAAACATTCCCAAGAATTCAGTTTAATTAGTGGTCTATTTTTTTTTGGAAATATCTTAAGAATTCCCCTGAAGTTCTGTTCTGAATTTTCTTCAGCATTCATTTGAAATTATCTTCAGAACACCATTTAAATTCTGTTTGCAAATCTCTTTGAATTCAGAAAAATAAAATTCATCTGGTATCCTCATCACAATTCATATACAAGTATCTTCAGAATAACCTTGGAATTCAATTAAGAACTTCCTTTCCTCTCCCCCTTGGAATTCACCTCAAAATTATATCTCAAAGTTATTTTGTAATTATGGACAAAACTCCTTTCGAATTTTTCCATGGATTTGTTAGGAGTTTTTTTGAATTATCACTTCAAATTTACCCTACATTTCCATAGGTATTCTGGGCAGAATTCTATAAATAATCATTAAATTGTTCGACTTCTGAAAGTTCTATCAAGTTCCAAAGCCCAGAAAATTAGTCAGCAGGGAAATCTGGGATCTTGATTGTTTTCAAGATCCCACATTTTGAGTATGGTCTCAGTCCCAGATTGATCTGAGATGATGCCGAAACCAATGTTGGAAATTTTCTTAAATCCCAAATTTACTGAATACTTTCGTTTCTTATTTTTTTTTTGTTAATTTAAGAACTTTGAAAATGTTTTATGTTACAGAATCTAGAAACTTTATCCTTGTCTGGAAGATTCAATTTACGCCCGGCGTGCAGAGGATTTTTCCAAGTTTGAGATCTCATACATCTCAAGTAATATTGCAGGTTTTATCGAGGTTTTATAGCATTCTACAAGTCCAAATCATGATCTACAGAACCATTATAAAACCAAAAATGTTACTTGGGACATCTCACTATGACACTTTTTTGGTTAATGTTCTATCTCACTAATAATTGTTTCAGAAATTGCTAGCCCTATGCAATCAGGTCTTCTTAACACGGTTGGCGGCGCTGAGTCCCAATTTACACGGTACGATTTTAACGATTTCTCGATAACGATACAACCTATCGACTTGATTCGAATCACAAAAAATCAGAATTTTATCGAATAGCATAGTTTTAAAAAAAATCTGAATTTTACAAATATGACTATATGAACCATAGCATGCTATAATTGTGGCATCAGAATCAATTTTTTTAAAATAATTTAGCATATAAAAAATCAAAATCTTGGTATGTTGTTTTTACACGCTATATATCCCACGTGTAAAAAAAGACCGGAGTGTAATGTTGAACAGTTTTCTCAGACCAGACATGGAATTCGTTTTCAATTGAAGTTTCAGAATCTTGATTTTTTTTTAATCCTGGATATTCAATTTCAGTGTACAGAATCTTGATAAAAAATGCTAATTCTGATTTAACTAAATAATTTATTTAGTCTTATCTCAAAATATCTTTGAAAATTTGGCATAGATTTTCGTTACGATCGTTCCAAAATGTCTTTAGAATTATTTTCAGGATTCCTCTCACTAATTTTATGGTTCTCTCCGCTATTCTCCATAAGGGTCTTGGAATTATGTGCAGAAAATTTTAAAAATTCTCTCCAGCAAATTCTAAGAATTTACTACATAATTATCTTCGTATTCTTAATTATCACCTCTATAATTGTTTTAAAAATTCCATTGGAGTATTCTTCGGAAATATGTTGGTACCTAACTCCTTTAGAATTTAGAAGGTATTCTAAAAAAAATTCAAGGATTTCACTTCGGAATTCCATGATAATTTTTCTCAGAACTCCGTTGCAGTTCTTCTTCAAATGACCTTGAAAACACACCCTTAGATTATTTTACATGAGTCAGTATTTTTTTACTGGATTTTTGAATTGCTGTAAAAGTTGGTGAAAATTCAAATGACCGTTATGCAATAGGAATAAATTAAATCGATAAATTTTATTTTATATAATTATGTATAAGTTCGGGATAAATTAACAGATCTATAGATTTTTACCGAACAGTTCCGCAATTCAAAAACCCAGTAAAACATTACTGGCTGGATTAGTGTGCATATTGTGTAATTTTCTTGAATTTCTCTTCGGAAAGCTCTTGAACATTTCTTAGAATTCCCTTTGTAAATATCTTGAGGATCTCCTTATATTCAGAAAATTTCAAGGAAATTTGGAAATATGCTCGAAATTCCCTGTATATTTTTCTCTTCGGAGCTCTCTCTCTCGCAAGTTCAGTGAAATTTTCATATGAATTTTATTAAAATTATCTTTATATTAGCTCAAAATTCTGCATAGAATTTTAGCTTTTTTCAAAAGTATTTTTTTCTATGAATTATTATAGATATTACCTTGGAGCTCTCCTCAGACATCTCTTTTATAATTTGATTGAGCCGTTGATCATTTTCAGCCGTAGTTGATCATTGGGGCTAGTGCCAAGATTTTCAATTCATGTGTGTCTGGGCATTCACATGTCTATCTGTGTCTGTCATGGGCATTGTCAAACTTTTATGACTCTTGGACTTGAGGTCAAAATTTGAGAATTCTGACATTTTGTAGAATTATTTAGATGTTGTTGAGATGTTGAAAATAACGCCATGTTTGAAATCTCGATAAGTTCAAGAATGTGAAAAACTGGCTTTAACTCAACATCTAGCAAACTTTCTCAAGTAATCTTCAAATCAGTGTCTGTTTTTATCATTAACCATCACACGCAAGGAGTAGCGCTTCAACCCAGTGTAGATGAATTGCGTTCGTTTTGAATATCTTCGAGCGAAACGAACAAATGAGTTCATTATACATCAACGAATACGCCATTGTTGATATTCACCACTGCTTGATTATCCAACCCAAAACTTTTCAAAATCAATTAATTAATTTTGGGCAAAATGATTATTTTGAATATTGTCGACTCCAGAGCCTATAACCTAGATATTATCATCAATTCAGCATGAGGCAATAATTTCTCATCGATCTGTGTGTAAAACCCAACACAACACGTTCTACAGCGCTATATTTGTGTAATATGAAAATAATCATTTTGCATTTGATCCTCAAAATCATCCCCACGAAGATGAAGATGAATATTGATATTGACAACAACACACGAGATAATAAACATCGTGCCACGAATGAATAAAAACAAATGTTGACTTCGATACTCAGAGGTTGCCTTGATCAAGAGAATAAGAGAATGTATTTATGTCACAATTCAAATTCATACAGGTTGTTGGTCTATCCACAGAAAAAAATTCTGAATATTAACTATCGCGTAGAATCTTCCTTCGTTCAACTTTGAGCTATACTTGGCATAAACAACGAAATCGTTTACAAGCTTGCATACAATATTGATAATTTTTGCGATATTGCGCTTAAATTTACACGAAATATCGCGTAAATTTATGCCAAATCTAGCGTTAATTTTATGTGCGCTATATCTCGCAGAAATTTACATGATTTTTTCGAACGGTGTGTGTTATGGTTGTCTTCATTTTCAGCTAGGTTGAGTGTAGAAGGAATGATTTTTATCAGCACTGCTTCAAATAATTTCTTGGTTCGAAATCTCAAATGTTAGCCCGTAAATCTATTTTTTATTCATAGAAATCTCTGATTTCAATCTATCACAAGGTGTCGATTACCTAAATAAACTAGGACAATCAGGGAATATCAGGGAATTAATTTTTGAACCTGCAAAATCAAGGAATCTCAGGGAATTAAATTCAAATTCAGAGAATTATTTCTCTCTAACAGAAACTTATTAATAAGTATGGCTGACTCAAGGAATTGGTCACTCCGCACAGTGTGTCAAAAATACAGATGGGCACATCTGGGCACTTTCATTGGCACTCATGGTAAGAAATTTTCATTATATTTAAATTTACTGGCAACACTGTACTATATCTGCGCCTGCTCTGTGCATTGTTGAGCGAGCGAATGAGACCATGAAGGAGTAAATAAAGGAACGTTGAAGACGTTGGTAGATCGATTTGGGGAGGGAAGATTCGTGACGAAGCTGAAATCACAGCCGAACGAGGTTAAGTGGAATTTTAAGATGTTGACTGGTCAGTTGTTGGGCTTGAAGGTGAGCTCCAGAAAGTCGATATCGGTTAGTTGGTTAAAGGATATGTTTAGCTCTCGGAAACGACCCTGGTAACCCAGCGCTGGAAATAAAATATTTATAGGCTTGGCGGAGAAAAAGTCCGAACGCAGCTTATGAAATCCGAGACACAGAAGGTCGTAAGGGGATCGGTGTCCATACAAAGGCCACCATCTGGCCGTAGTAGTTTTATCAGTGTTCGTTGACCATGTTTGATTCCCTAACGCTTCACCACTTCGTTGATCAGTCAACCGACATCCAGTTCCATGACATCGATGATCACTCGGACCATATTCGGAGGTAGAATCTTCACCAGCATTTGCTAGCATCGACAGCGCTCCAGCTTTTACAGGTGTTCTCTGGCCGGCACTGCTTTTCGCCAGGGACATCATACTTCTCTCCATGTGTCCGATCGTTGGACTGTCTGACCGTGTAGACATATTAAACCTCATCTCCACCAGCGAAGTCTGATTCCGGCTGAAACTTCCACTAGAACGCTGGCGACGCATCTGTGACTGAGTCGATGGCTTTCGGGAGTAACTCTGATGATGCAGGCTCGCTTCGTCTACTTACCACCGTCACCTGTGGTTCATCCGCAGAACGTTCTCACTCGAAGCTTCGAGTCGAACCGAGAGTAACGACAGTTAGGATTCCACTGCTTGTTGTTTTGTTTCTTCAGAAGAAAACATGCGAACTGTCAAATTAACCGGGTTGCCAAACATACCATTATACAAACATTCAGTCTGATGGCACTCTTCGCACTGCCGGCACACTGAGACAAAAGTTGGCGCAAAATAAGCGTATAGACTGACCACCCCTTGGACTGACTTCGATAGTTACAAACTACTTAATTGCTCGGTGTAGTTTGAGGTTGGTTTTTCATTTCAAATGTTAAATAGAGTTGCGAACTTGTGATTGTTTTTGATGTTATATTTTTTCAAGTTGCGCAAAAGTAACTCAAATAAAAACAAGGATATTTCGATGATTTTGAGCCTATTATATATTCAGCTCCCACTGGGTGTTGCAGGGTGGCCAGCAAACCGGGAAAACCGGGAAAAACCCGGGAATTCAGCGAGAGAACCGGGAAAAATAAATTAACCATACCATAGGAACAAATTTTTACACCAGAATTTCAGAATAAACCATTCAAACAGAGTTATCCTTTACCAACTGAATGTCTTGCTCTATTTGCTGCATAATTTTCTTCATTGATTTTTGTCGTCTCAATTTCAGATGTAAAGTGCATGGTCCTTAAAAGAAAATATTGAAGATGCTGGACTTTGGAAACAAATATTTGTAAAAACCGAAACTGAATTATTCTTGTTCGGGGTTTTAATTTTTCGTTGTTCAAAATTCTCATGATATAAATTCCAGAATTAACTTGGAATTTTCCTCTGAATTATCTTGAAATTGAAATTGAAAAACCAAAAAAACACTCGGCGTATTAATTACCGTTTAATTTTTTTTTTTTAATTTCCTTGCAACCCTTTCTCAGAATTTAATTGAAATCCTTTTTAGAATTCCCTCGAGCCTATCCGTAGACTTTAATTTCTTTGCAAATCTTTTAATTTTTTTACTCTATTTTAAAACAGCAGAAATCTTTCGAAAAATTATTTAGAAACCCCTTGGAGTATTTTAAGGAGTTTTTTTTTTTTTTAATTATCAGCAATTTTTTTGCAATCAATTTTGTTGGAGTTCTGTGATGAATCTTTCGCACTAGAGTTGAAATGTTTGCCAGAAAACTCTTAAAACCCTGTTTCTTGTTGAATTATGATCATAATTCTCGTGGAATTTTTCTTATAATTCATCTGTCATACAAATATCCTCAGAATCACGTAGGGATTTTCCGCAAAGTTTTGTTTTTCACAACTCCTTTTTAAATCTGCTAAAATTACCTAACAATTTAATTTAGTGCTTGCATTCTTCTCCACAGAAATCCTTCCAAATTTATCTAATAATTTCTAAGGATTTCATGTCAGAACAATTCTGGAAATCTGCTCAGAACTTCTCTTTCGAAAACTGTGTGGGAATCCTTCTCAATATTTGTTTGAAATCAACACTTAGACTTCTTTTAAATTTTACTAAAAAATCCAGGGTTTGTCCGCTGGATTCTATAGATTGCTATGTAATTTCAAGTCTCAGAGCGTGACAATCATGACTCCGCGACTCATAAGTATGTTTTTTTTTTCAAATCTGTTATCTTGAAATTTTTTTCAAAATCTCACATTTGAATTATTTTAACTCCAAATCTTGCATCACTGAACCGGAAAAACCGGGAATTTCAAAATGAAAATTCACTTGCCACCCTGGTGTTGTCACATTCCTGAGTTGAACTGAGATAATAATCCATTTCCGCAGTTGTTGCAAAATTTAAGCTGGTAATGGGTATGTGCGTGTTACACCTAATTGCGTCTGACAAAATTTAACCTTGTAGTAGAATCGTGCGTCTGCTCGATCCAGCTGTGTCCAACAAAAATTAATCCTTTGAGCGCATTGAAGTGCCTTTGAGTAAATGTAAGAGTGGTAAAGAGTTAAGCTGGGTTTAGACAAGGCAAGTCATTGATCAACTTAGTTGAATTCAATTGGCTTGAAGAGTTGAGCCTGGTTCAACTTTTTTTTTCAATTTGACTGAGTTGAGCAAATCAGTTTAAAGGCATGGTTTCAACTGAGTTGATCAATTGACTTGCCTTGTCTAAACCCAGCTTTAGGAGAAGATGTTGTTTTTTTCTGAATACTTCTAGTTATTTTTCCTTATTGCTATTCCTTAGCTCAGAGAACTAACTAAATGAGAATTTAGGATAATGATCTTGCTTGGGAGGATTTTGTTTTTGATTACTTGGAGTAGCACTTTTATGATTGAATAATGATTCAAATGTACGTAGACAATGCTTGACAGTAAAGAGTGACTTTATTGAGTATTCTAGGTCTACATTAGAAACCTGGTTAGCTCGTAAAATTAGGTTCTCAGTGAAGTTTTAGTATTGTAATGTTGCTGCTATTGCAATTTAGATGTAATTAACGTACGATTTTCCACTAGATGAATCCGCCGTCGAATAAGCTTTTGGTTAAGTGTACCATCCGGAATAATTTTCTTGCGAAGCTGGGTATCAATATGTACTCAAGGCAAAACAAATATAATAGGATTAAAACAAGTGTTTTATATGTAAAATGCAGAATGACCAGTGAACCGGGAAAACCGGAAAAAGCTGGGAATTCGGGAAATAAACCGAAAGATGATAAATCTGGAACAATATACCTCATCCTATCTTCGAAAACAATTAGATTTCATGACCCGATGACTGGACTAGATTTTCAGATACCAGTCACTTTGAAGAACTATTAAGAGGATTTTTTCCAATACAAATGTCATCAGATTTTAGAATGAATTCTGGAGATAACACCAAGGTATTTCAGATAATATTGTCTAGGGATTTTTAGAACTCCCAAGAGTGAAGAGAATTCCAGGATTCGTGAAAAATACCAAGGGAAGCGAATTTGAGGGTACAATTCCAAAATAATTATGCGAAGGAATTATGAGGAAATTCCGAGGATAATTCAAAGCGCATTCCGAATGGAGTTTCTAGATAATTTTAATGATAATAACATGCAATTTCCAGATGAATTTAAAGGAGATCTCCAAAATAATTCTGAGCAAAATTGAAAGACAATTCTCGGCGGGAGAATTTACTCTGCCCCATGGTATTGATGGGGAAGGGTGATTACATGTTTCGCTAATAAAAGCCAATAGGCCCTTTTCAATGTTTGATCTAGAATCTGAGGCGAATTGCATGGGAACTCTATGGAGAATTTCAAGCTAATTTAAAAATTGGAAGCTCCAAGGTCTTCGAAAGGATTTAAAATTTAAAGAGAATCTAAGGACGAATTTTAAGATTTTTTTTGAGTGTTATACAAAGAATTTATGAAAATTTCCAGAGAGAATTTCAAATTTATTTGAGAAGAATTTAGGAAGGAACTCTAAATCAAATAAAAGCCTGTAAAGTTTTGAGCGAAGACTTCGAACGTTTCGCAGAACCAAATTCAAAATACAGCAAGCTGCTGCTGTCTTTGAAATGACCCATTCAATCACATTCAGTTTTAGGCTAAATTCGTATGTATATCGCTTAACAGGCAGAAAGAACTTCTAAGGGTGAAAAAATTGCCATGCGAAGGACCTATTCTCGTTTCAGTGAGTGAATCGAGTTTAGAAACGGATCATAAACTTGCTGAAAACTTTAGGCGATTAAGCAAGCCTTTTTTGTAGATTTAAAGGGTGATACGGTCAAAATTTGGTCAAGGGAAAACGCGTGTAAATCGGTGAAATCGTTTATTTAAAAAATCAAATTAAATTTCTTTTTCAAGTTCAATTAGTATAAAATTCAGGAAAAATATTCAGTTAGGCTTCCGCTTTTCCAAATCCGAATTGCCGGGCCTTACGCTTGACCCCTGCCATCAGATTTTGTATAGCCACCTTGTCCACCTTGTCCACCTTCTTTAGGTTCCGCTTGACAATAGCCCAGTATTTCTCAATTGGGCGGAGCTCTGGCGTGTTGGGAGGGTTCTTGTCCTTGGGAACCACCTGCACGTTGTTGGCGGCGTACCACTCCATGGCCTTTTTACCGTAATGGCAAGATGCCAAATCCGGCCAAAACAGTACGGAACAACCGTGTTTCTTCAGGAAAGGCAGCAGACGTTTATTCAAACACTCTTTCACGTAAATTTCTTGGTTGACAGTCCCGGAAGCTATGAAAATGCTGCTTTTCAAGCCACAGGTACAGATGGCTTGCCAAACCAGATATTTCTTTGCGAACTTTGACAGTTTCATGTGCTTGAAAACATCTGCTACCTTTCCCCTTCCTTTTGCCGTATAAAACTCCTGTCCCGGAAGCTGCTTGTAGTCGGCTTTGACGTAGGTTTCGTCGTCCATTACCACGCAGTCAAACTTCGTCAGCATCGTCGTGTACAGCCTCCGGGATCGCGCTTTGGCCGTCGTATTTTGTTTATCTTCGCGATTTGGAGTCACTACCTTCTTGTAAGTCGATAGTCCGGCTCGTTTTTTGGCTCGATGCACGGTTGTAGACGATACACCCAGCTTATTTGCGGCATCTCGGAGAGAGAGGTTAGGGTTTCGCTTGAAACTACCGGCAACTCTCTTTGTCGTCTCAGCGGCTTCCGGTTTTCGATTTCCCCCCGATCCAGACTTCCTGACTGTCGACAAACGTTCCCCAAACACTTTAATTACATTTGTAACGGTTGATTTGGCAACTTTTAGCGATTTTGCCAACTTTGCGTGCGAGTAGCTCGGATTTTCGCGATGCGCGAGCAAAATTTTGATACACTGCTCTTCTTGCTTGGACGGCATTTTGACAACTGAAGAGTGAATTCCAAAATCAAAATAGGAGCAACATTCTACACACACACACCTTCAAAATGAGGGGTGTTCAGGTTTTTTAAATGCAAAATTGAAAGAAATACGTCAAGTTGATATTGACCAAATTTTGACCGTATCACCCTTTATATCGACATGGTCGTAGTTTCCTTCACACGTTGAAATCAACCATGCCTGTATTTGTATTTACCTGTTTATATGAAACCGGAAAAAAAACATTGGACACTCGGAAAAACCGAAAAAAATCGGGAATTTAATTTCTCAAATCCAGTGGCCACCAAGGGCGTAGCCAGGCTTCGAGCTAGGGAGGGGCGAAAAAAAAATTACCATGGAAAATTTGGCCGAATGCCATTTCACCGAACGCCATTTCCTCGAAAGCCTTTGTGTTGCCGAGTTTAGGGGGGGCAGTCGCCCCCCCCTGCCCCTATCTGGCTACGCCTATGGTGGCCACCCTGCATCTGAAACATCCGTAAATGCGGTTCATTTGAAAATTCAATCATAGAACAAGACTCATAGACAATTGTCGCGTTTTCCATACGAACTGATTGTCATGTTCTGAACAGTGACTTGGATGTTGACCTCGAATGGCCACAGATTGGTCCTCCAAAATCGTCTTGATGGCAATTGCATGCAGAACTTTCCAACGTTCAACTGGTTGCCCTATCCACCGAAAAGAGGTAGCGATAAAACTTACATTAATTTAATTAATTTGACACTTTAATATCACCCGAAATCTACACACAGCGCAGCGCTTAAACCCCATAAAACATCATCATTATTGTGGGGGACTACATCTTTATCGCCCATCGTTCGCACCGAGTTCCCATGAGGGAGGAAGCGCTATTCTTCCCGAGTGCCTCTCTCCCGTCGGACGCTCTGTCTGGATCCCAAAACCTAATCGGTGTCGCGCATCCGAAATACTTCACACCATCAATTTCCTCCAACCGGCAACGTCTGTCGTGTCGAATGGTGGGCCCCTACAATGTATGACAGAAGCGCATATCGATCGAAAAGTGGTCTGGGTCTAGGAAGTTTGGTGCCAACTCATTGGCCGACATCGCCAGCGGCGGTGGCGGCGCCCGTTCTAGATCGTCTTTCCCAACGTGGACGCACTTACGATTAATCATTTTCCAAGATGCTAATTTCAATTTTCCTTCTCTCTCTCTCCCGCACACTCGAACTCGCTTTCAGAACTGTGTCGAAGAAGACGAAGATCTACGGCGTCGTCTTGGTCCTGGCCCTGGCAAAGGTGAATCAAAAGTTGACATTAATGTGAGCCAGATCAGCGGGAAAGATCAGCATCATCATCAGCAGCAGCAGCAGCAAGAGCAAGAGCATCATCAGCAGTCGTCGTCGGCCCAGAAGATGACATCCGGGATGGAGTTTGGCCGCAGTCCAGACCATCACTCAGAGCTGAAGTAAGTTGGAAAATCTGAATACAAATTGCAATTATTGGGCAAGGGCCAACCATTGCAAGTCGCGTCTGGTTTAATTAATTTATGATTAATTTGTTACACTTGCAATTCGAGCAGGGTGGAGTCCAGATCGTTCAAACGTCTTCTTTTCTTTTGTTTTCCCCTTTAAAAACACACAGCTCCCACTCGCCTCAGTTTGGCCAGAACCATCCGCTGGGCGTCCTCGGGAACCTGACGGCGTTGAATATGAACGTGCAGAATCTGTCCGGGCTAACGGCGGCGGCTGCAGCGGCCGGATTGGGCAGCCTACAACAGCAGCATGGTGACGTGCTGGAAAAATTGAAGATGCAAGTGCGCGACATGAAGGTGGGACTCGGAATGGGGGATCAGAGTGATTTCGCTGCGTTGCATGCCAGTTTCAGTGCTAGTGCTAGTGCTTTGCAGCAACAGCAACAACAGCAGCAACTTCAAGCCGGAAATGGCAGTGTTTTCGGAAGTGGCAGTAGTGGAGGTGGTATCAGTGCTATTGGTGATCATAGGGTTGTGGGACAAAACAGTGGCGGAGGTGGAGGAGGGGGAAGTGCGAACAGTAACGGGGGCAGCTATTCGTTCACATTGCCCAATGCGCCGGTCAGCAAGGATGGTAAGTGGACGGTTATTAGTGTTACACTGAAGGCTTTTTTTTATCAAAAATTTGAATCATTGCCCATAACAAACAATTACACAAAGTTTCATACAAATCGGAGAAGGTCAAGTGTTTCCGACTGGTAATTAAGCGTAAAACTGCTCTGTTTTTAAAATTTGATAAAATCAAAAAATAATTAAAAAAATACTTTTAAGCATTCACACTCAGCATCGGATTTGAGGGCATAACTTTCTAAAATGAAAAAAATCGAAACGGGTTTATTTTTTCGGTTAGATTATACTACATATAATTATATTATTTTTTCATAAGCCCTTATTAAAAATTAGTCCGGAAAACTGACAATTTTTAATGGAACATGTTATCTTGGGTAGCAACATACACTACCCGGCATAAGTATGGATTCGCATAGATACACTCATTTGAATATTGCATCACCTTGAAAAGATTAGCATCTCCCAAGTAAAATGTGTCTCAAAGTGTTTGGAATTACTGCGGAAAGCACTGACTCACATCAGCAGTGTTTTGAATCACTTAGGAAAGTACTTAATCACTTTTGAAGAGTTTGAAATTACATCGGAAAGTACTTAGTCACTTTTGAAAAGATTTAAATCACTTCAGAAAGTACTGAATCTCTTGATAATATCACTTCGAAAAGTGCTGAACCGCTTCATTTAAATTAAGAATCACTTCTGAAAGTAATGAATCACTTAAAAAAATAATTGAATCATTTCGAAACGTAGTTAATCACTTCAGGAATGTTTGGAATCAGTTAGGAAAATACTTTATCACTTCAAGAATGCTCAGAATCACTTCAAAAAGAACTGAATCACTTCATAAAAGCTCGAAATAACTTTGAAAAGCAATGAATCATTCAATAAAATACTGAATCACGTATGTATAAAATTTCAAAGCTCCTTCAGAAAGTAATGAATCACTTTAGAAAAATTTTGACTCACTTTGGAAAGTACATAATCACTTCAGAAAAGTTTTTCAATCACGTTGGAAAGTACTGAAACACTTTAGAAGTGTTTTGAATCGCTTCAGAAAATACTGAACCACTTTAGAAATGTTCGAAATTACTTAGGAAAACACTGATTCATTGCAGAAAAGTTTGTAATCACTTCATAAAAGTTTGGACTTACTTTGGAAAGAACATAATTACTTCAGAATTGTATTTCAATCACTTTGGAAAGTACTGAAACACTTCAGACGTAGTTTGAATCACTTCAGAAAGTACTAAATCACTTCGGAACATACTATATCACTTTAGAAATGATCGAAGTACTGAATCACTTTAGAAATGTTCGAAGTTACTTAGGAGAAAACTGAATCACATCGGAAGAGTTAGGAGTTATTTTGGAAAGTACTGAAAGAGTTCCGGAAATTTTGGATTCCGGAAGTGCTGATTCATTCCAGGAAAGTTTGTACTAAATCACTTCTCAAAGTACTGAAGAATTTCAGAAAAGTTCGGAATCTCATCAGGAAAGTTCAGAATCACCTAGGAAAGTACTGAATCATTGCGGATAGTTTGTAATCACTTTTGTAAATTCCGAATCACTGTGGAAAGTACTGAATCACTAACAAAGTTTGTACTGAATCACTAACAAAGTTTGAATGTACTGAATTACGTCATAAAAGTTAGAAATCACTTCAGAAAGCACTGAATCACGAAAAGGAACTGAATCGCTTCATAAAAGTTTGGACTCACTTTGGAAAGAACATAGTTACTTCAGAATTGTATTTCAATCACTCTTGAAAGTACTGAAACACTTCAGAATGTATTGTATCACTTTAGAAATGATCGAAATCACTTCTGAAGATACTGAAATGATTCACACAAGTTTGGAATCACTTCAGAAAGTACAGAATCACTTAAGAAATGTTCGAAGTCACTTAGAAGAGTACTGAATCACTTCGGATGACTTGGGAATTATTTTGTAAAGTACTGAAAGAGTTCCTAAATTTTTGGGATTATTTCGGAAAGTACTGTTACATTCCAGAATAATTTGTAATCAATTCCGCAAGTACTAAATAACTTCAAAAAGAATTGAACCATTTAAAAAAAAGTTTGGAATCACTTCTGAAAGCACTGAAGAATTTCAATAAAGTTCGAAATCTCATCAGGAAAATTCGGAATCACCTAGAATAGTACTAAATCACTTTAACAAAGTTTGAAATCCCTTCAGAAAGTACTGAATTACGTCATAAAAGTTCGAAATCACTTCAGAAAGCACTGAAAAAGAACTGAATCGCATCATAAAAGTTTGGACTCACTTTCGAAAGCTGTGAAAGAAATTTCAGAATCACTTCAGAGAATACTGAATCATTGTGGATAGCCTGGAATCACTTTTGAAAGTACCGAATCACTTTGGAAAGTACTGAATCACTTTTAAAAAGTTTGAAATCACTTCAGAAAGTACTCAACCACGAAAAGGAACTGATTCGCATCATAAAAGTTTGTACTCACTTTGGAAAGCACATAACTACTTCAGAATTGTATTTCAATCACTCTAGAAAGTACTGAAACACTTCAGACGTATTTTCAATCACTTCAGAAAGTACTGAATCACTTCGGAATGTATTGTATCACTTTAGAAATGATCGAAATCACTTCTGAAGATACTGAAATGATTCACACAAGTTTGGAATCATTCAGAAAGTACTGAATCACTTTTGAAATGTTCGAAGTCACTTAGAAGAGTACTGAATCACTTCGGAAGACTTAGGAATTATTTTGGAAAGTACTGAAAGAGTTTAAATTTTTTTGGAATTATTTCGGAAAGTACTGTAATTTTGTAATCACTTCCGCAAGTACTAAATCACTTCAAGAAGGACTGAACCATTTAAGAAAAGTTCGGAATCACTTCTCAAAGTACTGAAGAATTTCAGAAAAGTTCGGAATCACCTAGGAAAGTACTGAATCATTGCGGATACTTTGTAATCACTTTTGTAATTTCCGAATCACTGTGGAAAGTACTGAATCGGTTCAGAAAGTACTGAATCATGAGAAGGAACTGAATACATGTTAAGACTCACTTTGGAAAGAACATAATCACTTCAGAAATATTTTTCAATAATTTTGGAAAGTTCTGAAACACTTCAGAAGTATTTTGAATCACTTCAGATAGTACTGAATCACTTCGGAATGTGTTGTATCACTCTAGAAATGATCGAAATCACTTTTGAAGGTACTGAAATGATTCACACAAGTTTGGAATCACTTCAGAAAGCACTGAAACACTTTAAAAATGTTCGAAGTCACTTAGGAGAAAATTGAATCACATCGGAAGAGTTGGAATTAATTTGGAAAGTACTGAAAGAGTTCCTAAAATTTTGAATTCTTTTCGGGAAGTACTGATTTATTCCAGGAAAGTTTGTATTCACTTCCGCAAGTACTAAATCACTTCAAAAAGAACTGAATCATTTAACAAAAGTTTGGAATCACTTCTCAAAGAACTGGAGAATTTCAGAAAAGTTCAAAATCTCTTCAGAAAAAAAAAATCAGATTCACCTAGAAAAGTACTGAATCATTGCGGATAGTTTGTAATCACTTTTGTAAGTTCCGAAGCACTTTGGAAAGTACTGAATCATTTTAAAATAAATTGAAATCACTTCAGAAAGTACTGATTCACTTATGAAAAGTTCAAAATCACTTAAAAAATCACCGAATCACGAAAAGGAACTGAATCACTTCATAAATGTTTGGACTCACTTTGGAAAGAACATAATTACTTCAGAATTGTATTTCAATCACGTAAGAAAGTACTGAAACACTTCAGAAGTATTTTAATGATTTGAGAAAGTACTGAATCATTTTAGAAATGCTCGAAGTCACTTAGGAGAAAACTGAATCATATCGTAAGAGTTAGGAATTATTTTGAAATGTAAAGAGCTCCGAAATTTTTGAATTCTCTTCGGGAAGTACTAATTCATTCCAGAAAAGTTTGTAATCACTTCCGCAAGTACTAAATCACTTCGAAAAGGTCTGAATCATTTAACAAAAGTTTGGAATCACTTCTCAAAGTACTGAAGACTTTCAGAAAAGTTCGGAATTTCTTCAGAAAAAAATCAGATTCACCTAAGAAAGTACTGAATCATTTCGAATAGTTTGTAATCACTTTTGTAAGTTCCGAATCACTTTATAAAGTACTAAATCACTTTAAAAAATTGAAATCACTTTAGAAAGTATTGATTTACGTATGAAAAGTTCAAAATCACTTCAAAAAGCTCTGCATCATGAAAAGGAACTGAATCGGTTCATACAAGTTTGGACTCACTTTTGGAAGAACGTAATTACTTCAGAAATGTTTTTCAATCACTTTGGAAAGTAGGTACTGAAACACTTCAGAAGTATTTTGAATCACTTCAGAAAGTACTGAATCACTTCGGAATGTATTGTATCACTTTGGAAATGACCGAAATCAATCCTGAAGGTACCGATTCACACAAGTTTGGAATCACTTCAGAAAGTACTGAATTACTTTAGAAATGTTCGAAGTCACTTAGGAGAAAATTGAATCATATCGGAAGAGTTAGGAATTATTTTGGACATCACTGAAAGAGTTCCGAAATCTTTTCGGGAAGTACTGATTCATTCCAGGAAAGTTTGTATTCACTTCCGCAAGTACTAAATCACTTCGAATAGAACTGAATCATTAAAGAAAAGTTCGGAATCACTTCTCAAAGCATTGCAGAATTTCAGAAAATTTGGAATCTCTTCAGGAAAAAATCAGATTCACCTAGAAAAGTACTGATCATTTTTGTAAGTTCCGAAGCACTTTTAAAAAATGAAATCACTTCTGGAAGTACTGATTCACGTATGAAAAGTTCAAAATTACTTCAAGAAGCCCTGCATCACGAAAAGGAAGTGAATCGGTTCATACAAGTTTGGACTCACTTTTGAAAGAATATAATTACTTCAGAAATGTGTTTCAATCACTTTGGAAAGTAGGTACTGAAACACTTCAGAAGTATTTTGAATCACTTCAGAAAGTACTGAATCACTTTGGAATGTATTGTATCACTTTAGAAATGAACGAAATCACTTCTGAAGATACTAAAATGATTCACACAAATTTGGAATCACTTCAGAAAGTACTGAATCACTTTAGAAATGTTCGAAGTCACTTAGGAGAAAATTGAATCACATCGGAAGAGTTAGGAATTATTTTGGACAGTACTGAAAGAGTTCCGAAAATTTTGGATTCTTTTCTGGAACTACTGATTAATTCCAGAAAAGTTTGTAATCACTTCCGCAAGTGCTAAATCACTTCGAAAAGAACTGAATCATTTTAGAAAATTTTGGAATCACTTCTCCAAGTACTGAAGAATTTCAATAAAAATAAGAATCACCTAGGGAAGTAGAAATGTTCAAAGTCACTTAGGAGAAAACTGCATCACATCGGAAAAGTTAGGAATTATTTTGGAAAGTACTGAAAGAGTCCGAAATTTTTGAATTATTTTCGGGAAGTACTGTTTCATTCCTGAAAAATTTGCAATCACTTCCGCAAGTACTAAACCGCTCCTAACGAACTGAATCATTTAAGAAAAGTTTGGAATCTCTTCAGAAAAAAATGGAATCACCTAGGCAAGTACTGAATCATTTCGGAAATTTTGTAATCACTTTTGCAAGGACTGATATATTGGATAAATTTACAAAGTTTAAAATTACTTCAGGAAATACTGGAGTACATCATAACAGTTTGGAATCACGTTAAAAAAAAGCTCGGAATCGCTTCGGATAGTATTGAATAACTTCAAAAAAAATTCGGAATCACTTTGGAAAGTACTGAATCATTCCAGAATGTTTGTTATCACTTCCGCAAGAACTGAATCACTTCGAAAAAAATTTTATCACTTAGAAATGCACTGAACCACTTCAGAAATGTTCGGAATCTATTCGTAAAAATACTGGAATAACTTTGGAAAGTACCGAAACACTTCAGTGAAATTCTGAATTGCTTCAGAAAGTACTGAATCTCATCATAACGGTTTGAAAAATCACTTTGAATAGTACTGGCTCTTTCCAGAATGTTTGTTATTACTGCCGCAAGTACTGAATTATTTTGGCAAAGTTTGAAATAATTTCAAAAAGTACTGAATAATTTCAGAAACGCTCGGAATCTTTTTGTATAATATTGAATGACTTTAGAAAATTTCGCATTCACTTTGGAAAATACTGATTTTTTCCCGAAAGTTTGTAATAACTTCCATGAGAACTGAATCATTTAGGAAATCGTTTTAGAAAAGTTTGGAATCATTTCGAAAACTACTGAATAATTTCAGAAAGTTCGGAATCACTTCAGACAGTATTAAATTACTTCAGAAAATTTCGGATTCACTTTAGAAAGTACTCAATCATTTCAGAAAGATTGTAATTACTTTCGTAAGCACTGAATCACTTCCGCAAGAACTGAATCATTTCGAAAAGAATTTATTCATTTAGGAATGCACTGAGTCAATACTTCAGGAATGTTCGGAATTACATATGAAGTACAGAAAAACTCTTTGGAAGTACCGAATCACATCAGAAAAATTCTGAATTACTCCATTAATTACTGCATCACTTCATAACAGTTTCAAAAATTACTGCGGATAGTACTGACTCATTCCAGAAAGTTTGTTATCACTTCCGCAAGTACTGAATCATTCTAGAAAAGTTTAAATTAACTTCAAAAAGTACTGAATAATTTCAGAAAAGCTCGGAATCACTTCGGAAAGTATTGAATCATTCCAGAAAGTTAATCACTTCCGAAAGAACTAAATCACTTCAAAAAGTACTGAATCACTTCATAACAGTTTTAAAAATCACTCCGGATGGTACTGACTCATTCCAGAATGTTTGTAATCCTTTCCGCAAATACTGAATCATTAAAGTAGAGTTTGAATTAACTTCAAAAAGTACTGAATAATTTCAAAAAAACTCGGAATCGCTTCGGATAGTATTGAATCACTTTGGAAAGTACTGATTTATTCCAGAAAAGTTTGTAATCACTTCCACAAGCACTAAACCACTTCTAAAAGAATCATTTAAGAAAAGTTTGGAATCACTTATCAAAATACTGAAAAATTTCAGAAAAGTTCTGAATCTCTCCAGAAAAATTCGCAATCACCTAGGAAAGTACTGAATCATCGCAGAAAGTCAGCAATCACTTTTACAAGTACCGAATCGCTTAGGAAAGTATTGAATCACTTAAGCAACGTGTAAAACACTTCAGAAAGTTCTGAATTACGTCATAAAAGTTTGGAATCACTTCATAAAAGCTCGGAATCACTTCGGATAGTATTGAATCACTTCAGAAAATTTCGGATTCACTTTGGAAAGTACTCAATCATTCCAGAAAGTTTGTAATCACTTCCGAAGGAACTGAATCACTTCCGCAAAACTGAATAACTTCGAAAAGAATTTGATCACTTAGGAATGCGCTGAATCACTTCCAAAATTTTAGCAATCACTTCGTAAAAATACTGGAATACTTTAGGAATGTTCATGTGTACTGAATTGCTGCAGAAAAAGTCGGAATAACTTTGGAAAGCACTGAATCACTTCAGAAAAAAATCTAAATTACTTCAGAAAGTACTGAATCACTTCATAACAGTTTGAAAAAATCACTCCGAATGGTACTGACTCATTCCAGAATGTTTGTAATCACTTCCGGAAGTACTGAATCATTCTAGAAAAATTTGAATTCACTTCAAAAAGTACCGAAAAATTTCAGAAAAGCACGGAATCACTTCGGATAGTATTGAATGACTTAAGAAAATTTCGGATTCACTTTGGAAAGTTCTGAATCATTCCGGAAAGTTTGAAGTAATGAAATTGGGTTGTTAGCGGAATGCTAAATAAAACAGCAAAAGGGTTTATCTTCCATTTAATTCCACTTAATTAATTTTTGTATCCATGACAGATACGTATTTCGACTACAATGTGTAGTCTTCATCAGTGTCATTCCCACTAAAGAACTTATCAAAATCTAACCCCCTTAAGTACTCATCCCCTAGGTAAAAAGTCAAGATCATAGGCATAAGTGGAATTAAATGGAAGATAAACCCTTTTGCTGTTTTATTTAGCATTCCGCTAACAACCCAATTTCATTACTTCATTATGATGGCTACCAAGCCTTTGGGGATTTTCCTTATTAGAGATTTGTATAGATTTTTCTCCTTTAGCTTACTTAAATCTTTGGTTTTTATTAGTTAGGTAGGTTCCGATTCAACACATTGTAGTTTCATTTTTATACCTATGATCTTGACTTTTTACCTAGGGGATGAGTACTTAAGGGGGTTAGATTTTGATAAGTTCTTTAGTGGGAATGACACTGATGAAGACTACACATTGTAGTCGAAATACGTATCTGTCATGGATACAAAAATTAATTAAGTGGAATTAAACCGGAAAGTTTGTTATATATTCCGAAAAGAAATTAATCACTTAGCAATGCTCTGAATCACCATAGAAATGTTCGCAATCTATCTGTAAAAAAACTGGAATATTTTCGGAATGTTTGGAATCACTAAGTAAGTACTGTATTGCTTCAAAAAAAAAATCTAAATTACTTCAGAAAGTACTGAATCACTTCAAATTAGTTCGAAAATACACTCCTGATGGTACTGAATCATTCCAGAATGTTTGTAATCACATCCGCAAGTACTGAATCATTCTGGAAAAACTTGAATTAAGTTCAAAAAGTACTGAATAATTTGAGAAAACCTCGGAATCTCTTTGGATAAGGCTTGTACTCGAAAAAAATGCACAATTTTTATCCGTGTGTAACTTTTTTTATCCGTGGGTAAAAATTTATGAAAATCTGGGTATAACTAGTTTCGAGTGAATTGTTTACATGTGCAAAATTTCATAACAATCGGTTCAGTGGTTACTGAGATGTCATCGAAACAAGAAGAAAATCGCCGGAGAATTTTGCGCGCCGTCATTGAAAATCCGACTGCGACCATGAGATGGATCAGAAGACAACTGGGAATCACCCATACAACTGTGTCTCGGGTGGTAAAATCGTTTAAGGAGTCCCAGACGACCGAGCGGCGGGCTGGAAGTGCAAGAAAATCGAAGACAGCTGACCCTGTGAAGACCCGGAAGGTGTTGGGTTATTTCAAGCGTAATCCGAACCATTCGATTCGTGACGCGGCTCTGAAGGCAAAGTGTTCCGCCTGGTTCGTTCAGCAAACCATGAAACGAGCTGGGCTTCGTGTATTCAAGGTCCGGAAAGCACCGAACCGGCGTGATCAACAAAACACGGCGGCCAAATCCCGCGCAAGGAAGCTGTATCAAGAGTGGTTAACGAAACCGATGTGTGTGGTTATGGATGACGAAGCCTACATCAAGGCAGACGCAAAGCAGATACCGGGACTGGAGTTCAACGTTGCCAAATCACGGTTTGATGTTCCGGAAGACATAAGGAAGAAGACAGTGGACAAATTCGCCAAAAAATACTTGCTCTGGCAGACCATATGCCAATGCGATAAACTGAGTAAACCGTACATCACAATGGGTACCATCAACAGCGAAATTTACCGCACCGAGTGCCTCCAGAAGCGTCTGTTGCCCTTCCTCCGGTCCCACGGAGGCGAGACATTATTTTGGCCGGACCTGGCATCATGCCATTACGCGCGATCGAGGTTGGATTGGCACAGAGACAATAACGTTGTTTTTGTACCGTAAACCGCCAACCCTCCAAATTCACCAGAGATTCGTCCGGTGGAAAGATTTTGGGCCATAATGAAGGGCAAAGTTCGAAAATCGTCCAAGGTGTTTAAGAACGAGCTGGAGTTGAAGAAAGAATGGATGAAAGTGACCAAAAAGGTCGGCTCCACCATTGCACAAAATGTAATGAGGGGTCTTAAGAAAAAATTTGCGGGCTTTCAGCTATGGAAAGGAAATTTAATAAAGTGGTACTGGTTCATTCCAGAATGTTTGTAATCACATCCGCAAGTACTGAATCATACTAGAAAAATTTGAATTCAGTTCAAAAAGTACTGAATAATTTGAGAAAACCTCGGAATCTCTTTGGATAATATTGAATAACTTCAGAAAATTGCGGATTCACTTTGGAAAGTACTGAATTTTTCCATAAAGTTTGCCATCACTTCCATAAGAACTGAATAATTTAGGAAATAATTTTGGAAAAGTTTGGATTCATTTCGGAAAGTACTGTAAGTATCTCAAACTTATATGAATTGATACAGTACTTTCCGAAGCGGTTCCCAAACTTTCTTAAGTGATTCATCACTTCACCAAAGGCTTGAAATAACTTTGGTTTGTAGTGAATCACTTCAGTAAGTTTGGGAACCGTTTCGGGAAGTACTGTACCAATTCATATAAGTTTGGAATCACTTTGTAATAACTGATGAAAAGTTTGGAATGGCTTCAGAAAATATTTAATTACTACAGAAATAATCGGAATCCATTCGGGAAGCACAGAACCATTAAAAAAAGTTCGTGAGTACAGTAAGGGCCTCATAGCCTAGTCAGTATTGGCACGGTATTACCAAGCCGGAGGCGGCGGGTTCGATTCCCGGTCCGGTCGAGTCTTTCGGGCTGGAAATTTTTTCGACTTCGACTTGCCACACAATATACAAATTCATGCATTGGTATTGGCATATAAAGCTCTCAATTAATAACTGCGGAAGTGCATTTAGAACACTAAGTTGAGAGCACGCAATCAGCTAAATATGCACTAAGCAATAAGCTTGAAATGTGAATAATAAGAAGAAGAAGTACAGAAATACTTCACAAAATCTTTAAATCAGCTCTAAAAGTAAGTCAGTACTTTCCGAAGTGATTTAGAACTGTTCTGAAGTGAATCATTATTTCTGAAAGTAATTCCAAACATTTCTGGGATAATTCAGTTCTTTTAGTAGGTCATTAGATGTTTTATGAAGTGATTCAGAATTTTTCTGAAGTGATTCAGTATTTTCTTAAGTGACTACGAATATTTCTTGAGTGATCTAGTACTTTCCGAAGTGATTTCCGAACTTTTCTGAAGTGGAACAGTACTTTTTCAAGTTCCAAAGACGCAAATTCTTCCCCAACCGTATTCAGCACGTTTTTAGGCTATTTCAACATTTTTGTGTGTGTTCTCAAACTTTTTGTGGGGCGATCGGCTATCAAATGAGTGTTACAATTATTTTCTATGTGAGTCCATACTTCAGTGTACTAGTGTATGTGCAAAGTTTTATGCAAATCAAAGAGAGTCATTTCCAACCGATTTGCTATTTGGCGTGGAAATGCTCACAATTCGATAATTAAATCCCAAAAGGTTTTGAATATTTATTTTTTTGCATAAATCAATCGGTCCATCCCAGTCCGGTTGACCATCCACCCTCTTGATTAAATTAATTTCATTCTTCACTTCCTAGGCACTCCCGGTTCGAATTCGTCAACGTCCAGCGAGACGTCCAATTCTTCTCAACAGAACAACGGCTGGAGCTTTGAAGAGCAGTTCAAACAAGTCAGACAGGCAAGTGTCGCTTCATTATTATTTTTCTGTGTCCCATCAATATGTGTGATGTGATTTGTATTATTCATTTTTTTTTCGGGACTCGCTGATTGCTTCCGATATTGATGGCTTCACTTGATCACAGTTCCACCTAAAAGAAAAAAAGGCAATCAATTTTTTGCTCAGTGACATACATTCAGTTATTCAGTACCTACGGAGAGGTTAGTCGTCTAAAACATCACTCAGGGAAAAAGTAAACATAACGAGTCGAGGACGTCAAGATAAATTACCTTAATAACTCGCTGATTAATTGCAATTTGCGTAAGAAAGTGACTGTAGCTCAAAGTGGAGGAAACGGCAGGGTCTCTCTACCACTCATTGATAATTTATTCTCGTCAGGCTTTCGCAATCATTTCCTCGTTCCCGAGTCTCTTCTGATCGATGGGATTCGTATGAAGAAACCAAGCACTCGATTCAATTCGATAAGTGCCGGATCCCTCGCTGATAATGAATATTCATAATCGACGACTAGTAACTCATCTCTTTCCCATCGGGTCGTCGTCATTCGCATTTCCCCGTATCGAAACATGGCTTTGAATCATGCTGATGGGGTGCTGATGACAAGAGATCTCTCGAAGAAATCGTGAGTTAAGACCAAAGATGCACTCCTCTTCCTGTACATCACGATCACACAGATTTCACGATGCGCGCATATCGTCCGTTGGAGGAAGGAGGTGGTGGAGCGAAAACTAATGACGCTTGATTGGGGCAGCTGTTGGCAGTCGTCGTGAAGAAGATTCTGGTGCTAGTTGGAAGCAGGGAAACGAGGAGGAGGGGGGGGGGGTTGAATTAAAATAAATAGAAAAGTAAATTGAAGTTTATTTGTACAACCTGTGCCGTGGAGGAAATCAACGTGTTCCCGATATCGGTTGTGATCAATTTTCCCGTCGAATGCTGATGGGAAGATCCCCAGGAGGTTGTCTAACGAGATTATCGCTACGAGACTTGTGGAAAGTTAGAATCGATTGGTATGACATGACATGAGATCATCAGGGAGTATTTCGGTGGAGGTCAGGCCGTTTGGTCGGATGCCATTTGGTCTTAAAATATAGAGGGTTTTTACGAGTTTGAGTTCTCGGAGATCTCATACTTGTCAATGTTACAATTATCAGATATTTCTGGTCCCATAATCTTAAACAGTTGTCTTAGACCAGGATCCTCAAATTTGTTATTATTAGAAGCCTCAAATTTTTTGAAAAAATCTTGAACTTGAATTTCTGTGTACGGGTCTTGTACAATTTTAAGTGTCTGAATCTAAATTATTTCTTTGGATGGTTTAAAAATATCTTCAAATATTATTTGTTTATATTATAGTCACATAGTATTATAGAATTCTGTGCAGAACACTTTAGGAATTCCCTCCATAATACTTCGGGTGTTGATAAAGGCGCTGTTATAAAGCATGATCATGCTGGAGGCGGCTTGTTTCGATTCCCGGTTCGGCCAAGGCATTTTTCGGGTTGAAAAATTTCTCGTCTTCCTTGGACATAGATTGTACAATGTACAGCCAAAGGAGAAGCCGCTATCTTCGTATTCTTTAGAATCTTCGCGAGAATTTGCTCTAATTTCTCTCCATAGTTTTTCTTAAAATTTCCCTTAATTTACTCCGTTTGAAACAAATTATTATCTAAGAATAAAATGATCTATCCGACTACATGAGATATTGACATTTGAAGACTGCATGTCAGGGATTTTTTTTTAACTCTTTATTTGTTCCAAATTCAAAATTACATTTCATTATAACCTAGTTACTACAGTAACTTACCAGCCTTAATTGTTATGATACATATCTAAGTGTTTTTACATTGTTCCTGCCTTGGCAATTCATTATTTTCAACAGGTTTTTTAAACCTGCATGTCAGTATAACAATTGAAATCCTAAAACTAAATCTTACATTAGTTTAAAGGGAATTAATCGTTGCAATTGAGGATTGCAACGATTTTTGCCTGAAATTATCAATTATTTTGTTGGACATTTGTTCTAAAGTCTCAACATTCGAAATTCTATAGACTGTTCCAGAAAGTATAAGCACACTTTCAAAATAACAAAAAAGTCATATTTTTTTAAGTTTTAATAATTTTATTTGGCAAATCATATTTGTATTTGTATTTCAAATGATATTTTACTCTCGTTTAATCAACATATTTAATCATAGCCAAGACTCCTAACTTTTCCTCGAACATGACCCATTAGCTTCTGCACAGTGGTACTTCCCACCATTTTGACCACTTTTGGCCAATCTTTTTTGAATTTTTGGATGTCGGCCGCTTGTTTTATTGATTTTCGAAGCTTTGCTTTGGTTAAAGCCCAAAAAGTCTCGATTGGCCGTGCCTCCGGGCAGTTTGGCGGATTCATGTCTTTCGGCACGAAACATACATTTTGACTTTTGTACCATTCTAAAGTGTCCTTTGCGTAATGACATGACGCCAAATCAGGCTAAAATACTACTTGACCTTAGTGCTGCCTGATCATCGGCAACAATCGCTTCTGGAGACATTCCTTAACGTATTTCTGAGTGTTCATCGTCTCCGTTGTGATGTACGGACTAGATGTTTTACCACACTCGCATATTGCCTGCCAAACCATAACCTTCTTACCGAATTTTTCGGTAAAAATTGCCTTCTCCGTTTCGGGGATGTCCTTGCCTTCGCTTACAGTATAGAATTGTGGTCCGGGAAGCGTTTTGTAATCTAGTTTCACGTACGTTTCGTCGTCCATTATTTTACACCCAGAATTTCGACACAATAACGAATCGTAGAGTTTGCGGGCCCGTGGTTTCACAGGAAACACAAACACAAAACTGAGCACTTTTTTGATGCTATGTCATTCAGAAATGAGCAAACAAAAGGACGCAGCCAAAAAATGTTGAAATATTTCATTATATTCAAAGCAGGCTTCCAGTGCGCGCGCTACCGTATGCGAGACGCAATACGAATAGTCTCATAGTCATAGCAGTCTCATGCGCAAGAGATTTGTAGCACTCTGTTTCTCTCTCTTCAGTTTTGTCGCATCTCACATTCTCATAATGTCAGTGTGTCGCACTGTTTTGTAAGCACAGCACATTTCCGGATGTATGCGTTTCATGAAAACGAGTATCATGCGACGTCGCGTGAGCCGAAGTTCATGCGCTTTTCGCAATGAGACGTCGCTAAGCGACGTTTCAATGCAACATCGAAATAACAAACTCAACTGGAAGACCAACTCGTGTTCTTGATGTGGGAAAAGTGTTGTTTTGTTTTGAAAACGATCGAAAGCGACCTAGCTACTACACTCTTATCGAACATGGAGAAGAGGTGTCGGATGGTTATGACCAACAATGTTTTCCTAGCGGCAATTTTCGTTGATTAAAGGATTAACTTGAAAAATAGCCCATTCATAACGAACGAAGGAAGAGATGTGGCTTTGGTAAGCGAAATGTACAATCAAGTTGTGGTTTATTTGCTCGTTAATACATATCCTTTTTTAATTTCACCGAGGGTCCACGGTACTAACACTAGGACTATTTAGAAATCTGTCGTCGCAAATTGATTGTTTCAGTTCAGCATCATGGTGGCTGATATGAACTATCCTGTGAGCACTAACACATCTGAAGAATTCAGTTGCTGCCGTAGTAAGTTTGTTGATTGACAGGTATTCAATACAATTCCTGAAGCAAGAAGCTTAGCAACAATCCGTAATACAGATATGACACAACTTTTTCCTAAATTTATTACATTAACCTTAATCCAGCATTTCGTACCTACGTACACTGAGGTGCTAAGTTGATCGGACAAAGGTCGTTTTCATACAAACTAGCCAAGTTTAACATGTTGTAAATGGGTTCCGTTATGATCAATTGAGCTGAAATTTTGACGCAAAACTACAAATATTTTGAGCTTCACGTGTGAGAAATACCAAATTTTTTGAAGCACCTGCTGGAAGGTGACAATAAAATTAAAATTTGTGCATAGCTGATCGAACAAAGGTCAATGGAAAAGCAAGTTTTGAGTCAAAATTTCAACTCAATTGATCATAACAGAACAAATTTACAACATGTTAAACTTGGTTAATTTTTAAGTTTAGACTTGTGTGTATGTAATAAGAAGTCACCACCAACGTTTTTGCAGCAAAGTACACTTCTGCGTTGAAAATAATCCCTTAAAATAGTGTTCACTCAAGCAAGACAAAATACAAATATTAATCTTCAGAGTTCTAGCGTGTTGATATGATCGGTCAAGTCAAACCGAACTGTGAATTTTTTTTTTGATTTCGAGAAAAACGAATTTAAAGTTGGCTGTTCAATATTGTGTCTTATGGAATGGGACAAATCATTTGACCGTTTTCTCTTGCTACTCTAATTTTTCAAATCTGGCTGAAAAAGTGAAATATAGCTGAGGGAATTCTTGATCTTATGATATCATTAACTCATGTTTTGTTTTTATTTTACTACTTAGTCGCTTCTGACTTAACGCCGACTATATTATCTTGTATAGTAAAATGTAGTGCTATTTTACATTAAAAATCGTCCGTTTATATTTTTACTGGTCTGAGTAAAAGTATTCTGAGGTATTCTGAGTCTAATTTGGTACAAATCCGCAATAACTTGTTTATTTTTCCACCAAATGGGCTGAAAGCTTCAGAGGCTTCAAAAAAAATGTATTTTAGAAGATTTCCGCATAAGGACTTGTTGAAGGACACATCCCAAGTAACATTGCAGGTTTTATCGCGGTTTTATAGCATTCTACAAGTCTAAATCATGGTCTACAGAACCCTCATAAAACCAAAATTGTTACTTTGGATAATTCCACAGATATTCCGGTATTATTTGGGGTGCTAACATGTTAACGGTATCCCAACCAGGGAAGGGAAATCATTTTCATTCATTTCGTGCATTCATTTACATTAATTTGCCTCTAACTTTTTTCATTAATAGAACTCCGTAGAATAGTGTTTGAAGCTTTTGAAGGTTTTGATATTAGCTACATCTTTTGTAAATGACTCGAATCGGTATCTCTTATGCATGATGAATCAGAGCGATAAGAACCCACCATTGTTTTTCAGTGAATGTAAATTGCATTCACTGAAAAACAATAACATGTTCTGCCAGCTCTAGTTTGTCATGCATAAGAGATTCAGATTTTAATTATTTACAAAAGTTGTAGTTAATATCAAAAGCCACAAAAGCTACATGCATCAATTTACGGTATTCTGCTGATGGAAAAAGTTACAGACAAATGAATGTAAATGAATGCACGAAATGAATGTAAATGATTTTCCATCCCTAATCCCAACTACCGTAAGGTTGCCATCCACCGCTCACGTAGTCTTCCTTTACCTTCGTTTAGCATCCTTTCGACAAGCAATTCCGTCTTCCTAGGATCATGAGTGGTGATCTTACGGTGATTCCAGTATATCTCTGGAACCATTTGTTGAGTCTGCTTGAATCTATACTAGAAGATATTTCTGGAACCATTTAAAAACTTCACCCCATCTGAAAAGGGAACACAAGTCTTCTGTGAACAAACGCTTCCAGTCCCTTCTCTCGTCACCCGACAACATCACATATGATGGGACCGCGAGAGTCAAGGCATGCGAAACAGCGCACGGCGATGGCGCCCTGAGAGAGCGCATAGAGATGTTGCAATGAAACAGTCGCATGTGATTGAATAAAGGGTGATACGGTCAAAATTTGGTCAATATCAACTTGACGTATTTCTTTCAATTTTGCATTTAAAAAACCTGAACACCCCTCATTTTGAAGGTGTGTGTGTGTAGAATGTTGCTCCTATTTTGATTTTGGAATTCACAGTTGTCAAAATGCCGTCCAAGCAAGAAGAGCAGCGTATCAAAATTTTGCTCGCGCATCGCGAAAATCCAAGCTACTTGCACGCAAAGTTGGCAAAATCGCTAAAAGTTGCCAAATCAACCGTTACAAATGTAATTAAAGTGTTTGGGGAACGTTTGTCGACAGCCAGGAAGTCTGGATCGGGGGGAAATCGAAAACCGGAAGCCGCTGAGACGACAAAGAGAGTTGCCGGTAGTTTCAAGCGAAACCCTAACCTCTCTCTCCGAGATGCCGCAAATAAGCTGGGTGTATCGTCTACAACCGTGCATCGAGCCAAAAAACGAGCCGGACTATCGACTTACAAGAAGGTAGTGACTCCAAATCGCGATGATAAACAAAATACGACGGCCAAAGCGCGATCCCGGAGGCTGTACACGACGATGCTGACGAAGTTTGACTGCGTGGTAATGGACGACGAAACCTACGTCAAAGCCGACTACAAGCAGCTTCCGGGACAGGAGTTTTATACGGCAAAAGGAAGGGGAAAGGTAGCAGATGTTTTCAAGCACATGAAACTGTCAAAGTTCGCAAAGAAATATCTGGTTTGGCAACCCATCTGTACCTGTGGCTTGAAAAGCAGCATTTTCATAGCTTCCGGGACTGTCAACCAAGAAATTTATGTGAAAGAGTGTTTGAATAAACGTCTGCTGCCTTTCCTGAAGAAACACGGTTGTTCCGTACTGTTTTGGCCGGATTTGGCATCTTGCCATTACGGTAAAAAGGCCATGGAGTGGTACGCCGCCAACAACGTGCAGGTGGTTCCCAAGGACAAGAACCCTCCCAACACGCCAGAGCTCCGCCCAATTGAGAAATACTGGGCTATTGTCAAGCGGAACCTAAAGAAGACCAAAAAAACTGCTAAGGGCGAGCAGCAGTTCAAGGCAAACTGGCTTTCTGCGGCGAAGAAGGTGGACAAGGTGGCTGTACAAAATCTGATGGCAGGGGTCAAGCGTAAGGCCCGGCAATTCGGATTCGGAAAAGCGGAAGCCTAACTGAATATTTTTCCTGAATTTTATACTAATTGAACTTGAAAAAGAAATTTAATTTGATTTTTTAAATAAACGATTTCACCGATTTACACGCGTTTTCCCTTGACCAAATTTTGACCGTATCACCCTTTACATGCGTCGCATTAAGAGAGCAATGCGATGAGACAAAAAAAATTGAAACGCTTGAATTTGTTGAAAGCGTGTAGCTTGTCGCGCGCATCTTTCTGGTCTCTCTTTTGTACAATTAATGTAGCACACCATGGATTTGAGAGTCATGCGACGCTCTGTCTCACAGCTCGCTGTCGCATTTGTGTACGCGTGAGATTTCCGGAAGCCTGATTCAAAGTGACCGTTAAAGTAAGGTGTGCTTATACTTTCTGGAACAGTCTATATGTACTTTGGTAGTACTGTACCAGGGAGGCAACTTCAAAATCATCTTCAGAACTTTGTTCTGAATCCTTTGAAGTGCTTTTTTCCTGGTAGTGCAACAACTAGACCATATTGGTACAGCGTAAAGCATGGCCGGTCTAAAAACTTGTTTAAATATTAAAAGTTTATTCGTCAGGCAAAGTTTGAATTTCCTGTTTATAAGAGGATGCAAACATTTTATATATTTGTTACATTTGGCTTGAATGCCCTCAATGTGATCTTTAAAAGTTAATTTTGGTCAAGTATTAATCCAAGATATTTCACTTGGTTTGACCAGGAAATTGGAACTCCGTTCATAGTGACTATGTGACTACTACTAGGTTTCAAAAACGAAGCTCTAGGCTTATGTGGAAATATTATAAGTTGAGTTTTGGAAGCGTTGAGAGAAATCTTCCATTTTTATAAATAAGAAGAGAAAATGTCTAAACTTTTCTGCATCTGCTGCTGGAAGACTTCTTCCTTTAGCGGAAATAACTGTGTCATCAGCGAACAAAGATTTGTGGCAACCCTGAGGCAAATCAGGGAGGTCCGAAGTGAAAATGTTATACAATATAGGCCCAAGAATGCTACTCTGAGGAACTCCTGCTCTAACAGGTAGTCGATTAGATTTGGAATTTTGATAATTTACCTGCAGAGTTTTGTCAGTTAAATAATTTTGAACTAATTTCATAATATAAAGTGGAAAATTAAACTTTTTCAATTTAGCAATCAAACCTTCATGCCAAACACTGTCGAATGCTATTTCTGTGTCCAGCAACTCCAGTTGAATGGCCTTCAGATTTGTTTAAACGAATTAAATTGGTAACTCTTAAGAGTTGATGAGTAGTTGAATGCCCATGGCGAAATCCAAACTGCTCATCTGCAAACATTGAGTTCGTATTGATGTGAAGCATCATTCTATTTAAAATTATATTTTCAAAAACTTTACTTATTGAAGAAAGCAAACTTATTGGACGGAAGAGATGAACTAGCCTCAGGCTAAAAATCTCTAAAATAAAGATTTAAAAAAAAAAAAAAAACTTATTGGACGGTAGCTAGAAGGTTCAGGTGAATTTTTCTCCGGCTTCCAAATTGGAACAACTTTTGCATTTTTCCATTTATCAGGAAAGTTTTCCAAATGGAAACATCTGTTAAATAATTTCACCAAGAAAGACAAGGTACTCTCTGGGAGTTTTTTGATGAGGATATAGAAAATTCCATCATCACCTGGGGCTTTCATATTTTGAAAATTTTTAGTTATAGACCTTACTTCGTCCAAAACAGTCCCCCAGGAATCATTAAAAATATTTTCCCGAGAGAAAATATTCAGATAATCCCGAGCAACCTGATTCTCAATAGGACTAGTAAGACCCGAACTGAAATTATGGGAACTCTCGAATTGCTTAGCAAGTTTCTGAGCTTTTTCCAAATTTGTGATCAAAATTTTACCACCTTCTTTAAGCGGTGGAATAGTCTTTTGAGGTTCTTTCAAAAATTTTGTGAGTTTCCAAAAGGGTTTGGAACTCGGGTCTAATTTAGAAACATTATTTTCAAACGTTTTGTTCCTCAGGGCAGAGAATCGCTTTTTTAATTTGTTTTTGCAAATCCCGCCAGATACTTTCGTGGCAGGATCGCGTGTTCTTTGATATTGTCTCCTACGGACATTTTTAAGACGGATCAAGAGCTGAAGATCGTCGTCTATTATAATTGAATCGAATTTAGCCTCGCATTTTGGTACTGAGGCAGCTCTTGCTTCAACTATAGAAGTAGTCAGAGATTGAAGAGCATAATTAATTTCATCTTTGGTTTGCAAAGGAATGTTTGGATCGAAGCTATATTCCATAAATGTTCGATATTGCTCCCAATCAGCTCTATGGTAATTGAAAGTAGAGCTGTTGGGACTAGAAATTATTTCTTGGGATATTTCAAAAGTTACTGGAAGGTGATCAGAACCGAAGTCAGCATGGGTAAACAATTGGCTACAAAATTGACATGAATCAGTTAAGACCAAATCAATAGTTGAGGGATTTCTTGCTGAAGAAAAACATGTTGGGCTGTTTGGATATTGAATAGTGTAATAACCTGCAGAACAATCATCAAACAGAATATTATCATTGGAATTGCTTTGAGCATTATTCCATGAGCGGTGTTTTGCATTAAAATCACCGATAAAAAAGAATTTAGACCTATGACGGGTAAGTCTTTGAAGGTCACCCTTGAGAAAATTCTTTTGCTGGCCTACGCATTGGAATGGCAAATAGGTACCTATAAACGTAAGTTGTCCAAATTTTGTTTCAACAGAAACTCCCAAAGTTTCAAAAACTTTGGTTTCAAATGAAGAAAGAATTTTATGTTTGATTCGTCTATGAACAATGATGGCAACGCCACCACAGGGTCCATCAAGACGATCATTTCTATAAATCAAATAATTTGCGTCCGTCTTACCCTTATGGTCAGGTTTAAGGAACGTTTCAGTTATAACGGCAATATGCACGTTATGGACTCTCAAAAAGTTAAATAGCTCGTCTTCATTATCTTTAAGAGATCGAGCATTCCAATTTAAAATATTTAATGCTTTAAAATCCATTACTGAATTTCAAAGTCATGAAACTATTGTTTGAAAATTTTACTCCAGTTTGAATAGCATCAAACATGGAGTTAGATTTAAGCATATCAGTAATCGTGTCAATTAATAATTTCTGTAAAAAATCCATTTTAGGAGCAGTAATGCTTCCTAAGTCAAAATTTCCGTTAGAATTACGTTGGTTAATAATTTTTTTGATTTCTTCCCGCTGCAAAAGCAGCATAGGTAGCTCCATTAACTCGCTGAACATTGTTAGCAGCGAGAGGAGTAGGTATAGATGAACAATTTGACGCAGGGGTGATATTTGTACCTACGGGTACAAATGTAGAATTTGTTCCTCGCTGACTGTTGTTAACAGCAGAGAAATTTGTACCTTTTCGGGAATGTGGAGCATTTCCTACCTGTAGCTTAGAACGAGATTGTAGGATCGCTGGATTTGTGGCTTTCACCACAATTTGAACATTTAAATTTCTTAGGATCTTCCTTCACAGTACAGTCCTTTGCGTGAGAGGAATCACCACAATTCATGCATTTAGCTGGCATGTAGCAATTTTTAGTTCCGTGACCCCATCCCTGGCACTTACGGCACTGGGTGAGGTTTTGGAAGTTGCCTCTAGTTTTCCTGAAGTGTTCCCACTTCACTCGGACATGGAGCATAAGGCTAGCTTTTTCTAAGGCCTTAAGATTGTTTAGTTCACTAGACCTGAAGTGAACTAAATAAAAATCATTAGAAGTCCCGTTGCGCGAATCGCCAGGACGGGATTTCATTTTCATTTTGATTACTTGGAGTGCCACAACTCCAAGTAATTTTGCCAATTCATCTTTGACAACCTTGAACACACGTTCAGTTTTGGTGCCGTAAGTAAAAAATTTGTGCTGCTTCTCAGTAACATACGTGAGAAGACATTTAAATCCGTCCAAGGTTTCAGCCATTACACGGCATTCACCCCGACGTCCAATTTGTAGAGAAAACTTAACTTTCACGAAGTTCAAAAGTTCCATGCGAAGAGCATGGAAATCGGAAGTGGTTATCACAATAGGGGAATCGTTTCCTTCTTGGCATTAAGCCGGGAAAGTTTACTAGAATTTTTCTTGGATGATGGATCATTCTTATCATCCGTGAGCAAATCGTATTGATTGCTCAAATTAATTTCACCAGAAGGGGGATCAAGAGTTTGCCTCTTTATTTTGCGCTTAGGCGCCATGACGGCAGTAAATTTTTATCCAAATCGACTTCCAGCAGATTACTATAAGAATCTGAAGAATCGAAGAGAAATTTTCCAAATCGATATCCTAGAAGGATTGCCTCGGGTAGGGTCCAAACAAGGATCGAAGAGGAATAAGAGTTGAACAAGGTAGAAACTTTACAGGTTGAGCACTGAAAAGTGCTGTTTAAATTTGTTGTAACTTTAGGTAGTAGTAACACTTCCTTCAGCAAAAAGCAAATAGATCCGCACGGCAAGAGAGCACGATGCGGATTGATCTTTCAGAAATCTTTTTTAGAAAAAAAAAATGATCTTTCAAACTACATGAGATATTGACATTTGAAGACTGCATATCAGGGAATTTTGTTTTCTTCATTTAGTCGACACCAATGCTCCTTGTGCACATTTTCCCAGTAAACTTTATATTAAGTGTTTTCCCCATATTACATCGGGTATCGTTTGGTTTCCCTCTAAAACATGCAAAGAACTGAGTTAATGCAGGGCATAATTTAATCGTGTCGTTTCTAACGCTCAACACAATTCCATTTTCGTCAATCGTCCATCAAATTTCGAAATTCACTCAGGAAAGGCGTAGAGAAAATCAACAACTTGCTCCAGATAAATAATACGCAGCGGAAAACCACTAAATAAATCAATATCGTTCGTGAATGCTCTCTCTCTCTCTCTTTTTCTCTATATAGGTAGTAATGATCTCCCGAAACACCCCGTTAATGAACATATGTTTCATATTACAGTTTCTCCCGTGCCACGTAGAGGAAGAGGGATGGTCGCGGAGAGAAATGTAGGTCCACTTTTCCTGCAGAGGTGTTCTACATCTCATTTTCTGAATGTTATTTCTTGCGCGCTTATAGCACACTAAAAACATCGTGCAAACATCATCAGCGCTGGCCTCCTCGGGGAGATGCCTCCTCTTCGTCGTCAACTGGCAACCCAACATTCGATCGCGTCTCATCAGAAATCTATCGACCGTCATTTAAATCACGCAAATGAAGTGAACCCCCTTCCCGGTCTGTCTCCTCCTGCCTCCTGCCTGCCACCCAACGACGGACCGGCTTCGATCCGCGACCTGGACGTGATCCACCGCGCACTGTTGCATGGCTTCAATATGGTAGCAGTCAAGCCAAATCTCGAACGGAGGGAAAAACGGATAAAGCGAGAAAATTGAGATGAAATCCATTAAAATTTTATAGTATTTCTGAGCATTTACACTACTAAAGTCTATTTATTTATATTGACCCGTCGTCTTCGTCGTCGAGCGGTCGGTAGTCTCTGACTTGCACCGCGAACACGGCGGAGACACGACAGCTGAGCCAGCCGAGATGAATTGATTTCCACTGATTTTCCTCGGAAGTGAAATAAAAGTTCGAAAATAAAAGATGTGCACTCGGGCTGCCCTCTAGTCTCAGTCACAGGAACAGGGATTTAAATATAGAAGAAAATTGCATTAATTTACATCAAATCGAATCACCGAGCACGTGTACCCAGAGTCATTTCCCGGATAGTCAAAGCGATAAAAAACGACACACTAAAAGTGAGATCCCAATAAACTTTTAAGTGACTTCACCGAACGTGTTCAGCTCGACTCGTCCCGCCAGACACGTTCCCGTCGTCTGGGGTTCAAAATTCAAGTTCAAGGTCCTGCTCAGAACAAACCCCAGAGCAATAGGTACCCGACGAGCGAAAAAATAATGCTCAAATTAAATTAATTGGATCTTCATAAGCCCATATCACGCACAGGTCTCGCAGGAGAAACCCCCAAAAAATCACGATCGCTTTCCCACCGTCTTACTCCGTCCAATCCGGCAATAATTTAGCTAAATTGTTTCGTTATTTTTTATATAAAATAATTCCTGCTCACAAACAGGAGATCCGAGCGAAAATATTTAAATTAGCCAGGTCAAATTAGCTTATCACGCAGGCTTCTGTATTTGGCGGTTGGCCGAAGTGCAGCAAATGCCAATATGGCTGGGAATGATGCCGAGGAGCATCCTGATGTTAACCATGCTACAATAATACCAGCGAGATGTGCGTGATTTCGATGCGATAGTATAACAAGGTGAGATGCGGTACAGCGAAAAAAAAAAAGATCTCATCATGATTTCCCGAGAAACGTCGGAAGATTCTTGCACGTAGATGAACTTGCGAAATCGATTGCCAGTACAGGTATTTCACCGGGTACTTATCACTACAGAGAGTTCTTGCACGACTGCAGGGCTGGAATGTGGAATCCAAATGTTAATTCAATTAACGCTTTACCTGTGCATCATCTGGTGGCATTCCTTCCCCGGGAGTTGATCTGTGGAGAAGGTCGATGTTAATTTCTTTTCCTTTGTTATCGATCGGCAGCCTAGGCGGAACGGTCTTTTTGAAGGGTTCAAGGGCTTGCATTTGAAAAGAAGCTTTCATTCCTATTTGTTTGATCAGATTGAAACTTGTTTCGCATTTGGTAGCGCTAAAATATGCTGAGTGAACACAAATATGTACACACTTAGAAAACTTGAACTTGAATTTAGGTGGTCTCTTAGACGCGAAATTCAGTTCAATCAAACGTACTTCCAAACTTTTCAGAAAACTGCTTCCTTCGTTTTTTTCCACTTTCAATTCAATTCGGGCTCATTCGACTTGTCGCGCATCGCGTCGTCAAGCATCAAAATATAGTATTCGCACAATATCGATTTCCGATAGGGATGGCATCCAGATTATATATAGTAATAATATTTATATATATTTTTTTTATATTAATTTATTTGTACAGGCTCAATCGAATAAACTTTACAGAGCAGAGTTATCATTTGCATTAATGTCTTAAATCTAGAGTTAAAGGAATTGAACCGATTACTCGCAGTCGTCTCGAGGTTAGTGGAGATTTACAATCTTTTGGATGGGGAAAGGGAGAAGGAGGTTTGAAATATGATTTATTATACAAATATTTAATTAATCCTTTAGGATGAACTTATTTCTATTCATCTTGAAGACAAACATTAAAAAAAAACTACACGCACAATACACAAACTAAACACAAGGTTAATCAAACTTACAATCTAAGGTTAGTATTCTTAAAGTAAACATATATGAGTTTCATAAACTCCAGATCACGTCTAGCCAAAATATCCCGAACTGGAACATTAGGTTGTCTACCTCGAGCCCGAAGGGAATCGCACAGCTCAGATCTGACTCCACGATGCTCAGCACAAGACCAAAGGATGTGATCGGCGTCTTGGTAACCTTGTCCACATTCACAGAGATTGCTGTCTCCCAGCCCAACACGAAACAAGTGAGCGTTTAACGAATAGTGATTGGACATGAGGCGAGACATCAGACGAATGAAGTCTCGACCCACATCCAACCCCTTGAACCAAGGACTCTTCGACACCTTAGGGATGATCGAGAATAGCCATCGTCCCAAACTTCCTTCACTCCATTTATTTTGCCAGCTGGCGAGCGACTGTTGACGATAAATGAAGAAAAATTCATTGTAGGCGATTTTTCGATCGTAAATATCGCCTTGCATAGCGCCCACCTTAGCAAGTGAGTCCGCCTTCTCATTGCCCGGAATCGAGCAATGAGATGGGACCCATGCAAAGGTGATGACAAAAGATCTTAAAGATAAAGCACTCAGAAGCTCTCGTATTTTCATGAGAAAATACGAGGAGTGCTTTACCGGCTTCATGGATCGAATAGCCTCGACAGAACTGAGACTATCCGTAAAAATAAAATAGTGATCTGGTGCAAGTGAGGCGATCGTTTCTAGCGTATAGTGTATTGCCGCCAGTTCAGCAGCATATACGGAACAAGGAGCTTGAAGCATTCGAGAGGCGCTATGAAATTCGTTAAAAATACCAAAACTAGCGGACGACTCTATTAGTGATCCATCTGTGAAGAACGATCTTGCGGAATCAACTTGGCCAAACTTTGCAGCGTAAAATGACGGAACAATCATGGAAAGATGATGTTCTGGGATTCCACGAATCTCCCGCGTCATAGATAAATCAAAACTAACTGAATTGCCGAAGTCGGAGAAGCATACACGATGGGGATTATGCTGTGAAGGGCTGACATCCTGAGTTATGTACACGTAGTACAATGACATAAAACGAGTTTGAGGTTTTAGCTCAAGAAGCTTCTCAAAGTTTTCGATTACCAGTGGGTTCATAACTTCACAACGGGTGAGGAGCCTGAGGGACAATTCCGAAAACCGATCCGATAGTGGCAACATGCCCGCCAACACTTCGAGACTCATCGTATGAGTCGAGTGCATGCATCCTAACGCGATACGAAGACAACGATACTGGATACGTTCCAGTTTGATGATGTGAGTTTTAGCCGCCGACTGGAAGCAAAAACTACCGTACTCTAAAACCGATAAAATCGTTGTCCGGTACAACGTTAGAAGATCTTGCGGATGAGCTCCCCACCACGTTCCGGTAATTGTTCGGAGAAAATTGATCCTTTGTTGGCATTTTCGTCTCAGATACTCAATGTGGGATCTCCAGGTGCATTTGGAATCGAACCAGACCCCAAGATATTTGAAAGACATGGAATGAGTGATCGGCTTACCCAAAAGTTGAAGCTTCGGTTGTGCTGGGCTATGCTTCCTAGAAAAAACGACCAACTCAGTTTTCTCCGTGGAGAATTCGATACCTAGCTGGATAGCCCAAGTAGACAATTTGTCTAAGGTATCCTGTAAGGGTCCTTGCAGGTTGACCCCTTTGGGCCCTGTCATAGACACTACGCCATCATCTGCAAGTTGTCTCAACGTGCAGTTGTCACTTAGACAATTGTCAATTTCTCTGACATAGAAATTGTACAAAAGGGGGCTTAAACATGAGCCCTGGGGGAGACCCATGTAACTAAATCGAGAAGCTGTAGAGTTTCCATGAGAAAAGCTCATATGTTTCTCTGACAGCAAATTGTACAAAAAGTTATTAATTAATGGGGAAAGGCCACAAGCGTGGAGTTTGTCTGAAAGGACTTCAACCGATACTGAATCAAAAGCCCCCTTAATATCCAAGAACACAGAAGCCATTTGCTCTTTTTTAGCAAAAGCCAACTGGATTTCTGTGGAAAGCAACGCGAGACAGTCGTTCGTTCCCTTGCCCCTACGGAAACCAAATTGAGTATCTGAGAGTAGGTGGTTCGTCTCAACCCATTTGTCGAGGCGAAAAAGGATCATTTTCTCCAACAATTTTCGAATGCACGATAACATCGCGATGGGACGATACGAGTTATGATCTGACGCGGGGTTTCCAGGCTTTTTAATGGCTATAACTCTCACTCGCCTCCAATCATCTGGAACAATATTGAACTCCAGGAACTGACAAAACAAGTTCAACATGCGCCTCTTAGAGTAATAATATATTATTTTATGTTAAACGAAAATAAAATTAACGAGGCCATTCTGGAGTCCAAGATGGTGGCCATCGGGGTCAGAAAAAGTGTCAAATACCCTACAATATGTGTTGTGATAAATTCGGTTTCCCCGAAGCAAACTCGCTTTTTGTGGTGCAAGTAAGCTCAAAGCTGAAAGGGTTATTTATTTTTAGATTACATGACATATCACGAATTTAACAATTACTTACATTTAGTCTCCGAAATTGTATGATTCTAGACAACAAATTACAAGTATCAAAAATTACGCTAAGATCTAGATTTCTGGTGGATAGACATAATTTTAGTATAATATAAATATAAGCTTTACATTTAAGTTACTTTAGGTACAACTCCTCGTCACATTAGATCAAGACTGCAACTCACTTCTATAGCCTATTGTTGGACAAGGTATGCGTGTGAGTAAGTAGCGCATTCGAAGGTGCACTTAGGAATAAAATGTCCTACTTCTGTTCGAGGGGTGTTCGTTCCTAACATTACCCCCCCCCTCGTGTCGCCAGAACTATCGCTTCGGCGTCAAAGTTCGGATCTACGTCTAGCACGGCTAGTTTGACAACTGGTCGTCTTAAAATACCGCTAGATGTCTGTACATCCACCCTTCGTACTGTGCCATCTTTTGCTGGGTATGGTCGTACAACTCGTCCCCTTTGCCATCGGTTCCGTGCATTTTCATCAACTAAGACGACTAGCTCACCCTCCTTCATAGTTTTGACGTTATGAAACCACTTTGTTCTTCTGCTAATAGTCGGCAGATATTCTCTGATCAAGCGTCGCCAGAAGCTGTCCAGCGTGTGTTGAATCATGTTCCAGCTACTTCGTATTGCAGATCTTTCATCCACGGGCTGTTTAACTGGCTGTCGTACTCCATCGGAGCTAAGGAGAAGGAAATGATTCGGGCTCAAGGATTCGTGTTCAGCGGTCTCTAGTGGGATGAAGGTCAACGGTCGGGAATTGACCATATGCTCTGCCTCGACGAGCATGGTTACGAACGACTCTTCGTCAAGTATGCGTTCGGTAGGAAGTGCTCCCAGAGCAGTCTTCACTGAGCGAACCATCCTCTCCCAGCATCCCCCCATGTGCGGTGCCGCTGGTGGATTGAATCTCCATTGTGTGTTGGTGTCGGTGAAGGTGCTACTTAGCTGCTGATTGATCGTTCGTATTTCCTCAGTTAGTTCTTTGTTTGCTCCCACAAAGTTGGTCCCGTTGTCCGTGTAAATTTCACGTGGAGCACCTCTACGGGCTACAAACCGTCGAATCGCTTTCTTGCACGAATCCGTCGATAAGGTGGCAGCTATCTCCAGATGTACTGCTCTGATAGTCAAGCACGTGAAGAGAACGACCCACCGCTTAACTGGTCGACGCAATATTATGTTCGTGTATGGCCCGAAGTAATCAATTCCAACCATGCTAAATGGACGGCAGAATGGCATTAATCTAGCTTTTGGAAAAGATCCCATTCTAGGTGCAACCGGGACGGCTTTGTACACACGGCACCATGCAAATTGTTTCCTCACCAGACGTACCAGCACCCTCAACTTAGGTATCCAGAACTTCTGCCTGATCTCATTTACCACGGTCTCGTCGTTCGCATGTTGAAACTTTCGATGATACGAATCCAACAGCAGTTTAGTGATACGACTATCTCGCGGTAATATAATTGGGTTTCTGGCATCGTGATCAATCAAGTCAGCTGCTTGTATGCGACCGTCAACACGAAGCACGTTGAACTCGTCAATCGCTGGAGTGAGTTTAGCAAGCGAGCTGGTTCGATCCAGGAGACGACATTTTGCAGGAATTGACTGAAGATTGTGCTTCAACACTGCAACTTCATCTGGAAATCCGTGAGATGTATCCGATTGTCGATGTATCGCAGAGCATATGCAACACTTCGTATTAGCCGCTCCCATCGCGAGAATCGCTCGACTTTCACCTTCGGTTCAATGACAAGATGCTCGCAAACAAAGGCAGGACGAAGTTCTACGGTTGTCGGTTCGATTTCGTCGCGGCAATCCCTCGGCCACTCTAGCTCGTTGTCGTATAGGAACTCAGGTCCACGGAACCATCGGCTGTCAGGCTCGAAGGATGGTCCCTTCCCCCACTTTGGGGCTTCATCGGCCACGTTGAGCTTCGTTGGTATCCACCGCCATTCTTCTACCGACGATAAGCTGAGAATCTTGTTGATCCGAAACGCAACGAATTGCCAGTAGCGGCGTGCGTCTGTCTTAATCCAGGCGTTGACTGTCGATGAATCACTCCAAAAACAGGTACGTTGAATCTTTAACGAATGCTTCTCCTCGATCGTCTTTCTCAGACGAGCTCCAAGTACCGCCGCCAACAGCTCCAAGCGCGGTATAGATAAAGATTGAAGTGGTGCACCCTTCGTTTTTGAGAATACCAAGGAACATCTAACATGACCGTTGTCAACAACTCATCTGTTCATCTTCCAGAGTACAGCTAGCCACTGTTTCCAACGACAGTAAATCTCCCAGGGAACTTTATCATCCCACTATATCTTGGATCTTCAGACGTCCTGTACAAGAACCTTTCCATGAATAACAAAGGCTGCCACGATGTCTAGAGGGTCATAGATGCTCATCGTTACTCTAAGCATGTCCCGTTTAGTGGGGACGACTTCTCCTGCTACTAGTTTCTGTAGTTCGTCCCGGAAGCACAGAGAAAACGAAAATACATCCTCATCTGCAAAACAAACCATTCCCAGGACCCTTTCATTCCCTGTCTCTTTGTCTGCTGCGAAACACATAACGGAACTGGGATTCACTTCGCCGATTTTGTCGAGCACAGCCATTCTATTGGATTGCCAATTGCTTCCTCTTCCGTATCCAGACTGTCAAGATAGTCGTCCACGTAGTGACGGTGTTTAATCGCGGCTGCCGCCCTTGGGTGTTCGACTTCGTTTTCCGTACCGTTTAAGTTCATTACGAACAG